>NW_026848153.1:254560-837698 GCF_030411735.1 Phialemonium atrogriseum | reverse complement strand
ATATCAACACACCCACCCTAACAAATACTCATATCAAATTTGCCCGCCCCCCACACTAGGTGGTTTATGCCTAAACAAATCAAATTTAAAAACCAAACCCCCCCCCCCCCCCCCCCCCCCCCCCCCCCCTTATTCCGTGATAGGTCTGTTGCCGACACTCGACATTTATTAAAGGCAGACACACGAGGTGCCACATGTTCATCCTCACAACCGATGTCTTGCCAGTTTAAAACGCGGCCATAATATTATTGAGTCTTTGCATGACCGACTTCCATTACGATCTATTGTAACGTCGTAGTACATACCAGAGGATCAAAACGCTCGCTCTGGTGTGATGTCATCGAGATAACGATATCATCCAGGAAGATGACCCCATCAGCATCCGTGCTTCTTCCCCCAAGCCACCACATGACAACGGGCAGGATTGAAGCCGAGGCCCAACCCAGCAGACGTCCGTTAGTAAGATCGGTGTGCATCTGCACGCATCCACTAAACTGGGTAGACTGCAGCTCGAGTTGCCTGTTTAGAACAAAGGCCCGATGCGGGGAAACATGAGTTAACAAGGGGCTTGACCACCCTTTTCTTTCCCCAGATTGCATTCCCCGCGATACGATTGGCCCGGCCCACCAGACGATGGGCGCTGGCCTTGTTTCTTCACGATCTTGTAGTAGGGGATCTCTTGGCTATTGGCGCTTACTCCCTACCCGTCCAAGGAACGCAGGTACAACCATGTTGTCACGGGCAATGGCGACGAAACACAACTGGATGGTGTGAGCTCGTATTCTCGCTCGCCTAACCATGGGTTGCAGATGAAGAGCCGGCAGATGGGACGCTGGCTGGTAACAACTGGGAAGAGGTGGTGGTTCTTGTTGGCACTTACTTATCCCTTCGACTCTTGAATACTGCGTCGTGTGTCGTTGTAAGTCGAAGAACCCGGCGCGTGGGCGAGATGTTGTATCGGCGAAGTAGTCGTAGGAGTAGCGTAGCGTACACTAGATAATCGCATCGATCATCTCATGATACCGAGGCACTGGGCTAACCTCGTATTGCCTCAAGATCTAGCAGGGGGCCCTGGGGTCTACACCACACCAAGGCGATATCTTACTAGGTATGATATATGCAAGGGGAGATTAATTAACAGATGGGCCAAATCCTGGAACAGGGGCGATGGAACCAACAGGGCTGCCTCGGCGCTGCCCCAGCCAGGCCTTATATATATGGGGGCATCCAAGCCCTCGGTCTGAGCCAGCCGCCCATGCATCTTCTCAAGTTGTCCCTCATTATTAGTAGGAACAAGCACCCAAGATGAAGTTCGGCACGCAGATCACCCTCCTCTCCCTGGCCCTGGGCGTCACCGCCCGGCTCCAGCCCCCCTCGCACATCAACCGGTCCCCCCCATCCCTCGTGGAGCGCGACCTCCCCACCGTCACCAGCGTGATCGCCAAGGTCGACTCGGGCATCAAAGCGCTCGACACGGCCGTGCAGGCCTTCTCGGGCAGCGACTCGGACGTCAGCAGCGCGGGCGACGCCCTGGTCAGCACCATCAAGGCGGGCACGACGACGGTCGACGGCAGCGACGACCTCAGCCTCGCCGACGCGCTCGGCCTGCAGGGCGCCGTCACCACCCTCCAGGGCGACGCCAACAGCCTCGTCGACTCCCTGTCGGCCAAGAAGTCCGCCTTCGAGGACGCCGGCCTGTGCGCCTCCATCCGCCAGCAGACGACCGACATCAGCTCCGCCAGCAGCGACCTCATCGACGCCATCGTCTCAAAGGTCCCCGAGGCCGCCCAGGGCATCGCCAAGGACCTCGCCTCCGGCATCCTCAAGGCCCTCGCCCAGGCGCAGTCCGACTTCGCCGAGGGCAGCTGCACCGACAAGGCCGGCTCGGGCGGCGGCGGCGGCTCGACCAGCACCGGAGGTGGAGGCTCGACCAGCGCCGGCAGTGGAGGTAGCGGCTCGACCAGCGCCCCCGGCGGCGGATCTACCAGCGCCCCCGGCGGCGGTGGCTCGACCAGCGGCGGCGGCTCCGGCCCGACGACCAGTGCCGGCGGCGGCGGCGGTGCCACTGAGACCGGGTATCCCACCACCTCTGCGGGCGGCGAGACTGGCGGGAGCTCCACCGGCCAGCCGGCGCCCACCGGCGGCGCTGGCGGAAACGGAACCGCCACGCAGTCCGCCAGCCCGACTCAGACCTCGCCTGTCACTGCCGGCGCGGCAAAGGTCGCTGGTCCCGTTGGCGCTGTCGTGGTTGCCATGGCTGTCGCGGCTCTGTTGTAAGAGAGGACGATTTGTACGAGTGCTTCAAGGCAGGGGGCTAGATATCGTGATTGAAGGGAAAATGGCGACGCAGTCGGATGTTTGGATATTTCGTTCGTGAGCTGCATTCGCAGCGTAATTGAGTAATTAGGTAGCGTGTAAATCCATATATACGTTATCCAATGTCACCGTATCTTCAATAACTACCGTTACAAGAAAACTTATACAATTAACGCTTGCATGGCTTTAACGGAGCTGAACGGGCGGGGTAGATCTCTCCCCTCCTCCCCGAATTAGCGCCGATCGGCGGCGATGTGGGGCCGCAGCTTTACCTCAAAGTTAATCGATACCACCATCTACTCCTGCAACAAAGCCCCATGTTCTCTCCCGTCTGCTACCTGCGCGAAGAAGACATCATGGGTAACGAACCGCCCCTCCGAATCGGCTACGTGCCCGAGAACTTCTCGACGCCCATCTACTTCGCCAAGAAGCACTTCGGGCTCTCGGCAGAGCTCGTCGCATTCCCCTCCGGCACCGGCCACATGATCACCGCGCTGAGGGCCGGCGACATCGACGTCGGCATCGGCTTGACGGAGGGCTGGGTGGCCGGCCTAGGCAAGGAAGACGTCACCGGAGACGGGGGCTACCGGCTGGTTGGGACATACGTCGAGACACCCCTCTGTGAGCAGCTTCTTCCGATCTCCGTACCCGCCCAGCCTGTTCGTCCCGAGGAGATAAATGGGAACCAAATGTAGAGGGGAACCGTTTCACTGACCATGTACCACCGTCTCACAGGCTGGGCAATCTCCACCGGCGCCAAGCGCCCCGAAATAACATCAGTCGAGTCCCTCAAGGGCGGCAAGATCGGCGTCTCGCGCATCGGCTCGGGCAGCTACGTCATGGGTTTCGTCCTCGCCGACAAGCACGGTTGGCTTTCTCCGGATTCGGATTCCTCCCCCTACTCGGACACGGTCGTGCTCAACACGTTTGAGCACCTGCGCGGGGCGGTCAACTCGGGCGAGGCCGACTTCTTCATGTGGGAGCACTTCACGTCCAAGCGGTACTACGACTCGGGCGAGATCCGCAGGGTCGGCGAGATATACACTCCCTGGAGCAGCTGGAAGATCGTCGCCTCGACGGCGCTCGTCGGGGAGTCGGCGCCGGACCCGAGGGTGGCGGACCTGTTTGACAAGCTCGACAGGGGGATAAGGTACTTCAAGGAGAACAAGGAGGAGGCCGTGAAGTACATCAGCACCGAGCTGGACTACTCGGAGGAGGACGCGAGGGAGTGGCTCAAGACGGTCAGGTTCCCCGAGCACACCGCGGGCGTCGATGGCGCCGTCGTGAAGGATACCGTGCAGGTCTTGCGCAAGGCTGGCGTCTTGGTCGAGGGGAAGGGCCTCGAGCCCGGCGCCATGATTGCAAAGACACGCTGATTCGAGAAACTTGGAGTGTTTCCGAGAGGTTGGAGGAGCCTGTTTGACGCCAATCGGATCTTGGCGTGTGACCAAGACACGAGTGAATGCCTTCTCCGCCTGATATTGGACCTAGCATCGCCTGCTAGTCGACTAATTCTTTGTGTATATGGACTTTGATAACCGAGAAGTGAGGAGAAACTGAAACGCAGGTGTACGTATCTTGTGACGCGAAGTCGCGCTGTACTTTGGAGAGCTCCGTCTTCCCTCGTTCACGCCAGAGCAAACGAATTTTTCTGCGCGTAGAGTCGTGCTTCTACCCGGCCTCTGCCCAGCAGCACTTTATCTCAACCACCGTATGACGTCGTAGGCTGTCTTTGAATGGGAGGTATTGAATATGGTAAGCCCGCCGCTCCTCCCTCATCTCCCATGACTTGCCTTGCCTTCTCACCAGTCCACAGGCTTCCACAGGAGCAGGCCCGCCTGAACCAGAACAGCCAGCCCCAGAATCCTCAAACGATCGGACTTCCCCTTCGAACCGGCCGACGAAACTCTGTGCTACTTGTGATAAACCCACAGAACTAGGCTGCAGCAAGTGTGGAAACATCAGTTACTGCTCCGAGCCATGCCAAACGGCCGACTGGCCCATCCACAAACTCGTCTGCTGGCAGTTCCATCTCTTCCAGGAGAGCGACCGTCCCACCCCGTGGCACATCCGCGCCGTCATCTTCCCGGTCTACATTCCTCGACCTCGCTTCATCTGGCTGCGCATGATCAACCAATACCACCGGGACACGAGGCAGTATCTAGGCGACGAAAACTACGTCGAGAAGCAGGGCTGGCACAATTATGCGTGTCGGACCCGACCCGTCAACTCCCAGCCCCTCTACTTCTACAGCATCTCCCCCAGCTGCGACTCCTACAACCAACGGCTCCCGAACGCCGCCATCCCGGCCCTCTCCAGCGTCCCGGGGCTCTCCTTCCTGTGGCGCGGGACCGTCATCGCCACGGGCGAGTACGGAGACCTCAACATGCGCGACTTCCGCGCGGCGGTGGACTTCCTGCAGGCGTTCCCCAAGAACCTGGCGCTGATGGACCCGGCGCGGTACCAGGGCCCCTGCGTCGACGGCGTCAAGCTCAACTGCGACGACGCCGTGGCCGAGCACGGCGTCCGCCACCTGCAGCCCGTGAAGATGACGGAGCACATGCTGGCGCACCACGGCCCGTCGCGCCTGCTCGTGTTCCCGACGCTGCAGCTGGTGGTGCGCTTCGCGCCGCCGATCGGGGCCCGGGCCCGGCGGGGCCGCAACCCGCACTGCGTGCTGGCCCTCGTGCAGGAGAAGGTGTTCAGCCGCATGTCGGCAAAGGTGATGCGCCTCGACGACCTGAAGACGCTGATGCAGGGCACCTACGGGCTGGGGACCATGATCATGCACCGCGCCGACAGGCGGCCGCTGTTGCCGGTGCACGTGCTGGCCCTCGAGGAATTTGTGCGAGAGAAGGCCGAGCTCGTGGCCGACGGCCAGGGGAAGGTCTGGAGGGATAGCATCGCGCTGCATCTGAGGCCCGAGAACTTTGCTGCCTTCTGGCCGGGGTTCTTGGACAGGCACGACATGAGTACTGTCGGCGGGTTGGCCCCGCCGTCGCCTTTCGAGATGTAGCCAAAATACCGAAAGGCCATCTCTGTCGTGGCGCTTTCGGACCCGTCGATAGAAGGCTGATGTAACCGAGGGGGTTCAGGGAGCTTGGTTTGTAAACGTATTGTACGTACACCCGGGAAGGTCACTCATTCCCACAGGGATGAGGTGCTCTTACCATGCAGATAAAACACATTTATTGATCTGTAGCTGGCCTCAACCAGGATTCAGTTATGCGGCCAGTTCTGTAGTTCTGTTGCCCTTGAGAACAGAGTAAGCCTCGGAGTAATGTTCCCACCGCGGCGGTTGCCAAGATTGAAAGATCACCCAAATTAGCGACTCCTTCAATGCGGCTGAGCTGAACTCCCACCACGCTTAATCCAACGACACCTCATTCTACTGACTCACACTCGATCGTTCATGCCAACCACTACAAATCTAGCCCCAGTATCTGCAGCCATAATCGGAAGCATGGCGAGAGTAACCAGACAAACGAGATCAACGCCCAAGGCACCCCCGGAAGGAACCGCCTCACCAGCCATCCTAGACCCAGCCCCAATCAGGAGCAGGACCCGAGTAACCAGACAAACGAAATCAACACCTAAGGCACCACCATCCAAGGCAACAACATCCAAGGCAAAACCACCCAAGCCCAAACCACCCAAGGCAAAACCACCAAAGGCAGCCCCAACACAAGAACCCGCCCCCGCCCCCGCCCCCTCCCCAGCAACCCACCTCTTCCCCTCCGCCCCCGCCTTCGACACCTGGCTGGCAACCCACCACGCCACCACGCCCACCGGCATCTGGCTCCAACTCAGCAAAAAGGGCACCGTGCCCGCGACCCTAACCTACGCCGAGGCCGTCACCACCGCCCTCCGCCACGGCTGGATCGACGGCCAGCGGCGCTCCTGCCCCACCACCAGCACCAGCACCGATGTCCCGACGACGACGCACTTCCTCCAGCGCTTCACCCCGCGCCGCCGCAACAGCCTCTGGTCTCGCCTCAACGTCGACCGCGTCGCCGAGCTGTCCGCGGCGGGCCTCATGCTGCCCGCGGGGCAGGCCGAGGTCGACGCCGCCGTGGCCGACGGCCGGTGGGCGAGGGCGTACGCGCCGGCGAGCGCGGCCGAGGCGCCCCCGGACTTCGCCGAGGCGCTGCGGGGGAATGCGGCCGCCGAGGCGTTCTTCGGGACGCTGGGTAGGTCCAAGAGGTATCCGTTTATCTGGCGGGTCGAGACCGCGAGGAGGGCCGAGACGAGGGAGAGGCGGATTAGGGAGTTTGTTGGACTCCTTGCCGAGGGCAAGACCCTGTAGGCTGTGTATTTGACGTGAATGCTTCTGGCTAATGTCTCTGCGCAATGGCAATGGTGGACTGTGGGGTCGGACCGGGGTTCTAGCAACGGGATGAGAAGCAATGTTGGAGGCACCAATTTACTTTGCCGTTTAATGCTCCAAATTCTCTGGTGCTGTTCAAAGCATCTAAACTACGGGATTGTATAACCAGGGCCGCCAATGAACTATGCTTGCGAAGGAGAGTCGCCCGGCTCAACATTCAGCCCGCCAAAACGTCTCCCAGGCCGCTTCCCACTTCTTCTCCTTCAGATCCTTCAGCCAGTCCGTGAACCTGATCGGCTCCTCGCCATCGATCCTCATGACCCCGTCCTTGATCCCCCTCCAACCTTCCAGCGGGCCCTTGGCGTACCTGTGGTTCGGTCCACAATACGTGCTTCCGACCTCGCACTTGGTCCCGGAGTTGTAGGCCTGCCGCTTCACGTAACACGCCTCGCAGAGGTCGCAGTCGAAGCAGTCGAGGCACAAGTACATTGGGCCGTCTTTCCACAAAGCCCATTTTTTGACCGGCTTGCATTCGCCATCGCAGTAGTAGGAATTGTCGTCCAAGTCGAAGTCATCATCTTTATCCTGCGTATTGTCGCCGCCGGTGTCATGCTTGCAGCCATCGTCTATGTGCTTATCGTCGTCGTCGTCTTCGTCTTCGTCGTCTTCGTCGTCTTCGTCGTCTTATCATCATCATCATAGCTACCTTCATCATCACCTTCATCTTCATCTTCATCGTCGTCGTCATCACTGTCACCATCGTCATCGTCATAGTCATCTTTATCGTCATCAGCATCAACATCAACATTACCATCACCGCCATCTGCACCCCTTTTCTCCTCCGGCTCCCCCACAACCCCCTTCTCACCACCTCCCTCTCCCTTCTCGCCCCCCTCGTCCCGGTCGTCACTTCCCTCCTCCTTGGTCAGCTCATAGAACCCCGCCGAGACGAGGATCCGCGCCTCCCTCTCCATGCCGTCGAGGCTGGAGATGGTCATGGCCAGGTAGTCGAGGTTCATCGAGTCGTTCCAGCCCACGTTGTCCGTCAGCGCGTCGTAGCACACGTTGAATGCCGCCCGCAGCGCGTCCTCAAACTCCTTGGCCGGCCCCATCTTGCGCACCATCCTCGCGATCCACACCATGTACGGCGTCAGCCCCGACCGCGTCGACGACACCGAGTGCGCGAGCCCGCGCCTCGTCAGCCCCTTGGCCTCGTCGAGCAGCCGCGCCTTGAACTCCCGGTCCGCTGTCGCCCGGAACTGCTCGTGGATGATGTTGGTCGCGAGCATCACCGCCCTGACCAGCGTGTACGTCGGGTCCTCGTCGGTGAACCGGTACGGGTTCCCGGTCGAGCTGCTGTCGAGGACCTTGTCCAGCTCCGCCCTGGCCGCCGCCGCGTCTTCGCATACCCGCCACTGCGCCTGGGCGAGCTCGAACCTCATGGGAGGCGCGGCGTCGACGCTCTCGAGGAGTCCAATCACCTCTTCGTACGCCCTGATCATGAAGTCCCGCTCGCCCGCCCACCCCGCCGCCTGCCTGAACGAGTCATGGTAGTCGTCGAAATCGTCGTAATTCCATGTCATCCACGCCAGCCGCTCCAGAGGCTGCCACCCCCTGACCCCCCTGATCAGCTCCGCACCGGCCTCTACCTCCTTGTTCCGGTACACGTCAAACTCCTCCTGTAGTAGGTCTCCGCGCATCGGCTCGTTCGGGTCCGCCCGCCTGGCCTCGTCGTACGACCCCACCGCCTCGTCGAGTTTCTCCAGCGCCACCTGGATCCTACCGCGCGTGACCAGCGCCTTGCGGAGGAGGCTGAGAGAAACCTCGCGGTTCGATAGGCAGTTGGCGATGGTCTCGGCCGCCCCCTCCTTGTCCTCCGTATTCAGCTTCGCGCTGGCGAGCAGGTTCAGGATGCGGAACCGCTCGACCGGGTCAACGCACGCCGAGAGCGCTACCTGGAGCTCCGTATGAGCTGCCTGGTAGTGCTGACAGTCCGCGAGGACTGCGGCTATTGCCCAGTGCGCGTTCGCGTCCTTTTCCACGACTTCGAAGGCGCCGACAATGCCAAGGATTTCTTCTTCCTCGTACTGCGGTCCTTCGTCGTCGCTGTCCGAGCTGCTATCGTCACTGTCGCTGTCGTCGTCCTTAGGTTTTATGAGGTGGCTGAAGGACGTCTGTGGTCGGTTGTGTCAGTGTGACCAACTCTTCATTTCTGGCAAATCAGGGATTGGAAAAACGGGGGGGGGCCGGGGAAACATCCAGGTCTCCTGCACGGGGCCGTACTGACCAGTGGAATGATGCTCCTAATAACCTTATACGACTGTGCTGCCGACTTCAGGTCCTGGGCGCGGAACCAGTTGGAAATGTGCCCCTTGACCAGAGTCACGAAAGCAGCCCCCTTATCGGCTACTACATCCCGCGCCCAAGTCAATGTGGTCTCAATCATCTTGTCGCCGAGAGATGTGGCCATGGTCGCCCCCTCGGCAACCTTAGCCACCAGGTAGTCGTTTGGGAGGTCCCTCAGCACATCCTCGTAGTCCATATCGAGCGACTCGATTGTCGTCGCAAAGTTGCCGTGATTCGTCATGATCGCCCCAAGTGCTTCGAGGCAAGCGACCTTTTCGTCTTCCGCCGGCCCGGGATTCGAATTCAGGCTCAGGTAGCACCAGCAGGCGAAGTGCCAGATCCAGTGCTGCGCCGCGTACTTCCGCAGGCTGCCGTAGATATTGTCCACCTCTACGAATAGAATCTTGGAGCAGAGCGTGAGGATCTTGCCGTGGGCTACTCTCCCCGGGGTCCTCAGCCCCTGCTCGTCCTGCGAAGCACTGCGGAAGTAGTCCCGCATGGAGCGTTCCTGGAACTTCAGTGGCCGATCTCCATCATCATAGACGGCGTCAGGATCACTCTGGCCCAGGAGATCTACATTGGCAAGGTTGGAGTTGTCGCCGTCGTTTTGGGCGCGCTCTTCGACATCGCCGATCTTCAGCAACCTTGCGAGCTGTTGGCCCTGGAGCTCCTCTTCCAGGTCCAGTGAGCTCCCGGGGAAGAGATTCATAAGGGAGAAGCTCTCGGCCAAGGTCAGAGGCCGGGAGGCGAAGGCAAGCCACCACAGCAGGCCTTTAATTGCCTGCTGCTTGTCGTCCGCGGTGCGACGCTGGAGGTCAACGAGAATAGTGCCATACAGCTCCTTTAGGTTTTCCGGCATTGACTGCTCCAACTGCTTCAATATGATGGGTTCTCGCCCAATATTGTTGAACTGGCGGAGCATGTGCTCGGCATACAGAATGCCTTGGGTGGTCAGCATATAACTTGGCTTGTCGGGAAGGAGGTGTGACTTACAATCGGCCTTCTCTTCCAGATTGCTGGAAATCCTAGCTGCTTGATATATCTACTTAACTTGCGCAGTCTGCTGTCGTTGTTCAGGTGATTCCATATGAGCGCCTTCATGTCGGCTAGTTGCTTCTCCTTGGTAACAGCAATCCATCCGGCTGCGAGCCCCGCCAGTTTCGGTACCATGCTAGACCTGGTGGTGCAGAGAATGCTGACATTGAGATCGGCGGTTTCCTTGACGAGTTGGAGGAACTCCAGTGCCTTCTTTGATTCCGAGTCGAGGACAAGCTCATCCATGCCGTCGAGGACGATCTGCAATCGAGCCGTTGACGACCCGTAGAACAAGGGCTTGACGAACTTGCCCCAGATGTCTTCCCACTCAGAGGTATAGAATTCGATATCGTCGCGAGCCATCTCCACGTTAATCCTCTCACACAGCGCGGCATTCTGCTCCGCAATCTGGACGGTGATCCAGTTGATGGCGTTGTGGAACGCATTCAGCCCGTCGGTCGCCTCTCGAAAGTAGAAATGTGCCACGCATGTATTGCTCCCGGCATCTCTCTCGGCCAGTTTGACGAGCTGGTCGTGCGCACACGCGGCGAGGTGACTTTTCCCCGTGCCCGGTGGCCCGGAGAGGACAAGAATCCTAGGGGTGTTCTTTTCCTTCTCCTGTGCTACCCATTCGCCCCAGGTTGGCTCGTCGAAAATCCAGCTGCAGGTCTCCGGGATGAGCGAGTCTTTGATATCCTGGTACTCATGCGCTGGGTTCATGGTATCCACGAAAATGCTCCGCACACGGTTCGATGTTGGAGGCTTGTTCCGGTTGCCGGTCTTGTTTCAGCTCTGCTTGGCCGACTCTTCTTGCCGACGTTCATTGAAGACAACTAGGAGCTTGTGGATACTCATCAGGTCGGTGCGAACGCCGTCCTGGCGCTCAAGGACTGTCTCGAGCATTTGGGTCTGCTGCTCCATCCTCTGTATCTGCACCTCCTGGTTCTTCTGTAGGTCCGCGTTCATTCGTTGGAGCTCCTCCGTGTTTCCGAGAATCGCGTACTCGGTCGCAGCTTGGAGGCGGGTCAGAGAGGTGTCCATCTTCTTTCGGGCGCCTCCAAGATCGCCGTCTTCGCCGCGGACCATGTTCAAGATCCATTTTTCTGCATGCTCATTGATTAGCCTGGATCTCGGACTCGTCAAGCTCACTCCTGCGACGACGCACTGAACCGGCCGAGCTCTATATACTTCGTCGCGAATCCACACATTTCCAATAAGGAAGTCAACACGTCCATGAGACAATTGCGGTACGCAGGGTAGCTTGGCAGTCTCGACTCGAGGATGGTGATCCTTTGGAGGAACGAATTCATGTCCTCGAAAAAGGCCGTGACTACATCATAGTCTGCCGAAACATGCCTACAAGCCTGTTGTGCATTCAAATCAGAGACCGCCCAGGTCGGTAATAGTAGAAGAACACCAAACACACGCTTAACATGTACGTAAAGGCCATCCCGATGGCGGCGGCGGGTGGGAAAACGGGCGCAGCAGCGCTGACCAGCTGCTGGGAGCCCTTCTCTATGTAGTCGAGGTTGTCTCGGAGGAGGCCGCGGAGTTTGTCGACCTTTTTCTGGTCGTGCCGGAACTTGTGGAAGTTGTTCATCTGCTCCGTGCCATACTTGACCATGGCGTCCACGCTGAGCAGTTATTCTTTGGGCTGCAGCTCGACTCCCACAATGCCCTTGTACTTTCGTAAGGCCTCGTTCCAGAGATCAGACACATCTCAGTTGCCTTTCGCCAACTCGTCCTTCATACGGCTGACATCGTTTGTGTCCGACATGATGAGTAGAAGCGAGAATCAAAAGACCAGCTGCCCGGGTAAGCTCGAGCGATGAACGTTAGCATACTGGAACTTATCGTTGGGTGGAACAGCATGGGGTAACTATATATAATTGTTGACCCCTGCCTGTTCAAACCAATGATACCCAACTCGATTTCATTCTAATACGAGCAAATCTGTGCGCAATCGTCTCAATAGGGATAAGCCGTTGATCAACTACAACAACGCTTATTAATACCATGCAGAGCTACAGATGCATGTCAGCCGTGACTCCGTACGCTAAGAACCCTCGGGGCCTATCGCTTACACAATTCAGGGGTCCAGCTGAAGGGCTTGCAGATAGCCTGACTGTTGTTTAGGCCTTAGCAGCAATTCAATCCTGCTTGCTCCCAGGAAGTGTGGCTTCTTTCAGTCAAGACTTCGCGGTCGACCTCGTCCCCAACAACTCTGGCCCGGCAGGGAGTAGTAATAAGTCATCTGTTTGGTTTCGGGCAGTTAGCTCCTGTGTTTGTGAAGGAAAAGCCCCTGCTGAGTGTGCGCTGGTGGGGGGCAACGGGTTGCCTAAGAAAATGGCTGCGCTGTGAAGGCGATGATTCTGGAGTTTGAGCAATGGAGTCCTTGAATTTGTTCGCACGGAACTGCATGTAAAAGTCGACTGCTATCAGTGCATTCTTCCACATGGCCAGCCACAAAACCTGAAGATCGGAGCAACCTATTCAGCAATTTGAGAGATCCCAAGTCTCTGATCAAGCCAATCAGCGATATTTCCGTAGTGGTCGACCGCTTGTATTTCCGCCTTAATGTTGAGCAGAAGCATCAATTGCAGCTCCCGCTGCTGCTCCATGTCGTCTATACTAAGGCTCTCATCGTTGCAAACGCTCTTGAGGATGTTGACTGCTACCCTCCTGTCCCGGGATGTGAGAGGCAGAAGACCACCCCCTGACCCTCTTTGACCAGGCTTCTGTCTTGGGAGTCCATGTCCGGTTTGGGACCCTAGGAAATGTCAGTTGATGGGAGGTGATGGTGTGATGGAGAGAATTGCTACCGTTAGATGAGAAGGCAAGTGACTCTTGACTTGACTGAGTTAGACTGTTCTGGCTGCAGGCACTCTGAGAGCTTTCCTCGGTGACAAGGTCTCCAAGGTGCAATAGATCACCACTGCGGATTCCTAACCATATCAGGTTTGGAACAATGGAACTATCCTCGTGCTCCAGGCCTTGACTTCCATATTTGTAGGTTCGCATTATGGCAATGCCGTCGGGGTCGTAGTCAACTAGACCGTATATTGGCAACTGCGGCCGAATGGTTTGGATTGTATGAAGGAATAATCTCGTTGTCAAATCCGGAAATCCTTTGCCCTTCGGCGTTGAAATTCCTAGTCAATAAGGACACTAATAAGAGGGAGGTGCGATGGGAGACAAGGCGTATATGTGACGTACAGTTATCAGTATTCCTTGTCCGGCCAAGGACTTGTTGTAGTATTCAGAGGCAGCCAAGGTCCGGAATGTTGCCTGCAGAACGGTTATCTATCAGCGTTGATGCCACGAGGAAACATCGCACAATACCTCCTTCTCAATCACCAAGATCCATCGTGTGGAACCGAAGTCAATCCGGTGAATCGATCGAGTGGGAGGTATCAAGTTGCCCTAAGTCAATATCAATAAGCCACCCATGTGACGGCCTTCAGGGGGTTGCAGGGGATTCGAGTACGCAGTCATGAGAGAGCCCACACGGGATTATGGAGCCGTTTTGCATTGTGAGGAAGATTGGCCCGGCGACCAGTCCCTTTGCAGCCGCGACCCACACGGATTGTTAACTGCATGGTTTTGTCTGGATTCAAAGCTGGATACCAACAATATTCAGGGCGTCACGGCTGACTCCCAGCGTGAATGCAATATCGTCGACAAGGCCATCAACAACCCGCTGATCCCGGAAGAGTTCGGTGTTCTGGTAGTAAATGTTTCTGGAAGCGATTAGCAACAGAGCAAGGTGGGAGACGCGCAGAGGAGAGGTTTGGGGATAGAACGCCGGGATGGAAGGCCCAAACCTCTTTGTGACAATTGTGCCGGAAACCAGAGCCTCGTGGGACAATTCCAAAATGCGCAACATGGCCGCTGCAGGCAAAGAGACAGAACTGTTAGCTGAGAGGGACAAGTGCGTGGTTCCGAGACATGTTCTACCCACCGAATTTCTTGCCCTCATACCTAGTTCGACCAGGGAATCTTAATACTTCTCCCCGACGAGTGGTCGAGTCCATTGGGGAAGAGCAGGCGTTCCTTGAGGGGAGACGATTCGATCCTGAACGAGACCGTGCGATCGCTGACCTGCTTCGGTATGGAATAGAAACCGAAACCTCACCTTTCACAAGGTCATCCAGGACGGATCCAAGAATACTCTCAATCTTGGTAATAACCGTGCCTGTCTGGTTACCCTCAGGGTCATGGGCTGGAAGTGTGATGATACTGCCAGCTCGGGTGCTTGCTCTGGTACTTCTTGGCGGATGGACAGTCAGTTGTGAGGACACACTTCTCGGGACATCGGAAGCCAAGATATGAGACCCAGAATGGCCCGAATCAGCCGGAGAGGGCATAGGTCAGGTTCTAGAAATGCAGGGGAAGAATGAACGAGAAGAACTGAAGACTAGGAGACAGGGCGATAAAGTAGGTAGTGGAATGACCGCATAGTCGAATACCTAACAGACGGAAGAGAACCTACGGCTGCAGACCAAGGAGAGACGGAAATGACAAGCCAGATCTCCAGATGAGATCTAAAAAACACCTAGGTACCAAACGAGAGGCATATCAGAAGCAGGTGCGATCTTGGAGATGCCTTCCTATCTGGGTGGTTTTTATTGGTGCCTAGTTAGGTACATCAGGTTATCACAGGGACGCGGGATCGAGGATACCTAGGTAGATGTGCAGTACCATACCCATATACAAAATATGAGACACCTAGGAGATTCAATGCTCAGGTAATTCCATTTAATCCCCTCTTCGTTTCTTCTGTTTTCTTTGCATTTACAAGGGAGTGGGAGGGCTCAAGATGGGTGAACAGAAGCCGTGTCAATTGGCCAATCAGCACTGCGATTGGCACAAGGGTCCAATTTCCCAAAGAGCTCCTTGCTCCACCTGGCAATCGACGACATTGGACGTCAGGATTGAGTCCTGTATCCCTAATCACACTGACGCTGCCGGCCGTCGCATCATAAGATGGCTAAAAAGAAGGCAAAGGCTGCTTCAGGCAGTACCGGAGCTGAAAAGCCCTCGGAGAACGCGGACATCAAGAAGCGCGGTGCCGAGGTAAATGGGGAGGGCGAGGCTCGCGCATCGAAGCGAACCAGGATCGAGGACAGGACCGACTTCTCGCGCTGGCGCATGCGTGATGACAATAGTCGGCACACCTGGCACTACCTCGAGGACGATGAAGCAGCGAAGAAGTGGCCGCAGACCTACGCAGACAAATACTATCTCGGCCTCCCACTGGTAATGAGCTGCCTACAGTTGCCCCAGCAAACGACCCCAGGCCTTCTCAGCTAACCTCTTTACTCCTGGCAGGACCTTCCCGACCTCACACCGGCAAATACCCCTCTCGACTCCGTTCGAAACGGTCTAGGTTTCTTCGAGAAACTCCAGCTGCCGTCGGGGCACTGGGGCTGCGAGTATGGCGGGCCCATGTTCCTGCTGCCAGGAGTTGTGTTCTCCTGGTATGTTACCAAGACACCGATCCCCTGGTATTACGCAACCGAGATCAAGAACTACCTCTTCGCCCGCGCACATCCCGAGGATGGTGGTTGGGGGTTACATATTGAGGGGGAGAGCTCAGTGTTCGGGACGATTATGAATTATACCACCTTGCGGCTGATTGGGGTTGATGCGGACCACCCCAAGATGGTAAAAGCGCGGGCAACTCTGCACAGACTCGGAGGCGCAACCCATGCACCGCACTGGGCCAAGGTCTGGCTATCTATCCTGGGGGTGACCGACTGGGATATCGTCAACCCTGTCCCACCCGAGCTGTGGCTGCTCCCTGACTGGGTCCCCTTCGCGCCTTGGAGATGGTGGATTCACAATCGAATGGTTGTTCTGGCAATAGGCTACATCTGGTCCAAGCGGTGGCAGGCAGAAGAAACTGACACTATCCGGGCGCTCCGGAACGAGCTGTTCGTCGAGCCGTGGGAAGAAATCGACTGGGCGAGCCATCGCAACACAATTGCCCCCGAGGATAACTACCACCCGAAATCGTGGCTGCTCAACACCATCAACACATTTCTTGTCAATGTCTGGAATCCATACCTTCGACCGAAGGCACTGGCCGCAAAAGCCGAGGCTTGGACCATGGAGCTTATCGACATGGAGGACGAGAACACGGACTACGCAGATCTGGCGCCCGTATCCGCGGTCCTGAATCTGGTCTGCTGCTACGTCCGAGATGGCCCCGATTCGTATTCCGTGAGGAGGCACAAAGAACGACTAGAAGAGTTCCTCTGGGTCAATGAGGAAGGTCTGCTCTGCAACGGGACAAACGGAGTGCAGTGCTGGGACACAGCCTTTGCTATACAGGCTGTCATGGATGCCGGGTTGACTGAGGATCCTCGATGGCGCCCCATGTTGGTGAAGGCCCTGAAGTTTCTGGACGACCAGCAGATCCGTGAGAACGTCAAGGATCAAGACAAGTCTTACCGCCAGCAGCGGAAAGGAGGCTGGGCCTTCAGCAACAAGGACCAGGGTTATGCTGTCAGCGACTGTGTGTCGGAGGCTCTGAAATCGGTCATTATTCTGCAAAAGACGCCCGGCTTCCCCACGTTGATCGACGATCGGCGGATATTCGACGCGATCGATACTCTCTTGACGTACCAGAACCCCTCTGGCGGCTGCTCCTCTTACGAGCCTCCACGGGCGGGCACGTGGATGGAGATGCTCAATGGGGCCGAGGTCTTCGGCCGGATCATGATCGAGTACGACTATCCGGAGTGCACCACAGCTGTCGTGACGGCGCTCTCTCTCTTCAAGAAGCACTGGCCAGACTACAAGGCCCAGGAGATCAGCCGATTCATCGACCGAGCCGTCAAGTGGATCAAGACCGCGCAGCTCCCGGATGGGAGCTGGTACGGGAGCTGGGGGATCTGCTTTACGTATGCCACCATGTTTGCCCTCGAGAGCCTGTCCAGCATTGGGGAGACGTACGGGACTAGCCAGAATGCGAAGAAGGGGTGCGACTTCTTGATCTCGAAGCAGAGAGCTGATGGAGGTTGGTCAGAGTGCTACAAGGTAACGTTTCCACCCCCCGCCCCCCCCCACAACTGTTCTTGGAGCATACAGGCATACTAATTGCGGAGCAGTCTTGTGAAGACAGCGAGTATGTCGAGCACGCATCAGGCTCCCAGGTCGTCATGACCTCGTGGGCGCTCATTGGCTTAATGAAGGCGGACTACCCCGACGTGGAACCAATCAAGAAGGGCATCAAACTCATCATGGAGCGACAGCAGCCGAACGGGGAGTGGCTGCAAGAGGCTATTGAGGGTGTCTTCAACAAGAGCTGCATGATCTCGTATCCCAGTTACAAGTTCACCTTCACCATGAAGGCACTGGGAATGTTTGCGAAGAAATATCCGGCCGAGGAGGTGGTTTAACATGGATGCACAATATGGAAATCAAGGATAGAGTTCCCGAGTATCAACCTAATAACCGATCGAGGTAGCTATTGATAATAATACACCAAGGTATCCCAGCTCAAGGTTCCATGAGTTGACATTTGATTGCGTGGCTTTCTGTGTCTTGCAACCTTAGAATCCGCTGTTGAGGCCTCGAAACACAGGCGACGTCTGTTTCTGAATGGGGCAGGCGGTGTGCAGGGGTTGGAGCTTCCTGGCAGAATCTGGAAGATAAGCCCCACCAGCCCTCCGGTCTCTCGGTTTCTCCCACTTTCCACTCCACTGACTACCTTTCAGCTCGAGAATGGTATTCTGATGCCCTGACCCTAGAACTGCCCTCGACAACCATACACTTGGGCCGGGTGTATGATACTTATCCCCAAGTCTACATTAGGCACCGGCGAGTTATTGTCTTCTTGTGGTGCGAAGGTGTGATCCGACGGTACAGTGAACTGCTTCCATTCATTCTTGTCCCACCAATTTCTTTTGTATCAGCGGCAATGAACTTGCTAACCACTCTCTCTGTCACACAGATCAGGTGGCACGAGACAGTAGAAGCAGAAGGACTGGACAAAAAGCCTCGACGATCTAACGAATCCAGCACGTCCTCAAATCTGAAGAACACATCCACCATGGCTCATTTCGCCCAACGCGGTCTCGAATTGCTGGAGAAGAAGCAATATGATGAGGCCATCATCGTACTTGACAAAGCTTTAGCGACCTCCGACTCCCCTGCCTGGCTCCTGACCCGCTCCAAAGTCTGGCTACAAAAAGGCAAGCACGAGCTGGCCCTCGGCGATGCCGAGTTTGCCTACCACGCCGCTGTTGCGCGCGGCTCCGACTCGACGCGTGCGCACATGATTGACGCCCAGTACCGGCGCTCCGTCATCCTCTTCGCCATGGGCCGCTACGCCGACGCTGACTGCTGCGCCCGGTGGAGCCAGCTCCTTTCGGAGGGAAGGCCCGTCGCCGAGGACGACGGTGTCGCCCAGGACGTCGACGCTGATGGCTTCTACGCGGCCACGCGGGAGCAGGCGGAGGAAGAGCTCAAAGTCTGGCACCAACCCATTGACAAGGCGAGTTTGAGCCCGGCCGAGATCCTTTCAACACGGGGCTCGAAAGACTCGAAGATGTGGAACCGAGCGTTTGTGTGGAGATGCCAGACACTGGGCAGGTTGGCAAAGCTGCCCCCCAATGATCCCGCTCGGAGGGTCACCGTGACCAAGGTTCCGCCGAAACGGAAGGAGAACAAGCATTTCCTTGAGAAGGCCCCTAAGGAAATCCCCGAGGTGGCCCCCAAGGTATCCCCCAAGGTGGCCGAGGCCGAGGCCAAAATCCAATCCCCGAAGGCGTCCGAGATGGTAACGTACACTGCATTCCCGTTGCCTGCTGCTGAGACTGACGATGAGAAGCCGGTAGTCGAACGGGGTTCGGTCTCGGAAGACCAGATGAAGCTCAAGACCGACTTCTACCAGACCGCGAGCTCGATCACCGCTACCTTGTTCGTTAAGGGCGTTAATGCGGAGGCGCTCAAGGTTGACTTCCAAGAGAAACAGGTAAGGCATAATGCGTTTTGATATACGTAGCGCGCAACTGACGCACCGACAGGTCATCGTCGGACCCCTTCCTCGCGAAGCTGCTCCTTACGTCCAGCCCGGAGACCCAGAGTCGTATTCCACTTTTCTACTCAATGGCACCATCAAACCGAAAGAATGTCGATACTCAGTGACACCGCGCAAGATTGAACTTGTGCTGCAGAAGAATCTGGGAGCCAGCTGGGCCACTCGGGGAACTACTTGGGCGACGGAGCAAATCGGACGTCTGGATGAGCCTCCCACCGAAGCCGCCGCAGACCTCCAGCTAAGCCAGCAGTTGCCGAGCCACATTGAGTCTGTGGAGGTCGGCACAGCGGCGGCAGCCGCCGCCAATCCCACCGAACCCGCCACCGCACCATCCTATCCCAGCAGCAGCAAGCGGCCCCAGAACTGGGAGGCGCTCGAGGACAGCGACGGGGAGGATGAGGCGAAGAAGGATGCGGACCACTTCTTCAAGTCGCTGTACGCCGGCGCGACGCCCGACCAGCGCCGAGCCATGATGAAGAGCTTCGTCGAGAGCAACGGCACCTCCCTCAGCACCGACTGGGCCGACGTTGGGGCCCGCACGGTGGCTGCCGTCCCGCCCGAGGGAGTGGAGCAAAAGAAGTGGTGAGGTAGTGTGGCGTTCTAAGCCCCCTCCCTTTCCCGTGTCATCCGCTCCGAGATGACTACGTTTTATGATCACGACCTGGCTTATGATGGTAGTCCGGAGGAGACTGTCTTTTCACGGAGTTTTGCTATTTGATCCAGGGTCTGTCCCAAGAAGGAGAAAGCAGGGTGCGAAAAAAGAGAAAACCAAACACATGGAGTCGATGGAACAAGAGGGAGTTTTGGAGATCGGCGTTCACGGAAACGGGGAGCATCTGATATACCCCCGAGAAGAAATAGCCATCGTTAGGTACCCCAGTAGGTAGCCAATAATCGATCGCCAAAGTAGTACTTTTCAGCAAAACGACTCTAAATCAAGTTGGACTGCAAGAACACACTCCATGACTCGAATAAGAGCTGCGGAGGCCTATCTGCCATCCCACCCCCTGGCAATACGTAGGTCGTCAACTGCATCGTCACCCAGAGGGGTTCTGAGCTGAAGATGAAGTCGGTGATGTGATAATCCATAGCTGGAGCAGGGGCCTTGGTGGAGGAGGTTGACTGTGTTGTAGGATGGGATGGCGACAAGTAGCCGAGGAAGCACATGTATACATGTAGAATCAGCCGCCGCTTGCGACTTGCTATATTTGTATCACAAAGCTTTCAAGCATACCCATCCGGACAGAGTCGGAGTGAGATCGCCCTCCTCCCACACGAGAGGCACTACCCCGAGTATCTACGAGCAAAACATTAAAAATTAAGGTGCATATATGCAAATATCTACACGCATATGTACATCCATCCATCCATCCATCCCACCCCCTCAATCCGCATGGTCCTTATCCTTCCTCCTCCCCACCCCAACCACCGCCCCATTCGCCTCCCCCGCGGCAGCGCGGCGGAGGCGACGGCCGCCATCCGGCGGGGAGATCTCGACGACGCCCATATCCATGCGCACGGCGAACCGGCGGCCCCTCCACGACACCGTCGTGCCGAGCAGCACGGCCCACGTCCAGATGGGCAGGGCCAGGGCCTCGCGCCCGAGCCAGGCGCACAGCCAGGGCAGGAATGGCCGCGGCCCGCCGTTGCCGCCCCGGGCGAAGGCGGGCGTGTGCCTGTCCGCCTCGACGGCCTCGCACCTGCGCAGCTTGGACGAGACCCACCTGTCGACGAGCATCCACGCGAAGACGGCCGTGGCCCAGACGAGGGCGCCGGCGGCGGCGGTCGGGGGCACGGCAAGGGCGCGGGAGAGGGCCGGTAGGGAGGTGGCGGCGTGGGCGAGGTAGGCGCAGCAGAGGAAGGGCTCGATCCCGGGCTCGACGAGGGTGGCGGCTATGACGGTCCACTTGCGCACGCGCAGCCAGCGGACGCGGCGGGCGACGTAGTCGGATACGGACATGGCGGCCGTGGGCTGGATGGCCAGGTCCCCAGAGACGAGGCCGTGGTTGGCGAAGCCCGGGAGTTTGGAGCGCCAGAGCAGGTCGCCGATCAGGTGGTCTTCGCATATGTACGACGAGAAGAAGTCGATGCCCCGGCCACGGGAGGCGTCCGAGGCGGTCAGGATGGGGTTCTGGGCTGGGTCGGTGAGGCGGTCGAGGTGGGACTTGCGGAACATGTTGCTCTTGCCGACGATGCATGGGGCGATGCCGACTGTGTTGATGGAGCTGTAGAATTTGGCGTGCGTGGTGGACATGAACATCTCCTCGAGTAGCCCGCCTCCGTACGAGAGAACTGAAGACGAGTCGTGGCTGGGCGACCTTCGTGTGGCATCGTTCGGGGCTGTGGTGTCCTGCGCGTCGTCGCTGCTGGCATGTGTTGTATCCACGACCAGCGGGAGCTGGTGAACGAATTTGAACGGCTTCGTCCGGGCCCCGTTCGGCCGGTAGCCACACAGCTTGTCCACCATTCTCCCCGCGACCCCCTTCGACACCCACACGTTGGCGTCCACCACCCATATTACATCTCCCTTGGCCTCCCGATATGCGCGGCTGATATTGCGGATCTTAGGATTCGGCCCCAAGTTGTCGATCTTCCCCCCAGGCCCGTGTAGCACCGGATCTTGCTCCTCCACCATGATCTTCGCATCCGAGTCCGGGAACTCTTTGACTAGGCGCTGGAGATGCGGGAAGGCCGGATCGTCGGTGGACTCGACGCAGAGGTAGACCGTCAGCTTGTCCCTGGGATATGTCTGCCGGAAGGTGGAGGCCAAGCAGTCATACCACGCAGCCTCCCAGCCCTTGACGGGCCGGATGGCTGTGATATGCGGTACTTCATCCTTTGGTAGCGAGGGAGAGATAGGTTTCGGAGGAGGCGACGAGTAGTATCGGAACCTAAAGAGATATTGTCAGAAACCGAGTCTCGGGGTAGGCAAGGCTGGAATTCTTCTCACAGCTTGTAGATGCCTATGCACTGGACAACAAATACAATGGTGAACCAGACCATACAAACCAAGGCAATGCCCGGCGGTATCAGCGAGACTGGGGCATGATCAAGCCTCATGAGGACGTGCTATCGACACGAAATTGGGGGCGGTTATGGGGGAGTTCGTGATTCGTGACGGCGCATATCAGTATGGAAGCTTGGCGACGTGTTTCTTGGGAGAAAAAAAATTGATCGTCTCGCCCGTCAAGTCAAATCCATGTGGAGCTGTCCTAGGTCATTCGAAGGAAGGGAGATAAGGTAGGTCACAACTAATTGCGTCACTGCTGACTTTGGTATAATCAGGGACCTAAGGAGAGCACCATCGCGAAAGAAAGCACACAGCGATCCAATCTCCAAGGCCAGTGATTGGCCCGATTGTTCTTGAATTGCGCGTGGCATAGGTGTTGAGACAGCCCGTTTTGGATGTCACGGGCACGGGCCGGGGCTTGGCATCGGGGCTCAAGCCGAGTTCCGTGTTGACTAATTGAGTGACACCTTGGATATCAGGCAACAAATCAGGCCCTTTTTAATCAAGTTTTTCTCAGCTTGACCACCGATATTTTCCGACCAGCTCGAAAAAAAATCTTCAGACACCAGATTTTTCGGGGTGCAATTTGCAACCTGGACATCTGCCAGCAATTGAAATCTCTGCAGTGGTCAGAGAGCTGAGTCCTGTCTATATGGCCTGTCTCTCTTACCAGTCGGTAGCCTGGGTGGAATATCCCTCACGAGAGTAAGTAGGTTTTGTCTCCTCCATTCCTCTCATCATGGACATGCCACCTCTCCGTCTTCCCCTCGGCCCCCATGGTCGCTCTGATGACAACCCAATTTTTTTCGGTGCTTAGAGATGAAATACTCTCGATGAATGCCACTCAATAGACTACAACGGTATCTGAGCCAAGCGACGTTACAATTACTCAATTGCTTCTTGTTTCCTTCCATCACGTTTGCTCCGGACCGAGAAGCTAACCTACCTGCCACGCAGGCCAACATGAGACACGAGAGCAATGGCTGAGATCACAATGTCTAAGACTGCCTCGACCCCTGGCGAGGTGATTCCGCAGGCAGGACCTCCAAAGCCCAGGTCTATACCACCCCATCAGCTCCATGTTCTGCCCGCACCAATCCGGACCTTCCCACTGCCGGCATTCTATCCGAGCAACCCCGTCTCGCTCCTCCATCTGGTCTACGCATGGCTGAAACATACCATCTCCCCGCCGCCCGCTGAACCCTCGACGGTGCACAAGGGAACATGGGACCCCAAAACCCGCTCCGTGCATATCACGGATCCTGCTTCCATGAGAGCAATGTGGGAACAGGGTTTTTATGGCAAGGGGAGCCTCAGCCGTAGTGAGCCCAATTGGCTGAAGAGAGAGCAGATCCGCAGAGGTGTTGCCGCGGGTAACGTCAGCGAGGAGTACACTGCTTCTAGGAGAGAACAGCGGAGAGTCGTGAAATGGGAGAGAGCAAGGATCGAACAAGAGGCGATAGAACGAACCCGGTTTGAGGAAGCACTGTCTGCCGCCGAGGATCAGAAACTCATCCCCACTGGGCACCCTCAGAGGAAGCCCCCGCTGAGACTACCACCACCGAAGCCGCCTGTTGGTCCCCTGGAGCTCCTTGCCTTGCCTAATTCCATTGCCGATTTGCATGATGCGCAAGGCAACGCCGGAACGCACTCTATGCATGTCCAGGAACCCGGCGCAACCTCGGTCAATGGCACGCTCTTGCCCCCGCCTGCTTTGGAAAGAGATGCCGTTCCGCACCATGATGAGCCTAGACACTCGAATGGCGTGAACCACTTGGAGACCGATAAATCAGGCGCCCATCCGAACGACCATGCAGGTATGAACGGCCCTGCGAATGGCACGCTCAATGGGTCGCTGTCCCCTTTGTCCCCTTGCGTTGCCAAGGATGGCTCCAAATCCAGTCCGCCTGGGAAAGAGTCGGAGGAGCAGCAGCCACTCAAGCATCGGAAGAGCGTCCGTTTCTCTCCCAGAGTCGAGTCCACCACCTTCCAGCTTTCAGACCCCCCCAACCCCAATCACTCAGCCGCGCTTCCACAGAATAGCACCGCGCGTGATGTCAATGGAGTGGCCTCCGAGTCCACTAACAGCCCCTCGGATGCCGATGAGGTCATCACAAACAAGGAGCACCTCCAGCTGTCTCCAGAAGAGGCGTTCTTCTTGGTGTTTGCGATAGGGGCACTCACTGTTGTGGATGGTGCCACGAACTCGCCCATCCCCCCAGAGCAGCTCTTCACTCTCTTCCGATCATATTCGCACTTCCCTCCCCGGATATCCGGCTCGTCTGTCGGCGATCTCCAGCCACAAGACCCGTTCCTCGTCCACTACGCCGTGTACCATCATTTCCGATCCCTCGGTTTCGTTCCACGACACGGCATCAAGTTCGGTGTCGACTGGCTCCTATACCAACGTGGGCCCGTATTCGACCACGCCGAGTTTGGCCTGATTGTTATCCCAAGCTTCTCAGACCCTTGGTGGAAAGAACATGGACACCACCCCCCGAAGAAGTCGTGGCAGTGGCTCCACGGTGTGAATCGCGTTCTGTCTCACGTTCTCAAGTCACTGGTCATCGTATACGTGGACATTCCCCCTCCACCAGCATTTGACGAGGCTATGGCGAGCCGCGACGGGAATGGAGGAATTGCGGCCGCCTTGAAGAAGTACAGGATTCGGGAGATCATGGTCAGGAGATGGTCAAGCAATCGCAATCGCTGACCGCTCTCGTGATGAACGGAATGTAACCGTGGAAGCACATTTCGAGTACATTATTCATGTAACACTGGTCTTGTTGGCATACCTGGGTCTGTTTCTCTGGCGTTTTCTAGGGACGGGGTCTTCCATCTCAGGGCAACGTCGTCACCGGGAGGCATGTGCGCAGTCAAGTTCCATGTAATGATAACGAAGCAGTTCAAATATTATGCTCTAGGCATTCACACAAAGTGAACATCAGCGATGTCCCCATGCCGGTACTTGTCGCATGGTTGAAGTAGCGTGAAAGGTTATTTGAACATGTGAGAGTGAGAATTGCATGACAGAGCGAGGGAAATGCATCACATCATTGGCATGCTGGGCTTGTGTATTAGGATGCGAGCTTGGGGACGATCTTCAAGAAATGGTCGAGTAACCCTACCTTCCTCCATCTAACCGTCTCGATGCCTGTTCCCTTCGTCTCCTATGTTCTGCTATCTGAACTACCAGCATAGGTACCACCTACTGCTGAGATGCATTTGCTGTTCGCAAGACGTTACACAACTCCCGTCCAAACAGGCGGAGAGACTGTTCCGTCCAATCATTATTAATGGTGCCAAACCACAGGGAGACGCCAGGCATCTCACCTTCCGTTTTGGTAGAAGAACCGGTGTTTGCCAGCAGGCGAGGACCCCGCCTGCTGCGGGCTGCATGCGGCCTCTCCCGAGCTCGCCATGGCCTCCTGCTGGGCCGCAAGACCTGCAGCTGATATGGTAAGCACTTACCAGCATCAATAGTAAGACGGCTCAGATTCATAGTCTGACAATCCTGACGAATAGGTACCTGGACGCGCGTTCTAGGTGTGCTATTTTCAGCCAGCAGCTTGTCGCATGCTCCTGCTATATATATTTGTCTTATCCCATCCCTGTAACCCCAGCAAGCCGAAGTTGCCAGCTTCAAACGGCAGGCATCGAAAGCAATGGTGATCAAAAAAGTGGCACCATACGGCGAGTGGGATAGCGAGCTCATCGCCGAAGCTGTGACCGAGGGCAGCCGCAGCCTGACGTCGCCCAGGGTCGACGTGAGTGCCATTGACCCCGCATCCGCATGATGCATTCGGAAGGACCATTTCACGCTGACAGACTCCACAGCTCAAGTCTGGACGGGCCTTCTTCCTCGAGTCTCGCCCCGACGGCACAAATGGCATCGTGGAAGTCACGGCCGATGGGCCAAAGCACGTCCTCCCGGATTCGTCGAGCGCCACCACCAGCGTATACGAGTACGGCGGGTTGCCTTACGGGCTCGTTCCGGGAAGGAAGCTGCGCATCATCTTCTCCGACGCCAGGGACCAGTCAGTGGGTCTCCTCGACGTCGACTCAGGCCATGTCCAGACCCTGTTCCGCTCGCCCACTTTACGGTATGCCGATTTCGATCCCAGCCCGCTGATCGAGGACGGGAAGGCGCATTCGGCCTGGGTGCTGGCGGTCGAAGAGGACCACGAGAAGCCGAGCCCAGCCGAGGTACGTAACTACGTCGTAGCGATTAATGTGGTCAGCGGGGAGGTGAGGCGGGTGGTCTACGGAGCGGACTTCTACTCGTACCCACGCTTCAGCCCGGATGGCAGGAAGATCGTCTGGAAGGAATGGGACCACCCGACCTTGCCGTTTTGGGGAGCGAGGCTGCTCTGGGCTGACTGGAAGGGTGACGGCGTGGTGGAAAATGCTGAAGTTGTGGCTGGTGATATGAGTGAGTGTCCATCAGAGCCACGCTGGAGCCCCCTTGGGACGCTGTATTTCGCACAGGAGAAGTCCAACTTTCGCCAGCTATTTCGGAAGAAGCCTGGTGACAAGGAGCCGACTCAGGTTGTGTTGGAAGGTTTCGAAGACGCTGAGATTGGAGATGCATCGTTCTTCATCGGATGGTGAGTCCCCTTCTATAATGCGCATGCCCTTGGTCCTTGCCAACCGAGAGACACCGCAGTCAAACTTACGTCTTTCTCACCGAGACATCCGTCATCGCGACGCCCACTTGGTTCGGGGCCTACGACCTGGTCTACATCAACCTCGCAATTTCCACTTGGACCAAGCTCAAGTCCCCATTCACCGACCTCCGCCTAGACTGTCTCGCATCTCTGTCCCAATACTCAGTCCTCGCCATTGGAAGCGGCGCCACCACGCCGCAGGCCGTCTACCGCATCATCATCGCCCCAGACCACACCACCTACCCGACCCTGATCCGGTCCTCGGTCGACAAGCCCCACCCCGAATCCATTTTCTCCACGCCGACACACATCCGCTTCGCGGCCCGGCGCGGCCCGCCCCGCGAGGTACACGCCTTCTACTGGCCGCCGCACAACGGGCGCTTCGTCGCCCCCGAGGGCACCCTGCCGCCGCTCCTGGTGAGCCCGCACGGCGGACCGACGGCGCACTCGACGCCAGGACTACGCCCGGCCGAGCAGTATTTCGTCACGCGCGGGTACGCGCACCTGGCGGTCAACTACGCCGGGTCGTCGGGTCACGGGCGGCGGTACCGCGAGTCGCTGTTCGGGCGGTGGGGGATCATCGACCGCGACGACGTCGCCGAGGCGGTCGCGCGGGTGGTCAAGGGCGGTCTCGCGGACGCCTCGAGGGTCGGCATCGTGGGGGGGAGCGCGGGCGGGTACAACGTGCTGCAGAGCCTGAGCTGGTACCCGGACGTGTTCGCGGGCGGGGTCTGCTACTGCGGGGTCGCCGACTTGGCGGCGCTGGAGGAAGAGACGCACAAGCTCGAGTCGAGGTACGTGGAGGTGTTATTAAACACGACGGGGCTAGGCGAGAGTGAGAAGAAGAGGTTGTTCCAGGAGCGGAGCCCACTGTATCATGCGCAGCAAATTAAGGCTCCCCTTCTTCTGATTCATGGTGAGGACGACACGGTCGTCCCGATCGAGCAGAGCCTGGAGATCCGGAGGCGGATTGAGGAGGCCGGGGGCGATGTCAAGCTGGTCACATTCCGGGGGGAGGGTCACATGTTCAAGAAGGCGGAGAGCTGGCTGGTGGCCCTCGAGGAAGCTGAGAAATGGTGGAAGAAGACTCTGCTGAGGTGATTTATGTTTGAGAAAGCATGCAATAGTAACAAGCAACAACGGCAATGGAAATCAACAGTGACAGCAGTAGTAATCAACAGTGATAGCAATAACAATAGACAGCAACGGCAATAGCGATAGATTAGGATAGAATATAAGACACTGAGCAGGGGAAACACCACCAAGCCAGATCACTTAAACTCAAAAGGAGGTACCTATCTATGCCATCATCAAATCAGACTCTCCCCACGCTTCACCACAGCAGTGTCTGCTTCTCCCTTAGGCCACGGCCACCAGCCTTCCATTGGCATATCGTCGTAGATAGAGTTGAAGTTCTCGCGGGGATCCGAGGATTCGTACCCATACACCAGCCGGCCCTTATTCAACCCCTCCGCGCCGGTAACCAAGTCGGGTGTCAGGTCCTGCACCTTGAACCGGGACAGGACCTCTAGCTTGGAGGCATAGATGGTGAGCCACGCGGCCCACTGGGGTTCTTTGGCCAAATCCGCTAGGAAGTACTTGCGACTGCAGGTCCAGTATTCCTCCTTCGTCCCGTCCGGAACTTGCTCGGCCTCCACGAAGCCCTCCTCCGGATGAATGTTGGCCGCTGTCCAATGGAAGCCTTCTCGCATCAGGCGGGGCAGGTCATCAGCCGTGACCTCGAGAATTGCCTCCCAGGACATGGCTTGCTTGTCTTGGCCACCGTGCTTGCCGTTGTTGTCTATGAGCTTTGGCTCCAGCCACAGGGCCAGATTGCTGTTCTTGCCGTCCGGATCGGCCAGGACAGGGCTTGGGTCCTGGAAAGTGCCGCCGCATTGTGCACAGGCCCTGTTGAAAGGGAGGTATAATGGAGTGTCATGGTTGAGTTGCTCGTGGGGGGTTTGGGGCTGCATCGTTTCGCTGTAATTTGTGACGAGAACTCTGCATGGTTTTGAAAGGGAGACGGGAACTGTGGAGGAGTAGGAGAGGAAATACAACATTTGCATTCTGGGGATGTCTCCAAGTTTAAATACAACCTGGTTCAGAACAGAGTTTGCCTCCTAGAGCTGCCCGAGCATCATTGCAAAACTGCAAACAGCTGGAGGCTAAATACCCTGGAATCTAAATTTTCGTCTCCATGGAAGCCTTGCTACGCTGGGCATTGCGCCCTCGTGAGCCCAAAGGTTGATACCTACCTAGGTTAGTCATTATTAACCCTAGGTACTTTCTAGCCTTGCCTTTGCTTCCAAGCCTACGATAATATCGTCATAGATACAGTTGAAGTTCTCGCGGGGGATGCAAGATATTGTACCCATACACCCGCTGGCCCCCCTTATTCAACCCCTATGCGCTGGTAACCGAGTCTGGCGATAGGTCCTGTAGGTGATAGATGTCTGAGAAAGGATGCGCTTGGATTATTTGTATTGTTTAGTCATGCGCTTGGGTTCAATATGCTGGTCAAGCACGCTGGCTAAAATATATTACCGTCGCTGTCAGCAACCCTGCTGCAAAGGTAATAATATCGACGACCAGGTTTCGTTCAGTCGTTTTAACGGTCTCTGTGATCCTCACCACCCTGCCCGGCGCCACGCCACCCACAGACGGCCCAGTTCCGCCGCCCCGACCCGAGGTCCCCACCTCCGTCTCCACCCGACCTAGATCCGCGAGGATTCCCTGGTAACGCCTGCATCACCAAATCAATTTAATATTCAGGCCATAGTATCTCCAGCCGTTGATGCCAGCAAAGCTAAGGGTCTGGGACAACTTACGCGTATGGGGAGGTCGGAAGGGGGGAGATGGTGCTCTCGGGGCTTGATCGGGGTGGCGGGATGTTGACATGCCGCCGGGGTGGTGATCTTTGGCTCGAGCCCCAGGCCCAGATTAGTACCTATTCTTGTCGTTCAGGTTCGGCAAGGACATGACGAGGCATGGGTTCTGGAGAGTACCGCCGGATTGGGCGCAGGGCCTTGTGGAAAGGGACGTATGATGGAGAGGCATGCTTGGGTTGCTTGTGGTGCAGCTTGTGGTGCAGCTTGGGGCTGCATTGTGTTGCTGGGAAAATGCTGTGGTTGTAAAGGGGGACTTTGCAGCGGGAGAGGAATCTGGATATTTATAAGCTGGGGATGTCTCCAGGTTTACCTACGGGGTTGTCTTCGCGGGCAGGGGCATTTAACTGTTAGGGCAGGGGCATTTGGCTAGCCGTCGCTGTCGCTATTGCTAAAGCTCTCTTGCTGTCACGAGTCCACCTGTCAAAGAAGAATTGGCAGCCCGGAACCCCTGTCAGCAGAGACAAGCTCTTAACTAGGTACACGCACGCTGGTAACATCTGACGGTTCAGAGCAGAGGTCGCCACTTCCAAGCTGAGTAGAGGTCCCTATCATTGCTTGGAAACCGTAAACAGGCCAAGTACATAGGTACCTACCTCTGGTCTGGAATATACGGAAAGCTGGGTCGACCCGAGGCAATGACTAGGTGCTCTTTCCGGAGACGGGACATTGGTACATGCCATCCCCCATGGAAAGAGCGTCCAATCCTCACCACCTGAAGGTTTTATTGGCAGACAGCTGCTACCTTGAATACCATCGAGCCTGCCTTATGGCGAAGGGTTCGTGACACACATTCGCCCTCCGTTAGGAAGGCTGTTTTCAAGAGTGAGACGGCTGCGAAAGCTGGAATGCCGAAGAACCCCATCGTTCCTTACGGTATGTACATGAGGTCGAAGTCGACGCTGGGGAATAGCATCTGGCTCGGTTGCGATCACTGTGGATAGGTAGCCATTGCCGTCACTGTAGATAGGTAATTGGTTATTGCCATTGCCGAAGGTTACTGCTGTTGAAATCACCCCCTGCCCATGCCTGTGGATCACTTCTCGAGAAAAGAGGGGAGGGCTTGGGATATCCGTCCGTCGCCATGTGTCCACATCTTCACAAGACGATGCTACCTCCTCAACAGCACTGGTTCTCAGGTCACCTTGTGAGTTGCTGATCTGGGATAAGAACTTGGTGGAACTGCTCTGTCCGTTGTTCCTGCACAATTGATCGTAGCCGGCGGGTCTGCCGGGCGTGACGAGCCGCAAGACGCGCCTCGGGGGGAGGGCAAGGGAGGGAAGGCTTGGAGGCCCAATTGGGCGTTACACAGGACGTGCGCGTGTTCCCGCATCCCCCTCAACGCCACTCACGGGTTCCGTTGCTTCAGCTGACCGATTCCATGCACCATGTGGCTGGTTTTGACTGGTTGCTTTCAGCCTCCCTTCCAGCCGACCAATTGGTCGTTTCTCTTCCTCTCTTCCTCAGTATTCCTCCCTCCCTTTTTCTCATCCTCCCCTTTCTCCTTCCTCTCCCCATTGCTCCGCACAATTACCCGTCTACCAGTTCTCAAAATGACCCAAGTCTGGTGTGCCCAAAGGATCGCCAGCCTCGAGGGTGGGAGGGCTATTGCTCTTCCCTCGGACCTGTCGGAGATATCCCTGGAGAGCCTCGATACTCGCCTGCGTCGGCTTGAGCACCTTGCCTTGCTCACGTCACCCCCTCCCATGCTAGAGCCGACGTGGGAGTCGCTCGAGTACCGCCTTCGCCAGCTAATCCGCAAAGAGATCTTGCTCCCTAGGGTACTACAAGTCCCGCCGCTGCATCAGAATGCCGACGGGGAGAAGTCAGAGACCAACATGCGGACGTTGGAGGTCATCCTGCACGAGATCTCCGGGCGCCAGGGGGGCGGGAAAAAGGACAACGTGGCCAACACGTTCGGGGACAAAGGCAGCCCGGTCTCGTTCGTCGCCATCTCGCAGCAGTTCTGCCATGCGGCAGGGCGGAAGGGTATCAAGTCCCCCGACTCCATCCGAGATTTTGACGAGCTGTACGCCTTCGCCGTCGAGCTCTCTCTCGAGGTCCAGGCCCGGCCGCAGGCCACCGTCCCACCCCCAATGGCCCGGTGTGGCCCCGGCGTTGGCCACGGCGTCCGCCCCGGAGGCATGAACAATAACAACAACACCCGCGCGGCCAAGGCATGCTGCGGGTGCTGCTCCTGCGCGTGCCACGGGGGCAACCTCCGGCAATTCCACGTTACTCATGCGCCGAGCCGGAAGCGGAGATATCAGCGGTTCGCGTGGCTGAAGAGGCTCTGGTGCTTCGGGTCGAAGAAAAAGGATGATGATAGCAGCAGCACCAGCAGCTCGACCATCCATGATTGAATGCGGGCTTCAACATGTTAGGAGGGCAGGGGAATCCGGCAGGATCGAGAGAGGGGGTGTTTCAACGGCGCTGATGTATCTGGCAATAGGTAGTCACTAGATTAGGAATCGGAATCTTTTTACTGAACAGTGTTCTAGAACATAATCTCGCCCAGTGCCGGGGTGACATGACGGTGAAGTCGAAATTGGGGTTTGGTTGTTGGAAGTGAAATCCGGCCTGAAGGAGACAGCGTCGAGTTGGGCTCTGGGTATTAGCTTTATACCAACATTTATAAGCGGATCTGATTGCCTTTACAGTAGGAAATGTCTCCATTTGTCGACAATTACCTGGACAGAAAGACGCTTCAGTTCGGCGGAGAGCTCGTCGTCGCGCTCCGTGTCTCGGCGAGTAGGGGCCACAGTGGGAAGATGCCCGCCGGGTGGCGGCTCAGGACCGGGGTCCGGTGGGGACTCCGCCTAGAAATTGAGCAATGCGGGAATCATTATGCTCCCTCGTCGATTGCCAACGCTGTTTATTTGGGTAGTAATTGTTACAACTGATGTCCGTGCGAATTCTCATGCAAACCTCATCTAGTTGATTACCCCTTATTATCCCCACTCTCCCCACAGCCATCTGGGCCTCCTCGACAATGTTTTTGCGACAATTCCAAACATATGAGAATCGCTAGGTAGGTTTTGATGAACTCCATTGGTTTGCACTAAATCCGCCATCTTACGGTTGCTCAGAACCAACTATTCCTTGGCCTCGTCAATGGCTTCACTCTGGGGTGTGCATTCCCATCTAGAGTTTTCAGCTTGGAGGTAGGGAAAATCTTCGTTTCCCCACGAATCACACTTTATGCATGCCGCCTATGTATTATAAGTCAAGTCTCGGTGGCGCTCATCGAATTACTCGTACACTCGGCCAGTAGAAGTCCTATCGCCCTGCACTTTTCGGCGACCTTGGCCGCCTGCCGCGAACTTTATTTGACCTTTCCATCATAGTTTCAACCGGTATGGCTGCCTCAATGTTGGACGAGCGTTATAATTAGACGGGGCAAACACCATTAACCTCGGAGTCAACGAACAGCATTAGCTCTCCCTTAAGATATAGTTTCAACCTCAATAAAAATCTAGTTTCTTATGACATTTAAACCTGCTCTGCCCATACCTTTCCAAGCTCGATCTTACCCATGGCAAATAAAATAGCCAAAATGTCGACCAAAATGTCGCTGCGACAGCTCTTCCGAGTAGCACGAGATCGAATATTTCGAAGGAAGGCGCAGGAGGTGAGGCCAAGTTTCGCACGCCCAGTCTTAAAAGCTGGATAGGACTAACCGCAAGCAGGTCCAATCCGATAAGCCCGAATTAAAAGTCCTCGAGACAGACGAGAAGGGCGACCCAAGTTGCACCGGAAATGCCTCGCTTCCAAAGCAGACGGATATGGACCCTCTAGTGGCATCGGCCTACAAGAATTTCACTTCTAGCCCGCTCTGCCGACTCCCCGACGAACTGCTGCTGGAGATCATGAAATCTCTCGATCCAGTGGAGCTTTGTTGCTTGCGACGAGTTTCACGCATTTTCTTACGCTTATTCGGCTCATGGGAATTCCGATCACACCAGCTTGACAAGCTCGGTCCATGGGTTAGGGAGGGGGCTTTGGCGGCCGATCAACATAAACGACTACGCCGTCTTCTCCGACGAGATAAACAGGGGAGGTACTGTTCTGCTTGCCTACGAAGACGCTGGTTTAGAGACAAAGACCGGATATTCGAATACCTGGTGGGCCACCAACTCTACTGCTCTGGCTGCAAAACAAAACATGCAGCTGGGTTGTTCTCAGGCTCCCAGAGAAACCTGACCGAAGACAATACCCGCCTCTGTATTGCCCAACAGGGTCATCTCCGTGTCTGTCGGCACAGGGTAATCCGCTGGACAGATATCCAGAGATGGGTCGCGCAAACCAGCGAAACTTCCCCCAAGCCCTATACCGAAACTCTTTGCCAGGAGCGCAGCCATCTCTACTGCTGTCGAAAAAGAGATGATACGCCATTACGGCCCGATGGGATTCAGCTATGCGTTACAAGATTGAGTACTTTGACACAACTCCACCTAACCTGGTACGCTCATACCCCTTCACCACGCGGGAGGAAATCACGGCCGCTGCCTTCGGCCAATGACCTGCGCCAGACTTGGGAGTGCCTTCAAGTGGACGGAGGAAAACTTATCCCCCTGGATACGTATATGGCCTGCTTCGACCCAAACGTCTGTTCTTGTCTGCTTTACGATGGCCAGCATAAGGCCAGGTGGCGATTGGCGCCCCCTCCCTTCCTCAGCTGCAGGGCTCGTTCGGACCGCAGATCTTTGTTCTCTGGGTCTGGTCCTGTCGCTCTCCACACAGCCTCATCCGGCCTGAGGAGCGGTCCCGTTCGAAGAGGAAGTGTGTTCCTGTCGATTAAGCAATGTCCAAATTACCCAAAAGGCAAAGAGATGTGCATCTACCACGACTACCACCTTGTGCTAAGGGGCGTGGATAGCAAGAGGCCCTGGAGAGTGGATCCAGCGTGGTACAGGATGGTTGACCCGGAGTCATATGGCTTGGAAAGGGACGACTACAGCCTTCATCTACTATGGTGCCTAGATGAGGACTGCAGGAATTACCATGGGCGAACCGATGTCGATCGATTCCGGGATTTTTTCAAGGGTGGCATCTAGTCGGCGTTGGAGCCTAGATCTAGATTCCCGGCAGCTCGTAACTATTCAACAGTACTTCGGATTCTATTATGGAAGAGACCTACATTGGATAGAACTATGTACTGTAGAAGGGAATGAAGAATAAAATCCCATTTTCGACTCTAGTCTATCAGGGGAGGGGGTATCCAACAAGAAGATCCAACACCTGGGGTATGGGGTATGACAACAATGACTTTCCCGGCTGCGGGTATCCGGAGTCCTCTCCGCCGGAAGTTAAATAATCTCTCCTAGATCGAAGCCCTCTGATCATCCTCACCACTTTTCCCGCCCGCGTCGGTGCCGGTGCCGGGGCTGCTGCCCTCCTCCTTGTCCCCATCGACCTTCTCCCCCATCACCACGCCGGCGCCGGCGGTCTGGCGCATGTGCTGGCGGTGCTCGGCCGTGTTCTCGTAGTCGATGAGCAGCTCGCCGTTCTTGCCGTACCAGCGGGGCTCGACGCGGGCCTGGTGAACGACGGTGAAGGCGCCGCGCCAGCCGTGGACCTTGTGGAAGATGGTGTCCATCTCCTCGAGGGACCGGTAGGCCGTCTCCGGGTAGAAGAAGTAGACGCACGGGACCATGAAGGCGTTGATGACGGCGAAGATGATGTACGTCTGGTAGCCGATGGTGTTGAACGCCACGGGCGTGATCATGACGACGAGGAAGTTGAAGATCCAGTTGCCCGACGTCGAGAGCGCGTTGGCGGGCGCGCGGATGCGCAGGGGCACGATCTCGGCCGGGTACAGCCACGTCATGCCGAGCCAGCCGATGGCGAAGAAGGTGTTGAAGACGAAGAGGAACACCACCGCCGCCACCTGCGCGCCCTTGTTGTCCTCGTCCGAGTTGACGCCCGCCAGGATCGCCATCGTCCCGGCCTGGCCAGCCGCGCCGAAGAGCATGAGCTTGCGCCGCCCCACACGCTCGACCAGGAAGACGGCGGGCCACGACGCGATGAAGTACTCGGTGCCGTTGAGCGCCGCCAGCAGGCGGGACATGAAGTCGGTCATGCCGAGGTTCCTGTAGATGACGGCGGCGTAGTAGGTGATGAGGTTGATGCCGGAGATCTGCTGGAACATTTGGTTGGTGTAGGCGAGGAGCGTGCGGTGGAGGTTGCGGTCCTTGTCCATGGTGAAGAGGTCCGAGAACTTGCCCTTGGACATCTCCTCGACGGTCTCCTTGATGGCAATGACATCATTGTCCACGGAGTGGTGGGTCAGCTCGACGTCGGACAGTGCCGCGAGGATCTCCCTCGCCTCCTCCTCCCGGTTCTTCAGGATCAACCAGCGCGGGGACTCCGGGAGGAAGGGGATGAAGATGAGAATGAAGATACAGAAGACGATCTGGAAGGCCAAGGGGAATCGCCATGCCACGGAGCCCGGGGCGAAGCTGAATCCAAGATCGACCCAATAACTGATCATGATGCCGCAGGTGATGAGGGCACCCTCTATCATGACGAGTTGTCCACGCTTATGCGCCTTCGAGGTTTCAGACTGCCACGTAGGGACCTGAAGAGAGCAAAGGTTAGCAAAGACATATTGTCTCAAAAGAAGGCAAGAACCATAGGGGTCACTAACCGTCGACGTGTTGCCGCCGTTCCCAAGCCCGGTGATGATTCTGCCAATAATGAAATGCTCCAGGGTGGTTGCACTGGCCATGAGTATGGCCCCGACAATCATGATCGAAGTACCCAGCATGATCATGCGCTTGCGGCCAAGGGGGTTCCCGATAAAGATGCTAATGACGGCACCGAAGAAGCATCCCAAGTTGTATGAAGCGACAGAAATACCTAGATGCCCGCTATTAGCATTGCCACAGGGAATCAGCAGAGGCGTGTCGTCAAGGAAACCAACCTTGATATGTCGCCCGATTCGACGACTCGTGCGGCGTGAGTCCTTCAAGGTCTGGGTTGATGTCGGGGAACTGGCTCAGGAAGATGGGCAGAGTAAGGATACCCCCCATGACGCCCTGGTCTATGAGGCGAGGTCAGCTGGGCAAGCCAAAACTATGGTATACGATGAGATGTAAGATGACTTACCATATCCAAAGAGAAGAAAGTCACACCCGGCTATCATGCCAACAGCCCAGTTAAGGGCCTGGCCCCTCAGGCCAAGAAACTTCTTCATGATTGATGGGCCAAGGGGATGATTCCAGCGGGAAAGTCTAGATGGTGGACGGGTAGGTTTGAGAAGAGTGGCTCTCCGCTCTCGACTAAGATGACGAGCACAGTACAAAACGACCTGGAGAAGGAGGAGAAGGCTGGGGGAATGCACAGATCACCGGGTCGGGGAATTATCCTTTATAAAAGGGAGAAGTTTAAAAAACCCTTCGGGTCCCCCGAAAGTTCGGCTGTGGCATCAGCGACGGCCAAGGAGACATTGTCGGTACCATCTCGGGCAAGCAAACAGGATTGCCACTGGCCTGTCGAGTCGTGGAGGATGCCTGTGTGGAGAAGGACGTCATAGGAGGATCCCTGAAATGAGCCCCTGGGGAGGCACCGATGTTTATCGGCTCACCTTGTGGGGAAGAGCCCCAACGTTATTCGGCAATCAGAATCGACGGTCTCGAGATCGGCAAACGGAAGATCCACCGAAAGATCCATTGGGGCCCACCGCCGCCTTCCTGCTTCGTAGGTGCCACCGTCGACGATACCCGCCGTCCGCTTCGGGTTTCCCAAACGGGCAACCCGGGCAGGACCACTTTCCACACCTCGTCGGCGCCGTTCCCAATTCCCTTCGGTGTCGTCAACTGCGGGTGCACGTGACTTGTGAGCCGATGGTGAACCCTCGTCGGGACTTACATCATTTTTACGTTTCAGCTACGCCCCGTTGCAGCCGTTAGTGTCGTTGGCACGCGACCGGCACGCAACCGCAAGATTCGAATCTGCAACAAAACAAATGTGCCCCATTGGTCCGTCAATCACATAGCCAACAATCCCTGACAAGGGATTTTCAATCACATAGCCAACAATCCCTGACAAGGGATTTTTTGGGTTAATCGACAAGTATCTGGCTCTGGATCACGCTCGCCATACGAGAGTGGGCAGATCTAGGGAAGTGATCTTCAGGTTGGAAATCTCGGATGTAACGTGAGCATATCCGAATTGAGTGTGAGATATCAGATCTGTGCTTCAAAGTCGAGCGAGGCACGAGAACCTCCCTGATTTGGGACTAAAATTTTCGCGGGAATAGCACCTGGATTGAACAGCCAACCGACCATACCCGACCCCAGGTTTCCACTTAACTTTCCAATTGGACGGTGAGACCACCGTTCGTGGCGACAGAGGCAAGATGTTTTAAATTTTCGACCAAGTCATGTGAGGTTGTCAACCCTCGCACCAACGGATGAGTAAAGTTCGGGTCAAACCGTACCCCAACAGCCCAAGAGGAGCTCCAGGTCATGTGATATATATATGTTGGTTTGACCCGACGATTGGCCAGCAGCCAGCATTCCACAAAATTGCATCGCCAATTGGGCGTGCAAACGTGGACCTCTTCCGAACCAATAATCACCCCAAAGATCCGTCGGGGGAGCAAATAGTTCTATGCAGAAAATACAGTGAGGCTTACTGCTGCCGGCAGCGGCGTTTGCCTGGTTCACGTTGTTTCGCACTCTAAACCGAGCTCACCGCATCTTCTCAAGCGAAAATGACCCCCCTCACGATGCTTTCTTGACTAGGATCATAGTGCCAAATTTCATCACATTCCTGTCGCAGCTTCTTACCACCTTTTTGCAACACCCTCCATATGGTTTAGATTCGCGCCCGCTCCTCCCAGCCTGAGAGGGGCAGGGGCAGAGCAATTCACAATGTGGCTCATCAACGTGCGAAACATGGCCCTGAAGGAGGTCGTCAATCCGGAAGAGTACCGGTACGCCATCCTGTCCCACCGGTGGCTCCGGGACATGAATGATGAGGTCAGCTTCCAGGACATGGCCGATCTCCAGGCCGCGCGGCGCAAACCAGGATTCTCCAAGATCCAGATGACCTGCCGGAAAGCAGATGAGAAAGGTTTGGACTACGCCTGGGTCGACACCTGTTGCATTGACAAAACGAGTAGCGCCTCCCTTCAGGAGGCAGTCAACTCCATGTTTCGCTGGTACAAGGTGTCGTCGTATTGCTTCGCATATCTGCACGACGTGGAAACAGAGACTTCTGGTTCGGAGGAGGCAGAGGATAGAACCCCTGGAGCAGTGAACGACGTTTCCGAATCCGAGTGGTTCACGCGTGGTTGGACGTTACAGGAGCTGATCGCTCCGGAGGTCGTCGAGTTCTACGACAGGGCGTGGCGCTTCCGGGGAGACAAGAGCCTCCTACGGCAGAAGATCGCTGACAGAACCGGCATTGACGTCGCCGTGCTCGAGGACGACGAACTCCTGCCGACTATACCGCTGGGTCGAAGAATGTCCTGGGCCTCGGAGCGTGAGACGACCAGGGTCGAGGATCGGGCGTACTGCCTCCTCGGGATCTTCGACGTAAATATGTCGATAATCTACGGCGAAGGGGCCAATTCCTTCTTCCGTTTGCAGGAAGAGATTGTTAAGAAATCTAATGATCTATCGCTGTTCGCCTGGACCTCCCAGCTCGGGGCACAGAGGGACCAGCGGGCGCCCATGCATCGGCAACAGGAGTTTCGAGGCATTCTAGCACGGTCACCGGCTGAATTCGTTAACTGCAGAAACATCAGGACGGCAACCGAGCAGATCGCACCAATGAGGGAATTTGCAATGACCAATAACGGATGCTTGCGGATCGAGACTTACCTTGCACGGGCGCCCAACAGCGACGGCGTCTTCGCCCTCGACTGCACGGATGGGACGTTCAACAAGGAGAACCGCGAGAGGAGGCTCGGAATATACCTGATGAAAACCAAGCACGGATATGTTAGGTGCCAGACGTCGAAGATATGCTCGACATATCGCCAGAATTTCTGGGCCGGACCTCTTGAGATCGCCTACATCCGCAAGGACTTGACCCCGAGCGAGTCTGACAGGCTTAGGGCGGAAATGCCGGGCTCTATCATCTTCCACTTCCACCTGCCGAACTCGTACAGGGTCCAGCAATTCTCGGCCCTGCCAGCCGGCCGGTGGGACGCGGACGGAAAATATTTCAATACCGATAACGACAAGAACTTCACGGGCTATGTCCAGTTCCACATCCGCCCCCGATACTGGCGATTTGTGATCGTGTGCGGCCTCATCGACCTATCAACCAATGACCCGGAGGTGGCCGGCCCGCGCATGCACGGTCACGGGAGCCACGGGGGCACCGTACTCTGGGCGACCATCTTCACGGACGAGGACCCGGTGGCGGTGAGCCAACTCGCCACGATCGACAAAATGAGGAAGGACGGCGACGAGCAGGGCGGCGTTGCGAGGCTGTGCGGGAAGGTGCTGACCTGGCACCTGGACAAGCAGGGCCGGCTGCCCCTGAAGGCGATGCTCGAGCAGAAGAAATTGGCCTCGGACGACGACGGCGAGGTCACCTACTGGCTGGCGGTCCGCCCGGACTTCCGCGACGGGATACCCATCTTCAGCGTCAACGTGTTCATCCAGGACATGAACCGGCTCGCCGGCGAAGCCGAGCAGGCCGAGATGGATGAGGAGGAGTACGACTCGATGACGGGATACGCGCCCAGACAAGAAGCCCCCGATCCACCCCGGGCGGCAGCGGACTACGCGCACGACAACCCGGGCTACACGTATCCGTCTCCGGGCAGCGGTTATGCCGAACCCCGCCCCCCGCCGTTCAGGGGGAACTACCGAGCGCCGGAGGCGCCGCAACACTTTGGCAACCCCTTTGGCGGGCCATCATACCCACGACCACCACCACCACACTTTGCCGGCGGCTACAGGGCTCCGGGGCCAAACCCGGACATGGGATTTCCCACCGCGCCGCCCGCTTTTGGTCCCGCTTTTGGCCCCGTCTTTGGGCCGCCGCCGGCGGCGCCGTACGGGAACCCGTTTGCTGGGGGGAATGGGTATGGGAATACGGGGCCTTGGCGATGATACCTAGTTGGAGCAGCCCCGCTTTGTCCCTTCTGTTATTGTTTGAGTTTAGTATTTCAGCTAGGCGTTGACGACAATTTGGTACGCTAGAAGCCTCATGGTACAGGCTGGTTTTCGGGAGGACGACTGTGTAGTTCTTTCCATTCGTTTTATGTTAACGTCACAACAGGATGCTAATCTTTCAGCCAGGAGAGGGGGGGGGAAAAGGGGGGAAATCTTTGGTTATCCTAGCTAGTCCTTCCTCTTTATTGAAAAGTTGTAATTTGACAGTCTCGAGTCCTCTTGGGCCCCAGCGTCTAGTAGCAGCATCGGACTGTGTTCCCAGGCCGCCTTCACCGCCCCATCGTAGCGAAACCATGGCAGCGGCTTTGACACCTAAATCAGATTGAGCCCGCTCGCCGTTCTCAAACAACACAAGCGCCCACCCCCCTTTCGGCCCTCACGACGAACTAATAAAATCCAGCACCGAAAACAGCACCCCGTTCTCGACGCGGCACCCACCCCCGGGGACGGCCTCCCGCCGGAACCCGGGCCGCAGGCACCGGCTGATGGCTGAGACCTCCAGCCCGCCGTAGTTGAGCTGCGCGATCATGGCAAACGCCTCGCCGCAGAGCGACGTCGACTCGCCCGGCACCGGGGGCGGTAGGTCGTCGTCGTCGCCGTCGCCGGCGCACTGGCAGTTGTCCCGGCCGCCGATCTCGGGGGCGGCGGCGGCGGGGACGAGGCCGGGAGGGGCCGATAGCAGGGGGGGGGGAGAGGGGGGACAAGATGAAGGGGGTGAAGAAGAGGGGTTGGTTGGGTCCTTCGCGGGTGGCTCTTGCGGGATGGGGAAGCCGACGGCACCGCTCCGGTCTGCGGGGGGGCTGTCGGCGGTTTGGGGCGGGCTACTAGAACGAGTGGACGCTTCTGGATATCCGGGCTTGTCTCCCCCGGGCCCCCCAATGGCCTTGCCCGACAGCCCCTGGCCATCGAGGTGCACGGAGCGGGCACCCCCCCGCACGGCGGGGCGGCGACACTCGGTCGTCGCGAGGCGCAGCTCCTCCGACAGGTCGGCGATCCGCGCCAGGGCCGCCTCGAGCCGCAGCTGGGTCTCCTCCAGGCGGGCCTCCAGCTCGGCGACGCGGCACCGGGCCCGCTCGCGGTGGCGCCGCTGGTTGTTGCGGAGGCGCTCGGCCTTGTGGGTAGCCGGCTTGGAGGACCACCTCGTAGTCATCCTGGAGATGGGGGGTTGGGCGTGCATTGGGATGGATGTGTCAGGTAAGCATGCAAGAAATTTGAGTCCCGCTGTTGAGAGCGGATTCCGGTCGGTTCTGGCGCTTGGTTCCGTCGATCTGTGTGGAATCATCGATTTTGCTGGTCATGAGCGATGACAAACTGAAAATTTTCCCTTTTGGGTCTAGTGCTACCGTCCCGCGCTGCAAGCCCCCCATGCCAGCTCCACTCCGGTCCCAGAATGGAAACAAATCGGTGACCAACTGTCATGGACAACATCAATGTTAGCAAAGGAGAGTGGATAAGTTTGACAGTAAATTACCAGTCGTCTAAACTGATATAAAGGTCAGGCCCTTCGCAACCCTCCCGACAGAGTTGGGCAAAGAGCAGTAACCCTACAAATCCCATCTCAACCATCGTTCCAAATTCCAACATGGACAACAAGGAGACCTACGAGCAAGTCAGCAAGCACTATAGTGCCGCATCCCAGGGCAAAAGTGAAAAGTATGGCGCGGCTGTGGCCAAGTCCTTTGGATATTCCGAGGAGGAGCTTGCGGCTATTCCTGAGGGCTCCAATCTCGGCCTGAGCTGTGGGAATCCCTTGGCTATTTCTAGTATACGTGAGGTAAGTCCGATCGATACTGGCTCCTCGGGAGCGATATGACTTTGGAGGCATAAGTCTGCTTACTGATTAATGTTAGGGCGAGACGGTCATTGACTTGGGAAGCGGTGCCGGCTTCGATGTATTTCTCGCCGCCAGCAGAGTCGGTGCGACGGGCCGTGTCATCGGCGTCGATATGAACAAGGCATGTTGTTGTCACCACTTACCACTCTACCTCTAAGTGGTCAAATCTACCAAATTAAACGGCTCTGACCGAGTGACCATCCGCAGGACATGCTCGCCCGCGCCAACAAAATCAAAGCACAGACGGGCAGGACCAACGTCGAGTTCGTGGAATCGGGCATCACCGACATGGCGGCCCTCGATGCCGGCATCGCCGACTGCATCATCTCCAACTGCGTGATCAATCTCGTGCCCGAGACGGACAAGCCCCTCGTTTTCGCCGAGATGTCCCGCCTCCTCAAGCCGGGCGGCCGCATCGCCGTGTCGGACATCCTGGCGAAGAAGGAGCTGCCACAGAAGCTCAAGTCCGACTTGGCCATGTATGTCGGCTGCATCGCCGGCGCGAGCATGGTCGCTGATTATGAGCGGTATCTGAGTGATGCTGGGTTTGGAGGTCGGTCGAGTTTCATGCTCTAAACTCAATCGGTATAACAATTGTCGACTGACAAGGGCATTTCCTCTAGATGTCTTGATCGCCAACACAAACAGCAATCTTAACGTGTACGTCCAGACGGACGAAGATGGCTCCACGAAGGCAAATTCTTGCAACGCCGAGACGCAGCCCAAGTCGACCTCTGCCTCCGGGGCGGCGGGCTGCTGCGGTGTGCAAGAGGGCAAGACACCTGGAAATATTGCAGACACTGATTTGAATGAATGGGTTGGTGAGTAATTTAACATCCTGTGCGGCCATCATCAGGATGAGCACTAACCGTGAGTGAAGGGTCGTTCAAAATCTATGCCGTCAAGAACTGAATGATAGGGGGAAATTAATGTCCTTCAGACTTGGTAATTGTTGAGGCTTATTCCCGATACAATTAAATTAGTTGATGCTCTACATATGAAACTGGATGATCTCATCTCGCATGGTCTTTTTCCATTGCCCGCCATTGATTTCAAGCGGGCGACGATCTCTCCTCTCACGTCAGCAAACTTGACTCAGTTTAAACTCTCGTCAGCAACAGTTATTTCCCTTCCCGCATTACAGGATGTAGGACGGAGATGTTGAGCAGTCGGAAAGTTACGCCATCTCAACCAGGGACGCACCTAGCCGGCCCATCCGAGCGGCCATTTGGACCCTCCCGTTCTCCCACGTCCCGTTCTGCATGATCCAATGCGGGAGTGATCAGAGCTGTTGGGCCGAGGTATTTCCTTTTTCAGTTGACCGGTGAAGGCCAACAAACAGAGGAATTGATTCCGCTCCGGGTTGAGCTCGATAATACTGTTTCCAGGGGGGCAAACTGGTGAGCACGGCACTAAATTATTACATGATATCAGACACCGTGACGTAATTCAAGTTGTACATAATTATTATATATGATCCGCGTCGTTCCCGGTCTTGGAGATTGCGCTGAATCGCATAGTAATCTTTCCTCCCACTCAAACATGTGTGGTATCACAGTAAGCATCGCTCTCGGTCAAGGCAGCCCGTCTCAGAGCACCGGCCAAGCCAATGGCCACACAGGCGACGCTCAGGGGGTCCACCCCGGATGTGAAGCTACATCCCTCGAGGACCAGTTACACAAGAGCCTCGACCTCATCGCCCATCGCGGGCCCGACGCAAAGGGCGTCTGGATCAGCGACGACGGTCGTGTCGGTGAGAACATCATGCCTCCCTCCCAGGGGGAAAAAAACCGAAAGGCCTCTCTAACAAACCCCCCCAGGTCTCGGCCACTGCCGCCTCTCAATAAACGACCTAACCCCCGACGGCGATCAGCCACTGCACAGCCCCGACGGGCGCGTGCACGCCGTGGTGAACGGCGAGATCTACGACCACGACCGGATCCGGGAGTCTCTCGCCCGCAACGGCGGCTACGACTTCCGCGGCCGCAGCGACAGCGAGGTGGCCGTTGCACTGTACGCGGCGCACGGTGCTCCGGCGTTCCTGGACCACCTGCGCGGCGAGTTCGCGATCGTGCTGCGGGACGAGGGCGAGGGTGGGAAGGTCGTCGTGGCGAGGGATAGGTTTGGGGTCAAACCGCTGTTCTGGACGGTCGTGGGCGGCGGCGGCGGGGGGGATAGGAGGTTGCTGGTCGCGGCGGAGGCGAAGGCGTTCTTGGCGTTGGGGTGGGAGCCTGAGTGGGATGTCGCGGCTATCGTGGATGGGGGCTGGGCGGTGGATGATCGGACGGTTTTCAAGGGGGTTCGGAAGGTGATGCCTGGGTGCTGGATGGAGATTTCGGCCGAGGGGGAGATCAGCCATCATCAGTATTGGGATATTGATTACAAGGATAAGGTAAGGTTCCTACAATCCGATGCGATCCCCCAAGGTCCAAACTGCGAGAGTCGCTCACAGTTGCTTGCCAGCGAGAGCCTGAGACGCGGTCTGTGGAGGAAATGATTCTCGGCGTCCGGGAGAGGCTCATCGAGGCGACCAGGCTACGGCTGCGCGCCGACGTGCCTGTCGGAATCTATCTGTCAGGGGGCATTGACTCGTCCCTTCTCGCCGGCATTGCCACGCAGCTGGTCCACGAGCAGGGGGTTAAGATGGGGAACGTAGACGGGACCAAGCGAATCTGCTGCTTCAGCGTGGAGTTCCCGCAAGAATCAGGATGCAACGAGTCCGGTTCGTCGACGCAGAAAAACCCCCGGCTGTGCACAAGAACCCTCCCCCCAAAGCTAACTCACCATTCGCACCCCAGACATAGCCGAACGCACGGCCGACTGGCTCGGGGTGCAGATCCACAAGAAGCGGATGGACGAGGCCGAGATAGCCCGGCACTTCGCCGACGCGGCCTACCACTGCGAGCACCACAACTTCGACCTCAACAGCGTGGGCAAGTACGCGCTGTCGACGGTCCCGCGCGAGCGCGGCTTCAAGGTCGTACTGACAGGCGAGGGCTCCGACGAGCACTTTGGCGGCTACCCCTTCTTCATCGCCGACCACCTGCGCGAGCCCGACCTCGCCCTTCCCGTGTCCCCGCCCGCCGCCGACCCGCGCCTCAGAGAGGCCCTGCACCGCGGCGCCGAGTCCGACATGAGGGCCGTGTTTGAGCGGGCCGGCTCGTTCAACCGGGACTGGCGCGAGACGGACTCGGTGCGCGCCGTCGGCGGCAGCATGATGCTGTCGTGCATCGCGGCGGTGATGCCGGAGACGACGCTGTTTGCGCCGTGGGTGCGCCGCGACCTGGCCGGCGCGGACTGCCGCGACACCATAGTCGGCGGGCTCACCCCCGAGGCGAGGCGCAAGATTGCGGAGAAGTGGCACCCGCTGCACACGGCCGAGTACCTGTGGTCCCGGACGATGCTGCTCAACAACTTGCTGTCGTGCCTCGGCGACCGCACCGAGATGGCACACAGCATCGAGGCCCGGCCGCCGTTCCTGGACCACGTCGTGTCAGAGTACATCAACGGGCTGCCGCCGAGCGTCAAGATCGCGTACGAGCCCGGCCGGGCGGCGCGGAATGTCAAGGAGGGCGGGCAGGTCGGGATGTGGTGGCGGGCCGGGAGCGAAGGGGCCACCGGTGGGGGCGGGAGCGCGTTCGAGGCGTTCACGGAGAAGTGGATCCTGCGCGAGGCGGGGAAGCCCTTCATCACGCAGGAGCTGTATGAGCGGAGGAAGCACCCCTACACGGCGCCGCTGAGATGGCCGCGCGGCGGGCCGCTGGAGAGCATGTTCGCCGGGTTGCTCACGAGGGAGGCCGTCGGGAAGCTTGGGTTCGTCGACTACGAGGTCGTGGCGGATGCACTGGGGAGGGGATTTGGGGACGAGTCGGATCCGAAGGCGTTCAGGACGCTCATCTTTGTTGCGTCTTGGGTGGTCATTGGGGAGAGGTTTGGCGTTAAGACAGCTGGGAGGGAGGAGAGCTGGGCAGCCAGCGGGAAAGGCTCGATGGGGAAATAGGAACGTCAGACACGCGTCACATTCATTCTACAGCTTCGTTCAATTTGCACAGCAAGGTTGGTGCACAATCTGAGTTATTTCCTCCCCACCGATGGCAACAATGTAGCCCGGTTTCTGTGAGATGGAGCACAGGAGGAGCAAATATAGAGATACTCATCAACGTATTTCAATTCAAGGACAAGACGGGGGCTAAAATCCCTCCAACTATTTATATTTCACCACGTCAGTCACTTTTGCTGAGCAGCCATCTTCCCATGCTTCTGATGCGCGCCGGGGACCGTCTTGATAGCAACCTTGAAGTTCTCCCCCTTGGACCCGACCGCATGCACAACGACGTCCTCGCCAAACGGCCAGTCGTTGGCCGTTGACCTGTCAAAGGTCTCGCGCTCGTCGTACTGGCCGAACTGCGACTTCTTTAGCGTGCCGCTGGCCAGCAGAGCCTCCTTGGCGGCATCCAAGGCGTCGATGCGGTGGTAGTAGCAACCCTGGATGGCGGTCTTGGTGCTCTCATTGCGGTAGTCTGTCTCGGTGACCAGCACGTAGCTCAGGTGGTCCGAGCCTGTCGGAAAATGGACCTCCGGGGACTCGTCGGTGCGCACGGCGATGTGCTCCTTGTTCGCCCTATCCTCGACTCGGACAATGAACTCCTGCCCTGCTGGCGTCCGCGCGTACACCAGCGCGTCCTCGCCGTGCGCCCACTTGCCGCCGCCGGGCAGCGACGACTTGGTCTCGTAGACCTCGAAGTCGTCAGGCTCGTAGCCCAGCCCGCGCAGGGCCTGCTCCTCGGCGAACCGCATCGCCGCCTCGCGCGTGGCGAGCGTGCCCAGCGGGAAGGTCGAGCGCTCCACCGCCGAGCCGGCTGGGTCGGTGTGGACCGTGTGCGGGTCCACCACCGTCAGGGTCGTGTGGTAGAGGCGCTTTGGAACGTTCGGGGCCTCCTGGGCCACACGCGGATTGATGCCCGGCTCGATGCCCTGCGCGTATTGGGTTTCGGGGTGGTGTGACGTGAATGCCTCTTTGACGGAATGGATAAGTGACGCCATGTTAGATGTTTTGTGGTTGGTTTGAAACTTGTTATGATCTGTTGGTCAAGATATTGGGGTGAGAGCTTAAGCTTGGGTTGGTTGGGGCGGAGGAGGGGCATGGCGAATGGCTATATAGTAGCATGGGAAGGCCTGGAACACGATCGAATGGGGAGAACAGCATGCCGATGTGCGCTGAAATCATGATGAAGCGTGGTGTCATAAGCACCAGATTCTTGTGACCTTTTATTGTCGGGGTCATGTGCGACCCGCCCAATATCATCACGCCATGTCGAGTTTAGGCTTCGGCTGTGACATCACCCCCCGTGGCGAACGAATATGGCGGATAGTCCCATTCGAGTTCCTTTTCAACTGCCGAATGGCCATCCAGGACAAGCCAGACATAAGAGACTACTGGATGATCAGCCCGATACGAGTGGTACAGATGGGGGCATGGTGTCCCGTCGAAGTGATTGCTCCAAATATCCTCACCCGGTCCAGCTTTTTTTTCTCTTTTTTTGAGGCGTAACCATTCCCGTCCCACAACCCTCACTATCCAACATCAATCATGGCGTCAAAATCAGCTTCAGCATCTGCGTCTACACTGACTGCGCCTTCATCTACATCGACCCCAGCTCCAGTTGACGATCAGACAATCCGGTTCGAAACAGTCAAGGAGCTGCACGAAGAACTCGATTGCGTTTCAGGAGACATTCTCATTGTCACGCGTATGTGGAGTCACATTGTTTCAGGCAATAGCGATGGCTAGAAACGGCAATAGCGGCAAGAGCGACAGGAGTGAGACCAAGAGCGATAGACAGAAACAGGAAGAGCGATAGATAGTAACGGCAAGAGCGATAGACAGCAACAGCAATAGGCAACAGCAACAAAAGCAACTGCCACCTGTAATGCACTAATTGCCTGTCTGTGGAGTAAATTAGGTAGGTAGCGCATGCCCCTTGAGAAATCCCCGTTGCAAAATTCTCCTTCTCCCAGCCTCGGATCTCTCAAGAAAAACAGCTGAAAGCTCAATTGGGAGAGACATGTAAGTTGAGAAGAATGTAGGGGGGGAGTCTCAAGTACAATATAATTGCCGGGTTGAATGCTGTCTGGTTCTGTAGGGCCAATTCAACCGAGCAGCATAAACTATTTGGGCACCCCATGTGGATGTGGACATCTAAACTCAGCGGGCGTATCTCTCTTGCTGTGACAATCTCTATTTTTGTCCCACCAGATCTATCATATCTCTCCTCCATCATGCGTAATTTTAACAGACCCTTTTCAGAAGACGGCCCGGAAAACAAGGAAATCTAATCTCTGGTTGTATCTACACGGAAGACGATTCCTCGTCGGCACTAGAGACTTCAGAAGCCTGCAGACGACTCATCAGGACAGCAGCCTCCTGCGCATACTTGCACCTCATCCTCAGCGCAGCGCCATATTTATACACGACAAAGGGGAACGGCAGACATGCAACGGTGAGGAACGCCGGCACCGAGCTGGCCCAGTGGACCCCGAGCCTCTCGTACATCTGCGCCACAAACAGCGGGAACGCCGCGCCGAAGAAGGCCCTGAGCATCGCGCCGGCCGCGAGCACTGACGCCGCGTAGATGGTGTAGGCGTCGAGCAGAAAGTTGAGGCACGACAGGAAGACCAGCACGCACCCGAACCCAAAGGGCGCCGAGAGGATGATGCTGGCGGACCAGTGTATGCTGGGGGAGTTGGTCCACGCAAAGGCGAACATGCCGACCGGCAAGGCGACGGCGCCGATCATTCCGGGAGGTAGGCGGGCTTCTGGGGGCGCGCCTTTGCCCAGCTTCTTGTAGCGCCCGTTGTCCAGAATGGTATATAGCAGCCCGAAAAGCATGCCGATCGTGAGGCCCAGGAAGGCGAGCCCTCCGATGCCCGCATTCCAGCCCCTCGACTTTTCGTAGACAATCGGAAATGCGCCCATGAACATGTAGATTGTGCCGTATAATATGGCCAGGTAGACCGATGCGATCAGTACGATCGGCTCGCAGAAGAGAAGCACCCAGGGCCGCTTGATAGCTTTACCAAAGACTTCGGACAGCTCGACTCCGCCGGTGTTCCTCTCGAGCACGCTGATATACACCTTCCCCGTCTCCTGAGATAGACGCTTCGCCCTCCTTTGCAGCAAAACCGGCGGGTATGTTTCGGGTAGCAGGGCGCTGCCAACAATCCATACCACTCCAACAAAGATGCAGCAGACCCCCTGGACCCATCTCCAGCCGACCGTAATGGTGATGAAGCCACCAACGACCGGGCCAAGCATCGGCCCCATGAACGGCGCGGCAGCGAAAACCGACATTGCGAGACCGCGCTGGGCGGACGGGAAGAGATCGGCAATCACGCCGCCCGAGTTGGTCAGGGGCGACGCGGCGAATGTGCCGGCCAGGAACCGGAAGACCAGCAGCTGCGCCATCGACCGGCAGCCGGCCGAGGCGGCGACGAAGGCCACGACGAAGGCGTGCGTGGTGACGAACAGGATCTGGCGCCCGTACAGCTCTGACAGGGGGGCCCACAGGGCCGGCCCGACGGCGAAGCCCAGTACGTAGAGGGATACGCCGAGGGCGAAGAGTTCCCTGCTTGCGCCGAACTCGGCTGTGATCTGTTCGGATGAGGCCGAGTAGGCCGACGAGGTGAGGGTGACGGCGAAGACGGATATGGTGACGACGGAGGTGATCAGCCACTTCCGCGTGGCGGAGAAGTTCATGGGGTTGCGAGGGTCGCCCCGCCGGAACTCGACCACGAAGGGGTCTGAAAGCGTGCCTTGGCCATGCCGTGGGAGATGCTCGCTTTCCGTGGGTTTTCGGCGACCTGACTTGTCTTTATCTTCCTTGCCTACCAGCTCAGGATACTCTACCATATTGGGCCAGCAGATAATTAGCACTATATTGTCGGCACACAGCAAAGGCAAAGTGGAGTGTCTCTTGGCGCAGCAGCGACAACGGTATGCACCTATATATCTACATGTCTACCTAGCGTTACATGGTAGGATTCGATCTAATAGGGGGGGACCGGATCCCGGCAGTTATAGAGTACGGGACGGAACCGCAGATTATTGGCTAAAGACAAAGCCCCTGGGCCTGAAGCGGAAGTTTGTGGAACCTCTAGGCGGAACCACACATCATTGGCTCAGAGCATGACGACGTTGATTCCTCCACGCCTACCATTCCGCTCCTTCCACGAGATGTACGACACTGCGGAATGAGCAGCTTCGGGTGCCATAAAAAACATGTGTCTCTGTTCCAAGCCATCAAATACAAATGCCTAGCCCGTTGCAGTCGAGGAGGCTGAAAATCAGCGTTGCCTGCGAGCACTGTCGCTCCAGGAAGATAAAATGTGATGGCGTTCGTCCAGGTATGTGCAGTACATGTACAACACACACTCGCTGAGAAATCGGGCTGCGCTTCCGAGACTGACATTTTGGGATTCGCACCAGCATGCAATAATTGCCGGCGGAAGGTCGGAAGATGTACGTATAGGCGCGGGGTCGTCGCTGATCGCAGTAGCCGACCCCTTCCGCCGTCTTCGAGTCCGCTCCCGTTTCCGCATCCGCATCCGCATCCGAGCTCGGAACGACCCGATGGACAGGAATTACCGAGGATCCCCTCCGGCACTGTCCACGGGTTGTTTGCTGGCGAGGTTACAGCTGCCGTAGATGCCAGGCTTGGTCTCGCTTCGAGCGGAAGGCCGAGCTTGACCCCCATGACGGATGCTCCCCTGTTCGGCTTGCTCCCCCGCCGCCAAGTTGCCGATGGTACCGCCCATCGCGTGGAAAACGTGCTGCCTCAGCGCAAGCACGCCGACTACCTGATGGATATCTACTGGCGGCATATCCAGCCCTTAGAGCCCTTTCTCGAACAAGAGCGCTTCTGTCGTTCGTACCAGGCGCTGTTTGCCGGCGGCTCGCTCGAGGCCGACGAGCGCATCTTCGTCAGCACCCTCAATATAGTCTTTGCCCTGGCCACTCAGCTGCAGGAATGCATGCCACCCGAAGACAGAGAGGAAGCAAGTAACACATACTTCCATCGCGCGTGGGCGCTGCTTCGGCCCGAGACCATTATATGGGAGCCTGGGTCGCTCGAGCTTGTCCAGTGCCTGCTCCTCATGACCCGGTATTTGCAGTGCACCAATAACCCGCACCAGACCTGGATGGCCGTGGGATTTGCAGTGCGCATAGCCCAGAGCCTTGGTCTCCATCTCCCCGAGTCGCTACCCTCATCCGGTGCCCCCAAACGTGATAGCCGCCTGAGGCGGCAGGTATGGCAATGCTGTGTTTATATGGATAGGTGCGCAGAAAAGACTCTCCAACCTTGATATCCGATCGCTAATTAATTCATCTCCGACACAGAATCGTTTCATGGGTGCTTGGACGGACTTCAATGATACCCCTCGCTGTCTCGTCCGCTACGATCAGCGATGATCCAGGCTGCCAAAATAGCGAGGCATCAGCCAGTTATCTCACAAAGACTCTGGAGTTATATGAGATATGCAACCACATTATGCTCTCTCAGGTGTCCGCCGGCAGCAGCGTCGCAGATAAGCTGGGTCTGCCGGGTCTGTACCAGCACGACGAACCTTTCAGCAACGCATCACGGCTCGACGCATGTCTCAACCAGTGGGAGAAGAACCTTCCCCAGTCCCTCAGATTTGACGACTCCTTGGACGATGATGCCGACAATATTTCGCAGGCAGTTCATCTTCACCTCAGGCTCCTGCATGGCCGGATCTCCCTCTTCCGGCCAATGCTAGCACGCTACTGCCTCTCCCGACCCCAAACAGCAACAGGCGCCGCCCCCACCCCCGACCGCGGCCGCCTGTCCGACCGCATCCTCCAAGACTGCGCCTCGCTCTGCGTCGACAACGCGCAGAAGATGATCTCCGTGGTCGACGACAGGTGCCGCCGCCGCCGGCTGGCGGCAGACGGGGCCGTTGGCGTCGTGCCCTGGTGGTACCGCGTCTTCTACCTGCACGTGGCGGGGACGGTGCTGGTCGCCGCCACGCTGCGCGCCGACCTGTACACGCCGGCCCTGACGCGGTCCTGGTACACCGCCATGGCCGGCCTGCGCGCCCACGAGCACCTGAGCCCCTTCGTCCGGCAGTGCGTCGCCGCATTCCAGGCGCTGTCGGTTAGGATCTCGCCCGAGTCGATGCACCAGCAGCAGCACCAGCAGCCGGGAGGCGAGCGCGAGCGACACTCCGCATCGCCGGCAGAAGCGGCTTCGAATAATGCTACGTATTTTCAAGATGTGTTTCAGGAAATGGGGCTTGCGAACCCGGATAACTTGCTATTTGGCATGGAAGATATGTCTTGGCTGGGTAATTTCGAATTCCCTCTCCCTCCAGAGTCATGATCATGTCCAGCTGGGATCGCGATCCACCAGGGTAGTTGACCGCCGAGTGTGAGGGGCTTTTGAAATTTATTCAGGTGGTCCACAAGCCATCTAGAGGGTTGGGGGAGATGAGAGAGTAGATATCTGCCGAATGTATCATGTCTTATCGCAGGTATGTAGAGGCTATTTATCACCATCCACAAGTCTCTTGAAACTTGCAATTATGTGATCCCCGAGATTGAAAAGTATGTCCAGGAGGTGGAGCCTAACACTGGTTGGATGGGTTCATGAGGAGGGCGTGCTTATGGCAGATTCAGGGTCTCAGGGGAGAGGAATTCGGGATCCTCGTGCCGTGATCCTCGAACCCTATCAGAAAGGACACGACTGGGCCTAGTCTGGGGGAGCAGGAGATGATCATGTCCCTGGCCCCCTGGCAAGGAGGCAACTTCCCACCTAAATGTCATGGGAATGACATGGAGCGATGCTCCGGCATTGTGTCTAGCTTAGCGCATATAACTACATAAAAAACATCTCACCTCCTTCTCAACAATGTCAGTAGATACCTAGATCAAATGACCAAATGATTGAGATAAAAAGAAAAGAAAGAAACATGCCTAAAGAAAAATACGGAGACCAAAAAAAGATATTCGGAGTGAAAAGTACCAAAAAACGTACGTACAACACCAGGGATTCGCTGGTCGTCACCGACCCAACTACTAGTCTGGCCCTCACTGGCTTATCTATGGGAGAGCGGACGGGATCCCGAGTTCTCCAGTGGGTATGGTCGTACGTGGAAGAATACTATCTTTGTCTAGTATATATGTGCAGTTCCCAGAGGAGTGCGACCAGGTCTTCCAGGGGGCGGGGGTTTTTTTCCATTGTGTTTTTTTTTTTTTTAAAAAAAAAAAACCAGACAAAGGTTATCAAGTCGATAAGATTCAAACTATCCTAGGGATTCGAGAATTCTCTCGGTTTACATCATGTTGTGATAACCTTATTTCGTCCCCTTTTCCAGACCCGGGACTTTATTTTGAAAGCGTGAGATTCTCCGCTGGAGGAAAAGCTTCATAGACCTAGATGTGCTTTTGCTTCTGGGATAGGATGCCCGCCTATGACCAGCACCGCCATCGTCAAGATGACCGTCAAGACTCACTGGAAGACCTTCATCGAGCAGACCTAGACTTACGAGCCTTTCTAGAGCTATGTATGTCTGTTCCACATGATGCAGGGTTGGCCGCTGGGGGGTGGCAGGCCCAACATGTCGACGAGGCGGTCAGTTATCAGGGCCAGCTCCCACCGGAATTGGATGGTGGCAACGATTTCTACATTGGATGCGGTAGGGTTGCTAGTAGTACGATTATATTAGGGAGTTTCTCTGCAGGCATGCGCCATTTGCTCTGCAGGCAGGTGGCAAGTTGGCAACAGCTGTATTGCTGTTACTATTGTTATTTCCAGAAACGGCAATAGCGATGGACAGCAACAGCAGGAGTGATAGACAGCAACAGCAAGAATGATAGACAGCAACAGCAAGAGCGATAGACAGAAATAGCAAGGGGGATAGACAGAAATGGCAAGAGCGATAGACAGCAATGGCAAGAGCAATAGAAGACAGCAATGGTAAGAGCATAGCGACAGCAATAGGCAACAGTAAAGGCAACTGCCACCGGTGATGCACTAACCACCTGCCCGCGGAGCAAATAGCGCATGCCCCTAGAGAAATTCTCTTATGTTAAGGAGAGCTATCCAATGTAGCTATAACATCAATGCAATACACTCTTAGAAGGCAAAATCGCCACCACCGATCAAGCCGAAACCATAATTCTAGACCAGAATTCCCTCGCGGAAGCCTCTAATATCGATCTAGCGCTAGTGAACAGTCTATCTCAATCAGGTCTTGTCCCTCCCTGTCATATCTGATCTGCAAGGGCCCCTAGGGTTCGTGGTAAGAGATGCTGAACACTCCTCAGTGCTCGAGGACTGTACCATACCCGCCAAGGAAACAAACCCGAGCATAATCCCACCCACCCAACTGGCTTGACTCAGGCCATCAGCTGCAGCAGGCCAAGCCCAAGGCTCGCACTTATCGCCGCGCCCAGCGGGGATGACCTGCGCCTCGCGGCCGATGGCTCCTTCCCGGCCGCCGGGAACCACGGCACTACGACAATCGTCTCAGGCGTGGTAGGCTGCGGCGTAGTCGGCTTTAGCTTAGTCGGCACCAGCGTAGTCGGCTCCGGGGCGATCATCTTCCGCGTGGGCAGTTCAGGGGCGGTGGTGGTGGCGGCGGCAGGGGCGGCGTAGCCCGTCTCGGCGGTGCGCGTGGCGGTAGCGACCAAGCTGCGCTGTGCGACGCTCTCGACCGCGCCGGGGACGAGCGGCGGGCCGGGGATCGGGTACGTGCTGAAGGGGTCGTAGATGTCGAAGTGGATGCCCTCGTCATCGGGGGTGTAGAGCTCCGTGGCGGGGATGCCCTCCGGGCGGAGGGACCCGGAGCCGGTGATGCGCAGGTTGAGGCACTGCGGGTAGGCCTGGGCCTCACCGTGGATGGGGGCCTCGTGCAGGGCGATTATCTCGTGGCGCAGGACGTAGTCGCCCGGGGCCAGGTCGGCAGGGATGCGGACCAGCCAGGTGTCGTGGTTGGCGATCAGGGTGTCGGACGCCCAGCCGTTGGTGCCGCTGCTGGGCGAGTAGCCGGCGCCGTCGATCTTGAAGAACTCGAGCTGCGTCTTGTCGACCTCCTCGCAGGGGCCGTGGCAGTTGGCGAGGTAGTCGAGGACGGGGCCGTGGTGGCTTCGCGGCCACGGCTCCTCCCACTGAAGGCTGATCTCGGAGCCTGCGGCCACGACGGCGTGGCCTCCCCCGGGAGTGGCAGACCGGTGGCAGATTATATCCGGGTGGGAGAATTCCGAGGACGCGATGAAGCCGTTGTCCTCGCCATCATATGTCCAGCCGATGACGGTGGGCGGAGGGTGGAAGTAGATGAAGGTCGTGGGGTCATAGCCCTCCCACGACTCACCGTTCACGACGATGTTCGCGACGTGGCCATGCGCATTAACTCTGGAAACATATGCCAGTGCCGCGGCGAGGGTTGGAGTGGTGTGTCTCATGGTGACTTAATTACTTCTTGTTTTTTATACTCAGGGGCAAAAAGGTCCAGGAAGATCAAATAGTTTGATGTTTGGGATAGGAGAGGAAGGGGGGGAGACGGTCAATTTATACCACTACGGGGCATGGAATCGCCCGCGTATTTTCAGACAGATGCTCCTAGAGTTTCCATTAGACTCAACAGGGTGAACTGGGTTGAATGTAGTTAAAATAAACGTTGTGCTAGATCGAACTCTCTAATCGCTGCCCGCTGCTTACACTGCTTAAAACCCCCGAAATGCGGGTTCTTGGAAGTTTATTTTGATAGGCATCATGGGGAGAAAGCAGCAAGACTATTTATTGTGATTCCGAGGGCTCCAAGTGCTGGCATGGGCGAAAGAGGAGCTCCATCTTGACCATGGGGTGATGACAGCCAGGATAGTGACTCGGCGCTTTTCTGGCGACGAGGGACAGAATTGGGAAACACCAATGTTCAGCGTTCCCAGGTGACTTCAGTGGTTCATTCTTGGTGTTAGGATGCTCAAAGTCTGGATCTGTAGGTTTATTTAATTGTCCCTACCTAAAACCTTTTGTATCTCCGACCCTCAGGATCATTGCCGCAGGTGCTCCGCACGAAAAGCATCCCGATTTACAGTTCGGGAAGGTTACAAAGGTGCAGTGTGTCGGCTAGCTCAAAGTTTCATTGGGATCAAGGACAGGGAGTTCGTCTCGTAGTTAACCCTGACTCCATATATTCTAGACATGAGGTGCAAAGCTTAATAGCTGAATGACAGACAATTCTCTATATTACCACCAATCTAACAAAGTCAACGTCGATATTTTGGTACAGAAAAGCTTCAGTAGAGTGCCAACCTGGGGATATCATAACCATCGTGAGCGGGGAATCAGAAGCAACCCTAACGCCGAAGAACCGGCCCGGAAAACCCGGAAATCATATCACAAGCGCACCGACACACGGTCGCGCAAAGGGGGCGGGGTTTAGAACTCCCCGTCCCCACCGCCTCCGAGGACGCCTGCCGTCCACAGCCCGACAATGCCCCACCAGCTGACCTTCCACCCCCTCCACAGCCCCTCGAGCCCCTGACCGCGCCGGTACACCGTCTCGGCCACCCTCGTCTTGCCCTTCGCGCCGCCCTTCGGGGCCACAGCCTTTCCGCGTGCCGGCCTGGACCCCTCCTGCACGACGATGGCGCGCATCGTGCCGAAGACGCCGTCGAACCCACCGGGCGGCACAACTGTCTCGAGCCTCTCGCCGCCGCCCAGGCGCCTGCCCCTGGTGGCAGCACTTGGATCGGCGAGAAGGGCATAGGGAGCCGAACCGAGGACGGCAACCTGGCCGCGCCGGAGGACGGTCTCGAGCGGGAGCTTGACGAAGAGGGCGGCGGAGGAGGAGCAGAACTTGGCAATGGAGAAGGTCATGGGCGAGAGCTCGCGGTCGATCATGAAGCGAGTGCGGAGGACTAGGGGGGTCGAGAACGTGAGGATGGGGTGTATGAGAGAGTGCAGGACCGTCGGGAGGAAGAGGGCCGAGGGACAGAAGTAGGATGGAAGGCTGCGGAGAGTGGAGAACAAGCGTCGTGACGGGCGGGAGGTTGGGGTCACGATCAGACTGGGGGGGTTGTTAGCACGCGACTAGCCAAGAGGTTTGTTTGGGAGGGGTGAGGGGAGTGAATTGAACGTACCGAGTGCGGACGAGATCCAGCGGGGAGAGGATTAAGCCCGTTGCGACTGCTGCAGCCGCAGCGACGAAGAGCGATGCCCAGGGGTAGGGCGACGCGATGTCGATGAGCCGATCCAGATCATCCTTAACTCCCAGATCGGGCACATTGAACAGGGCGCTGAGGAGGCTACGCGACCAGTTCTCAAGCAGCGACTGCAGCACGTTGTAGATAAACGTGGCATTTGAGCCCTTCCACACCCCCCATCCACCCTCCTTCTGCCAGAGCTGCGATACGACTTCGAGGATCGAATCCGGCCTGCGAAGCACAAGCTGATGGGCCGGTATCACTTGGTTTGCCGCCGCCCGTGGCGACGGCAATGGGCTCGCCTGCCCTTGCCTCTGCGATCGGGGGTAAGACGGTGTGGGGGTGGCAGGAAGGTTCGAGGTGAAGTAGGCCGGCTCATCCGGGTCGGAATCCGAGTCGGGGAGCTTGAACCGGAGTTAGCAACTATGGAATAGAGGAATGGATGGGAAATGGCTTGAAATTCTATGCACATACATCGTCGTATATGGATGTCCTCCGACCTAGCTGTCTCTGCTTCGCGTCCTCGAATGGTGTCACTCCATCGAGGGTTCCCAAGTCATGCTGACTCCGGACTTGGAGAATTGTCTTGGCGACTTCGAAAGGTTGGGCTAGCAGGGCTGATGTGTACTTCCAGAGCAGCTCGTCGATCAGGTCTCTCACCGTCTGGATGGCCGAGGGGGACGGCTCGGAAAGATAGTCCTTGTAGTCCATGTCGGAGAAGATGTCGCGCGCCTTGGACGCGTACTTCCCTGTCGCATTGCCCCGAACCTGGGCAAAAGCATGTGGTCCTGGTTGTGCTGGAACCGGCTCTTCGCCAATGCTGGGAGGAATGTAGTACGGTCTTAGGGGATTGACCCCTTCTTTCTGATGCGACATGATCGTGTTGGAATCAACGATGAGCAGCCCATCCCCTTCCAGAATGTTGCCCGTCACCAGCTTTATTTTTCATGCATGATGAAATGAGATCACTCGGCGTCGTGTTAGATAAGCTTGTGGGGCCCGGATTAACTCATGGGTCAAGCTTAGGCCGAGGACAAGCCCATAGGGAAATTTTTCAATTCGAATTGATTTTATTGGCTTCTTATCGGAGCTTTCTCGCTGTCGCATTCACCGTGAGCTCCGAGATCTGACTCCGGGGCGAGCATTCACCAACACCAACCGACCAACATGCATTGGATTGCTTGCTACATTTGTCGACTCGCAGCAGTAGCCGTCCTTGTATAAAAACCCTCTCAGCCTTCGTCTTCCCTCGTTTTTTTCCCATGCTCATTTTCTTCCTTGCCGCATTCGACCGAGCTTGCTGGCTCTAATCCGAGCTCCGAAGAGCTCCCCCGATACCAAAAAAATGGCAACGCCTGCCAGGACGCTCTGTCAAGCCTTCCTCCGAGCTGGGTCGGTTGCCCGGCGACGGACTAACGGTATACCTCAACAGGTCCGCTGCCTCAGCAGACAGTCTTACCGCCCCAGTACCCCCCCAGCCTTCCGACAATGCACCAGCCCATCGCAACAATGCGCTGCGCTCCTTCGCCGGCCGCAGTTCAGGGCGATCTCGACTTCGAGGGCATTGTTGCACGGGCATATCGATCCACCGAAGCCAGGTGAAGAGTGAGTCAGCACAAAGCGCCCTCGTGCTACCCCCCAAGAAGCCCGCCGCTAACACTCTACCCGCCAGGCTCTACGTCACGTTTATCGACAAGGAGGGCGACGAACACAAGTTTGCCGTATCGGAGGGCGACAACCTTCTGGACATAGCCCAGGCAAACGACCTGGAAATGGAGGGTGCTTGCGGCGGTTCCTGCGCATGTTCCACATGCCATGTTATTGTTTCCGACCAGGATTACTACGACAAGCTGCCCGAGCCCGATGACGACGAGAACGACATGTTGGACCTGGCATTCGGCCTGACTGAGACCAGCCGCCTGGGATGCCAAGTCATCATGAAGAAGGAGCTGGACGGGTTGAAGGTGAAGCTGCCGTCCATGACGAGGAATCTGCAAGCTAGTGACTTCCAGTGAGGACTCATCATGGCTGGTATGGGCGCAGGTCCGAGAAAGGCGGTCTTGGGAAAACGCCGCGGCCAGGTCTAGGTGGCGTATAGACCCTAATTGATTTGGGCTGGGGCATCTTCATTTACCCGCATGTTCTGGGGTGTTCGGGAAGCTCGGTTGGGCGGAGATGGGACGCTGAACGGCCGGATGCGCTCAACACTGAGCAGACTTGTACTTATATACCGGGTATCGGCGCATGAGAGACTCTTCTAAAACGGTCGAAGCTGCCATCACAACTCCTACCCTGCTCCCTTCCAATGAATAGTGAAAATTCAAGCCCAAGGGTGATAAAGCAAAGGGCACGTCTCTGTAGGCATGTGCCATTTGCTCCGCAAGCAAGCGGCCCGTGCGTCACCGGTGTCAGGGGGCTGAAAGCATGGAAAAGAGATCGAGTAGCAAAACCGAACGAAAAACATCCAACTCATTCGCAAAGAGTGCCGTATCAACCATCCTTCTTGCTGAAAGTGATATAAGGACACGGAAACGGAAGTTCAAGGTTAAATTTAACCAGAAAAGACAGAGTGAGAACATATATGCTCAATCAAGCCTCCTCCAATGCACCCTTCTTCAACCCCCCTCCACCGCTCGCAATCAGATCCAGGAAGCCCTTCCTACTCATCTCTGTAACCTTCTCCTCCCTGCTCTTCACGCCCGTGATCCCCCCACTCCTCGCCGCCCTCTCCGCCTCGGCCGCCTTGACCTGCGCCGCCCTCACCGCATTAAACAACTTGACGACACCCCTCTGCGCGACCCTCCGCAGTCTCCGCTCCGCCTCCATGATCTGCCCCGTGGTCGCCCCCTCCCCCTCTTCCACCTCATTCTCCCCGCCACCGCCACCACCGACGGCATTGCTCGCGACGAGCACGTCGCGCACGCGCCCCTTGTCCATGGCGACGCGCTTCTGCTCGCGCAGGCGGCGGCGGGCCTTGCTCTCGAGCGACGCGTCGAGGGCCTGGCGCGAGGCCTCGTGCGCGGCGGAGCTGCGGGCCAGGACCGGGTCGGCGCGCCGCGAGGCCGAGAGCTTGGTCGACAGGATCTTGGTCAGCGACGTGGCGAAGGCGGCCGGGTCGTTGCGCTTTGACTTGGACATGCGCGTGGTGTTGGGGTTGCCGCCGCCGTCGCCGGAGCCGTCGTCGGAGCCGTCGAGGTTGTCGTACTCGTCGTCGTCGTATTCGTAGTCGGACACGTCGGAGCCTGCTTCTTCCTCCAGGCCTGGTGCGGCGGCGTTGGCCGTGTTCTTTGAGCGGAGCTTGGGCTTTTTGACACGCGCAGGGTCTTCCTCGCTGTCCGAGCCTGACCCCGAGTCGGATCCCGATCTTGTTGAGCCCACATCGTCTACTTGTGCGTTTTCAATGTCCTCGTTGTCCGAGTCGAGAAGATTGACGGCTTGGAAGTCATCTGCATTGTCCTCGACCTCGTCCGAATCGCTGTGGTACGCGAGCTGCTTCCTCTGCTTCTTCGACGGACGGGCAGTCTTTGATTTTGCCGCATCATCATGTGATCTCTTTTTGAATGCTTGCCCGGCCATTTTATGATGTGCGAGGCGGTTCTGCGTGAAGGTGGACTTGAAATACTGGGAAGTTTTGGGGTTCGGAAGAGCAGGTGAGGTCGAGTGTCCTGGTTTTTCCTTCCCCAGAAATTTTTGGCGGTGAGACCTGGCAGGCAGAGCTACCCCACCTTCCCCCTTGGGGCGACCACTCACACTCACAGAACAGATCCCTCAACATGATGGTGGCCGGTCCATTGTACGCCAAATTTTGTCGCCTGTATCATGGGAGACAGGAGTGACTTATCGTCAAATTGGTCAATTACCTGTGACTAATCTGAGCTTCTGGAGAGCATCCTGCCCCTGGATGACCCAGAGTGGCGCCTGAGCAGTGAAGCCAGATCGAAAATGCTTTCTGGATACCTACCGCTTGTCGTCCCCACTGAACGCGCACGAGCCCCCAACACCTTAAATGAGGCAAAAATGCAGCCAAGATGATACCATTCATTTGGATGCCGTATTTCGACAAGGCCAGAGTCGCCCGGACAGCTGATCGGCCGTGCTACCGGTTGAGGGCGGGAACTATACTAGATTCGCTTGTTAGCTTCTAGTTTGGTTATTTTTGGGTTTGATTATTGGTGTTAATTATTCTTCGACCCTGGCAATAGGGGTCTCACGAGCTAGCGTCTCGTACATGGGAGCCGCAGCCTGGAAAACTCATCTCGTATCCTCACTCACGACCAATCAAGACGGAGGTGCCGGCCTAGCAGGCTCTTGGCGCATTTGGTCCCCAACCCAACGGTCGACGAACTTTTCGACTCTACGAGATGTTCACCATCTCTTTCCATTTTCGTTGATATTCCAATCCTGTTCCGACTGACCATGCGACTTTCGTTATCGTAGCACCTTTTGCGTTGTTTGTTTTTGAATAATACCCCGTCTTCGATCATGAAGACATCCACTCGCTTGAATTTTTGGTTCGCGTTGGCCTGCTTCGGTCTTGCGCATGCACATGTGCAGTTCGAGTTCTCCCGTCGGGCTGGAAGCGCGGCGGGGCTGACCGGGCGCGACACGGCGTCGGCGTCGCTCTCCCGGGTCGGCTTTGCCTATGTCGTCAATGTCACCGTCGGCACGCCGGGACAGGAGGTGGCCCTGCTAATCTCGCCGTCTGCGGCTGATACCTGGGTCCCAGACGCCACCTCGTTGAGTTGTGACCCTATATACTACAACAACGAAGACTTTTATTATGGGGAATACGCGCTGGACGAGAATCTCTGTCACTGGGGGAGCTGTATGTTGATCTTGCGCGGGCTCCTCTGTTTTCTGCAGCCGCCTTGAGACTGACACTTGACAGTCAACATGTCCGAGTCGTCGACATACCTAGACGCCAGCCAGAAGTACACGTCTTTCGACGCCAGCTATGCCGACGGCACCTACGCCAGCGGGGTCAACGGCACAGATACCTTGAATGTCGGCGGCGTCGAGTTGGAGAACTTCCCGATCGGTGTCGTCTCCGTTTCAAGCCAGTACATCGGCGTCTTGGGCTTGGGCCCGAACACTTCGACGTCGTCCTACACCTACAACTACAACCAGTACAGCAACTTCCCCGACCGTCTTCTCCGGGCTGGCCAGATCAACACGAAGGCATACAGCATCTGGCTGGACGATGCGGCAGGGTCATCGGGCAGCGTCCTCTTCGGCGCCATCGACACCTCCAAGTACGAGGGCGAGCTGGTCCGCATCGATGGATACGCATCCTATGCCTACTCGTCCACCTTCGGCGTCGAGGTCAACGGCTTCAACGGGTCTAGCGACGCTACGGCTCCGTCTGAGGAGTTGGCGTGGAATGAGCTCCCCTTCGACGCCACCTTCGGGCCGGCCGAGATCATCTCGGACCTCCCGCAGTCCATTGCCGCCAAGATGTGGAGCCTCACCGGTGCGACCTACAACTACTCGATGGGCGTCGCAGTCATCCCCTGCGATGCCGCCAGCGGCGGCGACGACGGCGCGCGCTTCAGCATCCAGCTCATGGGCCCCGACGGGCCCGTCCTCGACGTGCACGCCAGCGACCTGATCGTGCCGAGGGACACGTCGCAGGGCACGGTGTACTGGTACTACCTGCAGCAGACGCCGAACCTGTGCCTCTGCGGCGTGCAGAACCGCACCAGCTCGTACGGCTCGTACACTTACTACAACCTCGGCAGCTCCCTCCTGCGGCGCACGTACATGGTCTTCGACCTCGTCAACGACGAGATCGCCCTCGCGCCCGCGAGGTTCGCCGACCGCCCCGACCCAACCGTCGTCGAGTTCGACAGCTACGGCGCGCCCGCGCCCTCAGCCACCCGGTACTGTGGTTCGGTGCCGTCGGGCTACTCGTACTCGTGCGACCCCCACTCGACGAGCTCGTCGGGAGGCGGGAGCGGCCGCGGCAGCGGCGGTTCGGGACCCGACCGGTCAGGTTCGAGGGGGTGGCGTGGCAACGGCAATGGCGTCGCCATCGGGCTGGGTGTCGCCTTCGGCATCATCGCCCTGGTCGCATCCGTGGCGGCCATTATTATCTGGAAACGCCTGTGCTGCGGACCGCGGGACAAGTCGGCCAAGGACCCGGAGGCGGAGACCGGGGCCGGGAACACACCCGTCGCCGCCGCGGCCGCGTTGGCGGCTGCTGCTGCGCTGGAGCAGGGACAGGGGCAGGGACAGCGCGGGTCCGTCGTGGGAGGCCGGCAGCCCCTGTCGACGATCCCGGAGTCGGACATGTCTGAGGTGCCCGAGTACCGTCAACCCGCGCTCCCCCCGAGGATACCAGTCTCGCCTGTCTCGGATCCGATCGATATGTCTTCCGAGGACGCTGTGGCGCAGGAGCCTCGAGCGGTTTCCCCCGAGCAGGAGAGGGCGTTGGGAGCGCACCAAGCGAAGAATGAATTAACCCAGGATAATGAGCATGACGAAGCGTAAGCGGCGGCGAAAGACAAGGGGAAGGGGAAGGCGGTCGAATGAACAAATATCTAAATACCCTGTCATCTATATAGTGGCATTCCCACGCGGGCAGCCGCCTGTAGTCCTAGCGTTACCGTGTGGACCGGAGGGGCTGAGATGGATCTGTGTGCCTCGGATTGGATAATCTACCTATATTCCACTAGCTTCCGCGGTATAATGGGTTAAGTTTGCCCAGTGGGTCAGGTATCCCTGGTCGATTTAGTGCGCTTTTCGATACCTGACAGGGGGTAAAACTTTTGCACGATACTGTAGCCCCGGCCCAACGGCCCGGTCAGCGAAGCGCGGGGTCCGTCTGCCTAACCTCGCTGACCGTCCAAAGTCACCGAACAATTATCCCAAATGATCTAGACGGTTACCTGACGAACCCGGCCCCAGTTGATTGATCATGGCACCAGAGGTCAGCAGCGCCTCTGATCCTTTAATTATAGCCGCACGCACTGGCCGCGTACAAGTCGCGAGACGTCTGCTTGCTGCCGGCACGCACCCCGACATACACTCTGCAGCAGGATGGACTCCTCTGCACTCGGCGTCGTGGAATGACAACCCAGAAGTCGTCTTGCTGCTCATACAGCACCAGGCCTCTCTCGAGGCCCAGTACCAACAACCAAATATATCACCCCCAGTCAGACGCACAGCATTACAAACAGCCGCACAACGAGGCCATGTTAAAATAGCCGAGATCTTGCTAGATGCCGGAGCCAATATCGAGGCCGGAGCCCCAGGATTCGCCACGCCGCTTGTTCTTGCTGCGAAAGGGGGTCACACGGCATTTGCAGAGTTGCTGCTCGACCGCGGCGCCAACGTCAATGCTCAATATGCCGACAACTGCACGGCCCTCCACGCGGCTGCATACACCGGGCACGCAGCCGTTGTGGACCTCCTGGTCCGGCGCGGCGCTGAGATCGAGGCTCTGTTCCGCAGCCGGTCGCCCCTGCACAAGGCAGCGGAGAGGGGCCATGTCGAGGCAGCAAAGGTACTACTCAATCACAATGCCAGTATAAATGCAAGGTCCGATTTCGGTTGGACGCCACTCCACATAGCTGCGAAAGAGGGCTATCCTGCTATGGTGATCCTGTTACTTGACCGCGGAGCGGAGGTCAACTGTCGATCTCCCTCGGGATGGAGCCCCTTGAACTTGGCTGCTGACAATGGGCACGGAGATATCGTCCGCCTGCTGCTCCATAATGGCGCGTCGCGGGAGACAATGATCGACAGACTTGGCTTGACGGCGCTACACCAAGCGGCAGCGGGAGGATATACCGACATCGTGGTCCTCTTGCTGAACCACGGCGCTGATATCGAGGCTAGAAGCCGGGATGATTCAACCCCGCTGCATCTGGCGGCATCTAGTGGACATATCGCAGTGGTTGCAACGCTGCTGGAGCGAAATGCGAATGCAAAGGCCAAGACCAAGGCTGGAAAGACGCCTCATGACCTAGCAAACGACAAACAACATCACCAGGTGTCTAGCCTGTTGCCAGCTCCCCCCGCAATATCTGACTTGCGTTTCGCTGCGATCAACCTGAACATGGAGAACCAGCATGACGGTGCAAGCTTTCTTGCCGCCGGAAAGTGAGCACCCACGATCAGTCCTGAGCCCAGTTCTGAGGAGCCCGCACTAACGGTATTTTTGATATCTTTCCAGGAGTGGCGCAGGCGCTTGGCTCAGCAGACTCGATGGCTACAATAGGCTTATCCAAGCTGCCACCGCTTCGGGAAAAGGGGCAGTGCCCCCGGTCAGAATTGCCGTGTTGGATACTGGATGCGATAGCAATGCCAGGTACTTTGGGATGTATCCGGACCAGCTGGATCGCATCCAGGGAGACCATTGGCATGATTTCGCGGGGTCCGAACCAACCCCAGTCGATGAAGACACGAATAAGCATGGCACAATGGTCTCGCTCCTGCTCATGAGAGTGGCTAGAAATGCCGAGATATTCGTTGCCCGGATCGCGAGAACGGGATCCGAGCTCCAGGCATCGGCGGACAACGTAGCAAGAGTAAGGGGTCAGCATCGACGAGATCAACGGGTTTTCCGAACTGACGGAAGCACACACAGGCCATCCATCACGCTCAAGATCCCACAAAATGGAATGTAGACATTGTCTGCATGTCGTTTGGATTTAGGCAAGAATCGCCACCGATCAGGGAGGCCATAGGAAGGGCCTTCCTCGACAGGAATAGCTCCATCGTGTTTTTCGCCGCCGCCGCCAACAACGGCGCCAACGAACGGGAGCTGTTCCCGGCATATCTGCATCCCGTCATCTCGGTGCGCGGTACGGACAACCAGGGAGCCTTTGTCAACGCCTACGATCCTCCCCCCGTGCCCATGAACGAGGGCCTTCCGCTCTATGGGACGCTGGGAGAAAACGTTCCGTACACGTCCACGGAGACCAGCTCGGGATGTTCGGTCGCCACGCCCATCATGGCCGGCATGGTCGCCATGGTCATGCAGTGGGTCGCTTGCAATGCGGCTAGCAAGCGCGCCCAGGAGAAGCTTCGGACGCCGGCCGGCGTGCTGGAGCTGCTCAAGAGCAGCGCGGTCAACAAGGGAAACAATCGTTACTACGCTCACATCTGGGACCTGTTTGAGAACGAGGGGAGAAACTGTGTTCAACTGGTGGAAGCGGCAATGCTACGGCTGCCTTGACCGAGCATGGAGAGAGACCTTAATCCCCGAGGTTGTCTCCGCGGGCAGGGGCATTTAGCTATTTGGGCAGGGGATTCAACTTTCCAGGCAGGGGCATTTAGCTATCCAGGCAGGGATATTTAAATGTTAGGGTAGGAGCATTTGGCTAGCCGTCGCTGTCACTATTGCTAAAGCACTCTTGCCGTCGCCGTCTCTGCTGCTGTTGCCATCGCCATCGCCGTCGCCGTCGCTTTGTTTCGTGCTGGCAGCTGGTCTTTTTCATGCTCCAACTGTCCAAATATTTTTGGCGGCCCGGAACCCCTGCCTGAATAGCCAAATGCCCCTACCCGCGAGACAAGCTCTAATGCCCGTCTTGCCCGAATGCGATACATATACATTCTGTCTGTCCATCCGCGACCGTCGTGTCCGTGATAGACGAGTTGATGGTCTTGAAATCTTGCACTTCAGGCAAGTCTAATTCCACCTCCGGCTCAGGATCCTCCTCGTCCTCATCATCGCCAAGGAACGCAGCCGAGGAGTGGTACTCGGCCAGCTTGAATGTCTTGTTCTTCCAGCCCTTGGGTTTGATGACCATCAGTTGGTATGCGAACACGATGTCGCCCTTGGAGTCAAATCCAAAATTGTGTCCCTTGCTAAACGCCACGCCAACGGTGCCTCCAACCGTAGCCGGAGAGCCAGCCGGACCCTCGGCTCCTAAAGTGCCGCCGTCCGCGGATGACCCGCCAGCAGAGAGAGAGAAGCCTCTCGCGATCTTGATCCCGGTGATCATGAACACGGGCTTGGAGAAGGGATTGTCGAGGCGCATGAGTTCCTTTACGTCCGGGTCTCTGACCCGCTCCTTGACCTGCGTCATGGTGGGCATGTCTGTGTAGTAGACAGTCTCGAGGGCTGTCATGTTGTAGGCCGTGCTCAGCCGCCTCCTGTGCGCCAATCCCAGCTTGACGCCAACCAGATCCACGAACTTGACCCACAGGCCAACAGTCACGTCGGATCCCGAGGCTAGGTGCAGTTGCCAGTTCTCATCCACGTGTCGCTGGATGGACGGCGAGGCTTCGGGATCCGGTCTCGTGAGCACCATGTGAGGCCGGAAGGGATCTGCTACGATGTTGCCGAGATCGATTGGACCTCCAGGGACGAAGGTCCAGTTCGGTGCGAGGATGTATGTCGGGTTGCTTACGAATGGAGGCTGCATTTTTTCGGTCGATCCTCAAGATCAGGTCAACCAACAGAGCGATGACGAGGCCCAACCTAGGTAGTTCTTGTGAAAGAAGTTCGGAATGCCGAAAACGGGGCATTGCCGACAAATGAGCAGAGCGAGGAGATGACTCCTTTGAGCCCCTTACCCTGGGACACTAACATCTGACATGCAGTACGACTAGCTAGGCGTAGCCAATCATGTTACCATTCCGACTTACCAGCCCTTTGGAGGCCTAGCAACTAGGCGGACGTGTCGAGGTTTCATTGGTCGTAAGGATGTAACCCTGCAGCAAGGGAATCCTGCGTAAGCTGCATTTTTGATTATTGATGTCTGGTGAGTCCACCACCCAGCCCTGTCCCCGGTTCTCCCCAGCAGAGTACACCTCGAGTGATTCAAAACGGCATCAAGTACACTAGGCTCGAGAAACGAGCATGGGCCTAAGCAGGCACTGGGGGTCTGGTCTGCACACTGCACACTGCACACTGCCTAGATACTCGGGAACGTTCATGAAGCGTCGGCGGCGGCGAAAGACAACGGGAAGGGGAAGGCGATTGAATGAACAAATATCTAATACCCTGTCGTCTAATATAGTGGGATTTCCACGCGGACAGCCTGTAGTCCCAGCGTTACCTGTCTGCTTCGGCTTGCAGCATTATTTATACCCTTATTTATACCATCATGAGGGTGTCGGGGCGTCATTGTTCTATTAATGTTCGTTTGTATAACAATCATTCAGAGTATTAATTCTGCCAGTGACAAGAGTAACGAATCGAGCCAAACCTCTCCAAATTGAGAGCGAGCTTGCTGGTCTGCAGTCATGCTCCAGGAGGATTGCTGGCCACCCAGAGTAGATATAATCGCATCCATGGATAGACCACATAGAGATTGGCGGCATGACCTTATCTCCCTTTTTCGCTTCCTTCTAGACTCGCTCCCCCCTCTCCAACTCTCAACACAGCATCATTTACCCATGCACCATGTCTTCTCAACCACCAACACCCCCGCCGCGAGATCCTACATCCGAGAGAACCTTTAGGTTCCACGAACTAGGCACGCCATGCGAATGGGCCGAGTCTTACCACCCCGGTGGATTCCATCCTGTTCATTTCGGTGATGTCTTTAATGACCGTTACGAGGTCATTCGGAAGCTTGGGCACGGATCTTTTGGCACCGTCTGGCTGGCTTGGGATTATTCGTGAGCCTTCGCCCCGTTCGCACCACCTGTCATCCAAGGCTGTGCTAACACTCAGACGCATCATGATAGCCTCTCTCGTTACGTCGCTCTGAAAGTCGAGGTTGCTAAACTGTATGGATCTGGGGAGCTTTCAATCCAAAATTTTATCTCAGAGAAAGCACCGCAAGACCACGATTCGCAGTTTATTGTTCAGCTGCTTGACTCATTTGTTCACGAGGGCCCGAACGGGAAGCATCAATGTCTGGTCCTGGAGCCCATGGGACCGAGTCTGTCGTCAGTTCTGAACGCTCCCGTGGAAATTTACGATCCTCTGAATCCTTCGTGGCCACGGTTTCCAAAGCACCAAACCAGAGCAATCCTCCGAAATGTTCTATGCGGCCTCCAGTTCCTCCACGCAAACGGTGTAGTGCATGGTGACCTCCAGTCTGGAAATATCTTGTTCGCTCTGCAGGACCTCGGAACCATTGGCCGCGAGCAACTACAACAAGATAAAAGCAACTCTCAAATCGACTCTCTGCACCGACTGGACGGTAAACCCGATAAATGGGCTCCCAGCTATCTTGCCGTGGCCAAACCACTTTCCGACTACACTCTCCCGGAAGAGGAGCAAGTAGTGAAAATAGCAGATATGGGCGGTGGTGCGTATCATGTCGCACAATCTACTTCTTGATGGTCTGTTGCAGCTAACTCTCATCCTTCTACTGAAGCTTTTCTGGCCAATAATCCGCCCAACTCTGTCGTCACGCCTGCAGGTCTTCGGGCACCAGAATTGATCCTCAATTGCCACCCCACTGGTTTCGGCATTGATATCTGGAGTCTTGGGTGCCTTCTCTTCGAGTTCCTAACCGGCCAACCACTCTTCCAAATACCTCCAATTGGGGTCTCCCGCGAGGGTGTCGATGATGGCCACCTGATACAACTCACCGACATCATTCATCCCTTGCCAGAAGATATGATCAAACAGTGGCCCAGGGCGTCTAAATACTACGGGCCGAGTGGCGAACGCCTCGATTCCAAGCCGTGGCATTATTCTTTGGGCGACGGGTCGGACGATGATACGGCTGACTGGCCCGATGGGGAGGGCGAAGCGCAAGATTCCGTGGGCGAGGATGAGGATCTGGATGAGTGCGAGGATGAATATGGCGAGGAGGAGGCTGCCTCAAAGCCCTACGACTCACTCGAGAAGTTCTTCAAGGACAGTAAGCCTGATGACATTGGTGAGGAGGAGGAAAGAGAAATTGTGGCGTTGCTGAGATGGATCTTCGAAATCGACCCGCTGAAACGCCCTTCGGCTCGTGGGTTGCTCGAGCACCCTTGGATTAAAGGGGACAACTTTTGATTCTAGTTACCTTCCCTAAGTACCTTGTGGTAGAAATGGGAATGTTGGAGCATGAGGACCACGAGAAGATCCAAACCATTTCAATAGAACCTCTCCGTTATATTTGGAAATAACAGCTTAGATGCTTGAAAAAATGCCGAAAATGCCTGGGCGCTGACGCGACACGAAAACATGGCTGATTGGTCACAGTTTCTGCATATTGTGCAGACATCACTGGCAGCGGCGACCATGGTTGGTCCTGATCGCCTTGGAACCCAACCCTCCTTCAATCGTCGTTCCTGACTGCGAATTTCCGACCCAGCAACCGTGCTTGTGCTTCTCCAAAAGAGACGCGTCGTGAAACATGTCGGCCAGGAGCTTCCTTCAACTGCTGGCTGGAGCTTGCTTCATCGCAGGCGCGGCCGGGGAGGGCGCTGGAGATGACTTCTCCAATAATCTGTTTTCGGACCTAGCACCGTACGTGTCACATTTTGCGTATCTTGCGGGGAAAGCTCTTTTGCTAACGATGGCCCCCAAATAGCATCCTTTCGTTGTTTGGCGAGAGGGTCACGATGCAGTTTATGAGCCAGAGCATGGGGTGGGCCGACAACGTCATCCTGGCAATGGTGCCCTTGGGCATCATCACGGCCATCGTCAGCGCTATTAGAGTCGGAGGTCCTACATGGCTCAAGGCCATCATCGGGAGGGCGAGGGAGAGTCGCGCTATTGTTGAATCCGAGTTGATGTCGTCCACCTCGAACGAAGTGTGCGAGCTCTGGAATGGTCAGCAGATTGTCAGAGTCATGGGCGAGGGTGAAATTCGGGAGTTCGTCATCCTCGTCTCTGATGAGTCGGACGAAACTACTCTTGACGAAAGGAGACCTGACACCCCAGCCTCAACGGCAGTCACAGTCGTGACGGATGCAACCCCGACTGTAGGGTCGGAGAGCCAGGACACCACCCATAGTTCAGCTGAGGGCAGTGAGCATTTAGACGGCACACAAAGTGCTAGTGAAAGCACTGAGGGTTCCGACGACGCGCAAAGTACCAGCGAAAACGCCGAGCATTCTAATAGCACGCAAAGTGTCAGTGAGACCACTGAGAATTCTGATGGCACACGGAGTGCGAGTGAAAAGCCTGGGGATTCGGACAACGACACAGCGGTAAATCTCGAGTTTATGGAACTGAGAGATGACGAGAAGAAAAAGCACCTCGCTGAGTACCGTAAGCGACCACTGACCATGGCAATCTGTTTCTGAAACCCGCAAGCTTACCTTACCGTTCCTCGCCCCATCGTCGCGGTTCCGTCACCAAATACCGTGTCCCCGCCGTCTTCCAGTTTCGTAACGAACTCAGCCGCCAGATATTGAAAAGGTTACGCCAGCCGGGGAATCGCACGCAAGCTTTGAACAGTCGCAAAACAAGGCCCACGATTCGAAATCCTCAAAACGTCCAGTTGCGGTCGTCCGTGACACAGTTGTCCACACCCCAAATATCTCACTAAACATTCGCAATAGAGCAACTAGCCGAGAGACCTACGTGGTTGCCGCATGTGGGACGATTCTTCAGATTTCCCTGCTCCTCGACAGCGGACTGACGGCAACATATCTCAGCGACAGCAACCTACTCCAAGAGAGCGCGCCGGCCAGTTACGCCTTTCCTTGCATCGCAGCGGGTACCTTGATGCTGGTATGCGGTATGTTGATTTGCGGCCATGTTGTGGAAGCAGCACATCAGAAAGGAGATACCGTCCAGCAGCTGGGAAAGAGGCTCGAGTTGCCTGGCTGCAAAGATCAGGGACTGTCAACGATCAGTCTTTTGAGTCGTTTGCAGTTTTCCCAACCAAGGCTCAACTTGTGATAACAACGTCGCAGAGGGTAATACAGGGGCGAAGCTCGACGTCTTTTGGGATCAGGAGATTGGCATTCTTCCGAGAACCAACCATGGAGATGGCAACTCTGGTTGCTACGGTAACCAGTCTTTGTGGCTTCGTCGTCCAGTTTGTGGGACTACGTGGGATGAACTGGACTGTGTCTGTTGCTCAACTTGCTGCGACTATTCTCATGGCGGTCCTCAGATCCTTGGTTCGTCGCAACCTCGCAGAAAGCCCGAACTCCCAACCACTTCCCCTTGGCCACGAACTGGACTGGTTGGCAATGACTCTTGGCAACCCTTCGAATGCTCCCTGGCTTCATCCTGACAAGTACGGCGGGGATGAGGAGAAGCGTGATAAATACAGCAGACCCTGGGCGGACCACGACGGCTGGGATTATGGTATCAAACCTCTCGAGAACCCCAGGAAACCCGCACCGGATTACAAGACTGCCGCTCGCCACTCAAGGGCCCACCGGGCGATGTTGATAAGACGAGATCTTGGTGCACTGGCAAGGTGGCGAGGGCATACGTCCGCAGAGGCCGTTGCTCTGGCCCGTGCGATCGAGATAGTCATGGACTCCCTGGTAGGCCCTGATCGTGGCACCGGTATCCTTACTTGGCATCTTACCTCGATGAGTTGTGATGTTCAAGAACCCATCGTGTTCCGTGTGGTCCGGGAATCCCGGTCGCGGGGATTATGGAAGGCTTCCCCTGACGAGATCGAAGCTGCCCTTTCGCTGTGGTTATACTCTGTTTGCCAAAGGGAGAACCGCCAAGAAGAGAATGCGTACAACCCGAGAATACGGCTCAGAGATACTACTCGGTCACGAAACCAGGGAGCACCGGGCAAAAGAAACCTCAGAATTATGGGCTCGATCGATGCGAGAAGCCTGGAACGAGACCTCGGCTGGTGGTTGCCTGACGACAGCTATACCAACGTACTTGAGCTCTCTCCCGAGCAAAGAAAATCGCGGGATATTGACTATGTTGTCGATGATGCCCCCCTGAGGTCGAGACGCATCGCCTAGCTGGTTTTGCACAGAACGCTATCGACAATCCGCCCACGGACATGGACATATGACTGTTCTGGACCCGGCGCCAGGTAGGTTACATAAAACACGACATAGACAAGGAATCAACTCTGGCGGTGGTTTCACAGGGTGACTTGAAGACATTGTATCTTCACCACATGTTCTCCGCCTTCATGTGGGCAGCGGCAGCGGTAATAGCCGAGAGTATAGTTGTATCGGGGGCTATCTTCGGAGAAGCAGAAATACGGACATTCCTTGAGCGCAAGGGGCCACACCCACATGCTTCCTGGGAAACGGATACATTTCGCAACGAAAAGCTCTCGACCTTGGTCCGAGACATTGAAGGTGCTGGACTTGGTTGCGTTACCGACATCTATTTTGGGATCATCCCGCCGTTGAGCGCGTGGAATCTGCAGCCGCCTGTTCACGCCATTCTCAAACGCGGGCAGGAACTTGGGCATCAGTTTGAGCAGCAAGGCAATTGGAAGAAGGCCGGCTCTACTTTCGTGCGGTTATTGAGGAGGACCGCCTTGTTTCCACGGGACAACAGCTCCGACATCGCATCCGAGGCCACGTCGCTCGTGATGGAATTCCAAAGGGCGCTTACTGCGACAGCCGTGTTGTGGGAGGGCCAGCTCTTCGACGACATGGAAATATCGGAGCTTATCATGTTTAAAAAATGGGTCACGGCTGGGGCGTCAAGGTACAATGACCCTGCCATCTTCCCCCGTCTGATGGGCTTGTACGAACGGCAAGGTCGCGCCTGGAAATGCGATCTGGTGGCACACGCTGAGAGCTACCCTGGTGTAAACCCTCCCGAATTCGGCTTTAGCGCGCTTCACGAGGCTGCTTGTAATGACGACATTGATGAGGACGAAACTCGGCGCATGTCATACCCTAGCCCCAAGGAGGGCATCGATGCGCAGGACTTTCTAGGCTGGACGGCGTTACACTACGCAGTTGCTCGAGGTTCCCACGACGCGTTCCACTCCTTGCTTAAACTCCGAGCCGATGTCAACACCCAAGACGTCCGGAGGCGAACACCGCTACACGACGCACACCGCCAGGACGACGAGCAGGCTGTCCGAGAGCTCCTACGAGCCGGAGCAGACATCAACGCCAGGGATACGGACGGCATGACGCCGCTCCACGATGCGGCCATGCACGGCTCGAGAAAAGTGGTGGCCGCGCTCATCGAAGCCGGCGCCGACATGAATATCACGGACAACGGAGGGAGGACTCCCTTGGCCTGGGCTGTATACAAGGGACATGGCGACCTCGCCAGGGAGTACTTCTGGGACGCCACCAACAAAAAACAGCGGGACAAGAACGGCAGGACGCCGCTGCATCTGGCTGCCATGGCAGAAGGCGTGATCCAAGACTTTGGGGCGCTCTTTAGCTTTCTCACGCCCGCCATCGACAAGGAGGTGAAAGACAGGAGAGGTTTCACGCCGCTCCATCTTGCCGCTGCCAAAGGGCATCTGGCAGCCGTCCAGTGGCTCCTATGGAAAGGGGCTAACATGGAGGCGAGGGATGAGGATGGGCATACGCCACTGGACCTCGCTGAGTTGAGGAAGGAGAGGAGTGAAGAAGAGGGGAAGGGGACGGCTGATGATGAAAGCGACGAAGAATGGGAATGGGAGCCGGGAACTGAGGAAGAGTGGCTGGACGAAAGTAGCGAGGAAGGAGAGGACGCCAGCTTCTACAAGATGCAGCTAGACCCTGCTACGATCAGGGGACTCGAAGGTGTCATCCAGGCGCTGATGGCGATCTAATGCTTGGTACAATGAAATCCAATTTTCTCAATCGGTGGCAACCCTTGATAATAATGGGGATCGTTGACGTCAGGCTGTCGCTCACATATTCCAGGTGCATCCAAACACCCAAAGCCCTGATTCTAAGACCATAAATAATCTTTACGAAACCTGAATTAATCAAATAAATCCAATGGCATCATTCATCGCTAAACACTTCTAGACATCATTGTACTGACCCTGTCCCCCCATCCCAGCTGTCAATACCTCCTTATCCAACCACCACCCCTTTCGAACAATCACCATCAACATGGGGCTCGATCTCACCGGCCGCTGCGTTTGCAATAAATTGCAGTACTCTGCCCACCTAGAATCCACCGACGACGCTCGAACCAGTATATGCCACTGTTCCAGCTGTCGAAGGGCATTCGGGACCAATTACGGCTTGACCACGAAGGTATGCGAGAGCTCTAGCACATTACAGGTGACAATGACAGTAGCCAGATAGGAAAGAATCTCGCGACCTTTCCCCCCGTTTGCCCTGCTATTAGATGCTAGTATTGAGCTTGCCGACTACGCTAACCTCGGCCTCTAGGTTCCTCTCAGCGGATTTAAGTACGAGAAGGGGGATCCCAAGCTATTCACGCAGGCGAATGGCGTCATCCGGGAATTCTGCGACACCTGTGGAACATTCATCTGCGAATATGGGGTCCGTGAACTCGAGATCTAGAGGGATTACTACCTCTCTATCCATTGGCCTCGACTAACGCGTGTCATTCCAGGAAGCTGCAGCCGACAAGGCCCGCTATATTCTCTGGGGCACCTTCAATGAGCCCGACAAGGTCCCTCCCAAGGGAGAGTTCTTCTGCGTGAACAGGGCGGAGTGGATGCCGGAAATCCCGGGTAGGATGAGCCTCGGTGGTCATGGTGTTATGGGTTATTTTGCGCTAATTAACTCGGCCAGATCTATTCCATAAACAACTGATCATGGAGTAGCAACACTCGGGCGCCGTAGTTGCTCGCAAATGCCATCGGTAATGGATGCTGAAGCTGAAGCTGTATGAATTGATGGTTCAACTATTAATTACCGATCCTCCCTGTTTCCACTCAATCCTGAGCCGGGTGTGCTCGATTGAGGATGATCTTTACTCGTTTTTTAAGTCAAGGGCAACGCTCTCACGCTCCTTTCATCTCAAATGATGTCTCGGATGGTAAGATCCCACGTAGAACTGAACCCAAGACTAACCCTAACCCTATCTGGACAAGCTAAGCTTTATTGAAACCCCCACGCCAAGCATTGTGGAGATTTCGGCGTGGGGGCTTAGCTGCCAACGGGCGGCTCCATCGTCTCACCCACATCCCAGTTGACGACCCCACACATCTCGCTTTCCCGCAGCCCTTCTCGACACTGGATTGCGCATAGTGCCGCTGCTGTGTTGCTGTCGGAGACATCGCGCATCTCATCTCTCTTCTTGGCGCCCATGGCCTGAGCGCTTGAGCTGTGGCTCCTTGATTACGCCCCGCCCTCTATCGCGCTCATTCCTGCTAGGGAGGATGAGCGCGTTCTTCTATGGCCACCCAACAGTCACCGAACGGCGGCAGCAGTAGCGGCGGCGCATACAAACGTGCGAGTCGCAAGGGCGCGCCACGAAAGTTTAGCTGCGAGTATCCCGGCTGCGACAAGATCTATTCGCGAGCTGAGCATCTCCAACGACACCAGCTGAATCGTAGGGAACCGGCAGCTTCAATGCATTGCCCCAGACGCCGTGCGGTCGCGCTGACATGTTCCTCTAGACACTCCCAAGGAAATATTCAAATGCGATGTGCCTGGTTGTGAACTGAAGTTTGTGCGCGCTGACCTTCTCGCGCGCCACAAGAAACGTCACTCTTCCTCATACATGCCGAGGAACCGACTTCCCAGCTTCGGCTCTTCCAAGGACGGTTGCGACCCTGGACTGCGGAGCGCGGCGCCCGTCTCCTCCCCCGATGGGGTTGAGCCGCGGGTGCCCCTGCCTGTTCCTCGTGATGCTGCTATCCTTCTGACACCAGACTCCACCACCAATCCCGTGGCCTCTCTCCCAGGCTCAGGCCCCTCGAGGATTCCTCTGCCATCGGGCTGGCCGGCTGCCCTCCCTGACCTGGCAGCCGTCAACATGATTGCGCCGGCAAAGGCCAGTTACTATCACCGCGAGCCACACACATTATCGGGCCCGCCCCCCGTCATCGCGTTTGGTGGCAGTCCTTACCCAACTAACCAATCCAACTTCGCCACCTGGCTGTTCGACCCCCAGGGTCTCTACAGGGACTTCAGTGCAACTCACATGCCCTTCCTCGAGGGCGGCCTCGAGTCGACGCTCAACAGCAACATCCACTATGACTACGAGTCGCTGACCAGTGGCCGGTCTCAGCTGGAGACGCCGCCCCGGCTGGCCGAGAGCGACGAGCTCATTAGCGAATTCCGCCGCAAGGAGATCATCCGGTGGTTCCAGACCTTCCGCCGGAGGCAGCCGAAGTGGGAGCCCCTCATCGCCAACCTGACCCACGAGAGCGGCGACGACCTGCCGGCCCTGCACCTGGAAATGATGCACGATTGCCTGCACGAGTTCTGGGAGTCTGTGTCACCGCGCCTGCCAATTGTCCACCAGCCCACCTTCCCGTGCAATCGGTGCTCCGTCTTCCTGCTCATGATCATGCTCGCCCTCGGCGCCGCCTCACTCCGAGGCCGAGACTCGACCCGCAACCTCTCCGACTACGGCAACTTTGCCGATTTCATCATCGACTGCGTCCGGTGGGAGATACTGGTCCAGGAGGAGGCCTCCCCGCCCGTCAGCCTCTGGGTTGCCCAGTCCCTGCTCCTCCTCGAGTTCTACGAGAAGATGTACTCGTCTCGACGACTGCACGAGCGGGCACACATCTACCACACGCCGACGCTCACGCTCCTTCGCCGGGGCAGCCCGCTCATCGGCCGGTCCGGGAGCGAGTCGCCGCCCGAGGAGCACGCCTCGACCGACAGCCTCAACGCCGTCGGGGTCGATTCGCGGACGGCCTGGACCCGCTGGGCGGACACGGAGGCGATGCACCGCGTCGTGTTTGCCGCCTTCATGATGGATATCCTGCACGCCGCCATGTTCGGGCACGCCGCCGACATGGCCCCCCACGAGATCCGCCTCCCTCTGCCCTGCGACGACAACCTCTGGACCGCGCAGACGCCCGAGGCCGCCAGGCAGCTCGAGTCGAACCTGCGCATGTACGGCATCAGATCCGTGTCCTTCCTCGACGGGCTTAAGAAAGCGCTGCACGGGAAGGAGGTATCGACGCTTTCCTTTGGCCGCATGATCATCATGTCGGGACTCCTCAGCGTGGGCTGGCACCTCAGCCACCGGGAGACACACCTTAGGTGGCTCAACCTGACGACGCCGTCGACAGAAACCCGGGACAACTGGAAACAGCTCCTCCTCCGGGCCTTTGACAACTGGAAGGAGAGCTTCGACGCCGCCCAGGGCAGCACAGGTAGCCCCAGCCACGGCGCGGCGGCAGGCACCGCCGACGACGGGCGAGCGGCCTCGTCGTCGCCGTCGTTCAACGGGCCGATCCAGAGCGCCGCGGTGTTATACCACCTCGCGCACATCAGCCTACACGTCGACATCGTCGACTGCCAGGTCTACGCGGGCGCCAAGCGGCTCCTCGGGCGGCGCGTCTCGACGCGGGACCTCGCCAACGTCGCGTCGCGCATGGAGGCGTGGGCTCGCCTGCCCTCGACCCGCCACGCCGTCCTGCATGCCTTCAAGCTCCTCCACCGCGTGCTCGTCGACCCGCGCCGGAACCAGCTGCTTGTCCAACACCAGCAGCACCTGCATCAGCACCAGCACCAACACCAGTACCACCACCCCCACCAACATCAACACCATCACGGCCACCACCTGCATCACCAGCACCAGCACCAGCAGCAACACCACCCGTGGCCCACCGAGCCAGACCCCCACCGCCCCTGGATCGTCTACTACGCAGCCCTCTGCATCTGGTCCTTCGTCATGGCCCTCCGGAAGTCCCCCCCTCCCCACGTCACCGGTGCCCGCGGTGCAGCAGCCCACCACCCGTCCACCGCCGCCGCCGGAGGAGGAGGTGTCGCGGCGTACCTGTCGGCGGTGGCCGGGCTGTCGGAGCTGGGCGAGCCCGTCGCGGCCACGCTGGCGGACGGCCTGGCGGAGCTGCTGGACGCGCTGCGCGGGGTGCTCGCGGGCGCGCACTGGGAGCTGCTGCAGGAGGCGAGGGAGCGGTTGGGGGTGTGTAGGGATATGCTTGTGGGAGGGGAGGGTTGATGGGGGGGAACAGGAAATGGGTGGTTTTGCCGAAGACTATGATGTTAGCAACGCCAGCCTAAATGTCGGGCTTGACTGGATGATTAGAGTCCATGCCAGTCCGTTTAGCTAAGCTTCAAGGCACCTACATCGATTTGACATTAAAGGTGTTGGGGTGGCGTTCTGGAGGACTTGGAGATCTTTAGTCATGAAGGTTCCCAATATTTAAGCATATTCACCTCTCTGCTTGGGGCATTAGGGGCTACGTAAACTAGCGACAGAACGGTACCGCGCTCGCATTACTGGCCTGGTCCACTGGCAGCCGCTGCGGTGACCTTTTTCGGGGCTTCAAGTTTGATGACTCGCCCCATCTTGACATAATGGGCCATGATGCTGCGCAGCAAAACCGCCTTAGCAAAGTGGACCTGCCCCTCATCATCCACGACTTGGATGCGCTTATTAGCCTCCTTCTCCAGCTTAGCCGCATCCTTCCCCTCTATCTTCCCGGTGACGTCGAGGTCGCCGAACACCTAGCGAGAAGACGGGAGTTATTAGTAAAGCGTCATTATTTCAGGAAGTTGAACTGCAAATTTCCCGACTTACCAGAAGTGAACTTCGCTGCCGAGTCATCATCACGGTGAGCCGCTCATTGTCTGTCGTAAACCCGGGCCCCGATTTCTGGGTGGTGCCCATGACCACCACAGCGATCTGGCCCTCCCGTCCCTGGAAAGAGTCGACAGTGGCCGCCAGCTGCATCGTGTGCAGGATCGGGTATTCTTTCCGAACCATGGTATTGATGCATTCGACGTTCATCTTGTACGGTGAGATGGACACGACGACTTTGCTGGGGTCCACGCCCGACTTCTCGACGAAGTCGCTGATGAAGTCTAGGGCCAGGCGGGCTTGATCGGGGTTCTTCTTGGACCGGGTGACAGGGTCAACAAGGGTATATGTACCTTTGCAGTTGACGAAGACTGGTGCGAGGGTATCAGGCGGAGACGGCTTCAGGCTGGGGTACCTCTCGGTCAGGTACGCCTCCAGTCTAACCCCATTTGCATGGTGGTGGCGACTAATATCGCACTCCGGACCGTATCTCAGTGGGAGATTGCTGTAGATGAGGCGGTGGATCATGTCAAACTGACCCTTCGCCATGCGAAGCTGGGTCCGGAGCCGGTAGACTGGAAAGCCGCTTTCCTTTAAGAACCCTAGGACTGACTTTTTGGCGTCCAGTCCATTGCGGTTCAGCGAGTTATTATGCTCGTCCATGTCAAGGAGGGCCATTACGGCCGGCTGAAGTTGCTTCTAATCGCCAGCCTGGAGAATTGGGAGAAGGGTATTGCCCCAGACCGCATAAGCATCCGGACGCCCCATATTTCCAGCCTCGTCGATGGCAATTCCCTGCGCGGTCTCTCTGTGCCAGCGAAAGTATGGCTGGTCCTCTTGGCTAACGGCGGCCGGGACAGTGAAGAGCCCATCCGCTTCAGCAACAATGTCTTCTAGCAGCGCGCGGATCTTGTTGTCGTGCACGCCCTTGGTGCTCACGTACTCTGCCCAGTCAATCTTGCCTGTGGCAACGTCACAGAGGGGAGCCAACTCCTCAGCGTTGTCTATCTTTTCACGCAGCGAAAGGAGGGATGGCTTGTCGCCTGGACCGAGACTGGTCTCGATACCCTTGTGGCGGAGCACGACCAACAGCCAGAACGTAGGCGAGAAGGGCAGCTTCCAATGCGACTTCTTCCACCGTCCATGAGGGGCCGCGTTGTTGGGGTTGTCAGGGAACTGGAGTAAGTGCTTGAAAGCCGCGATCTCGTGCTCGATCCTGTATCCCCGGACAATGAGGCGGCGATGGAGAGGGACGTGGGTGGGGTCGACCTGCTGCATAGTCTCGTTATAACGACTTGTGACCCGTGCATCGACCTCAGCGACGCGCGCGGCGAAGTTGTCGACGGCGCCGTGGCTGGGTGCCGATCCGAAGACCTTGCCGATCCTTGGGTTGGCCATCATGCCGACGACGCCGGCCGGATGGCGGTCGTCTTGCCATAGTTGCAGTGGAGTCAGATTAGTTCTAATATCGAGTCAAGCCGGAGGTGTTTGCACTTACCCGGCAGGCACTGTGATGAGCCCAACCCCAAGTGGTCTCTCGCTCATATACGCCTTGAACCGGGCGCGGTCATCCACGAGGGCCTCCTCCAATAGGGATTCGAGATAGGCCGCGTTTTTGGTGTCAAAGAGACTGACTGAAGGAATTGGTCTCGTCTTGCGGACTTCTTTCACCTGCTCGCCGCCGTCGTCGATATTGACAGCGTTAAGGGCGGTAGTGATCTCGATGACGGCCTCACGGTGGGGTCTGCAGCTCGGCCAGAAGCCCGTGCCTCTCATCAGGTCACGCTGGAGCCGCATCATGTGTTCGACGTCCGCGCGAAGGTCGACCGGGGTGAGAGCAGCATCCTGTCGGTCACGGCAGCCGACAGGGTTGAACGGCTCTGCGCCAGGCAGAAGCAGGCAGGTGGCCTTGACTTTGCGTTCAGCCTCGTGGAGTCCCGCGTCGAAGTCTAGGGCCGCGTAGTTCTAATACTCGTCTGCTGACTTCTTGGCTTGGAGGGCGGCGCTACGGCTGTCGTGTCTTGACGTCGAAGACGCTACCGAGGGGTCGTCGCACAAAGAGGACTAGTTCATTGTCGGCGACGGGATGCTCAGCGAGGGCTGGCACACCCTTCGGATTGTCCACGAGCTTAGCCTGCCAATTTACCGGCGACGGGTCCTCTTTATCCTTGAAGAGGCGGAGGAAGAGCGAGTCACACTTGCTTAGGCGGCGCCAGGAGATTTCGAACTCCGAATAGAATGTCGGATTCAGAGACACGATGGTGTAGAAAGTGGACATCTGGTCCACGGCGCCGTGGCCCGTCGTAACAAAATATGCGGAGAAGTTCCTGTTACGGATTGTCTCGGCGTCCTGTTCCAACCAGAAGGTATCTTGGACGACTAGAAAGGTCAGTGTCGCGGTCAGTGTCGCAGGGCGTTTAAGCAGGAGGATGTCACATACCAGACTGCGTCAGGCAGGCAACATGCTCGTTGTCATTGATAAAACGAGAAGCAGGTGCAAATTGGTGGCCCTTAGTTTTCAACAGCATGGTCTTGTATCGCGCCATGTCCCAGGAATGCTCGGTCCCATAGGGATAGGAGAACGGGTCGCCAAGCGCCATGGGGTCCCATGCAAAATCGACGCTGTCAGCCGTTAAGCCAACCACAAAAGCAAAATGCCGCTGCTGCAAGATATCCAACAGGGTAACTTTGTCGATGATGGCCTCGTCTTTGTTGATCCACCCCTCGCTAGGGTGGCCCGGATTGGTGAACGGCATGCCAAACCCCTCGACAGTCACCTCCGCGTCGGCGTGGACATCAACAATCAGGATAGTGAGGTTCTTGCTAGCCTGAACGGCAGAAGGGAGGTAGTTCCTGACTGTCATATCCGCGGATGAGCGGCTGAACTGGCCGCGGGGGAACTTGACCGTAATCCGGTAGAGGTCGGTTGGGACCATCCTCTGATTTCTCCGGTCGAACGTGTGGCAGACTCCAAAGCCTCTCTTCAAGGTCAAGCTGGTCGCCAAGAGGGAAGTCCAGCGTGAAACCCAGCCAAGGATCACTAGACGTAACGTCAGCAAACGATACTTACACTAGATGCCAAGATGTGCAACTAACGTGTCGGGCGACAGGGACGTAACGAGAGACACGACGATCTGGTTGGTGATCTCGTTTGGGACTGTAACAAGAGTTAGCAAATGCTACATTTGGGCACCAAAGGAGATGTGAGGCGTGACTTAGGAGCTAACACTCATTCTTATTGCTCCCGTGCATCATCTCACGGCTTCCAACGGAGGAAAAACAACTCACATCCAAGTTTCTTGCCGCCGATAGCTGGACCTTGGCGACCGCCATGCAGCAAGACGCATTCTTTTGACCAGATGCTCCGTTGGGTAAACTTGCCTGCGGGAGCCCCGTCGTTGGGTTGCTTACCGGGCTCGCTGGGTTGCTTTCCAGCGCCTTTCTTAGGTCCAGGCTGAGGCATGGCGAGTGACGGAATCTGGATGCAAGTCAGAATACATGAGGGTCGCGATAGGATACTGTACATACAATGGTATGGCACGGAGCTAAGATACCAGTCGTTGTTGAGAGGGGTAAAGGTGCTCGACGAGCAAAAAACCGGGCGCTACACAAACCGGGTCAATGACAAAGAAGATGGCAGAAGCCAAGACGACGCCGAGAGAAGTCTTCGGTATCGGGAGATACGCTCGTTTAGGACGAGCAAAAACCGGGCGCGTTAGCGAACCGGTTCGATCCCGAAGACAACAACAGCAGGACGATAGGCCGTATCTAATAACTAAAGTGAGAGGCAGTGTCTAAGATACAAGCTCTTAGGCTGCCTTACCCACGCAAGAATGGGGATAAACACCTAAAAGTCGGAGGGGATCGGAACTGCAAGCAGTTACCTATCGCACGAAGTTTGGTGTTGTTGAGGATGAAGCGATTCTCGCGAGCAGGAGGCAAAATAAAGTTTTGACCAAAGGCATCAATTTGTGTGCGTCACGTGGATCCGTGGCAGGGCTTTCGTTGCAAGTTACCTACCTAGGTACCTAGGTACCTAGCAACATCCTGGATGGCACCTCCCGGCCCGGCGCCCTGTTTCTAATGATGAGCATACCCTGCCCCTACTCTTCCGCTATTCCAGCTAACTTGCCACCTTCCAAAGCTAGGTCTTGCGTGGGTGTTCCTCCTTGACAAAGCAAGTTGCATGTCAGCCTCATTCTCGTCGGCCTCGGAAGATGCATCGCAATGGTGTGTAACCCCCCAACCTAGCCCCGAGAACAATAACTAAAGAACTGATACTGACCTTGACAATCCAGGTCCTAATCTAGACCAACTTAGCTAGCGGCGACGGCAAGTACTATGCCATCGTTAGGGCCATCAACTTGCTCCTGCAGATAGTCTTCTTTGCACCCCTCGCAGTCGTCTTCATTTGCATTATCAGCCACAACACCAACCCTAGCAACCCCGCCAACGCCGCCTCCTACACCCTTGTCGCCACCAGCATGGCTGCCTTCCTCAGCATCCCCCTTGGCACCGCTGCCATTACACGCTTCTCCCTCCACGCACTCGCCGGCCTAGCCTGGTATTACCGCGTCTTCCTCCCCGCGACGACCCTCTGGTTGCTCGTAGGCCTGCTCTACACACCCTTGAGGATTTGGTTCCTGTTGCCTCTCCCCCGGGGATGGACGAGCTTCCTCCTCTCTGCGGCCGATGATACCCAGGCATACCACGGCCACCAGCGAATTTTTGCTCGACTACAGATCCTCGCCTTCACAGTGTTTGCGCTCCCGGCCTCGCATATATATATATATATGCGTCGAGCATCCGGCAAGGGTGCGGTCGGAGGATGCAGTATTGTTCCACCCCTCTCCCAGGGGAAGATATCCGGACTACGACGACGATTATAATGAGGGACGACGATTCGAGTCACAACGGGGGCAACTTGTGGCCATGGTCGACAGGGTCGTGGGAACGGGTCGTGGGATTTATTGCGTTTTTGGGGGGGCGAGGGCCTGTAGCGCCTGAAAAGGGAGGATTGGATATGGGATGGATATGGGATGGATATGGGATGGATAAAAAGAGGTAAGCCACTTTCTGTTAGCGAGGTTGTATTAACGAGCATAAGGCTAGGAACATGAACCAGGTAGCATTGTCTTTTGGTAATAGAGTCTCGTTTTGAAATAGGGTTACCCGATAATTGCTGCACAAAGGAGATCAACTTCTTTCTCACCAGAACCAATGCCTTGCTAGGCAACTAACTTGTAACTGACCCTGCCATTGCGTCTAGGCTTTTGTCTGTATCTCCACTCCAGCTTCACCATCTTGTTGGCTTCTGCTAAGCGTCTCTGTCCATCTCTCCCCTACAGCCGGGACTTACGTGCCCGACGAAATATTAGCTTTAGCACCAATCCCTGGCCTGTCCCCTGACGATCAGATACCTCCATATCGCCCGGAACATCTCGGCTAGGCTGCGGCGTCAGCGCACTTGTTCATAGGCGCGAGCAAGCACGCACGTATAACCCGCCCGTCTCGCTACATGTCGTTGCCTGGGGCCGGTCATGCTAATCCTCGGAGCAGTCTAGGACAAGCGTCACGCTTCCCGTAGCGTTGAAGGTGATGCTGCCAAGCCCCTCTTTATCAGGGAAACTTTATATGCCAGCGGCTTCACACGGTCGAGACCTACGGGTGGGCAGCGTCGGTGTCGTGCCAGGTCCAGGTCTGGTTGACGACGAGGAGATCGGTGGTGTTGCCATAACTGCAGGGGGTCTCCACCGCCTCGTCGGATCCCGGACTCCCTGGACCACTGTCGACCCAAAAGCACTGGGCGGTGCCCCAGCTGAAACATAGCATCGTGTATCGGTTTGCGTTGTTTCGCAGCCGGAAGTTGAGGCTGTCGGCGTTGTCGGGATCCGAGAGGTTGGAAACTAGCCTGAGAGGGACCAAGACGAGTTAAGGGACGCATCAGTGCAGGGAGGGTCGGTTGATCCTGATCCTTGGCCACGGCAAGAGTCAAGAACCAGAAAACAAATACGGCTAGCATGAATCGACATTCATCTAGTTTGCGATGGCTTTTCTTCCCTGCTAGCCACTCTCCCTTCCAAGAAGGCAACATGACGGATTCCTCCCTCGCGTCTCCTCACCTCCCCGCAACCAATTTAGTCGGGGCTAATAACGCTGCCGGATATACAGGTTGAACAAACTAGATATTAGGAAGTATTGTATACTAATACGTATTATTATCTCGTCTAAAGAAACGAAAGCGCCTTGTTTAGTCGCCCTGACGACATACTCGAGCCAGTGTGGACTGTCCTACACGTGGGAATGGACATCACACACCAAAACGGATCATTTGTAGAATGGACAGGGTGTGCGCCAAGCGCCCATTAACTTCATAAGTCTATCATCTCCAGCCATCCACTCACACAGCCTCAACTCCGGTCAGCATCCCCAGCAGCATCAGCATCCCCAGCAACATGCTCCTCCCCGTCCTCCAAACTAACCTCCGCCGCCGCCTCACCCAGCCCTTCCTCGTTCCCGCCCTCGATCATGCCCGACTGCTCCAGAAAGTAGTCCACGATGTCGAACTTCTCGCCGAAGCTGGCCAGGTCCAGGGGCACGTAGTTCTTGTCGTTGGCGAGGGCGGGCGACGCGCCGTCCCCCATCAGCAGCTTCACTGTCTCCAGGTGGCCGCCGAGCGCGGCCCAGTGCAGGCCCGTGTTGCCGTACTCGTTCGGCGCGTCCAGGAACGCCTGTTTCTCCTCCTTTGGCCGGGAGGCGAATTGTTCGAGGAGCAGTTTGACAATGTCTGGGGTCTCGGGGTTAGCTTTTTTGTCCCCACCACGACATCTCATCCCCCCCACCCATGGAAGCACGGAATGTGAGAGAGCAGAGTAAACCCCTCCACCACCCCTCAAGGCTTCCTTCCATCTCCCCGTCTACAACATGAGATCTCATACCTAGATGCCCGTTCCCAGTCGCCATATGCAAGCAGGTGGATTTCCCTCCGTCCTTGGCGGCCACGATGATCTCCGCCGCCGACACCTTCTCCCGCTCCGCGAGAGCCGAGACGAAGGTCTGCAGCTCGTCCTTCTCGCCCGCCCGCGCAAGATAGATCAGGTCGTCGACCTCATCCTCGCTCATCTGCGGCAGAGCCATTGTGTTGCTTCTTTTTTTGACAGGTGTCTACTATCAAAGACTTAGGTAAGTTCGTCCCGCGAGCCGGTAAAATTTTCGTTCAAAAGGCCCAAACAGTGTGTATGTGAATGCCGTACTGTGTTATGTTCGACGACTACTTCGGCTTGGGAACTTGCGATATGTGAGACAAAAGATGCCAGGCCAGTCCAGTGCCTGCACTCAAAGTCCTACAATACCCTCCGCCTTTTTGTGGGCGACTCTTCCAAGCTAAATTCGGCTTCCTCCTCCTCCTCCTCCTCCTCCTCCTTGGCCGCCTCCTCCTCCTCCTTGGCTTCCTCCGCATCATTCTTGGCTTCCCCCTGATTCTCCCGCTCGGCAGGCGGGACTATTTCCCAGCCAGCGTCAATAAGAGGGTCGAACGCATCGGCATAGATAAGGAAGTCGTTGGCTTTCTTGGCAGTCTTCGACTGTAAGTCTGCAAAGTGCATCATGGCGCAGACTTCACCACGCTCCAAGACTTGTTTTTGAGTATCTTTCTGCCTCTTTCCATCTTTGCACCTCAGAAGAACAGTACCGCAGACGCTATCTCGGATGTGTGGTTCTTTGGTCATTACCGGAGCGTTCGTAGTAAATACCCCTTGCTTAGCTCTGATGTAGGCGACAGTATGGGGGGGTGCTAGGTGCTCCGCACCTGCCGGACTGTAGAGGTGGGGGTGTGGCCTGCCGGCCCTTCGTTCGAACACCGCTCGCTGTCCAAATCCTTTCAGGAATTGCTGGCCTGTGACAAAAGAATCGATCACATAGACGTCTCGCATACTCTGGAATTTGCTGTGGACCAATGTCTTGGCTATTGCGTTTGTTTCCATGAACGTATTCTCGAAAACAATGCCATTGTCCAACTGTGCCAGAGCAATATCAGTGTCGCCGACTCGCTCCGTCACGATGCCAACGGGTGTACCAGGGTTGCCGTTCACCATGCCTTGTACAACTTGGAAGAGTCTTCGGGACTCAGCGTCTCTTCCGCCGAATATTCCTGGATATGTCTTCGCATGATCTTCCCAGTTGTGAAAGGAGCAGGTAAGCCGTTGTTGTTGACCCTTACTGACAAGTACGCCGGCCGAAATTGAAGAGTAAACTTGACCGTTTTTCGCAATGGAGTTTATCATGGCACCCGGATAGAACTTGCCTGTAATTAAAGAGAAGATATTGTCAGCATTATGGAAAAGGGTAAGGACTATGTTTGGCTAGCTTGAACTTACCATCTGCTTGTACATAGTCGGTCTCATCAGCTACAAGGGTGTCCAACCTTGCTGGTTTTGGCTTCACAGCCAGAGCTCGTCTTGGGGTATTTGGCAGTGGACCGTTATGGAATGTCAGATGGACTGCGGCTCTTTCGATGTCCATGGGAAGGGTTTGAATCCGTTTCGCGAAGTCCTCATCGCTTGTCTTTGGTAGTTCCACAACCAGTCCGTCCCACATCATAGATATGGCTTCGCAGTCGGGAAACACATAGTTGGCCAGATAAAGTAGAACCTCATCAGGCACGGCTTGATGTTGATGAAGTTTGTCGCGTATGGCTGGGTCAATTTGGATAGGTTCTCCCCAGCCCAACTCGCCGATATGCGGATCGAATCGCACTTCATCCTCTGTTTTCCAAATGGCAATACAGCCGGCGATAGAAAAGGGACGTTTATCATCGGGAGGGAGCTCCCCCTCGCATCCAAGAACGAGGAAATGATCACAGTACAGAATCTCCACAACATTGTAGTGATGATTCAAGTATCTCTTCAGGGCGTTGTTGTATTCAGTCGAGATATTGGCCGTTGATAGGGATCCGTCAGGACCCCAGAAAGAGAATTCTTCGAAGTCAAGGGCCGCATTGGAGAGAATAGACTCCTGAATAGGAGTCACAGGATTGTCGAGCGTCATGGACTTGCGGCGTGCAGGGAGGACAACAGCCTTGGGAGTCTTGACTGGCGAATAGGAAACCCTAGTTCGTCTTCTCTTAACAGGAGTGAGAAGAGAGTCTCTGGCAACAGATTGGGTCGCAATGCAAGTTGGACCGGAAGTGGAGGCCATGGTGTAATGTTTGGGGGGACCCTACGCAATATATAGGTGAGCAAATTGTCAATGCTCCACAAGGTTTGGGCCCAACAAACTTAAGATGGGCCGGTGGCAAAGTTAATCCTCTTTCCTGCGATGACGAGCAGTAGTACCGCGCACTATTGTGAGACGGCAGAGGGGACTTTGCTTGGACTCGTCGTTCGGTCGACGTGGAGGGACAGTAAGGCAGCGGCGAGCAACCAATCACCCAGCCACAGGGTCCTCCGAGATCACTGGGTTACTACCCACAACTACGTCCGAAGACGAGTGTAGGTGAAGTACCGGGCGCGATTGCGGACCGGCCCAGAGACCTCAGATTTCCACTAAAGTAGGGGATGGTGCAGCAAGCGGCGGCACACGAACTGTAGACGGTAGAGAGCACGGCGAAACGTCGATCTTGAGGAGACGGGCGGAAAATCAAGACTCGGGAGGCAGTGGAGGGCAGTAAAAAAAGACGGCAAACGAGGGGATAGACGCTTGCTGGTGACAGCTTTGATGAAGCTGTTGGAAGTTCTAGGATAAATTCTCCGTATCTTGGTACCTTGTAGGATACCTAGGTACCTAGGTACCTACCTAAATCTAGGTACCTACCTACCTAACCTACCCGTACCTAGGTACCTAATAAGGTACACAACTACCTAAGGTCGGGTTACCTACACCTAGGTACCCAGGGACAGTGGGTGGCAAAAGTTTGAATCCAACTCAATGTAGGTAGCTAAGCCCCAAGCTAGCCGTCGCTTAGTAACCCACTTAGTATCTTGTATGAGCTCTGCTAGGTATACAAAGTTTTCCGTTAAATATACAAACATTTGTATATCTACAACTCAATTTGGCCTAGCGCGGTACATTGAGTTGGATTCAGACTGGCCATTCACTGTGAGTATATGTTTATCTCGGCACGACCCCGCAACGTGCCGCAAGGATTACAGTGGAGACCGCCGTCAGGACCCGCCCTGGAGTAGGGAGTCAGGGGGTGAAGCGCTTTCTGCAGAGAGCACAGTTATCCATCTGGCCTGGAAGCTTGAAGCAGGACCAGAGGCAGTGGTAGCAGGGATCTTCCAGTTCGCGACAAGGCTAAAAGCAATCTGTTTCCACATGCTGCAGTGCAAGAAGACCTTGTAGAGAGATTTGTAGCAGACTTTACACAAAATCGGATATACTAGAATGAGCTATCTGACAGCTAAGGAAGGGAAGGATGCGAGTAAGAGCTTGAGTTATTGGGAGGCTGGGCTTGATCGGGGGTGAGAAACCTGGGCGAGGACATACCAATAGGCACAACCAACACACTAGCGAACTTCCCTTTTTGCAGGGCCGGGCCAGTCCGTGGGACAAAGTTGTCCAGCAGGGCGCCAATGATCATGTCCAGCAGGATCCAGACGGCGGGGAAGCGGTCCAACCAGCCCGGGGATTTGAGCGCGGGTATATTCTTCTCTTGGGAGGGTCTGTCTGTCAAATTTTGTTCCTCGATGGCCGTGACAAGGAGCTACCAGCTCAGCATTCTGGTTAAGGCTGGATGACATGACTAGGGCCTCTGTTTAAAAAGGGAACTCTGAGAACTAGAAGGAGGGGCGACGGCGTAACTCGACCAGCCACGGAGAGAGTGCGAGGGCGAACTCCCCGGCAGCAGTTTGCCAGCCATGGGTATAGAATATATACAACTTCAAGTGATAGAACACCTCAAACAGAGCGATTTCTTGGCCACGCCGGAAAAGGCAAGTGGACTGTGCTGATGGCCGACTGTGTTTTTGGCTATGACAGGTTCCCTGCTTTGGCTTCCACGTGGACGAAAGCTGATCCAATTCAGAAAAATGGAAGGAAAAAAGAAAAAAAGAGGACACTCTTGATGCATCAGCATCATTCTGCCAAAGGCGCTAATTGCCACAAATATGATTGGTATCTGAAACCGTCCTGCCAAGTAGGTTGCCCAGGATAGCACACTCGACCTTAATTTAACCCTAAGCCACCCCGACGGAGCCGATTTCCCACCCGCCAAGGCAGCCCGCTCCGTTTCCTACCACGCTTTGCGGCCCGGTCGCATGCTCATCCAGCGGGAAGACTGCGTGTCCAACTCCGACACCAAAACCTGCGAGAAGCCCGCCTCGTCCTCGCACCTCACGCTCGCAACTGTCGCCGGCCTCATGTGAGTATATACATTTCCTCCCTCCTTCTCTCTATCCCTCCTCCATCCCCATCACCCCATCTGCTAACAGTCACCAAAATAGCGCCGTCATCGTCGTCTCAACAGTCCCCCTCCTCTAGCTGCACCTCCGTCGCCGCCGCCTCGACCGCCGAAGACTCCCGCCACGCCCACGAGCTAGCCGACCACGAGGCGACGACGACGTCCTCATGTCGAGCCCCCCGCTGAAGCGGCCCGACGGCGCCGTGATCTCCGACCACGGCCGAGGAGTTGGGGGGAGGTAGCCGGCGCCCGGACGGAACGGCGTCGACCAGTTTGCCTCGTTGGCCGAGTCTGTCACTACTGGCGGGGCGACGCCCACAAAGGATCCGTTCGCGGACGGCAGTCGGAGGTAGGTGAGGCGTTAGTGCAGTTCGGATTTACATGTCGTGAGGAGAGCCCGGGGGCGGCGTGTCGTTGAGGTATGGGTTCGAGGTCTCCCACCAGTCGGCTAAGGGCTTTAGGGGCTGGTTGGACGCCCGTTGGAGCGAGCGTATTGTGCGTGGGTGTACCTGTGGAGCAATGCGGCAGGCTCTCGGGCGCTGCATGGTGTCCTGTCTCGGAGACGGGCTGATCAGAGGGATGGAGTACCTGGAGCGGAGTGGCAGGGCCGCCGCTGACCTGACCTGTGAGAGCTTGTCACGTCCCAACTGCGGGTTACACCCACATGGCGGGGCCGGATCTTGGCGAGGGCCGCCTTAATGAAAACAACAGGAGCATCGGTGTTTGTCTAGGGTGGCTTGGGATGTATTTCCACCTGCCTGAAGAGCAACTGGTTGGCATGAAGATGTACTACAGCGACACAAACATAGCGTTACCGGAGTGGACATCTCTGAGCTAGGCTTTGGCCGTGACGGTATCAAGGGAGGTGTGGGATATATCCTCTAGGTTGGTGTATCAGGTTCAGATACGCATGTAACGGAATAATAATCGGAAGTCTATCCCCATGGCGGGGTTCGTCATCGCTCGTGCTCTTAAGTCTAAGTTTTCTGCATCGTGAAGCCGGCTATCCCGGAGTCTAGTGGGATTCCATTCATCTCCCGCCATGTCCGACCATCCCTCCCCCATCCGTGGAATCTACAGGCGATCACGACTCCACAGGCCTGCCTCCAAGCTCCCCCAGCGCCTGTAACCTTTCAGCCCCAAGCTCAGACACCCCAAGCTCCCTCTCCCCTTAACCGGCGGTGGCGGCAAGAACCCCACAGCGACGAGGTACGCTAGGTGCTTCCCGATCGTCTCCACCGTGACCGCACTCTCGGTTATCGGGTCGTGACTAACATCGGTCTGTCCGCAGTAAGCGCGTGGCGCCGCCGCGGTGTTCGCGTCGTCGAGCTCAGGCGCCACCGTGCCGGCGGGTAAGTCGCTCGTGACGAAGTGGAACGGCGGCAGCTTACCAGCGGCCGCGCCTCCGTCATCGTTAGAAACATACGCCGCCAGCCTCGCCGACCACTCTGCGTAGGGGACGCGGGGCGCGACGTATCCGTACGCCTCGAGCGCGCCCGCCCACTGGTCCATGGTGAGGCGCGGGTGGCTCGTCACTTGCGCGACCCCGATCGCGTACGCGCCCGCTGGCGGCGGCGGTGGGTGCAGCGCTGAGACCACGACGATGCGGCTGACCCGCGTGACGGGCACCTGGTTGGCCATGTTGGCGAGGGCCGGGCCGGCCGCCACCTGCAGGCAGCCCTTCCAGAGGCAGACGAGGAAGTCGTCCGTGACGGAGATGCTGGACTCTGGGTTGCCTGTGACGTAGCCTGGCCGGGTGATGGCGCCGGTCAGGCCGCGTTTGCCGGCCTCGCGGACGATGTACTCGCTGGCCCACTTGGATTGCCTGTAACCGGTGGCGAGGCCCTCGCGGCTGCCTTCGAGGTCGTCCGTCTCGGGCACGCCAGTGCCGCTGGGGGCCACGATCTCCTAGGAGACCTGGACGTAGTGGTCGATGTCGAGGGCCGAGGTGGAGCTCACGAAAGCGAGCCGCTTGGGCTTCCCGCTGGTGAACATCGCGACGCAGTCCATTATGCTGAGTACCTTGGCAGCCTACCTGACCCATCGCATTACTCAGGAACTCATCAATATTGTTGTCAAGCTAGGCGACTTAATCACGCCGAATCGGAATCAGTCAGGCAGATTGCCCAAGTCGAAGCATTGGGGGAACCTACCTGGCAGACGCGATGACGATGAAGCAAGAGTTAGTCACCAATACCTCAACGACGACTAGGCGCACGGCAAGGTGCCCAACCTGCCTCATCCTCCACACGTACGTATACAAAAGCTCATTGTTAGAATTATACAAACAGAGAACAGAGGCACACAATTTGAGCAGATATTTATCTTCTCCTAGAACAAGCTGCGTGAGTTTTACACAGCCACATGTCAATTTAGCAAGGTCATGTCTACCTATGCTTCCCAACCTCAAGGATTTTGCCAGCAGCTTCCATCCCACCAATCATAAGACAAGTGTTAAAATTGTCGAACTTGAAAAAGGAATTGCAGAGTCCTATAAGGATCTAGGCCAGTTCTTTGGCTGCGGTACAACGGCGGAGGAGCTAGAGTCCGGTAAGATTTGATTTTCTTAATAAGTATCCTCAAATGATACCGTAGGAGCCAGGTTCAGTGTTCGTGTGGCAACGAGCGTAGCAGAAGCGGAGGCCCACATCGTCCCCGTACAAGACATTGCGGAGAAGAGTGGTCAAGCTATGGACAGACATCCACACCCTGCCTGAGACAAACCCACTTCCATCATAACGCTACATCTCAAAGGCTATCTCTCAGAGACGCTCTCCGGATTCAAATCTGGCGGTGCGACAAAATGTGTCCTATACAATAGCTGTGAAAACAGCAAGGTCCTCAGCGGCCCAAATACATGGATCTTGATACACGCTGTCCAAACTCCGAGGCGGAAACCCTAGGCGATGCTACAAGCAGCAAGATGTCTCACCTCCGGGAAGCCAGCCAGATCGAGCTTCTCCCGGCGTATCCCTCCAGTACCACCCCAAGAAAGACGAGATCCGAGCTACCCGGTCGCGTGGGGCCGTAGCTCCGTGCCAGCTAATAGGCATCCACCATCGGCTATACAAGGGAAAGGCCTTTGACATCGACAACGAAAGGGAGATCGTGGCTTGCCAGGTACAAGGCAGATTATGGCGGATGCAGCCTACTTCCAAGAAAACAAGCCCAACTACCCGTGCCTTCGCGTCCAGAACGCTGCTTAGGTATACCGTCCAGAGACGCAAGCCACTCAAGCTTACTAACATCGATCTAATACAGCTACCTAGATAATAGCGGTTTTCTTATTGTAGTCCAATAGTGTTAAGCTTTAGTCTGGAAAGCAGGCATTCGCAAGTAGCTTCTAGCCCTTGACAGTGCTTCTTGCTAACAAATCTTGGTCGAGTTTTCGGTAATCACTATCAGCAAGATAATTGCTATGCAAGCCTGGGCAGTCTGGTACTCAAAGCCTAGGGTCTGTGCGACACAGCTGGTGACAGGCTGGCGGAATCTCTAGCAGGTGCCACTATCCTCTCGCTATCGCCGTCCTGTCGCTGTCGCCGCCATTGGTGTCGCCATTGTGTTGCCAATGGTGTTGCCATTGGTGTTAAATCGGTTTGCCCTCGCCATCGCCTGCCAATGTTCCGAGAACAGCTGTCGAAAGATCTACCAGGCTGTCACCAGCTGTGGCGCACAGACCCCAGGCTTGAATACCAAACTGCCTAGGCTTGCGCAGCAATGGCCATCAGCAGAGTCAAATAAAGCCCGTATTCATTTGACAATGCCAAAATCCTAGCCGTGCAGATGACAGCCATCTATACACTCATTGAGATGTCTCTAAACAGGAAGCAGGCGAAGCAGGCTATGGCATCCATGATCTCATCCAAGGCAAGGGACACGGAATCAATTTGTCAAGTTTTTGCCTCCCTTCCTTCGAGAGTGCACAGCTTGTGTCCTATAGCAAGCCACCTGGAGTTGGCAAAGGCTTAATAGCAGAGACAAGCCAAGACGTTCACAGATCCTCTCCTTAGTCATTATCAGCGCCTGTGTCACGAACCCCCCGGGCCCAAAGTGTGACTGGCTCTAGGCATGCACCAATGCTGATTCTTCCTATCTGCACGACAAGGCGCATGCCATGCTTGAGCATTTGATCTAACTGCAGAGGATGGTTCATAAAACCCTCTTCTTCTGTCAGGCGGCAATCAAGCCACCTGCTACAACAGAAGAGCGGGCATTATGGGTCGAACACTTCCATGCCTCCACCTACCGGCTGCTGAGAAATGGGCTCTCTTGTACTAGCTTACAGACCTTAAACCTGGTCAACCATATATCAGACGCCTGACGCCTTGGGGGATTCATCGTTCCTCACGCGGTTCAGAGTTGGGAATCGACTATTTTCAAATTGCGGAGCGGCAAGGTGTCTTTATTATCTTGATGGATTGGATATGATCGTCGGGGATGTTCGCGAGGAGGGCCTGGCTCCTAGCTAGACCTTATGTTTACGCAACTTGCTCCAGCCCCTCACATGCCGGCGTAGTGGGCGGCGTGTTGCGTTGTGTGTCTGAAACTTGAGTGCGGCATTTTCCCCATTGGCTAGGATACATGCGGTTGAAGTGGGAGAGGTGGAAAGGCAGAATCGAGGTTTGGTGCAAGGGCATGGAAAGTATTTATCGTGAACGAGCAGTCGACCTTGCGGTGGACCAACCCGGCCCGAGGGACAAAAGTCGGGCCCGGGCCCTAAGCTCTGATGAGGCCGGCCACTCAGAAAATAGAAGCGTCGACAGCAACACGTCTTCTAGCATGAGTGTATGTTTTGCGGATCTGGGTGTCAATTTTGCATAACCTGTTTTTAGCACTACTGACCACCCTCTAAAATTATCGCAGAAGCACGGCTCACATATCACCTCTGTTACGGTAGATCTGCCGCCGCTACTCTTGCTTTTTGGCTAATCAAAGGCAGCCGAATATGTTGTGTGTGTCGCTTGCCGCACACCAACTGCACGGTTAAAGCGGGAGCAGCACCAGCCCACTCACGAAGATGGAAATGGCCAAGGCCAAGATTCGGGGAGCATTTTAATCTGTAATTGCTGAATCTAGATTGTCATGAACGAGAATCAAATCTCCGCCTACCTTAGCTATATAGACAAGCTCTGTCCAGAACCCAAGAATATTCTGGGGTTTTCGATACAACCCAGACTGACCGACTGACCCCCTTACTTTTACCAGCCATGACACGACTTTCCATCATAGGCTCGCTGCTGCTCCTGGCGGGAGCTGCGACGGCTCAGACACCAGCCGGGTTCACTCCCGAGGTCGCCGAACACCTTGACGTTATTTTCGGGACCAAGGCCGCATCTCCCCCCGGCACGAGCTTTGCGAAAGCAGGTGCGTTTTGTTGGCCTGGTCCAGCTTTCTTTGTCTCATTTTAACAGCGACGCACAGATGTCCAGAAACAACCGACCATTGGGACCAGTGATGTAGCCCTGAAAGGCACTTATCTGTGGATGATGATCGGTAAGTGATGCCGCTACCATGACAAAGAGCTTCACATATTAATCATCCATGCCTCAGATATCGACGTGTAAGCACCCTCCCCTCCTTCCACCCATTACCACGAACCACCCTACCACCAAACACTAACCACAACACCCCCCCTCCCCCAAACAGCCCAGCCTCCTTCACAGCCCCAACCTCGGGCCCCCGCAAGACGAACCTCCACGCCATGATCAGCGGCTTCAAAGCCGGCGCCGACCAGGCCTCCGACGGCGTCAACGTCCTGACCTCCACCGCGACCGGCCCCGTCAAGTACGTGGGGCCCGCGCCTCCGGCCGAGAACCCGCCTTACGCCCACCGATACGTCGAGCTGCTGTTCGAGACGGACGACTCCTTCGCCGTCACCACGGCCGACGTGGGGCAGACCTTCGGGTTCGACGTCAATGCGTTTATCGCAAAGGTCAAGTTGGATCCGCCGATTCGGGCGAACTACTTTAATGTTACGGGGTAGGGTGGTCGTTGGTTGTTGGGGTGGGGCGAAGGGGGTGAGACCGGAGAGGGCGATGGGGGATTGAAGGAGATATGTTGGGGGTGACATGGTTGTGGGCAGTCAAACTGCGATAGGAATTGCAAATTCTCAGGGCCCACGAGGCTCCCCTAAACGTACCACTGTTTGTTTTGTGCATTCATTTCTAAATTTTGGAGAAATCTTTCCAAAATTTTATTTCTGAGCCCAGACACCTTTCCCAAGTAAAACTTCAGGCCCAAGACCAAGTGCTTCTCACCCCTTGCTCTGGTCACCCTAGGCCGACTGGACAGGATGAGAGTCATTTCAGTGAAGCGTCACAGAAGACAAATCGGGGTTGGCGGAAAGGTCCTCAGGGGTGGCGGCGGTCCGGGATACAGGGTTGCGGGCCCCAGAGGTGGGGATGGCGGGTATGAAGGAAGTTGGGCATCTGTGGGAAGATTGACTTGTCGCCGAACGACCAAAGGCCCTGCTGTAATTAGTGCTAAACTAGGCGGTCCGGGGCGTGTTTTGTGCGAATACAGATACTAGTATGGAAGATAATTACTACCTAATATCTGATTTGTATGTCGCTGCCAGATCGAGGTTCGCTCTTGGGAAAAGAAGAAGGAAAGAAAGAGGACATCGCTGTAACCTTAGTAGCCCTCCTCGAGAGAAAAGTCTCGAGGTCCACCACCTCAAGATCCTCGGCCCTGACTTCCTGCTCCGGATTGGCGAGGATGTGCGTCCTGGCCCGTATCAAGGCGATCCTGAAGGAGGATACTGCGGGGACAGGCGTAGAGGTAGGCTTATGGCGATAAGTGAGGACAGCAGTCCACTCATCTTTGTCCAAACTTTTCATATCATCGCAGTATCCCAAGTCGGGCCTGGGGAAATGGCTTACCCAAGCAAACGTGCTTGCCCTGGCCGGAAGAGCGCTCACCTCGATCGAAAACGCCGATCTGAGCGATGGCGGGGCCGAGGAAAGAGCATGGCAAAGGTCAAAACAGCAGCCGCGCTGGTCTACTGAGACAAATCGAACAGGATTGACGAAGGCGTCGCCGATATAGTACACAGCTCGTCAATGTCATGGTTGAGAGCACCTAGCGTTGCAGAGATCTCCGCTCCCGGGTATCGGAGAGATTGAGCAGCCGCACCTTGTTCAGAGCATTGCTTCCGAGGACAGATTGTACAGTCCCGGGGCTTAACTGTCGGAACGGCGAGAAGACGGCGTATTCTTCTCCGTCAAATGCTCTCTGCAAGACTTCCGCTGCGGCCGGGGGTTTTACCAGCTCGTGGGCATGCTCGTAGATATATTCCCGGAATTCTATTGGGAATTGGTAGGTCAACATCACATATTCGAGCAATCTCAGATCATGGTCACCTGAAATCATCGCGTCAAGAAACTTCAGTTGGGCCATGCCTTCAAGGGACTTTCCACGGGTCGCCTCGTGCCCGGCGGAGCCTGATTCCTAGGACGGGGCCCCCTCGGCCAAACCCCACACGCCTTTCGGCCAGCAATCTCGCAAAAGTCAGATTATTGTAGTCTGCACCTACCTAAAGTAACTGGGCATATCCCGACCCAGGCCCCAGGGTGGGTGGCTGGGTGACCAATTGTCAGGGGGGCAAATGGGACTCTGGGGAGCTTAACCAGAAGACTCGTGATTCTCCATGGAGTTGATGGGATATGATGTCCTGTGGGATCTGACAAGGATTGTTCCAACCTTAAGAGCTAGTAGATTGGATGCCCCTGAGCCTCGCCAGGCTGGACAAGTCCGTGCCATTGGGGCTGACTGGATGCCTGCCAGGATCTCTCCGTTGACGCCAAGCTCCTAGACTTGCTAAAGCGGCTAGCTTCGTGGACTATTGGGCTGACCCCTGAGCGCTAGGCCACATTGACTGCGATCCAGACGATCCAGGCTGTTGGAAATGGTGCATGTCTTCTCCAAAGTTTCCCCCATCTTGTTCGCTTCTTCTCGTCCCGTTCATTTTCCGCTTCCCGAGCTCAATCGGTGTCACTCGTTTGCAAACGCATCATACAGCGTTTGAGTTATTTTACAATGCATCTGATTTTTTCTTTCCTGCTTGCAGGCGCCATCAGCGTAGCGGCCAAGCCATGTAGCTCTGTTTACCCCTCGGCAACCGCGACAGGATCCTACAGCTCCGTCCACTGCAACTTTGCGAGGCCACTGAAACGGTGACAACCTACCAGCAAACAGTCTTCCCGGCGTCGTACCAGATCTAACAGCGGCATCTCTAGATCACCCAGTGGAACACTGTTGAAACATGCACCGAGACGCCAACGACCACGACTGTCACTGTGCCGGAGACCGTGACGATTCCCGGAGAGGGCGAGATTACGACGGTCACGGTGCCGACTACGGTGACGCTGCCAGGAGTGGGTGAGCCTTTCCTCGGATGACGCAGAATCAATGCTGATCAACCATCTAGGAGGACGAAATCATCACCGTCACGGTACCCACCACTGTCGTCTCGGTCACCACGACGACAACGTCAACAACCGAAACGACTACCGTCGCCGGCGGCGCTGCCTGCCCTACAGCCTCCCAAATCCTGCTCAACCCGTCCTTCGAAACGGACGACGCTTGGATCCGCCAGAGCAACCCCAGCATACCAAGCGGCTTCGTCCGTAGGACGGTGGGCTCGGAGGCGGCCGACGGTTCCGCGATCATGCAGACGGCCATTGACCGAGTCGTAAACGCCCACGAAGGCAACCAGCTCCTGCAGGCGGTCCGCGTGTGCCCCGGCGAGAAGTACCAGTTCAGCATGATACTGCGGACCATCTCGGCGAGCGCCCCCGACCGGCCGACGCTCGTCTCTGTCCTCGCCGACGGCGCTGTCTTCTTGCAGAGCGGCGCGCTCACCGTGGAAAATGGCTGGGTGCCGTTTACCGGGACCTTCACTGCGAAGGCGGATACCGTCCTGATCCAGATCCGGTTCTGGAATTCTTCTCCCGAGACGTCGCCAAATGCCATTTGGAGTTACTTGTGGATTGATGCTGTTACCGCGACGAGGATAGCGTAGTTGGGACGAGTGCATGTGTGAACGGCTGCACTGAGGTTGCCTGCGCTTAGCTGTGCATATTAATGTAATCAAATTTAATGCTGATATAAAATCATGAAAAAATACAAAATAAAAACTCGCTTCTCTGGGGTAAGTGAATAACTGTTCTTTCCTATATCTTGATACAATAGCAGTCAGCAGCCTTGGGTGGCGCCTAGAGGACAGCATTCGCACCCACCAACGTCCTCCCCCCTTACTCTCTTTTGAGTCTCTTTTCAAGGCTTTCTCATTTTTATTCAACCCTTTTCCTCATTGCCGACCGTCCAATTCCTGACCATTTGCATGCCAGTATTCGCCCCGACTCTCGTCCTTTGACACTGCTAAATATGCGACTGTTGGGGCGCTGGGTAATTGCTTTGATGCCACTCATCCAGTGCTAGTTACTTCGTGGCTTTGCACACCTCCACATATACTTCCGTACGTTGGACTGCTTTTGAATCCCTAACCCACAACACGGTCTTGTCCACTTTTGTCGACAGTTCGCCATAATTCCTTGGCACACCACCCCCTCCTAACTACCATGCAAAGCTTGATTCAACCTCAACCGACAAACGACAGTCCAGATGCCAACATCTTTGCATGACTAGGTTCCAGGAAAACACTAACATTGAATTCCATGTTCGCATCGCAGAACTATTCTGCCAATGGCAACTCATCCTCTCGAGGCCTACGACCGTACACCACGTATCTAGGTATGAAAATCATTAGCAATGACGACGGTCGAACGGCAGAATCCAGGCGCGCATACGTGAGCCAGTAAAAATGGATGCCCGTGTCCTTGATAGCCTTCCGGCAGTCGACAAGCAACAGCTCCACCTCCTCGGGAGTCATGCCCAGGCCCCTGGTGAACAGCGTCATGGACGCGGCGTGCAGGCCGTCGAGGAAGTTGCTCATCTGCAGGCTGCCCAGGCGCTTGTTCTCGCGGCCCTTGGCCCAGGGGTTCCCGGGGACGGCGAGGCGGCGCTCGACGACGTCGACGAAGCCCGCGCCGGACATCCACCCCTTGTACTTGTGCGGCGCCAGCATGTCGCGCCCCAGGCGCCCGCCCGCCTCCACGTACAGGCGCGACCACCGCTCCAGCGCCGTGCCGCTCATCGTCCCGTCGGCGCACCGCAGCACGCACGACCAGTCCTGCCACTCCATGTAGCCGCCCGGCCGGAGGTGCGCCAGCGCCGACCGCATGACGCGCCTGTGGTCGCTGAAGCAGTGGAACATCATGCGCAGGTGGACGTAGTCGAACCGGCCGCCCCCGCCGTCGCCGGTGCCGCCGCCGTACACCCACTCGTCCTCGGCGTCGTCGACCTCGAAGCTGCAGTTGGGCGGCACGTACTCGGGCTGGATGGGGCTGAGGTCGGTGCCGACGACGCGGGCAGAGGGGTACTTGAGGGCGCACTCGATGGCCCAGATGCCCGTGCCCGTGCCGAGGTCCAGCACCGACTGCGGGTCCGAGATGGGCGCGAGCCCGAGCTCGCCGCCGAGCCGCATCGTGAACACGGCGTGCTGCAGGTCCAGGCGCTCCTGCTCGACCGCGTCGTTGGGCATCCAGTACCGCCCTTGCTTGTACCTGTGGAAGGTCCGCCCGTGCTCCTCGACGTACTCGTAGATGCTTGATCTTAGCGATTGCGTCGATGGTCTGCGCTCCTTCGCATTTAGTTTGTGTCATTATTGTCGAATTGGCATGTTCCGTTTTAACTCACGGGGCGTCCACGTCTCCGAGAGCAGAATCGGCATCGTCATCAACCTTGCGATCCGAGTCAGCGGCGCGATCGGGTCTCGGCAACAGTTTGGGTTAGAGGATGGGGATCATTACGCTCAGACCGGTGGAGAAGTCGCTCTGATCGCTCAATGACGCCGTTGTTTGATCTCGAGTCGAGATTTCCGGCACAGCCGCCGGGGTGTTGTCCGCCATCGCGGGCTCGGAGCGGAGAGATGCGGCGCGCGCGATTGCATTGAGAGAGGGGGGAGAGGGGCTTCTGGAGAATGCGCGACGTTATGGACCGGAGATTCTGTGGGGGTTGCAAGGTGAGCTCGTGGGGGTGTTGGCCGGGGTGGGGGCAGAGAGGTGAAGACACCGTGATCTCTCATCCAATTACATAACGTCATATAATTACCCTGCGTTCACTTTGGTTTTTCTTTTCTTTTGTCCATCCTCTACCCGCCACCTCGCCACCTTGAAAAAGCGGCACTTGCAGCCGATCTTGAAGTCCGCGATAAGGAGGCTGTGGGACTTCTCCGATCGCCATCCTTGCTTCTTGGCCTGTGCCTGGCGTCGTTTACAGAACTTGGCCGCCTGGGGACGCCATTGAGAATCCGTGGAAGTCGTTCTCGGGGACGTACTCCAAGAGCAGCGCAGCGATTCCATTGTGATCTCGGGTCAGGGGTATATTGGTGAGTAGAATTCTGTCCAAATAGGAAACAGTAGGAAGCAAAGAGAGTTAGGATTCATAGTCTCAGGAGACGGAAAGAAACGATCAGTGCCAGCCGTCTTTATATCCTGCGAAACATCCTTCTACTACGAAACCACAATCGCTATTACTCATGGTCCACTCGCAAGAATGGGGAGAAGAGCAGAAAAAACGACGTTCATCGGTCCCCCTCCCGCTTTCTAAACCGTGCCCTAACTCCTAGGTAGCCACTTTGCCCTCTCTTCTCGCCGCGGCCAATTCCTCCAGGCCTACTGTTACCCTGAGATACACAGACCTTGGAATCAATGGACATGTGTGACCCGGCACGGGCCAGACCGGTGGTGCCAGACTGACATCTGCACCGCCGTCGAGGAGCAATTGCACTACCTCGGAATGCCCCAGCTCCTTTGCTAACTGTACGGCCCTTCCGCAGGAGAATTGGATCGGCGCCATCGGCTCTTCCCAGGGCATGCGCCAATCGGGAATGTCAAGGACGTGGTAAGCGGCGTTGACATTAGCGCCATTTTCAAGCAGTAACTGTACTAGACTCGCATTGCCTAGTCGAGCTGCCCGGACGAGAGGAGGTGTGAAGTCTTCTGCCTTGAGACGTGGTCCTTGATTGAGCGGCAGGTGGATACAGCCGCCGCCGCCGTAAGTCAGGATGGGGGGCCGGGGTCGGTCTGATTCTTCAAAGTCAGGGAGGACGCCATTTGTTAGTAGGGTAGTCGTAATTGCATTGTCCTGCTGTTCCACCGCGTGGCAAAGCGCCCTTGTCGAGTTGACTCGGTTGGATCTCGGCAGGAGCATCTCGATGAGCTTTTGGTTCCTTTTCTTGACTGCCTTGATTAGAGCAGGTCCTTCTCTCGGGAAGGTGGAAAAGTTTGCGTCCACGCCCTTTTCCAGGAACAACTCGACGAGCTCGGCATTGCCATTGTCCACGACCCATTCCAGTGGTGTTAGCCAGATAACGTGGAAGTTACTAAGACCTGTCGGAAGGTACCATGGCCCACCACCACCTTCAACGCGTTCAAGAATCGCGTCGTCCAAGTCAACATCATATTCGAGAATTTGCAATACTACACGGTTGCCATATCCAGCTTTCAATGCAGCCTTGAGTGCGTCCTTCTTCTGGCTTTGACTGGGACGCGGGCTCTGGATCGCTAGATCGTAATCATCGTGGACAGTAGGAGTGTATTCATCTGCGAATGGCGTGTACGCAGGCCGACAGTCTGTACCGATTGGGCGTTGCTCGCTGATGAGGCAATTGTTGAAATGGAATTCTTGAGATGTCGGCTCCCATACCAATTCCCATTCATCGTCCTCGAGTCTCGATGAAGTCTCGTCTGGAGCGTTTTCGTCATCTTTGTCTTTAACCGGGTACCAGAATTTGACTCGAAATGCATCCCAGTATATTTGCTTTTCCACGACTCCTTCAGACACTCGTTGCACTCCTGTCTCGTGGTACAACCTTGAGTCCCGGGGTTCGTCCGGTTCAACTCTAAAGACTGTTACAGCCTGGCTGGGCTCGAAGAGGGCTTCACGCCTCGGCTGCGTGAGGTCGAGCCAATTCACATCGTGGAAGAATTTGTGGGCTTTGAGCTCCGAGGCTCCATTTGTCCCCAAGCGTCTTGCGGGGTCTTTGTCAAGAAGCTTGATTAAGATATCCCTAGCGGCAGTCGGGAGTCCCTCAGGGAGCTGAAGGGCTTGGTCGATGATCCGCCGCCGTTGCTCCTTGACGTCCTCGTGGTAGAACGGAGGTATCCCGGTCAGCATCTCGTAGAGAAGAACCCCCAAGCTCCACCAGTCCACCGCCTCAGACGCCTCCTGGCCAAGAAGGAGTTCGGGGGCAGGGATCTCCGTCTTGCCAGGCACAACTCGATCCCCGTCCTTCTTCTCTAGTCCGAAAAGACCAGGGTTGCAGAGACTGACGCGGCCCAATGAATCCAAGGCAATATTCTCTGGCTTCAGACAGGCCAGAATAATATGCCTGCCATGGAGGTATTCTAATGCGCAAGTGAGCTCCGCAGAGTGAATTCTGGCCCTGTCGACTTCAAAACGTCGCTTTCTTTGAAGGTGAGAAAAAAGGTGTCCGCCACTGGCTAGTGGTGAAAGGAGGCTTAGCCCCTTAGGCGACTTGAAGACAAATTCGAGCGGCGCGATGAAGGGGTGTTTGATCGGGAATGCGGAGCAGAGGTGGTGGACTGTCTCAGAACTAGGCATGGTATCAGGCGTGCGTATGGTCTTCATAGCAAAGGCTCGATCGGTGTCGCTCTTTTCGACGCGGACGAGGTCACCGAAACGAACCTCTCGGCAGACCCTCCACACATCCGAGTCCTCCAGAGGCAGTACCTTCTTCTCCAGGTAGGAAACCTCGAGATTCACTCTCCCGGTACCGTCTTGGACATCTACCCACTGCTCACCCTGAACCCAGGTTTCCAGAAAAGGGTTCAACTTGATCAACCCAAGGGATGTGACTTGGGGTCCCGTCAGAGCATCAAACTTCCTGTCAAACAGGTACACTGTCAGCTCAGAAGGCGCAGAGACGTCAAATTTGAACGTTGAGCTCCTCTCCGCCCATGGCATGTTTGTGGCTCCTGGCCAAAAAACGCTTGTTTTCCCCCTTATGCACGAATAGGACATGGCCTCGGAGGAGACTTGGGCCCTTTCACATTCCAAGATCGCGTAAATCAGCCAACGCTTGCGCACATCCGGTTCGTGAAAACGTATCAGCTCAGGTGTCTCGTCTATGCTCAGGCCACGAGCGAAAGAGAGCGTAACGGTCAAAATTCCGGGTCCGGGCGGACTGGGCGGCCGCAAGGAAATGATCTCAGATGAAACTGGGGAAGTTAGTGAGCGCAGGAGCTCTCGTGTCCGGCGGGGGGCATTCTACTCGTACCAATTGCATCGTCGTCTGGCGGAGGCAAGGAGGACTCCGTTGCAGGAGGAGGCGATGCCTGACCGCTCGGACTGGGCGTATCCGCCGCAGGGTTGAGGCGAGTTTCCTCGAGTTCTGTCACGGAATTTTAGTTGGGGCCTAGACATGAGAGGTATATCGGCACGAAAAGTAAGGGCTGTATTTACTTTTCTCTAGATTCTCGGACATTGGGTGAGTTTGCGGTGACACTCTCCTGGATGGTGTGTGGCGGAGCGGGTGCATGTTCTCGTGTTGCAAGCTGGGCTTCCAACCCATATTTAATTAAGTACCTACCTACCTACCCCAAGCACTGCCGAGAAATGATTGGTCGCTTCATTGAGTGAAATGCCACCTCAGGCTCGCAACCCAGGTGCCACCACCTGGCTTGTGGTTCCACGTTTTGGGCCCGCGCGTTTTACAAGGAGATACATTGGCGCATTCCTGGTGTGGGACAAAACTTCGGTTCTCGGCTTTGCGGTCTGCCTCAGCAACTCTGGCTTCAAATTGCACGCCACATGAATGACCACGTAGAAAGCTATTTACAACACTTGGTCTCGCTTGCATCCTAGCCCTTTTCACCATAGATGAGTCGTTGCGATATTATCCCAACCTCGATATCCACCAGACAGAGTCTACAGGCATCATCCGGGGACAGAGAACTTTGAAGCTTAGAGGTTGAAGCTCTTGAAATTGGGGCCGGTCACCTTTTGGGCCATGATGTAGTTATCATAGCTCGTGGCGTCGCCGAGGGTGACGTTCCACAGCCAGCTGTGGATGGTGACCGAGTTCAGGACGCCGAACTCGCCCCAAATCATGGCGTGAACGCCGACCTTGTGGCCTACGTTGCCATTGATGGTCAGGCCCGTGACGTTGCCCTTGCCATTCTGGGCGGTGGCGAGGTAGTCTGGGATGGAGGTCAGCAACCGTAAATCGGCGTCTGGCGGAGCGCTAGTGATGGCTAAACTCGGGGGAAGAGGGAAAGGGGGTATTACGGACCGGGGAAGTAGACCGTCGCGATGGGCATGCCGACGGTGTTGTGCTGGGGCATGTAGCCGGGTGTGGTGGTGTCATCGTAGGGGGTGTAGCCCCAGACCATTGTGTACTGCGCGGGCTGCTGGATGGCGTTCTGGAAGCTGGCGCTGAAGGGCTGACCGGGTTGGATGATGGCGGGGACGCCAAAGACGCTGATGTCGGCGAGCACCGGGATGCTGGCGAGATAGAGGACGGCAAGGAGGGAGGAGGTGAGAGGGCGCATTTTCGATGGTGTTTGTGGAGGGGGTTTGAGAGGGGGTTGTGGAACACTTCAAAGAGATACTATGAGTGTTGGATGTTCCTTATCAGAAGAGAAAGCGAGGTAGGACAGGATAATGTCGGGTTTATATATATCCAGCCGGCTCAAATTCTGGCCTCCATAGAGCCTGCGAACTCGGATGCCTGAGCCCTTTGTCGCCAGGGCGAAGTCGGTCGACTATTGCGAATTGAAAACCCACGACAAGGGCAGGAAGGGCCAATCAAGGATCGCGCAGCACAAGCATGAAGGGTGGCATTGCATGACTACACCGCTTGAACTCAAGAAAGAAACTGGGAAGAAGAAGGACGCCGCAGGAGATATTTTTCAGACTATTGAACCAACCTCCGGCCCCCCCACGCTCGCTTACACGGGCCATTCTGCACAACCCGCCGTCCCCATCCCCCCCTCTCACGACAGCCAGTCTCTCTCTTCTGAATAGGTCTGTCCTGCTGTCTCATCCAACTCTTCTTGCGCCACGACTGTCTCTATACTCAGAGCGTTGGGATGGTTCCACGGATCACAGTTCGGCAGACGGCGCCAGGAAGGCCAAAGCAGCGCTACATATGCGGCCGGTAGGGAAAGAGACTTGATAGACCCGTCATTTCTAAACAGGCACCGACTCTGTGATACCGGCGGGCATGCTGACGTTCTCTTGTATGTAGATGACTACCTTCCGTAAAGTAAAGTCTCCTATAATGACATAATTGCACCAGCTCCCCAGCATTAGGAACACTGAATCCATTGACCCAGAGGACACTTCGCACCCGAATCACTCGGTGTATTTCTTTCAAAGCCAACATATCGATGTATGTCTACAGGAGACTAATGCAGACGTAGTAACCAGCCCATAAAGAAGCACAGGTATTTCCCACCGCAGAATTCCAAGCGTAGAAGTTGGCCAGCGAGATTCCGGCTGCGGCGGCAATGCTGGAGCAAATGTCTCCGCTCACTACGAGGTGGAAGCCATCGCAGTTGGTCGCCATGCCCGCCTGGGTCGGTGTTGGAGTGACAACCCCATTACCACCCTGGGTAGTAGTAGGCGGAGGCGTCGTCGTGGCGGAGCCGGTGATGCCCACGCAGACGTAGTAACCGGCCCATAAAGAAGCACAGGTATTCCCTACGGCAGGGTTCCAAGCGTAGAAGTTGGTGAGAGAGATGCCCTGAGCGGTGGCGATGTTGGAGCAGGTGTCTCCGCTGCCGACCAGATAGAACTTGTTGCAGTTGCTGATCATGCCGTCCTGGGTCGGCGTTGGAGTCGTGACTTCAGAGGTCTGCGTGGTGGTGGGAAGCGTTGTGGGGGTGCTGCTGCTACCAGAGATCACGCCGACGCAGACATAATAGCTGGCCCAGAGGCTCGCGCAGGTATTCCCTACGGCAGGGTTCCAAGCGTAGAAGTTGGTGAGAGAGATGCCCTGAGCGGTGGCGATGTTGGAGCAGGTATCTCCGCTGCTGACCAGATAGAACTTGTTACAGCTGCTGGCCATGCCAGCCTGCGTGGGAGTTGGCGTGGTTACGCCATTCCCGGTCGTGGTCGTCGATGTCGAGGTTGTCGTGGGAGTTGTCAGAGTGGTGAGTGTGACAAAATCAACTTCAACACAATAGTAGAGACCCTCGATCATGTTGCAGCCTTCGCCCAACTCGGTGACAGAGGGGTTCTGTTCGAGAGTCAACATGTGGACACTACACGAGCGGTTGGGTTGCTGCTCACCCATGCCTCGAACTGGGCCAGGGACATGCCGAAGAACCGTTCGACAATGTCGCATGTCAGGCTGTATGAGTTCTGGACCCAAGCGCTGCAATCCGCGGCTGCCCCTGGCGCAGGAGTTCCTGGAGGAGACACCAGATAGCCTTCCGCCAGGTGAAGAGCAAACACAGAGGAAAGTAAGCGGAGGGGCTTCATTGCTTTGGTCTGGTGTATGGTATAGCGGGAGATTGTCGCGGTTCGGAGAGAGTGAGACACACAGTCGGGTAGTCAAGAAAAGGATAACTTCTTGTGCTTGCTGGCTTGCTCGAGCGGACTCCTCCCTCCAAGTCTGCATCTCTGAAATCACTTATTGGCATCCAGTTGGTGGGCAGGCTTTCTCCGGCGATGCAACGAGATTGTGCTGTCGACGGCGGCAAAAGAAGCATCCGGCCCGACGCACCGCCAGACCTTGTTGTAATTACCTCAACCCTGCATCTGGTCGCACCTCGTGAATGCATCTATTCCCTCGAGTCACATTCAGAAAGTCCCACGCATGTAATATAACGGGTATCGATTCCTCTTTTCAGGCATCATATCCACCCACAGGATTCACGACGTGGGAGCAAACAATATTATTGCGTAAGCAAGACGTGTGATGGAAAGAATCGTATGATTCTTTGAGGTAAATCCCTGAAGAAATGAATGAAGGTGGGCAGCTTAACAACTTTTGGCACACGGCGGCGTGGATGGAGCTGTGCCTCACAGGGACAACCCTATGTTCCACTCGGACCTGCCGAATGAGTCCCTGCAGAGCAACGCTGAAGATCACATCCTACAAGGCATGGAATAGGTAGTCTATCAAGGAGACAGCCAGCACTCCTTCCTGATTGGGTGCCCAGTTGATTGCGCTTCCTGGCGTCACTGAGCCAAGATATCCTGCGCGGCAGAGAAGCTTAGTTACGCCGCAAGCGGACCATGTAGAAGCTTAGCTACGCCGCACGCTATTTGCATGCACGGCACGGTCCGTTGGACGCTAGAGGGAGAAAGAGGTGCAGGGGTCCCCCTGGTGTTGGAAGCAATAGAATGCAGCGTAAACGGTACGGAAGTGATCCGTAAGATGTTAGAATCCCACCAAAACCAGGGCCCTGCAGATGGCTGCGTCGTCTGGCCAATCGGGGTGACAACTTCCTGTGAAAGTGGGCACTTATACGCCGCCACTTCTGACACCTGGCTTTCCCTAGGGATTCATTTATGGTATGTAAGATTCCCGCATAAGCGCATATGTAACAGTCGGGTCTGTGTCGGCCTCTGAGCGGATCCGCGGGTGCCAGTCAACCACTTTGGCGGAGTACATACGGGTATGGGATGACCTAGGCCGCGAGCGGCCGAGCTAACTTCTCGTCCGTCGTGGTATGTGGTCTTCACTGTGGCCTTTCAAATGGCCAAGGAGATAAAAAAAAAAAACCAGACATATCGGTCAACACTCCGATTAATATCCAAGGTCTTCCAACCTCTTTCGATTCTCCATCCCCGTGAAGCCCATCTACAAACCTCCTGTGCTCCTCGACTCAACATGCGGTGGTCTCTGGTAGCCTTGTGGCCCTTGCCGTCTCTCTGTCTTTTCCTCCTCGTCGGGGCCTGCCCGCAGGAAAGACATGCCGCCTATGATGTCGATCCAGGCAACTCTACCAAAGCCCTCTTCCGCAGGGTTCGAACCGGCCCAGGTGGTGGCACTGATGGCAGTACGGTAACGACTTCACAAGTCTTCTTGATAGACTCCGGCGACGGAGGCTGCGCCAGCCAAGAGGCACTGCTCGACGGATGGCTAAACGAGGCAACGGAGCTCCATGATGCGATCACGACAGCGTACGCAGACTACCAAACCAATCTCGGAGCGAGGATTCTCTGGTTCACCTTCTTCGGAATCATGCCCGGGCCCGACAACTCGGTGGACCTGAATCGTCAAGATACCGCCAATGCATGGGCGAATATTGGAGGTAGCCACCTTGCTCTTCCGTCCCTCACGCTGCAGTGCTCTCAGTTGACCATGGTTAATAGACCACCTCTCGCGCGTCACCCAGTTCCTCTCCGGAAGTGGCCTGAGAGACCCCCAGATATCGGGAGAAAATCCTCGCTTGTTCTGCTCGGGCGACGCGGGCATTCCTCAGGACTGGGGTCAGCCCATCAAGGACAAGAATGGAAACGAAGTCGTCAGCGAAAAAGACCCCGATACTGGGCTACCGGTCGCGTACCTGACGCTCAATGAGGCATTCCTGGCAATCAAGAGGCAGTGGGCAGATTCGTATCCCTTTTGGATGCCCGCGTTCAACGGCTATGCGTTTGACAACATGGACCCAACCACGATGTGCCCCGACAAGGTGATTGATGCGGACGGCAAACAGGGAGTCCGCGCCGCCTCAACCACGAAGCCATGGCCGTTGAAACACGTGGACAAGGACGATATAGAATTCGACTTGGGCCAAAGCAACAGGATCGTCATACTTTGCCCACGGGCGTTCTCCCCGCAGGTCTTGCATTCCGCTCCATCCCTTGCACAGGCCGTCTCGGCAGACAGGTACCCCGCGGCCGGCTCGTCAGATGAATCCATATATCTCGACAGACTAGTGCCTCAGAGCGCTACCTTGTACCACGAGATCTACCATCTGACCGACAACTCTAACACACCTGATACTGCTTGTATGTATTGGACTCCTCCCCCCTCCCCCCTCCCCCACTTTTTCCGTCACCATAACCTCCCCTCACCTCCAGGAGGCCGGCTACTTGCTCACGGCTTCACCGGTCCGTAGACTCCCTAGATAAGATCATTGCAGCCGGCTGCGCCGCAGGAGCTGCACTAGCGACCACCTCCCACAACCCGGAGTCATTCATTTACATGGCGATGGCGGCGTATATGCTTCTGAATGCACCCGAGGGCAAAACCCCCGTCATGTACAATGGTGCGGCCCCAATGGCTGCTCCTCCCAGGTAAAGTCAGAACATCGCGCTTCAGGTTTGGGGCTATGTTGGGGGCCTTGGTTGTCAGTCAGTTGGTGCATCTTTATTTAGGGGGCCTTCCAAGTTTTCAATTCGGACAATCGTTTCTCCGGGTGGCTTGGAGACCTGAAACATGGATAAATGTGGTTAGGTAGTGTGAATGGAGCACGTTGATGGGGTCAGAGTCTCCCACGGGTGCGAAATGCTCTCATTCTGGTGTTTGCCCGATTCCAAACCATCATTGGAAGAGCGACGTCCACGCCAAGATGAAAACTGAAGTTGACGAAGGTTGGTGGATTCTTAGGTAAGCTTGTACCCTCGACGACAGCACTAACTGATGAGTCGCGAATTTACATTGGTCGGTTTCATTGCATATCGTCTAGCTCCCGCCCCTTGTTCAGAGCGCGGGACGGACCGAGCTCTATAATAAAGCTACAACTCAAACACCACAGGCCACAGGCCACCACAAACCACAAACCACAACTCGCGGTCCTCACAGGCAGGCCGGTCCAGGACGTGCCGACGAGCTCGTGTTGGTAAACGTTCCTGGGTGGCTCGACGTGAGTGACGCTTGAGCTCTGGTCAGTGCCCGGCGCGGCAGTCCAGCGGCGCGGGTGACGCAGGCCACTTCCGGTGGATGTGACGAGCCGACTTGACTTGACTGACTGTCATGTCTGTCATGTTAGCAAGTGGGGTGACACGGGTATGACGGCAACTCCAATGGGCGCTAAACGGCCAGCAACGGCCAACAAAATGAGGGCATTTCACACTGATGGTGGTAATCGGAGCATGCGGGGAAAGCAATAGTTCGTTAGGTTTACATGGGTATTGTCGAATACGCTGCAAATGTGGGGACTCCTCTCTAGTAGGCAAAGTATCACAGATTATATCTGACAGGTATCAAGCGCCACTCGATATTGCGCTAAGTAAGGTATGGATGTGAGTCTATTTTTAACCCCACGGTGCCTAGGTGAGAAAACTGCTCGCAAGGCGCGAGTCCAACCCTCGCCTAGGTTGCAATAGACAACATTCTCCCGAGTCTTGACACCTCGACTCTGTTCTGGACTGCTCTCCGATGGCGGCGCTGCGCCTCAGGGAGTTGGCTGTGTGCCCGGTTGGTCAATCTGCCGATTACGAATGTGCGATCCTCGGTAAGGGTGCGTTTTCGGACCATCTTTCAGGTTGTGTTGCAGTACATCACTGCATCAGTCGAGTGCATCGGTGGACTACTTCCGCCTTCCCCTGCCCCTTTGAGTCAATGTTTAAGCAGGGATGAGGATCGAGCATCCAGGCTGCTGCATATGCGATTACAAAGTATATATTCCAGAGACGGGGGGGGTCCGTTGGGAGCGGTGCCCTGCTCGGTGCAGATCGGTCCTTGCGTCCTCATTGATGTCGGCTTGACTCCAACGTGGCGATCGAGTCAGTCAGTTGCTAGTCTCGATACTACCCTGCCCCCACACGGAGCACATCGGCGAACCGCCATTCCCGCATCGAAGGCCGACTTTGCTGCGAGCATCTTTTGATCGTTGGCGTCTGGGCAACAGGGCGTTCTGTCCCCCGGCCCAACCAACTGCAACTCGTGGGCGTAGTATCAGTTGCAGTACTTGGTATAAGCTGATGTGTCCATACCATCTGGCGGACGGGCATCCCGGGGAGGACTCGAGCTACAACTTGTCTAGTAACATTATCAATTCTCCTCCCTAGGTCTTCCTTCAACCTCGGGGTCAATGACAGTTCTCTTCTCTCTCATCTGTCTTCTCTGCAACCCCTTACACCCCCCTTCGCCGTCAATTTGTCTCCTCAAGCGGCCTCAGTTGTGCTGTATCATTATGGGACTACCTTCGTTGGCAGCTGCCATCTCCCTGGCAGTTGCCTGGGCTCCCCCGGGTGCTCTGGCAAGCAGCAATCAGGCCAATGGCGCGGCAAGTGCCATCATGGCCTCCATCTCGGTCAGCACCGCCTCTGGACCTATCTCAGGCATGCCGACAGACCTAGTGGGCGCCCGAGACGCTGTACTGGCTGGAAACTACACATCGCGGCTGCATCATCAGGGCAGAGACCGCTGCCCTTCTAGCTGTAGCAGCGCCGGCGTCGACACCACCGCCTGGTACGTCTATGGCAGCCTCAACCGTCTCCGAAGGGCCTGCAGCAAGACCATGCTCCTCGACTTCGCCTTGTTCAACCAGATCGACGGCACGAAGGCGCATGTCGCCATTTCTGCGTGCACGGCAGACTTGGGATCGACCACTAGCGGTACAGGCTCGTCGATTTCCGGCTCTGCTGCGACTTGTGTTGCTGAAGAGGTGCAGCAGGCCACGGCGACATCCTCTGTGCAGCTGGCGTCCTCGGGCGTTGCGTCCTCGGCGCACGCAGCGGACGTTGCGGCCGCACTGGACCAGCTGCGGGCTTATTCATCCCTAGGGGATGCAGCTTGCAACGAGACGATCAAGTATGCGTACACGGGAAACATCGCCGTAGGCGTCTACGCTGGGTCAGGGCTTGCCAACCAGGGTGTTCTCAGCTCGGTCCTCGAGAAGCTCAGCAGCCAAGTCAAGAGTGACGGGAGCGTTGCGGAGAGCCTCGTGGTCCAGATGTGTAGCAACTCGTCGGCCCGATACTCATTGGGGATCCTCGCCAACACCAAAGGCGATCTTGGCGCTGTCCAGCGCGGACTGCAGTCGTGGAAGAACGGCAGCTGCGTTGCCATGGACACAAGCGTCCCCACGTGGCAGATCGTAGCCTATCTCGCTCCAGCCCTGTTGCAAAGCGGCCTCAACTCTTCGGCCACCAACGCCACGAACAGCAGTTCGATCAACCCGGCCGCCCGGCCCAGGTGGAGCCCCGTCAAGCGAGTTGTTTCGAGTCGCGACACCACTTGCAGAACCATCCAGGTAGCAGCTGGGGACGAGTGTGCCTCGCTCGCGGCCGAATGTGGTATCACTCCAGCACAGTTCACCACGTACAACCCATCCCCGAACTTATGCTCTAGCCTGATCCCGGGCCAGCACGTCTGTTGCAGCGCCGGAACGCTCCCGGACTTCTTGCCCAAACCCGAGGCGGACGGCTACTGCTACGCCTACCTGGTCCAGACGGGCGACACATGCTCGTTCCTTGCGGCGTCCTACGATCTCACCACGGACAAAATCGAGCAGTACAACAGCAACACCTGGGGTTGGAATGGCTGCGCAAAGCTGTTCGCCGACTACTACATTTGTCTCAGCAGTGGCTATCCGCCAATGCCTGCCACAGTGCCAAACGCCGTCTGTGGACCGCAGGTCAACAACACGGCGAAGGCACCGCCAGGAGCGGACCTGAGCACATTGAACGAGTGCCCACTCAACGCATGCTGCGATGTCTGGGGCCAGTGTGGCACAACGACCGAGTTCTGCACCACCTCGCAGTCTGCCACGGGGGCTCCAGGAACGGCTGCCGATGGCGCGAATGGGTGCATCTCCAACTGCGGTACCAACATCATCGGGTCCAGCGCTCCGAGCCAGACGTACAGAATTGCTTACTTCGAGGCCTTCGACTGGCAACGCTCTTGTCTGCGCATGAGCGTCACTAGCATCGACACGTCAGCCTATACCCACATCCACTTCTCCTTCATCACGTTGAACCCTGACTTCTCTATCAATACTAACGACGTTGCCAATCAGCTCCCGCTCTTCAGGGGCATGGCTGGCGTCAAGAAGATTGTGTCCGTCGGCGGCTGGACTTTCTCTACAGATCCCGGCACCTACACCATCTTCCGCAATGCCGTCGCGTCCAACGCGAATCGCCAAACACTGGTCACAAACGTCATTAATTTTTTGAACGAGTACAACCTCGACGGCATCGACTGGGACTGGGAGTATCCCGACGAGCCCGACATCCCAGGTATTCCAGCGGGCACCGCGGCGGAGAGTATTGGCTTCTTTCTGCTGCTGGACCAACTAAAGCTGCAGATGCCAGCTGGCAAGACGGTCTCCATTACCGCACCTGCCTCATTCTGGTACCTGCAGTACTTCCCCATTCAAGCCTTAAGTCTCGTTGTCGACTACGTGGTGCTCATGACCTACGACCTACACGGGCAGTGGGATTATATCAACAAGTACGCGGATCCGGGTTGCCCTTCCTACGACCAAGGCCTTGGGAACTGTCTGCGCTCCCATGTCAACATCAGTGAGACCATCAATGCGCTGTCCATGATCACCAAGGCAGGCGTGCCGTCCAATATGATCGCCGTGGGCGTCAGCAGCTACGGCCGTTCGTTCCAGATGACCACCCCGGGCTGCTGGACCGAGCAGTGCACCTTCACTGGACCCGAGTCGGGGGCATACCCAGGACCCTGTACCAACACCGCTGGCTACATCTCCGACTACGAGATCGGCCTGATTCTTAAACAGAATCCCTCGTCGCAGGACCTCTTCGATTCCACATCCTACTCCAACGTCCTCGTCTTCAACAATACGCAGTGGGTCGCTTACATGGACGACGACAACAAGGTATTTCGCGAAGGTCTCTACCAGGGAATCGGGTTCCTCGGCACGGCGGACTGGGCCGTGGACCTTCAGTCCGATAGTGGCACTGGGGACGGTTCAGGCGACAGCGATTCATCATCCACCATCTACGTAGATCCCGGCATTTGGAACTCACCGACACCGCTAGTGACTGCCCTTCCATGTGCGACGCTCGTTTGGCCGCCCCTGCCACTGCACAGTACAACGACCATCGCTTTTGATCCCTGGACTACGACTATCTCGTACTCCAGTCTTACGACGCTCACAAGCACCTTAGCTGGTGGCGCTTTAACGACGTATCCGGACTACGTCTACGTGTCGTGGCTCACGGTGCTGACGATTCCTCCTGGTGCGTCCTAATGCCCCTGTCCCACCGCTCCGAGAATGGGTAGTGTACTGACGCTAACGCAATGCAATGCAACCAGTGGTAACTACAGAGATTGCTGTCTGGGGTATCTCCCTCGCTTGTGGCGCCACAGGCGGTTCCATCGTCTTGAGTAGTTCCGTACAGCCACCGCCTTTCACTGTTGTCATCACCCCGTAAGTAGACTTGCAGAGTGGCACCCTTCCGTGCTACCCCCGGGATGAGCGGGCGGCTCACTTAACTAAATCTGCTCTGCTTCCTCCAGGGTGATCAGTGGCACCACTTCCATCATCGGGGCCACCAAGACAACGACAAGCTCGGCGGCCCCTGTTATCTGGGGCTCCATCACCTACACCCCGCCCGTAGAAACAGAGACTCTCGGTGGACTCACCACCATCATCGGCGGGCGCACCCAGCCCCCTACAGTCGTAACCGTCACGCCCAATCCACATCCCACAACGACACCCAGCACGACAGACCCTGTCCTCAACCCCAAGAAGACTTCCTGGACATCTGGGAAACCGGCTAGTCCCACCAACACAGGGGGCTGCCCTGGGTGTGGCAAGACTTGTAGGCACTGCCGTTGCTCCTCCTATACGGACTGCCCAGCGCTAACCCAGCCCTCGCCATCTAGGTCACTTGTTCTGCGATCCCGGCTGCCCCGGGTGCCCCCCTGGAGTATTCGGCTCCGATGGCGGCGGTGAAGACGGCGATAATGACGACGATCGCGACGAGGATCCAACAGCCACGTACACGGGCATATACAACATCCTGACCGACGACGTGTACCCGACGGTCCTGATCGCGGCGAACATTGCCAGCTCGCTGGACTCCGTAATCAATTCCTTAGTCCAGTCCGTCTTCACCACCAGCACCCCGCCGCCCCCGCCACCTCCCACCTCGACGCAAGGGCCTCCGCCTCCGCCTACGCCGACGGCCGACTGCATATTCCTCGACGCGTACTTCTTCCTCGTCTTCGACGTCTTCAACATTGCAGGGTGGGGCGGCGACGACGGCGCCGCCCTGAAAACCCAGGAGTCAGGGTGCGGCGGCTTGTCGGGCTGGACCGAGAAATCCCCCACCGAATTCATCTTCGACCTGACCTATTTCATCAAGGCCGGGTGCGTAGAGCGCGCCATCGTCTCGGCGGGCGGGCCGAAGATCCAGTGCCAGTTCGAGGGCACCGTCGACAGCAAGAAGGCCCGGGAAGCGGGCAGCACGTCGCTGCGGGCGAGGCTGGACGTCCCGCGCGGCTTGAACGGCACGAAGCTCCCGCCCGACTTCCCGCCGTACACGAACGAGGAGCTCCAGGAGATTGCCGAGTTCTACAGGAGTACTCAGCCTACTACGGCGCCACACACGGGTTATGTGCCCATGACCTGGGAGGCGACTAGTCCGACGCCACAGCCCACGGAAACTCTTCCACGGCTGTTCAGGCGTGGCTTGTAGATGGTCCTTTCATATGACATGTAGTGGAGCTGGGTTTCGCTTGCATGAGGTCACTTTTCTGGGGCTTCATGACTGAGGGAATTGGTGGTCTTGGGGGGGGGGGGAGAGGGGGAAGGGGTTTCATCGACAGATGGAGGGAACAAGGTGGAGGGCCGGCTGATACCTAGCTTTTCCCCCTCCTTGTGTAGATTTTCCCGGGAGTCTTTCCGTCTTCCGAGGCCACTCCTTCCAAGTAGTATTTGAATAGGGTCGTTGGCCGAAGAAGAGTCTGTAGGTGTTGTTTGCGAATGGTCACAAGTCCAACTCCAAGTTCCCATCTCTTCTGTCACCATATCTAGTCAGGAGCTGTGAGCAATTCTAGGTGATCCCAAGCTGCGGCCGCAATTAGCTATGACGTGGTTTAATCCTACTGTAGTATTATGGTTGGAATTTGATCGGGAAGTTTTCACAAAGGGGTACATCTACCCGCTCGGGGTCTGCTGGAGAATATGAGTTTCGGGCAGCCTGCGATTACGATGTGCGGTCTCGACATACCCGTGGACTGCGTGAGCGTCTACGCCGATGAGGCTGTACCAAGATCTCCCAAATCGTTCTTTCGCCTCTTTAGCTAACTTCAAAGGTTTTCGCAGGTATGGCTTCAATTTTACACCTGGTATCGGCCAGCGAAAAATCCTGTAAGAGCCAGGCACTGCAAAAGTAGGTAGAGACTTATTAGCAAGGCTGACTGCTTTTTGCTTAATCACTGACTTTTACAAGCAACTTGATTAGCATTTTTCACTGCATGTTAATAAGAGGCATACTTCCTTGCTTATATAGAGGAGTATAGAGGTTGCTCGTATTATGCAGCGTTGGCGTTGCGATGCAAGGCACGCAGCGCATGTGTAGTGGCATTTAAATGGCAGTGGTCAATTCTTCTGAGACCTCTGTAGTAAGCGCTGAAAGGTAGTTGGTTTTAGCGGTAGTATAAGTCTATATATGCTGAAAATTAGTGAGCTTTAGTGAGTTCGTTGCGGTAAATTCTGCCAGCTGTAAATGCCCAGGATTTGAAAAGGGGTCATACTAGTTCAAAGTCACGTGGATTGGTGCAGATGGATGCCCAAAACAATGCCCCCATTGCTCAGCGTAGCTCAGGTTAAGGCGGCAACTGCTTAGTTCCGAAGAAGTAAAGGGAAATTCTTAGTGACGAGATTAGGTAGGGTCATGTTCTAGCTGATATAGTGAGCCCCTCAATGCGTAAATCCTGCTAAACTTGGTGGTACTTTCATGGCAACTCCTCATCAGGACCACCGAGTGTAGCTATTTCTAAAAACAACAGGCTACAGCAACAACCCCTGGGACCTGAGATGCGAAGCAGAGACCCAAGCCTATGTGCATGGTGAGATTGCAAAGCTGGACGAGGAGACTAGAAGACGAATCTACGTTCCGCGAGTTTTCAGCTTCATCGAAGCCGAGTTTGACGGGTTCACCTATGGGATGATAGTGATGGAATACGTGGCAGGGGTGCCTGTGAGTCGTATCGTGAGGGCACTCGAGCGTTCGGATGATGAAGCAGGGAAGGAGGAGAAGGTTTCTTTGTTCAAGGGCAGGGTCGTCGATGCTATCTGCTTCTTACTTTCACTTCAACCATCGCCTGAAACCACTCCAGGACCTGTTGGCGGTGGCCGAATCTTGCATTTCATATTCGGACGGGACAACCCTGAAGCCCCCCGGGAGTTTGACGATGTAGAGGATCTCCAGACTTACATCAATGAGGAGAACAAGAAGGTATATACATGCCCCACCGCGGAGTGTGAAGAGTGCTGACAATGTCAACAAACAGACCAACCCAGGGCTACCACCGGCCAATTTTATCCCCGAGGGCCTCAAACTCTGCTATTGCGACCTCAATTTCGACAACTTCATAATGGAGGACGGGAGTGACCACTCAAGTGGGATCATTGTTATAGACTTTGAGCACACCAGCTGGCTTCCTTATAGCTTCTTAATATGGGAGTTGTGGGTTAAGAGGCAATTTCATCTGGAAGAGCGCATCAGCTCTCGAAGTCAGTTGCAGGTTAATCGGGAGAATATTTATGCACTTCATGAGGTACGTATGCGGAATCGTTATAATTAGGTGAGGCAGAGAGTATAGATCAAAATGTTCTGTCTTTCAAAGGGGTGGGTAGTGGCCTCAACACATTGGTGTATTCCCAAAATACAGGTTGACATAGGTAATATTGATATATTCCACCTTTCGCGATCCCAAAGTAATAATCGAGTGTATTTATGTAGTGGTTGTAGAGCCCCGGCACCTCGTAGTCCCCGATAACTCATTGACGGCCAACCCCGTTTACAAACACAGCACATTGCCGGTCTAGAATCTTCAAGGGGGTGTGGGGATGGTACCACATGCAGGTTCGAAAAAAAGGGTACCCCACCAACGCATAGGTATCAAAGGACGGTCCTACGCGACTCTGATAACGAAAGAAGGAAACACGAATCCTCGAAGCCGGACTTGCTTGGCGATATTCAGCGGATCTACTCTGGATACCCGCATTCCAATGAGTCGAGTCTCGACTGACCGACGATCTGCAGCCAGGCCATGGCTGACGCCAAAGAAACAATCGTCATCATAGGTTCGGGCTCCCCCCCCCACCTCCCCTTCCTCCTTGGTCTTCCGATTTTCGAGCAAACCACAAACTAACCCCTCGACCACAGGCGGCGGCGTCATTGGATGCTGTACAGCATATTACCTGACCCGACACCCGTCCTACGACCCCACGCGACACTCCATCACCCTCATCGAGGCCACGCGCCTCGCCTCGGGCGCCTCAGGCAAGGCCGGCGGCCTCCTCGCCCAGTGGGCCTACCCCGCCAGCCTGGTGCCGCTCAGCTTCGACCTCCACCGCGAGCTGGCCGCCGACCACGATGGCGCGACCGCCTGGGGATACCGGCCGATCCGGTGCGGGAAGCTGACCGCCCACGACCGCAGCCTGCCCAACCCCGCCGACGCACGGGGCGATGACAAGCCCGCCGGCGGCCTGGCGGCGTGGGCGGTCCGGCAGCTGAATGCGTGGAACCCGCTAGGGAAGCAGCGCGAGGTGCAGAAGGTCGAGAAATACCTCGCCCCGGTGGAGAATCTGCCGGAAGATCTGGACTGGTTCAGGAAGGAATGCGTGACCAAGTACGAGGACATCGCGCCGGCGGCCGCCAGTGAGACGGCGCAGGTGAACCCGTACCAGTTTACAAACGCCATGGCGCGCCTGGCGGAGGAGCGTGGCGTGAAGATACTAGTCAACAGCCCCGTGGAGGAGCTGATATACGACGACGACGACGACGATAACGACGACAACTCGATGGGTAGCGGGGCAACCCCGCACGGAGGAGCCGGTAGGATACGCAGGGTCAAAGCCGTGTCCTACGTCGACAAGGCAACCGCGCAAGCGGTAACAATCCCCGCAACGACCATCATCCTCGCCGCGGGGCCGTGGACCCCGGTCCTGTTTCCCATGCTGCCCATGTCCGCCATCCGCGCCCACAGCGTGACGATCCGCCCGCGCCGACCCCTGGCAGCCTACTGCCTCTTCACCGAGCTCACCGTCCCCCACAACCCCGACCCGTCGCCGGACGAGCGCCGCGACCCCGACCCCGCCCGGCAGCAACAACAGCGGCCCCGCCAGACCAACGGCAACCACCACGCCCGCCCGGCAGCCGGCACGCGCCTCATCTCCCCGGAGGTATACACGCGGCCCAACAACGAAGTCTACATCGCCGGCGAGGGCGACAGCCGGGCGCCCCTGCCGGCGACGACGGACGAGGTGGAGGTCGACCGGGCGGCGTGCCAGACGCTGGTCGACGCGCTGTCGTCCATCTCGGACGAGCTGCGCGACGCCGTCGTCACGGGCCGCCGCGCCTGCTACCTGCCCACCGTCGACCTGCCCAGCGGCGGGCCGCTCGTGGGGCCGTCGTGGGTCGCGGGCCTGCTGCTCGCCACGGGCCACAGCTGCTGGGGGATCCATAACGCGCCGGCCACGGGGAAGCTGGTTGCCGAGATGGTCTTTGATGGGCGGGCGCTGAGCGCTGATATTGATGCGTTGGATCCGCAGCTTGCGGTTTAGGGGTTTGGCTTCTGGGTTTAGGGTCGGTCCCCTCGTCTGCTTTGAGAGGGGCCCGAGAGCGGTTGGGTGGGAAAAGCGGGGGGTGGATAGGGAGGGGGGGAGGACGTGGGGAGGAAAGTCTAGAGGATACGGGGTAGGATGACTCTTTCCAGCGCAATGTTAATGCCATTAATGTAAGGTAGGCAGGTACCTAGGTAGGTAGGTAGGTTGGTAGGCAGGGAGGTATACAGATTACAAAAACCCCCAGCCCACCAACAAAAGAACAACGCCGAGTTAGTTTGCTTGGATCCATGCAGTATAGAGCTTTACGCCCGCCCAGTTAAAATAACTTTCCCTCTCCACCGTGTTGCTTTTCCCTTTTCCCTGTTATCTTCTTTTCCGTTCTTTTGTTTATATAGATTTCTCCTCTCCACCCCCCCGCCAAAAAGAAAATTGCTCACGTCCCAAACCTCCGACTCCCCTGCCTCGACAGCCTCCCGTGCGCCGGCAAGCCCGCGCCCCCGCCCGCGCCCTCGAGGTCGTCGTTGTCCAGCAGCTGGGGCCCGAACTGGACCAGCACAACCACGTCGGCGAGGCCCACGGCGACGGCGTTGCGGGCGACGCGGCACGCCGGGCCGGGCTTGCTGGCCAGCAGGCCCGTCGTCAGGCTGTGCCTGCTCCGCACCCCCCGCGCCGTCATCGTCCAGGCCTCCCACCTATCGCCCTGTTCGGCGGCTGTCTGGGAGGAGTGGGAGGGGGAGGATGAGTGTCGCGCCGCCTTCCTATGGGCCAGCCTGCCGCCATTCTCGCCCGTGTGGACGGGTAGCCTAAACGCCGTCCCGCCCGTAGTTGCGGTGGTAGAACTCGCGCAACCCGACGACGACGCCGTCGCCGCCTCGCGCCTGCGCACGCCGGCGACGCCGTTGGCGCCCGTGGCCTCCCAGACGCCCGGGTCGGGCACGACGTGCACGGCTTCGGCCGCCCTGACGAAGCCGTGGCAGCGGCGCTCGCGGACGTCGCGCTCCGAGCGCAGGCAGATGAGGCCTGTCCTGTACGGCTCCGGGTTGTGCTCCGCGCTGACCGTCGTCATCACCAGGTCGCCGTCGCCGCCGTCGCCCTTCTCCGTGTAGGCGATGGAGAAGGAGGCCACGGCCGTCGAGCCGCAGTAGACGCAGGACTGGGGCGGCGAGTGGAAGGCGCGCAGGGTCGAGAACTTTAGGGGGCGGGGGTGGAAGGAGTAGATCTGGACGCCTGTGATACGCGTTAGCATCTTTGTCTATGGGGTCTCCTTTTGACGGCCCATGGACAAACTTACCTGTGAACAGATCCAGAAGATGCAGGTCCGACTTCTCTTCGTTGTACGCCATCCCCACTCCCTTGAGCGATGGGATTACCGAGAAGCGCAACCCCTGACCCGAGGTCGGCGATGTAAGGTTTAGAGAGGCCAGGGGGAGAGGTCGTGTCGACCACCAGCCGTCCCGGTTGACCGAGATGAAGATGCCGTCTTGCTCCGTCAAGATGATCAGGCGGGCCGGCATGCGTGGGCTGGAACCAATGTGCGCGGAGAGGACCTTGCTGTTGCAGAGCTTTGCCTGGATTACCTGCGCAGTGTCGATATTGATGTCGACCAAGGCGCCGTTCTCCAGCACGATGAGAAGGTGGGTTGTTATGGTGGAGAACTTGCCGACCGTTGGAACCCTGGCAAAGACGCAGGATGCTATGCGCGAGTCGGTGGTTGTCGCGAGTGCGAAAGACTGGTTTTGTCGGTTCCACACGGCAACGTGGTGGTCCTGGGAACATATCGCTATCCACTCGGCCCTGCTGTCTATCGACACCATGGTGATGGGCCAGTGCACGCCTAGCGAGGGCGTATACGGTATGATTGTGCTACTGGGCGTGACGAATTCCAGGTCCCAAAGTCGGACCTCCCGATCGAAGCCGACCGACACGAGAAAACGCCTCGAGTCTGACGCAAGTAAAAAGACATCGAGCGTGTGCGCTTGGGAGAGACATCTGACGGATGAGATATCTGTCGACTCCCCAGACATGTCCAGCTCGTCGCCGCCATCCGGGGAGAGGAAGGCCTCCCAGAGCGCGAGGGCCGTGACTAATACAATAGAGAATATGGCCGTCGGAATCCACAGCCATCTATCTGAAAGGACCGCCGTGATCTGTCGGGTCCAGATATCGTCGACTGTTGATGCGTTGACGCCCGTAGCTTCGAGCACGATAGCCAGCGGATCGTGGATTTGAGCTACGACTATCGACGACTGCAAGCCTGCAAGCCTCATAATCGCTCCGAGTGTGTCTACATCTTGCATACGGAGCCAACTCAAGGTGTCGGCCACAGGCCAAAGGCGGTCAGCATTGCGCAATGGAAACCCGGGAAAAGCTTCCCGGTTCAATCTCAGAAGTCGACCAAACTTCAGTGTGCTTCTGAGGTCAATAAAGTGGGCGGCCAGGATGCACACAAATAGGCCGATTATCACCAAACCAGCCGTGAGTCTCGAAACGGCGGTTTCTGGCGACGACCGGTGAGATAACGCAGTTTTCGTGTTTCCGTTCTGAAGGCTCTGTGCCACATTCGACTTCTCTGTGCCGGAAAAGGTTTCCTCGAGGCTGATACTGCGGACGTTGAGTGATGAAACGGCAACGAACAGGGTGGAAAAGACAAGAAGGTCGAATGTGACTACAACGATGGCGTAGTAACCAAACGAGGCAAGCCCCAGGGGGGTGACTGAGGACAAGACCAAGAAGATGACGGCGTTTCGAGCGGCGTTGATGAAGGGTGTAGTCCCCAGGCGTTTATGCGCATTGGAAATCAGCATCACTCTGGAGTTGCCAGAGGACTTCTCGATTTCGTCGATGAACTGAAGACTATCCAAGTTTAGCAAAATATCTAACATGGGGCGTAGTCTGGGGAGTATTCACCTATTCCCAAAGCACTGCGCGAAGGCAATGAGCGGGTATGCCTTCCATGGTACTGTCAAGAGGTCAATTCCAACCACGGACGCCACAGCGAAGGCCAGGGTTGTCGACGCGAAGACCTATAACACAGATGGTTAGATCCAAGATAGAAAACTTGAACGGCGCAACCCCCGCAAGTTGGTACCCTGTATGGACTCACCTGCGCAACGACGGCAACCAACTGGGCCAGTTTGCTCCTGAATCTCGCCACGCCCCGCAATGCCCGTGTAACATATACCGCCGCCGCAGTATAGAGGGCATAGAAGGCGATATCGTCCCAAGCCGTGGCCTTGCGAGCCAGTATCATAACGATGCGACTTGTCGTCCCGTCGCTCGGTTGGCGGACGACAACATCAAGGTCCTCCGCCAGTCCCGCGACATTCCTACTCCACACCTCCCCGGCACTCGATCCCGGCGTATAAAACAAGCTGACCACAATCCCACCAGCCCCAACGACCCTCCGGCCAACCACGACGGGCGCCGCCAGGGTAGCCAGCGGGCGCAGGGCCAGGTCCGCCGGCGACCGCGCATGCACCGCCTGGCAGGCATCCACCCCGTCAGCCGAGGCGTTCAAGCCCGACAATATCGACAGCACGAACGAGGCCGGGCCATCATCATCACCACCGTCACCCGGCGTCGCCGTCGTCATCGTGGCGGTTGTGGTTGTGAGGATATCCCTAAGCAGCCGCTCCTGCACCCCCTCGGCGCCACTCAGCGCGCCCCTCCCCAGCGCGTCCGCGCCGCCGTCGGCGTATATCCACGCCTGCCTGACCTCGACGTCGATCTCGGGGGCATGATGATGATGATCCGGGGCATCAACCACATCGACGGACCTCCATGTGTCGTCGTCGGCCGCCCATCCGCCGCCGCCGCCGCCTCCTCGAAGGGCCCTGGAGGTTCCGTGCCGGGCGACGAGGACGGGGAGGGACAGCGCCGTCAGCGCGAGGGCGAGGGCCGCCGTGGCGAGGGGGTGGCGGGCCGCGAGCGGGAGGCCGTGGGATGATGATGTCTTGCGAAGCTTCTGATTTTTGGGGGGCACGGGTCCTGTTAGCTAGCTACGGGGGATGAGCTTTAGGGGGGAGGGGAAAGCTAGGAATGGGGGGCCAGCAGGATGGGAGGGAGGGAAGTGGGAATCGTTGCGTACATGCCTTGCGTGCCCGCATCTCGCCTCGATAGAAGGATGACGATATTCCATAGTACACGCGGGAGCTGAATCGCGCGAGGCGCGCGCAAGATCGTGCAGATCCCCTTTCTCAGCTTCCAGGTTCTTGTGACGGGGACGCTAAAATAGTGGGCGGCCAAGGCAGGGCGGAGCTAGTTATCTAAATTCCGGCATTTCGCCTGAAGGTGGCTGGCTGTGATTGGACAATTCGGTGCTCTTCAACCACCATGCCCCGCTTTATGAATTACATACTATGCCACGATCCTGAGCAAGCTTTGTGAAAGTCGCGTGCGTCGCGTGCGTCGCGCAAAGCGAGTGTTTCGTCTAGCACCCGTTTCCATGGTATGTACCCGTACTTACCTGTATCCGTAGTTGTATCTGCATCCGTAGCCGTGTAAACATCAATATCGTCATTCTCAGCCATCATCCCTGTCCTCCCGTATGCCAACAAGCCACTCGAACACGTCCACACACAAGCCTGACACATTCTCAACGGCCGTCTCGTCCAAACCAAGAACATCTCCCTCACCATCCCCGCGCATGGATATCCGCAGCAGACCGCCCACCTTCTCGCACAGTCCCCTATACCCGCCACGCAGCTCCTTCTCCCCGAATAGCACACGGAGGAACTGGTACAGCGCCACGACCTCGAGCGTCCCCAGCAGCCCGTCCCTGGCGTCCGGCAACGCCTCCACCTGAACGGCCAGCGCCTGCACGGCCCTGTCTCCCTCTTGTCCATCTAGCCTGTCGATCGCGATAGCGCACCGAAGGGCCAGAGCCAGGTCCCTGGGTATGGCCGGCAGGCCCCTCGGCTTCGACGGCGCCTGCTCGGAATCGGCCGAGACGAACGGCTGAGACAACGACGACGCAAGCAGGGCCTGGAAGGCGACCGAGATGTTCCGCCGCTGGTCCTTCTCGGGCAAGATAAGGGCACGAGCCACGAGTGTCCGGGCCCATCCGGCGGAGCCGGGCGGCGCTAGTCTGAGGGCGGCATCGAGGTCCGGCTTGATCTCATCCGCGCTTTCCACTGCCGGGAACAAGGCGAGAGCATTGCACAGAAGTGCCGACGAGCGCCACGCGGCGAGCAGGTCAAGCGGCGACACGACGGCGTTGTCGCGGACGATGGCATCCACCCAGTCCTCGGGAGAGGCTGCATTCTTTGGGTCGCAAGGAGGACCGACAGCAGCAAGCTCGGATGCCCTTTGGACCACCTCGTCAACGAAGACGTCGTCAGCATCGTGATCCAGCATCTCCGCCAGGTATGACGGTAGCGGCTGGTCGCCGTCGCTTTTTGACGACTCCGCTGACGCCTTTCTCAGGGCTCTCGCTCGTTCCCACAGGCTCCGAGAGGACCCTGCCAGCAGCCCTTTGAGCGGCTTGGACCACCACTCCTCGGCCAATTCCGAAAGTACCCGGGCATGCATCGCACGGAGCATCAGCCGGTACGGTGTCTCAGGGAGCGACCCGGCCCCCAGGAACGTCAGTAGCGTGCGGCCGAACGTGGCATTGTCATCGCCGCCCGTGAGCTGAGCATCCACCACCGTGTCCCACGCCCTCGCACTCCCTTCGGCGGCATCCTCGTCTGTCACCCCCCTATGTCTGGAGAAGATGACGTCCATGTTCCAGCTGTGCAGTGCTAAATTCAGCACCTGCCGCAGAACCGCAGCGCAGAGTTCAAGTCTGCGGGAGGGGACCCAGATCGTCTGGGTTGCAGTGAGGAATGCGTCCCTCCGGACCTCCTGGATGTTGGCGAGGCTCGACGGGGCCGCTTCCGTTTGAGCCTCGCGTACCTCGGTTACCTTGGGTGGCGGAGGTTTTGGCGCAAGAGCATCGAAAACCCAGGGTAAAAAGATGTAGACAACGGCACTGACGAGGAGAACCCCTCGCAATACCGACAAGCCGGCCTCCATATGCGCGGAATTTGTAAGCAAGGACAGGTGGTGGCTGTGAAAGGAGCGCGTGATATATGCGAGGAGGTCTGCCGGGAGCGCAAACAGGCCCCTCCCCGAGGGCATATCGTTGCTCTGCTCGGGGGTGTTGAATCCCTGCGTCGCCAGCATGCCGGCCAGGCCACCGACCATCACCTTACTGACTGCACCTCCCGTGGAACGGCGGCTGTCTGCTGTCTTCACCGTAAGCTGCACGTTGAGCTTCCCCAGCACCATGACCTGTTTCTTCAGGGTGCTGTTCTCCTCGGTGAGCCTCTTGTTACACGCCTGGAGTTCGATGATGTAATCTTTCGCCTTAGATAAGACTATTCCTTTGGTGACTGACTGGCCGGCCGCCCCTCTCTCGCCGCCGTTCTTGTCCAGATTTTGTAGAGATGGGATATGGTCGCGCAGAGTGGCGATCATGTCCTTGAGTCTGTTGCGGTAGCGTTTCTCGACGGTATTGTGTGCTAACCCCCTCTGTGGTAGTGGGGGTTGTGGGGAGCCCTCCTCGTCGAAGGGATCGAGCTTTCGTTTCTTGGAAGGTAGTGCCACATTCTTGGCCCGCGACGCAGGGGGTTCGGATTCTGGGCTTGAGCTATGGCCGAAACTCGAAGGGGTCTGCGCTGTGGGCTGAGGCGCTTCCGGGATGGTTTGGAGCTGGGCAAAGCCAGCCGAGCCATTCTCGCTGGGAGTCATCAAAAACTCCGTGGCGGCAAATGGGAAGCCACCGAGGTCTCTTGTAGACAAAGTTGAGAATAGGGGAGGCTCCGATAGCCCATCCGTTTCTGGGGTATCGGACGATCCGAAGGGGAACGGGCCATATAGCTGGGGATCTGCATGCCGTTAGCGATCTGATGTGACGAGGCGTACACTAGGGTGGCCAGGGTATTCTTTTAGCAGTGTAAGTAATGTGTATGATTATGTAAATACCTAACTGGGGGAACAGGGTAAGCGGCTCGGCAGCCGGGTTTTGAGCCTCGTCCATGTCGATCCAGTCCTTCCACTCGTCCCAACCATTGATGTTGGTGAAGCCATTGTCTATCGAGCTGGGAGTTTGCGCCGCAGAAGTGCCTCCGGTGACGGGAGACACGGTGGAGAAGGTGCTGTCTGGGTTTCGGCTATGCGTAGACGTCGAAGTGCTGAGTGTAGGGTGCCCGCGAAATTGGTAGTCAGGATCTACCGCGGCGCTGAAATCGTTTAAGAATTCCTGTTGGGGATGGGGATGGTGTTAACATTTGAGTGTCGTAGCCAATGCATGAATGCTTGCATTGCACCAACCTGACTGTCGGGGAAGCTCTCGTCCATTCCCGAAGAGTTCCTGGACCCCTGTAGATGGTCCGCGTCGTAAGAGAGGGTTTTGCTGGACTGCGGCCTCACGAGCCAACGGATCCTGGGAGTTTATATCAACACGTATTGTGACGCAAGAGTGGGCCGATGATCAAGATTCACGCCCAGAAAAAAGGCGATGGCCCCACCCTTCCGGGACTTGGCGCTAGCGGGCGGAATAGCCCCGCTTGGTGGAAGTCTGGTTGCCGACATGCAACAAACGGGGCATTGGGGGACGAGATGAATTGACCAATGTCATGAAATGATCAAAAATATAATTTGAGGGGAGAGTAGCCTTGCATTATCCAAAAACAACTGTGGCGGGAGGAGAGCCATCCAATTGATTAAACTAAGCCGGTCACCTACAAGACCGTCTTGAAAGGTAAATACGCTCCCGCTCACTGACGAATACGCGAATCTGAAACCAGGAAACAGTAATTACTTCATAAAAATGGTCTTCATGGCAGGTACACAGAGATCTGGAGACCGCCCGAATACGGCAGGGTCGAGGTCTTGAACCCGTTCTCAGGATTTCGGATGTAGTCGAGAAACTCCTTGTACAACGCCTTCGCCATGACGGTGTTGTCAGCGATGACGATGGAGCCGCGCCTGAGCCGGGGCCGAATGATCTCGAGCGTGGGCAAGGCCAAGGGAGTCCAGACTGAGGAAAGCCGTTAGCAACTTCGGGATCTCTGGTGGGAAAGGAATGTGGATCAATGCATACTATCGAGGAGCAGGAGATCAATTGTCTCGGGCATGCCCTCCTCAACCTGAAGTGTCTCCAGCAGGTTGCCCTCGCGCAGCTCAATCCAGGGCTCGACCTCGTCCCCGGCCTCCTTCCAGTGCGCCCTGGCCCTGGCCGCCTTGGTGGGCTCCTTCTCCGTCGCGATGACCTTGCCGGTTCCGGGCCGGGCCCCCGGGGCAAGCTCACGGTTGGCGTCGGTGACGTTCTGTCCCACAGCCAGGGCGAGGTAGATGGTCGAGACGCCGAAACTGGTGCCGGCCTCGACGATATTCCTGGCGCCGATGCTCCGGGCGAGCAGGTACATGAGCTGGCACTTGTCGGCCTCGAGGCTGACGAACTTGTCACGCATGTGGTCGTCGCTGGCGGCGGACCATGTCTCGTTGAAGAGGTAGAAGCGGGCGAGGCGGGTGATGTAGAAGAAGATCTGCGAGATGGATTTCTCCTGGGCTTCGGACTCCTGGTGCAGCTTCTGGAGGAGGTTGTGCACACGATCGCTCGCGACGACGCTTCGGGTTGACTCTTCCATTTCGAGTTTTGGGCCTGTGTGGCTAACAATACTAAACTGGAGAAAATAATAGGATTCGAATCTCGATGGGGGTCCAGGAACCCCAAACTTATACCAGTACCGAGCGTTGAGTCACACCGGTCGTCGTGACAGAATCGGAGGAAGTATAGCCCGCCTGAGCTGAAATGGCGGGCGCGGAATTGCGGGCGGGGACCCCGGCTCGGAGTCGGCTTTACCCCGGTTTTACGAGGTAATTGACTTCTGGGGGTGTTTGTTTCCAACGCTAAACCATTTACACCATGGCATAGGTAAGTAGCACAGATATATCCAGATACGTACTTACGTTTTCACGATTGTTGCCATTCATACATCGGTATCTTGTACACAAGACCTTCTGGGGGTGATACGTCCGGTTTTTGTTGAAGCTTGGAGGTAGGATACCGGCAAGCTTGCATGATATAGGTGCCTATGAAGAGCAAACACTCAACACAACTTTGAAATCATTTAAAAGTTTTCATGATAGAACTCAAGGGACGCATTCCTAATTCTGCCATTGTCATTATTCGGAATTTACTGCAGCTACAATGGACCTCAAGCCCCATTCTAACAAGCTGATCGATAGAATAGACGCCGTACTGGAGGAGTTACGTGTTAATTATCCACGCGAATCAGGGGCTCAAAAGTTGTAGAAACACCCCCCTCCTTTTTTTTCGAATATTTTTTCCTCTCTTCCTTTTGTTTTCATTTGGGGATCATCACACACAATCCTGTTTTAATTTTCCCGCTGATCTCCTCGCCCTTCCTTTCATTGCGCCTGCTTTGTTTGCGAGTAGGTTAGTCGACCAAAACTGAGATATGTAAGCAGAATCCGGTTCGGCTCAGCTTCGGCACTAAATGTATTTACTTCATGACGCCAGACTTGAGTCACACCATCCAACGCATCAACGTCTCTCACAAATTTTACCAGAGGTTGAACAAGTTTAAGATTTTCAGAGTCAGCGCGGACAGCCATGTCCGAAGCCAGCCCCCTGACGCCCGCGGCATCCGTCGCAGCCGCAATCCACGACGGCCGGCGGCATCTACTCTTGGCGGCGAGCGGATCCGTGGCGACGATCAAGCTTCCGCTCATAATCTCGGCCCTGCGGCACCACGCCAACCTGTCGATCCGCGTCGTCCTCACCAAGGCCGCGGCCAGGTTCCTCGCCGGCCAGTCGCCGGAGCAGCCCACCGTGGCCGCCCTGGCCGCGCTCCCAAACGTCGACGGCGTCTACCAGGACGACGACGAGTGGGTCGGCGGCTGGACGAGGGGCGCCGAGATACTGCACATCAGCCTCCGGCGGTGGGCTGATATCCTGGTTGTGGTGCCGCTGAGCGCAAATACGCTGGCCAAAATCGTCAATGGGATGTCTGATACCCTACTCACAAGCGTGATCAGGGCGTGGGATACCACGGGGCTAATTGATGGGAAGAAGGCGAGGATTCTTGTGGCTTTGGCAATGAATACGGCGATGTGGACCCACCCTATTACTGCATCTCAGATAAGGGTGCTTGAGGAGGATTGGGGGGTTAAAGATGGTAGCAGGGATGGAGAGGAGGAGAAGGGCGATCCCGCAAGGCAGGGTTGGTTTGAGGTCTTGAGGCCCATTTCTAAGACCTTAGCCTGTAACGATGTCGGGCTAGGCGCCATGATGGAGTGGACAGCTATTGTGAAGATTATCGAGGAGCGTATGGGGCTCTCCTCATAGATCCACACAAGCCAGATATATCGTCCAAGGACGGGGTAATCCATGACATGAATATCACCAGTGCTGAACGAGCCTCTGTCACCTGTCACCGAGCCGCCGATCCCGGGTGTCCAGCCAGCGAAGACCTCGGACACCGAACCAGTGGCGACCTCTGCCAACTCGACTACAGACCAACACGGTTTCCACGACACAGGACGCTAGGATCACAATCATCCCACCTATTACCTGCGCCGCAATGGAGGCCGCTGCACAGCCGTCGCCGGCTACGTCTCCCAATCTGGTGGCTTCCGATATTACGGTCGCACCTTGCCATCCCCAGGTCATGGTCACTATAAGAGTAGTTAATTCTAGGCCCTTTACAATCGTGTCAAGTAGCTGAGTGGACTCTTGAAGACGCTTGAACTCTGAAGAACGTGACCGGAAGCAAGACATTTACCCATTTGGGCGATGTGTGGGCACTTGAGACGCAGGAAGCTTGAGGGGAGTCGCTACTCTTGCAATGGGGGTATAATTTGAAGAATAGGCTACCTTCAGACCAACCTCACCAGCTAAAGCTCTCCACAACCAGCCTGACCAAAACACCAGATTGCCTAGACAGACCGGAGACAACACACCGGACCTCATCAGCCATCCCAGCAGGCCCACACACAACCACGGTCGTGCCCCCGGGCCTAGACCGCAACTCCGACTCCAGCACATACCGCAAGTCCAACCTCTCCCCCACAGCCACAACAACATCAACATACCCCCACCGCCTCTCCCCCCCGGCGTCCCCCCCGCACGCATAACCAAGCATGTCCTCCACAGCTCCTACCAGCGCCCCCGACCGGACCCCCCAGAACACCTTGACCTCGCCGCCGAGGCCGCCCCCCAGACAGGATAGGCGGCGCAGGACCGGCAGCACGGCGGTGATCCCGACGCCGCCGGCGACGCAGAGCACGTGCGGGAAGTCCGGGGTCGGGAACGCGTCGCCGTGCCCGGTGGTGGCGCCGTAGTGGCCCTCGACCAGGACGGGGATGCCGGCTGCCGTCGTCGCTCCGTTCCCCGCGGTGGCGAGGGCGGAGGTGATGCCGGCGTGTTTGCGGATCAGGAATGTTGTGGTGGGGACGCTGGCTCTGGCGGTTGTCGGCGGTGCCGGCTGGGGGAGCGAGTCGGAGGAGCGCGAGGAGGCGCCGGGGGTGGATGGCTCAGCGGCCTTCTCGTCGGGCACGATGTTAACCTCCTCAACGGCGGGGCGGCCTGACGGCTGCTGCTTCTGCTGCTGCTGGGCGGGCACCCGGCCGGCGGTGATGGCGGCGACGGAGAAGGGGTGGTTCTCCCAGACGCGCCAGCCGCTGAGGGTGGGGAAGTGCAGGTATGCATGGCCGGCGATGGCGACGCCCGGGACGTCGACGCGGTAGTAGTCGTCGTCGATCGGGGTGACGAAGGCGCGCCTGATTCCTCGTCCACCCAGGACGGTGCGGGTCAGGCGGGCGGTGCGGTCAAAGGCCCAGACGGCGGCGGCGACGTACAGCCACGTCTCGTAGCCCCATTGGCGGTTGAAACGGTACCAGATGTGCAGGAAGCAGCCGAGGAGGGAGAGGATGGCGAGCGTGATGTGGCCGGCGAGAAACACCTCGTAGAGGCGCTGGCGCAGTGGTAGGATTGATGCTGGGATTGCGATGGATAGCGCGAGGGTCGCGATGATGCCCCAGACCCAGTATGGTAGCCGGCTCTCGGACGCGTAGCCCCAGCCGGGCAGCTGCGTGTACATGTACAGGTAGATAATGCTGTGCAGAACGGCTTGGAGCGTGCAGATGAAGGCGATCCAGCGGTGTAGGAGCAGGAAGGTCGAGTGCGACCAGTCCGTCACCCAGAGGAGGATGTTGTTCCGGCCTGAGTACAGGAAGACCAGGGGGAAATTTGCAAAGCTGAGGATGCCCGTCCGGTTGGCTACGAAGGCCATGACTTCGATCGAGGTGCTCTCGTACCAAGTATTGGGCCAGATGATGACGTACCCCACTGCTGACAGGACCACATTGATGATCCACAGGTAGGCGATGAAGAGGGCTTGTCCCCGGGTCGGCATGATGCCCAGTCCCCACACCGGAGATGCATGCCTCGAGCCGAACAGAGGCGGGTCGATGAGGTACCCATTGATACGGGATACCCAGGACGCAGGCCAGGGGAGGAACCGTAGAAGGGAAAGGCCGATGGGGATGATGGCGCCGGTCAGCAATATAACCAGGCCGTAACGCACGTGCGTCGTCTCCGTGTCCTCGAAGTTGGCATTGGTGCCGTATATGGGACTCCACTGGTCGTCGGTGACCACAGCTATGTAATTGAGGGGGACGCTGTTGTTCAGCTCGCGTGTCGGTGGCGTGACGATGGCGTTCAGGGTGTCCGAGTAGCTCTCCTTGGGAACGGGCTGGTGTGGCTTGCTTCCTGCCACGTTGTCGACCCAGAATGACTCCAATTTGCTGATGGCGACATCCGGGCAGCGCTTCTTCATACAATACGCAAGAGTCTGGAGGAAGAAGTCGTTGCTGACTTTGCACTCCGGGGTGGGAGCCATGACCATCCAGCCGTCTCCTGAAGGCCAATCTTCGCCATCTCCATCTCCCCCCATGCCACCCATCCGCTTCATGATCATGCCGTCGGAGTGCTCATGACCCCCTCCCATGTCTGCATCTGTGCAGTTGAGCGGCGCGGTGATGGAATCTCTGCACGCATATGCACACGTCGGTTTGTACATCTCGATCCCATACCCGATGAATCCGTAGCCGGGCCGGCCAAGTGTTTGGCCGGCATCAACACCGGGGACAAGATGGGCGGCGAGCCCGGCAAGGGCGAGTTTCCGGGGGTTCATGGTTGTCTCGAGAACCCCTTCGAAATATGGTGGCAATAACTGTCCCTGTGCTGCTTGCTGGCCCCAGAATGGCTCGATGCATCATCACTTTATAATACCTGTCATTTTACTGGCGGGCGCCCTACCCAGAGAGTCCCGACTCCCACGCACCTGATGGCGGCAGTTTGAGCAAGTTTTAAGTTGTTGATTAAACCGAGTCTTGGCAGCCAGCCAGGTTCTTCATCCTGCCACTAACCTTTGCGCCGTGCACCAATATCTCGGCCGTGATTTGTCATGTTACCCAATACCTATTTACTCTTCAGATTCAGCTAAAACCTAGGGTCGAGCGAGATAGTGACACTACTAACTTAAATGCTGTCCTAGGATCCCAACAGGTTCAGACGGTTCTGCATGAGCTGTAAGGCCCAAGGGCGAAGCTAAGATTCCAAGTCGCTACAAAGACTCTTCGCCTTATATTCTCTCGGAAGGCACCTTCCGCACCGACATTATCGGCCCCAATGGCACGGTACAATGGCCAGCAATGCTGCTTCCCCAGATCTGGGCCACAACAGCGAGGTACGGATCGTATGCCCCGACACTTGATTGGATGCCAGCTACCGGGTCTAAAACTAGGTAGAACGCTACCCTACCTTCACCGGCATGGGTAAGGGTAGAAATCAGTGGGCTGACATGGCAGGAAAAAGGGCGCAGACCCTGAGCTTTGCCGAATGGTCTCGATCCCAGTAGTAAGCCGAGACGCGCGCGTTCTTGAATCAGCTTCGACTATTTCCTGCAGGTAACTGTGGGGGTACCCTCGACCCTGATGCAAGGGTCAAAGAGTTCTTGCTCGCGTGGTAGAAACGTGCTCAATTATTCTCTAGGGAAGCAGCTGTCCGCCCCCACGGCCATCAACCGCACCATTGAAATGGCCCGCATCGATCTAGCCATGCCGCCTGGCTGGGCTTGACCCATTCACCTCCTCTCGAGCACCAATTCCCACTCAAAGCAGCTAGCCCGCCCTCGCGCACCCCAAGAACACTATCAGCCATCCCGCATCTCACTAGTCCGCCCCCCCAGGAGGCGCATTGGCGCTCAAATCTCCCTTCGAAAGACCAGACCAGCCCAGCCATGTCCTCACACAGGGACCGCTTCTCAACCGCGGCTCCGACCCCAAGCAACTCCAGGGCCAACTCCCCCGCCCGCAGTCCCGCCTTCGCAGACGAGCTGGACGCAGTGCTGACCTGGTTCTCGGCGCTGAGCGGCCCCGAGCGCGCCGCGGCGCTCGCCTCCATAGCTCGGCTACCGTCGTCGTCGTCGTCGTCCCACCCGGTGCATGGGGTTGTTGTAGTAGCACCACCGCCGCTGCGCAGCCGTGATCGGGCAAGCATCGCGGCTCGGGCGCTGCCGCTGCCGGTGTTCCCGCGCGACGCCGGGGACCCGCGGTGGCTGTCCCGGTGGCTGAGGTCGCTCCGGCTGCACAAGTACGAGAGGTGCCTCGGCGGGATGCGGCCGGCGGAGCTGTTGGAGTTGGCTGATGAGGACTTGAGGAGGCTTGGGGTGGATACGGTGGGCGCGAGGAATAAGCTGCTTCGGGTGAGTGTCGGTGTGCCGTGTCTGAAGTGAGGAGAAGGCGTGGCTGACAGGGGATGATAGGCTATCAGTGTTGCAAGAGCTGAGCATGGGAGGGTTACCCCTGAATATGGGGTATGGACTATTTGAGGAGTGTCAACCCTGAACGCTCCTTATCCTGTTGGCCCAGGCAGATCAGATCAGTTGGTCAAGAGCCGACAGCGTAGCTCTCTGCACAGAGCAGGAGGATTGGATAATATTATAGGCCTGGGTGGGTTGAATTCAAGTGGATGAAGCCGGTCCTCAGTCACTTGACTCTTCAGCGGCTCCGACGTAGCCCAAGAGTACTCCTTGGCATCTGATTATGCGCTTGCTTGCAAGACTGGTCGGAAGTGACTTCTGTGTCGACAAGGGTGGGAGATACCAGGCACGGGGAAATAACAGTTCTGGTTGATCTCCTAGATTCTGCTGATAACTCGCATTCTGTCTTCGAAGCTGATCCTCGGTGTTTGCAGGAAGGAAAATGTCACCTCTGGTGGCACACCGCGAAGCAATGACCTACCGACTCCCACCTCTAACCCGATGAGGCTCGGAGCATGGTGTAAAACGATAAATAGCAACTTCAGGAGAAGCCTAGGAAACCGGCCGGCTGTGTTGAATAGTTTATATTCTCACGTGCGACTGTGATAGCAGCAATTTTCTTAAATCGAGATCACGCCCCACTTCCGCTATGATTGGTCCCCGGTTATAATATACCCCGTGACTTAGCGAGCATCTGTCGCTTACTTTATATACTTTTCTCTCAGGTCAGTTGATAACTTGGTCTAGTGGCCCAATGGCAAGGCGTTTGACTACGACAGCGTTGTTATCAAAAGATTGCAGGTTCGATCCCTGCCTAGATCAACTACTATTTCTTTTTTCTTTCTTTTTTTTTTTCAGTCTTTCTTACGTGGAAAATTAACTTTTCGTAGCCGGGACGTCATCACATCAGCTTCCCCGAGGCCTTCGCTATTACTGAATTGGCCCTCTCAGTTACTCTATTGGTTGTACTGCTATGCCTGTGACCTTTCACTTCCTCCGTTTGTCCCACCAATCCCTAGGATTAAAGCAGATTGTCGTCTTGCTTACACTTATATCTTCCTCGGCGTTTTCCACACTACAAGTAAATCTTCCTATGCAATCAATCAATGTGAATGCAAGTCTTTATATCCTCAACCCTAGATTCAATCGCTTGCTAAATAGTGGAATCTCTTGTTTGCCAACATAGTCACTGCCTGTTTGATTGTTGGTTTTCATGACACTTGTTAAGGCCGCTTCCAATTTTCTTCAGCTATAATGGTGGAGACCTTTCTAGACATCCTTTCTAGAGTTAGGGCTTGGGCGTGATATTGCTTTGTCGGGTTGGGGTGCTGGGACCACTGATTCCGCATCAGTAATGGCTTATAGAATAACCTGACCGGCCCTTCCTGCTTTTTGTAGGTTATGTCGCCCATCTTGGCCTCCACGACGACGCTCATGTCCTTAGGATGCCCCTTGGCGGAGTCGATGGCTTGGGAGTGCCTGGCCATGGGGTCCCAACCAAATCCGGGAGCCGATGTAATTCTCTGAATCCATATGCGGATCGATATAGTGATAGATACTTCATCTGCGCGTCCAGTCTTCTCCCTGAGCTTGTTACCTCCATCTACAACAGTGAACTCGCCACCAACGCTCCAAATCACTCTCACCCCTGATTCTGCCCATGCTCCGAACGCTACACCAAGTACTTGAGGAAGAGGAGCATTCGAGTCTCTGTTGTTTCAACCTTGAGGCGAAAAGGCTGCCCCTCGAGTTCCCTCCAAGTTACAGTGGATATCGGCCCCGTGGAGTCGGCTCCGGTACGCACGCCAACAACTTGTCAGATCTTGGTCAGCGGGTTAAAGAAATGTCTCGCTAGGTAGCTTGTGGCTATCAATCTTATCGCATGGAAGATAATTTGGAATTGCCAACATCTCCGCCTACAAGTGTCAAAACGGGCCATGCGCAGGGTTAGGCGAGTTGGCGTGACACACCCATTTGCCGTCGGCTGGGAGCTGGGTCGGTCGAAGCCGGTCGGATGGCTTGCCTTGTCTTGACACGACCTTTCTTTTTGTGAGAGTTTTGGTAGTGGGACGCGAGTCTCAGAAAGTCTTTGATCCGTTTCTGCCCCCCTTCGAGAGGAGGGCGGAGAGGCAGGCAGTCTGTGTTGGAAGCCCTAGTAAACAGCCATCAGCAACCACCCACCTGATATTGAATTTGCATCAAAGTCATAGGGCGCATACCGGAAGCTTCGACCAGTTCAAAACCAGTCTCCGCACGCGCACTGCGAAGTTTCTCTCAAATTCAGTAAATATTACACACAGAAGCCAACAGGGCGCCGAAGCGCGACGCGGAGACACACCACACTCAAGCCAGCCGAAGCTAGCGAGCGCGTTGAGGAGCACTTGATCATATCAAAGCCAGTGCATGCGATATGCAAGGCCTTTCATTTGTCGGCAGCAGAGAGGCGCAGCCGATCCCAATGACACGCAGCTGCTGTATGTCCAACCACTGGCATTTTAGAGTCCATATGATACAATAATCGCAGTCGCTTTTGCCTCTCTATAACGGGGGCGTCCAACGTCGAACGTACTCTCCCAAGCCCACCTCTCCTAGAGTCTCCTGGCACATGATCTAAGAGACTAAAGCGATCAACTGGCGCGGCATGGCTATGCTGACTAGGTCCTTTCAAGTGTAGCATCGTCAAGGATGATACGCGATGCGTTAGATCTGGACGTCAGGTAGACAACTCTAGTTCGCCTTTGATGCAGGCACGTAGGCTAGGCAAAAGGGTCCACAGGGACACTAGGCATCTACCTTCCCCGCACACTGAGTTGCGTGAAGATGGGGGCCAGGTTCAGGCAGCAATCCCACAGCGAACAGTCACCCGCATTTCGTGACTTGTACCTGACAAGTACTTGGCCAAATACAGAATCTGTAAACCCGTCGGGCAACGCTACCCTACCTGCATAGACGGCCAACAGTCGTCGTGTGTCGTGGACATGCAGCTTGGCTGCATCGTATTCTTGATCAGTAGCATCCACCGAATCGACGTCTGTGCCTTATTGGAGGTTTAGGCAGAGACAATTTAATGTATTGTCAATCGAATCCAGCCACCCAGGTCTAGATATATCGGGTGGGCAGGCTCGACAGCCTTGGACGGCATTTCAGTAAGGATCCTTGCATCTCGGATCGTCGCTAGCACAATCAATCCCACAGCTTACACCATGTGCAAGTACGCCAAACAGATGCGCAAGTTTAAGGAGTGCAAGAACAGAAGTAACCCCACGTTCTGACCACGAGGGTCATCACCGCCCCATGCGAGACCAAGAAAGAACTGCAATGTGAGAAGCTAGAGCTGGACACAAAGACGGTATTTGGCTCGGTTTCTGTGACGGGTGCTTGCCCATTGTGCCCAGCACAGTGAAGCGTGAGGTTCCCTATTCGATCTATCAAGACGTCTGTTGCTGACAGTAGCACGCCTGCAGTGTCGATGTCACTTTATTCCTGATGGAGCCCCTGGATGAGGCTGTGGAGAGTAGCTTCGTCGCGTCATATTGATGTCAGGCTGGGATCGTACACAGCATAGTGGTTCCCTGTCTTTCGCTCCCTTCAATACAGACTTCTGCTTGCAGCTGGTCGTCGTCAGTCTTGAACTCTAGAGCACCCATAAATGCGACCAGTTGTGCCAACGCCTCCAGGACCTCCTTAGCACTGTCAAACTCTTCGTCCCAGCACTTCCTTATTATCGTACCGGCCATGTTACCCACTAGAGAAGGGAACTCCTCCCGCGCGTACCTCGCTTCCACCTCTTCATCTGGAATTCCTTGGAAAGGCCTCTTCCACATTGTGATCTCGTAGATTGCTGACCCCAACGCAAAGAGTTCTCGTTTGATTGGCGGCCGAGCCTTGAATTCTCTTCCGCGTAGTGGCAGTTCGTATTGAATCTCTTCGCAAAATGTCGGCTTAAATTCGTAGCCCTCGAGAAGCGAAGCACCAAAGTCGCCAAGTTTGACACGGTATCTGTCGAAGAGGAATAAATTTCGACAGCTCATGTCGCAGTACTGCACACCCTTTGAGTGGAGGTAATCGACTCCTGTCACGACATCCAGTGTCATCCTGAGCCGGGTATGCAATGGAAGAGGCTCGTCTGCATGCTCCTCAATAAACTGCCGGACGCAGCCCAGAGCAGCCAGCTCTAGCCGGAGCGAGTGAACGCCAGGACAGTGTTGTTCGAGGCCGAAGCATCTGAGAATCTGCGGGTGGTCGCCGAGATGTTTGTAGATAGTGGCCTCCCTGGCAAGGTCGTCCTCACAGTCATCTCGACCAAAGTAGTACTCTCCATCCTTCCAGACCTGGTGGCCCTTCAAGACTGTCTTGTTGTCGGTTGTCGTAACGTAGCTTGTGGCCCCAAGCCCCAGCAATTCATAAGGCATTCTGAATCCTGGCGTTTCGAAAGCGGGTTTGGCAATAAATGTGAGGTCGTCGAGACACGGAAAAGTGGATGCCTCCATAGGTGCCCGCCGCCTCAGTTCGGCGCCGGAGCCAGGTTTATCCGACGCGAACAGCCACATGGACACGGTGGACCTGACCTTAGGTAGTTCTCCACTTTAGACTCGGCGCCTCTCGGCGGAATAAATTCTCATTCGCTTCGAAGGCAATGACCCTGGAGTGTCTCATGTTTTTCTGCGCGGCCGAATTTCATCACCTGCCTGATCGAGGCGCCATGTCTAGTTGAAGGCCGTCAGCGGGGCTGGGAGAGGCCTTACCGTTGACCTTGATGAGGGTCTCACAGCGAATGGCATGTATGGCCAAGTTGAATTAGATGAAGACTGCCCGCTTTGCCCACTGCGAGACCTGCTTGCCCCGGACGTGGAGCAAGAAAGAACCAAGCCTAAACAAATTGAAAAACCTCAGCAGACAACAACTGTTTCGAGACACAACTTACAACAACAGGATCTCAAGGAATTCAACTCGGTGGACTCAAGCTGCGGATCGAGTCAAACCCCTCAAACCTACAGTCAAGAACAAGTTCGGGAGAAGAGCAAGGGAGGCTATTTCAGGCAACCCTGTCAATGTGGTCTCTGTTGGTGATAAGGGCGGCAGCATTACATGCGTAGAGCGAGTTGGGAGGATTATAGCCAATGGTGACTGACTGTACGTGGTCACGACTTGTTGTCTGGCCGAGCGGTTGCAGCCTCATGTTGGGTTTCTGTCTTGTCGGGCGAAGAAAAGGAGCAAATAGTAGCGTGCCAAATGCGTGTAGTGTATCGTCACCCGCGATAGTTTGAAACAAACGGAACCGCGCGGCTCGATCGGATCATAGGGCGTAGTCACTGAGAATCTGTATACTAGTAGATATATTTATAAGATTCCAAATGTGTTTATGCTCCCTTCAGCGTAGAATTTTGTACCTGACAGGAGGGGGAAACTTTGGCACCAAACCATAGAATGTACCCTATGCACTGCCTAGGTACCTACTACACTGGGCATTCACAGCGATACTGTGCGGCCTATTCTGCAGCCTTCTCCTTCTCTCGTAAACAACTGGTTCTAAACATAGGCAGATGACCAAGGTCAGACACGAAAGGGGTTCCCCTGATCTATTTACCAATGAAATATCCGTTTCCCGTTTCTACCGCCTTATCTGTGATACCCAGGCATTCTCACTATTTATACTGTGTGCTGGAAACGCAGCCCCTTTGCCGTTCCCCAGATTCTCCCCTCTCTGCGCTTGTTCTCCAAAATATTCCAAATCCATCCCAACTCCCCTTCCTGACCAAGAAAGCATTCCTATTTTTACGCTGCTTCGATTCCAGAATGACTTCCACCCGGCAAAACAAGAGGATGGCCAGCCTGGATGTCCTCGACAAAGAACGCGCCTAGACTGTGCGACGGGCCTTGATGAACATTCTCACGACCGAGCTTGCCGAGTTTACCTATGCACAGATCCTCGATGGACTCCCCACTCAACAAGCCATTTTCGACTCCTGCCAGTGGATTCACGACCACCCCACTTGCCAACTAAAACATGAGAAGCTATGCGACGGTTTCCTCGAAAAAGCCCGCGAATTCCGATCTCACTTCGACCCTTCAACCTTGGTCTTTGGTAAAGATGTGAGCACCCCACCCCCATCCCCCTATAGCTGTAGCTTGGGAAACTGTCTATGCTGACCGTCTGATATTCTATAACACATCCAGGTACTGGCTGCATTCCAGAAATCCCAGCCTGGCTCCAAGGAGTTCAATCTGCGACTTATTGAGCTTGTCGTTGTTGCTTGCCATCAGATTGGTGCTTCTCTCTTTAAGCTGGATGGTGGAGGACATCGGCATGAGGTGCACAACTCATGGCTGGCAAAAGCCCGCCAAGAGGAAGAGACCGGCACCAAGCGGCGCTTATATCACCCTCCCCCGGCTGCTTTTTTCCATAGGTTTTACGAGAGGCATGAGCAGTACCCGATGGGTGTCGCTGATGTCGTTGGGTACTGGAGCGAGGGGAGAATCTTTGGGGGCGTTGTTGTCTTTGATCGCGGAGAGAGTGAGCAAGAGGTTAGTTGGCATCCCATATTTCGACAGTTTATTATTTCTAACCTTCGTCGTTTCATTCCTTCCTCTGCAGTGTAAAGATATGTGGATCCACGGCATTCTTGCCAAAGGCCCGCGGACCTTGTACCCGCCCACGAAAGAGCAGTTTGAAGCGTTGGTGGCCTTCCTTTTGGCAGACCTGTCGTCTGGTCTCCACGTCGATTGCCCCCTCCCCATTCACGGGACCCGACTGAACCGGCCTCGCTGGGATCCATGGCTCTCGATGCGTTTCCACATATTCAGAGACCGATACGAGCGGGTCATCCCGGCTCGGCCGCCGCCGCACCGCGTGACCCACACCTTTACCCACTGGCCCGAACTTGAGGACCAGTGGGTCATAACGGAGATGGATATGAGGAGAGAATCAGGACAGCCTGTGGACAAAGAGGTATTGAAGAGGGCTTACGAAGGCCTGACTCTCTTGACGCCGTCGTCGCTTCTATGGCGGCCACGCATACCCGAATATACTCATGAAGGCTGCTGAGATGGGATGTAGACGAATATGTTTTTTTATGTAATTCTACAGTCAACTTTGGAACCGATTAACAGTTCCTTCAAACAGCCCTCATATGCCGAGAAAGTTGCTGCGCAGGATAAGCTCAGCAATGTTATTGATGAGCGGTTTAGGCAGGCCGGGCCGAATGGGGCTACTTATGTTAATGAGGTGAGATATGGTTTTCCTGGGGCGGGTTGTTGTCCGGAAGAGATTGCTAACGGGAAGACAGGCCGACCCGTTCCAGCCGGACTGGCAGGATCATTTCTGGAGCACCAACTATGCGAGGTTAGCGGAGCTCAAGAAGAAGTGGGATCCCGAGGGCATATCCTATGCCATCTCGACGCCAGGGACCGAGGATTGGGTCCAGATCGAGACTTTCGCCCGGCTGTGCAAGAAGCTGCGAGGAGTCGGCAGAGATCTCTCAAACTGGCATTTGTTCCCCCCATCTAGAGTACATAGTGCAGAGATCGATCGTTACCTGACTTTCAAGAACCTTTCTTCATTTGCTGCTCCTGTTTGCTGAATGACCAAAAATATAAGAAAATATGGGGAAGAAGGGGACATTGAGGTAGAAGCTGGATCCCGGCCATACGATAATATCATGTACAAAACAGCATCTTCGTGTATGGGGTGATTTTACCCCTTGATCAAGCCCGTCGTAATGCCTTGACTCCCGTACTATTGCTGGCTAGAGTCGCCTTCTGCGTTTATGCTTGGTTCGTTCCAGCTGTGCCACAGCAATTGACCTCACCATCCTCCAGCCCGATTTAAAGGTATCATTACTCGTTTGCTTCAAACCATTTCATCCCCGCGCCGCATCCCCGACGCCACAGGCTTACGGTGAGGATAACCCAACCCCCCGGTGCCATTGCCAGCAACACCACCGACGGGAGCGACACCGTTGCCACCCAGTCCGGTCTCGGCAGCCGCCGCGCCGCCGATGCCCCACCCAGCCCTTCTCGTAAACGTCGCGCCCGCCAGCTCGTGGTCGCCGGCGAACGAGATCGGCGCGACGCGGCTCAGGGGCACGTGGTTGATGCGCCAGTCCCAGATGGCGGCGTAGCACATGCGGTATGCGGAGAAGGCCATGACGGTGCCGATGACGGCGCCGGCGACGATGTCGTACCAGTTGTGGAACTCGTCGATGGTGAGGGCGCCGCCGATGAGGCAGGCGCCGAGCAGGGGCGCGTAGATGGCCACGAGCTTCCACATGGCCGGGTGGTAGTTTGCGAAGACCTTGAGCTTGGCGTTGAGGTACAGGTACAAGTAGACGAAGCCCGCGAACGCCGCCGTCGCGTGCCCGCTCGGCATCGACTCGAGGCTGTCGTCGATCTCGTCGCGGTCGCCCGTGCAGATCTCCCGCGTGTAGTAGATCTGGTTGAACCCCTTGGCGTTGTACCCGCCGTCCGTGATGCCCGGGTCCGCGCTGGCCAGGCTGACGTCGGGCCGGCACACGGTCAGGAAGTGCGGCCGCAGCCCGCCGATCAGCCACTTGATGAAGACCTGGAACACGGCCGCCGCGATGACACCGTAAAAGAGCCCCACGATGGCGTTGTTGGCGTCCCAAAAGGACCGGATCCGCACCTGCATGGCCAGGATGACCACGATGGGGATCACCGTCGCAAGGAAGGCCGCCAGCCAGATGGGCACAATCTCCTTGCGCATCGGGTAGGCGAACTCTGGATACACCACCTCGCCGTCCGAGAAGGTCACGGCGAAGGACCGGCTCGGGGCTGGGTGAGCCATGTAGACCTGCAGGGCGAGAAAAAAGATAAGGGGTCAGTATAACTGGGCGGCTTTGCTTGAACGACCATGCGTCACTTACACCGAGGCCGACGGCTCCCATGATGATCATGGTGAGGATGTCCAACCAGGTAACTTTCAGCCAGTGCCCAAACGTCGGACGCGTTGCCATCGAGTACGGCTCGTGGTGGTGGTGATGACGGGCAGATCGGCGGCGGTCATGAATGGCAGGGCCATCTCGAGCTCGGCGGCTGAAGATGCCCATTGTGAACGAGATCTGACAAGGGCTTCAAGAATGAAAAGAGAGATGTTGACCCAGGAGCAGCCAGCTTCTCAAGGGGGCAGACGGCATTTTTATCATTGATACGATCTGTACCTGCTTGTGTGCAGGTTTGATGGGTACTTTGGCTGACGTCATGTTTGAGGTTGATCAACAACGGTGCCAGCCGCCTGTAATTACAGAGTACGGGTCATCCCTTCTACACGTCAAACGTATAATTGGCCAATTATTGAAGTCAATCAAAACTTGGAAACAAAAGTCTATTGCGCCATCAAATAAACTCTGACCGACCTAGGTACTGTAGCCATGGTTGAGATGGCATAATCGTGAGTACCTACCTAGGTAATGTAATGCGCCTGATTCTATGTCTATTGCTCAAGTTGGTTGGCACTAACTACATTACGAAATATAAAAAAATACAAAAAATATACCGACATGAGCCGGATTTGAACCGACGCCTCCGAAGAGACAAGATTTCTAGTCTTGCGCTTTAGACCACTCAGCCATCATGCCTCATTGGTGAAAATTGCTGCCAAATCATAGCTCATAAAGGGGAATACCACTATGCCCCCTGCGTTTCTTACCAGGGCAGGGATACGTTAGCGTGGTTTAAGAAAAATCGGCGTTTTCCCGTTGTTCATCCCCAAGGAACGTTGACTCTCTCTTAGGAGTCGGTCATTGCTCCCAAGTCTTTGTTGACCTAGAAGGGGAGATTGAAAGTTATTTCAATCTGAGCGGCTGCTCGAGCGTAATCGTTTTCGGATTCGGAATACTGCCGAGATGGATTACGACCAGCAAATAGGCCTCGTTCAGATTTATTGCCATGCAGTGGTGACAGTGGCAGGGTCGTGCGGACTCCACCTTGCTGCTGGACTGGTCCTAAATACAGGGTATGAAGTCTAGAGATCAGTCACGCGGCCCTCTCGTATGGCCTTTGTAGCCTAATTGCTCCGGATCAAGCGTATTAGCCACCGATGCGCCATACGGCTACTGAGCAGCACGTAGTCACGACGGTGGCGTTGAAGAGATGGAAGAAAGAGGGAAATCACAGTCACCACCTCCAGTATGGTTGTTGCACGACGGGGGAAATTCATTTCTTCAATTCATGTTACCAGCATCCAGCATCCATGGATGGGTCTGTCTGTCTGTGCACTTGGCGATCTTCTCTGGATACCTGCTGAGGTCCGAAGACCAGACCGGTGAGAGCCGACCTATGAGGCTTTGCGAAGCGCAAACTAAGGGGAAATGCAAATAAGCAACCAGGAATTGTCCAGTTCCAAGGCGGAGGGTCCTCGGAAGGAATGTCGGGATCGGGTGTGTATCCGTTGCTTTCCCTGGCCAACACCGATCATATCTTGATCACTTTGCGGTCATCGACTCAAGCGTGCTCGCCAGGCGGAGGTAGGGTCCGCACTCCGGTTCGTGCCCCGGCATAGCGCCGTCGATAGCAGCCCGCACCTTAGCCATATCCTGCTCGATGCCCTAAAGAAGTTTGTTAGGTTGTTGATTCACGGCCAAGCATTCCATACCTACCTACAGTGGAAACAAGTATGTTGATCGTCATCAGGCGACGGATAGAGGCTAACTCGTCAAAGGTAGCTTGCTGTAAATGGATGGTCCTCTGCCTCAGGGACTCTTCTTCAGCTTCGAGGACTAATCCCAGCTGTTTGCAGAGCTCCTCGAGGAGCTCAATACGAGGACCGAATTTTCCGATGACAGGGCCATCACTGATTTTAGTCTTTTGACCGAAATCGCTGTTTATGGCCTTGCGAATCTCGAAGCTGGAGTTCCAAACTCTCTGGGCAAAACCGAGGCAGCGGGCAGGAATCTATTGCCGGACAAGCGGTGTCAGAACAGCACGGGAAAATACAAAGGAGGTTACACTCACCACAGTACACTCATCGTATTCCATAAGTCCATCGCATCGGGTACACTCGAGTTCACCTCCGCTCCAGCACTCAGATTCCATATATCCCTCGTGACAGTGTGTAACACAGGGACCACAGGGCCAGTTGGTTAGGTACGCGCCCTATCGCCGACTGTTAGTGGAGCTATTGGTGCCTAGGAAATGAACGCACCGTTCGACCAGCGAAGCCGACCTTCTCGTCATACGGGAACTTGGCGCAGATATCATCTATCGACGCCATGATGGGTGGCGAGAGAAGGGTGAGCAGAAGTAAATGGTAAAAGGTTGTCGAGTTCAATTAGGTTTGCTGAGCCAACGATGACTTGGAATAGACTGACTTAAGTACTCCCATCCCTTCCTGTCAGGTTGGCGAGGAAAGCAATGGAATTACCAACTTACGTGGGCCTGGACGGTGCGGTAGGCTACCTGAGCTTCAAACCAAAGAGTATTTACCTACGCTACAGTAGCTCAAACCCAGAGTGTCCGGTTGGAAGAATGGATGACAGACTGAGGATACACCGGTTGCCTGCCCGCCTGCCTGCCCGCCTGCCAGCAGAACAACCTACACAAAGGGAAGGATACCACGATATCCAGTACCTACTGCATTTGATAATACTTCAAAAGGGCTGACACACGATAAATTGCTTTCTTTCTCTATGCTCAGCGTTCCATCTTCATGGGGGGCTCTCTTTGATGCCTGGTAAACTTCAATTGTTCCCCTGAAGAGGCCAAACTGCACGAAAGAGATATTGGAACAATGAAGCAATGGTACTCTGAGGAAGGCCCATGGCCCGGGAAATGATCACTACGAACTATGACAGCTGAATGGGGGAGCCACCTGTCAGCAAAGAGACAACAGCGCATGCAAGGAGAGTATACCCAGCAGAACAACAGGGCTGATTAGCTGTAAGGGCAGCCCATTCCAGAAATGTTTGCCAGGTTCAATATGGTCTATCTAGGCTGTAGCAGCGTCTGAGCTGCATTGATACCTTCAGAGTAGTACATTTAAAAGAAACCATCGATGCTACCACTCGAAAAATGTGGCCTTTTCCTCCAAATTCTGGATGCGTCTCTCCAAGGAACCCACTCGCTCCTCCTTCTTGGTGATGGAGCCCTCCTCCAATTTTCGAGCCGCGTCCTTGTCCTCTCATGAGGCAGTACCGTAACTTTCTCTGACCTTCGTCTCTGGGACATCCGATGACACAAATACTGAGGCGAAGAAAAGGGGGATGTCGGCAGCATTGCCTCGAGGTCCTTGCACTAACCTTTTGATCGCTCATATTCCTCCCACCGTTCCTGATAATCCGAAATGAGATCCAAAATGTTCTTGCGGAGTTTCAGGTGACGAATTGTATTGGCATAAGTCTTCACCAGCTTGCGCTTTACTGGGATCCCCCGAACCGTAGTTGTAAGATTGCCCTGAACATGTTGACTATGATTCGGCACATTTTCCCAACAGTTGATCACGTCGTAACCGAACTGCACCGTGGTGCCCCAATTTCGTGCCCAGGTAATCTGACGGTTTCCAGCATTGTTGTTGTATCGGAATAAACACAAATGCCCTTCGCCACCGTTCCATATCTCCATGACCTCAAGTTTGGGCATGAAAGCAGCCGCACGGCCTGCAGCCATCAGCAACCTCTTGATCTTTCCGGGCCCCATCTTTTGATGTAGCACATGTGATGTCAGGGCCAGTTCTCGAAGATTCTCCCAGGGAATTACGGTTGGATTTTGTGGCTGGGTCGGATAGAAGTCTGCAAAGAAATCCTCGGCATCCACAAGGAATGCCGCAGACAAACTCTCGAGGAAACGGCTGGACATTGAGAGGGCTCTGCCCAAAGGTCGGCTTGCTCGCTTGGAGGATCGTTCGGGGTGTAGAAGTTTGTCGAAGTCCTCAAATATATAGAGTTCCCGGAGAGTACTCGGTAAGCACCTCCAAACTAGGCTGAAGTAGCCTGCAACAGTAAGTTAGCCAAAGTGCTGCGGCAAGGAATACGACTTTCAACATACCCCTCTCAAATACTAACTGCCGCCGTGGGCTGACATCATGCCATCCTTCATGGCGGAACCACCGGAGGCATGTGAAGGCCTCACGGAGGAGCTTTGCTAAGGGATTTGGCGGTGATTTTCCGATAGAACTGTCGACGGATAAGCAGGCCGGTCACAATCTCCACCTTTGGAAACGTCTGGGAGAAGGCGGAGAATTCGGGAAGGCTGAGGTTGATAGCCAACATTCCCATAATTCTCTGTTTTGATCCCAAGCATACAGCATCCCGATGGCCGTCAACCCACCCATGAGATGGGTCATTCAGGGGGTTGAGTTTAAGTCTGGCGGCTCGTCGCCTGTACGCCCCCGTAATCTCTCTCCAAGTCTTTTTTTTCTTGGTACGGATAGTCGTGCTCGAGGCGAAAGTCCCTGAATGTGTGCTTGGAATCACTCGGGGAGTAGACACCAAATTCCAATGTTAGCCCTTGGTAGCGGCGGCCACAGCCGCAACCACAGGAGAATCCGGTCCAATTCGATAGGATAATCAGCAAATTCCAGACAGCTCGGCTAAAGATATCGTCGTTCCTGTTAGAGTCAGCGATAGGAAAATGGTGTTGGCAAACGAATGGTGCCACAGTAAACCAAACCACGGATCAAGCAAGGTCTTACTTACTTCCTGGTTGTTTCAAGGTCCTCTCTTGATTGGCAGACTGTGCAATCGTACTCGTCAAGCCTGACTCGAAGAAACAGGTGCTCGAGGTAATCTCGTCTGTGTCTGGTAGCCTCCGTGCCCATAAATTGTTCAAGGCCAGATATGCGGTCTTGGTCCAGGACAAGTCGCTGGAAGTTCCTCCGTTCAAAGACCCGTTGCCACTCCCGACAGACGCTGGCATATCCGGCGCGGGCGTACGGTTCGGATTTGAACCTGTAATCCTCTCCTACTATTTCGAGGATCATCGACCGAATCTCGGCCGGCAATCGCCTCCAGCACCCCATAGTGGGAGGACGTTCGCAGGGATTTAAGAGAGACTGTTGAGGGGAAGTCGAAAATCAAGACCGAAATTTATTTGTTGTACTACTTAAGCTTTTTGGCCTCTGAGTCACTTTGCCTGGCCAAGGAGAGCTTGCACAAAGGTAAAGACAAACCTTATATCCTTGCATACGCTGAGTAGCTTCTAGGAATTGCACCTCTCGTGTACTGCCTAGGTTTGTGCCAATGATACCTACCCAAAGATGCCGCTGCTGACAGCTGACTGAACCAAGCTCGCATGAATCGGTGGACTTTTATGGGAGCCGTGGTTTTCAGACTTGCCAGGGCTGTCTCGTCCAGGAAATCAGGCAACTCCAAATAAGAGCTTGTCTTTGCGGGTAGGGGCATTTGGCAATTCAGGCAGGGGGGTCTATGCCAGCGACAGCGACGGTGACGGCGATGGCGATGGCAACAGCAACAGAGACAGCGACAACAAGAGTACCCGACTTTGGCAATAGCGACAGCAACGGCTAGCCAAATGCCCCTACCTAACACTTAAATACCTCTCTGCCTGAATAGCTGAATGCCCTGCCCGAATACCTAACCACCCCTACCCGAATAGCGAAATGCCCCCTGCTCGCGGAGACAACCTCCCAAAAAATGGTCGACGAAACCTACCTAGATACGACCAGTGTTCCGGGTAGGGTCGTGATTATGTACCTCTTGATCTATACCGTCATCTCCGGAGAAATTCTCGGAGAAAGGCCCTCCTGTTGATGGTCTTAGGAGCCGACTTCGTCAAAATGGGAGACGACAGTGGAGGTATCCTCTCCCTTGACCAAGTTTGGGCTACGCTGAATTATTGCAGAGCGGCCTCCTTGAATTCTGCGTCATCCTCTTCCACAAGAAATACACTTTATACACCACACGTCTCAAAAAGACCTGGAAGATGTGGTTAAAGACCTCGAGAGCGGGCTGGACGTGCCCAAGCACAGGACCGATGGGTTGAGATGCAAGAGTTCAACCGTAATCTGTGACATTGCTCTCGGACCCAGGAATCTTTCACGACGGCGGCATACCCTACGAGTCTCTCTCCAACATCCACGGCGCCCCCGACCGTCCTGCCGACCCCCTCCATGCCAACGACGGCGGCCAGGGCTTTGACGGCCGACCTGAGGAGGACGCGGAGCGCGAGGCGAGTCCAGACCAGCAGGGCGCGCGACGGCCAGCTGAGGGCGTGGACGAGGACGATATGGATGAGGTTGAGGACGGCGAGGACGGAGAAGGCGAGGACGAGGAAGGTGAAGAGGTCACGGCTACCTTCCCACCTATCCGTGGGATGTGCGATACGGTTGAATGTGGGGCTGATGAAGTGCATGGGCACGGCCCTGCGGGAGTTCCATTGGATGCTGCGAGGCTGGGTTGGGACTTCCGATGTTTCGCCGAGATAGCGTAAATTGAACATAGTAGCCTTGTTTGTTAGGCAAATCAATATCGACTTTTTCGGGAGCTGACTGGGTGGTTTATCACCGTGAACAAGGCCACACATCCTTAGGGGGTTCCAGACACGCACAGCCCCCAATGGCTTCTGCAACCCAATGTCTTGCCTCACTGGCAAGGCTCAGCTTGACGTCAGCGGCCCGGCCCTCCACAGCTTCGATACCGCGGTTTCTCGTGCCATCAGTAGGCACATCTCAAGCTCGGTACGCGTCCGGCGGTGCAGGCGGCTTTCGGAAACGGGAGAAGAAGAAGAAGGTGTACAAGGCATTCCGGTCGTACGATCTGACTGACCTGGAACAATACTCTCTCTGCGATGCCATCAGGTAAGGCGCATGCTCCAAACCCCGAAGGACACAACCCACCCAACAGCAACCTAACATTAGCCCGCCTCTCCCCCAATAGATACCTCCGCGCCTACGAAGTTGGCCGCCCGCCCACATCGGTCAAGTACGCCCTCGCCCTCAAGCTCAAGACCGTCAAGAGCGGGCCCGTCGTCCGCAACCGGATCCGCCTTCCGCACCCCGTCAAGACGGACACGCGCATCGCCGTCGTCTGCCCGGACGACAGCCCATTGGCCGCCGAGGCACGCCAACTGGGCGCCGTCGTCGCCGGCGAGGAGTCGCTCTTCGCCAGCATCCGCGAGGGCAACGTCCCGTTCAACCGACTCATCTGCCACACGGACAGCGAGCCGGCGCTGAAGAAGGCGAACCTGGGCAAGATCCTCGGGCCCAAGGGGCTCATGCCGAGCATCAAGACCAAGACCATCACCGCCAATGTGCGCGGCCTGATGAGGGAGCTGGTCGGCGCCGACGAATACAGGGAGCGCGGCGGCGTGCTGCGGCTGGCTATCGGGCAGCTGGGATTCACCCCGGAGATGCTGGGGGAGAATGTCAAGGCGTTTATGGGACAGGTCAAGTCGGACGTCTCTAGCTTGGAGGAACAGGTCGACAAGAAGATCGAGGAGGTGGTTATCAGCTCGACCAACGGCCCCGGCTTCAGTCTGAACGGTACCTTCAACTCAACCGACAACAAGATCCAGCCTGCGCACCTGGAGGGTCCTATGTAAATTCCTGGGAGGGAGCAAGGAAGGCTGCTGTTTTGTAAAAATACCATGTATCACTTGTAGAGCAAGGAAATCTTGAGAATCTGTCTATCTTCTGGGTATCTTAAAGTCGTTTCGTCTGCCCTTGACTCTAATGTCTCGCGCTAGACTGGTTTGAAACTCGGGTGTCTATTTCCCCTTGAGGACGCGCACCGCCTCGACATCTGCGTCGAGAACCCTGTATATCCCAAGCAACTTCACGAGGCGGGTGTGACCCTTCGCCCCTGCTTTGCGGGCTTCCCTCAATGCCGTGCCCAGGTCTAGAAGAATCGTGCTCCGGCATTTCGTCGTCCTCTCATCCATCTTCTTGACGAACGGCATATCTCTCCCGATGGCGTCGGCAAGCTCCTCCGCGGCAAGATAGTCCATCACCAGGGCAGTCAACTTGGCCGGGCTGCTGCCGCCGAACCCCTCACCGTCGTCCTCGTCCTCGTCCTCGTCATCTTCCTCGTCATCTTCCTCATCACTGCTCTCAACTTCGCCCCACACGCCGTCGTCATGCTCCCCGCCACCGCCAACCACCCCCGCCTTCCTCGTTGCAGCCCCATACCCCCCCACAGCCAACCGATCCTCTAGCACAGCAACCCGATCATCCAGCTCGACCATCCGCCTCCCCAGCTCGACGGCGGCCCTCACGCGCGCCAGCTCGCCCGCCAGGGCGGCGACGCCCTTCCTCCGCTCGGCGACGCGCGCCAGCAGCTCGGCGACGGCCCTGCGGAAGCCGAGCAGGGCGACGCGCAGGCCCTCGACGCGGTCCTCGCCGCCGCGCAGGCCGTCGCCGAGGCCCAGGAAGGCGGCGTAGTTTGCGTTGACGAGCGACAGCAGCTCGGCGCTGGCGGCGGCGCTGCGCTCGCGTAGCTCCGTGCGCAGGTCCCCGAGCGTCTGGTGCCGCGCCGCGGGGCCGCCCGAGTGTAGGGCCGACAGGTAGGCTGCGGCGTCGAAGTCGGCGGAGAGGAAGTCGCGGCGGGGGAGAGCTGTTGGGAAGGGGAGGGGTGAGGAGTCGGAGTCGGAGTCGGAGTCGGAGTCGGAGCCGGAGCCGGAGGATGAGAAGGGGGGATATCGCCGTGACCGTCGATCTGTGTGGTCTGGTGGTGAGGATGGCGTTGATGCGATATTGATGCCGCTGTAGGAGGAGCCCGGGCGGGATGTTGGTGAGGGAAGGGATGGCGCTGTGAGGTGAGCCATGGTGACGGGTCGGCCGGGACGGGCGAGATGAGGCTTGGGCAAGATGGCACGCAAGTACAGTTGCTATGTGTCAGAGGTGGGATGCATGTGTGGAGGTGCGAAAAAGTACGTGCTCCTCCTGGTAGTCAGTGGTCGACTGTTGGATGAGGTTACGAGAGCATTCAGTGGACAGGTGCCATTTTTGGATGTCTGGACTTTGCCAGGTGTCACTATGGTGACGGCTAGTAGAGCGCCACAGGCTCTATGCTTAGCCACAACCCTCGTCTGACCCCTGTCATGATCAACATTGTGTCGATTGATAAATTTCGTGAGCCGAGTGGGGGTTCGATGTGTCATTGGGGGGCCGGCAGATATTACGTACGTGTATTCCGGAGAATCTAGACTCCAGCGCGTATAACCGGGGACGGGGTGTCGTACACCCATACCGTTCGTGCACTCATCCACACAAAGCTGAGGTCAATTGCCCCACTGCTCGAACCGTTGGAGAACGATGAACGAACTGAATGTCAATTGAGGAGGACGCATCTCCTTACACCGGAAGGATAAAGTAAATAATGTTACCTCCCTGGGATCACCAACAAAATGAGGGCTTCTACTGTGTAACCACGCGGATATTGGTCGAGCAGTGTCAGTGCCGCCTCCGGTTCTTGTTTGCCGAATGATCCCGATTCAGGTACCCCATTGGCTACAGTAGGGTAGCTGATGGAGCACGCCAAGATTAGTTATCTGATCATCGCGATGGGAATCAAGGTACTTGGGAGCGGTAGCGGGATCTTTTGATATGTTCGTAGAGTGTGAAACCCACAGATCTGTCCACCTGTTGGGACTTTGAGATGAAATTTTGACCGCTCCGAAGTCGCTCGTGGCACAAGGGAACCCTGCGAACCCTGCCAAGGCGCCTCGAGTTTGAGCAATTTTGAGCCATCGGAAACCGACGTACTTTGCAATTCGGCTGACACGCTTTTTGGTCATTCAAAATTCGAAGCCCCCCAAGTGGTCCTCTGTCAGCCAATCTCAGCTCATATTTCATGTGTGATGCTCGGAAGCCGTGCCATTCTAGCCTGCAAGAGTGGCCCGATTATGGATACGCTAGCTCATTTGGCACTAGCGTGCGGTCATAATCTTATCAATCAATCAGTGGGGCCCTTGCAGCATCAGGGAGCCATTAGCCTCGGGACCAGTTGCGTCGATTTTCGGAAGCGTCAAAGCCTGTTCGTCGGTTGATGAAAAGGCCCACGAAGCCCAGTCTTTGGGATGTCCGAGATCGCTCTCGCTTCGTCGTGTTTTTCACTTTCTGTCTTCATATGTATTATGTCACGGCCCGCCATTGCCAGAGAAGGAGGAGGGCAGTAGATTTGAATGCGAGTAGACGCAAACAGTCACGACATCCGCCGACGTTTCTCTGCTGTTTTGCAGCGAGTAGGGGATAACATCGATTTATCAAACCAATATATCTCCCTTCATTGATCGATTCTGCGTCTCGACCTGCAGTGGCTCTAGAATCTGGAAAGCGCTGTCTGCACCTGCGTCAGAAAAAGAGGACCTTCCTGCAAAGCCCCAGCGAATCCCCGTCGGCTAGCGAAATCCTCGGGGTATTTCACTCCCCCGCCCACCCACGGAAAAATGGCAACATCAGCTGGTGCTGGTTCACCCACCCCGCCAACACGGCCAAATCTCTCCTTGTCATTGACTTCCGCCACTTCCACTTCCACCTCTACCACCTCCACCGCCATCTCCTCCCCAACAACACAATCTGCAGCGTCGACTCCGACCCCGACCACGCCATCAAACACATCTTCATCATCAGCTCCTCGCATTGTTTCTATCCGTCCCGTAGCGGCTGCTAGGCCCGCGTCAATTAAAACCACTGGACCAATCAACAAAATGGCCATGGCGTCGGTTATCTCGCCCAACCCGACAACTCAACTGACCATGACCAGCAAGGAATGGGTCATACCACCGCGCCCCAAACCCGGCCGCAAGCCCGCCACCGACACCCCACCAACAAAGCGGAAGGCCCAGAACCGAGCCGCCCAGAGGGCGTTCCGCGAGAGAAGGGCGGCGAGGGTCGGCGAATTGGAGGAGCAGTTGGAAGAGATTCGGGAAGAGCATGAGCGGAAGGAAAGGGAATCCCAGGAGCGCATCCACCAGCTCGAGGTCGAGAGCCAGGCCCTGCAGGCAAAATGCCAGTGGTTAGAGAGCACACTGGAGAAGGAGAGGCTGGAACGGGCCCGAACAAGCAGCATACCCTCTACGCCAACGCAGCACAATGGGACCAACAATCTTTCCCGTCTCGCTTCCCGCCAACCTCCACAAGATACCGGACGACGCAGCCTTCCGAGCTCGGGCTCGGCTTCAATCGTTGGTCCCAGGCCAATCCCGCAGCCATTCTCTATATCGCAGATCATCTCTCCCCTGGACCAGATTGATGATACCACAGATTTGACTTGCGGCTCGTGCGAGCCCAACGGACGCTGCGCATGTGCAGAGGAGGTGATGTCAAAGGCAACACTAGGCTGTGGAAAGTGCGCACTGGGGACCACCTGCACCTGCTTGGACGAGTCCCTCGAGAGCACAGGGGGTGCTCCCGACCTGAAGCGGCCGCATCCACCCGCATCGCCCTCCTCGATGTCGCACGAGGAGAAGCGCCAGCGCCCAGCAGACGTCGAGTCGCCTTTGGAGACCGACTTCACGGCCATGTTCTCCCAGAAAAAGCTTACCCGCCCAGGATCCCCATATGCGCAGCCTCAACCCCAGCACCGGCAGCGAGTCACCATCGACCCGAAGGACCAATGCGGCTTCTGCAAGGATGGGACATACTGTGTGTGTGCGGATTCAATGCCCTTGACCGCCGAGAACGCCGAGGCTGCTCTTTCACTACCTACCCCCCAGTCCACCTCCCACCAGACACAGACGCCGCCTCCCGAGGATGTCGGCCCTATCCCAATGGAAATCACCTCGACCGGAGCTATCAAGCTCCCAAGCTTCCAGTCGCTGTCGCAAGGGCGCAATCCTCGCGGCCTGGCCACCGCCGCACCGCCGGCGAGAGGGAGAACCTGCGGCCCTGGCGGGCCGGGTACCTGCGCGCAGTGTCTCTCCGACCCGAAGTCGGGTCTCTTCTGCCGCTCCCTGGCGGCCAACTTCGAACGCACGCGCCCGGCGTGGTCGCAGTTGCGGCCCATCGCCGGCGCCGACGGCGGTTGCTGCGGCAGCGGGGGTCCTGGAGGATGCTGCAAGCTAGACCCAAACAGGGCCGGCCAAGAAAAGCCGGCGGCCGGCAGGGGAACCACTGACAGGAAGGATGTCCGCCGCGTTGGGGCGTCGGGGCTCGGCCTCAGCCTGTCGTGCGCGGACGCGTACAAGACCCTGTCCAGTCACCGCCACTTCGGCGAGGCGGCCAACGACATCGGCGAGTGGCTGCCCAAGCTGAGGGCCGCGCCCGCGCCGAGGGCACATGCGGGCGTTCGTGGGAGCGTCGAGGGCCTGGCACCGATTGAGGTCGAGGCTGCGAGTATCATGAGCGTGCTGAAGGGGTTTGACGTTCGGTTCGGGCACTAGAGGGGCAGCTGTAATGGCGCAGCCACTCTCTTAATCTCATCACTCTTGGACTGGCCAGTCTAAGTTGCAATGACGACTCAAAGCAGTAAGTATTCTATCAAGCTTTCCCCGAGTCGAGCCAAATCTAAATGTGAGACAGACACACGAAGTTCGCACCCGCCGCCTCGACTTCGCTGACACGCGGCAACCTGAGTGGAGGCCACAAGACGTGACGCCCCGCATAACTCCTGCATCAGGCGCAGGATATTCTGGACCGCAACACGAATGACGTAACCGTGGCTCGACAACCACGAAGTTTGTGATCCAACGTGTGTGTAGTAGATAACGTGAAGAGCGGACCCCATCGACTAGCCGACAGGAGTGGAGAGCGCAGTCGTTGAAGATATTCGGGGGGGGGACCCACCATGCAAGGGGTTTTCGCACCGGTCTTCCCAAATCAAGGGGATTTCCGATGCCTGATGCATAGTCCTCGCCACTCACTCTAGCCAGAAGCCTATGATATGACATCAAGTTATACTTCATGGGGCCACGCAGGCTTACGAGTCGGGGAACAATGAGAAGGATCTCGGGGTGTCTAGTTGCAGAACATAACTACATGCTGACAACACGTCAACATAAATTGATAGTTGTAAATACATATATCCTATCTCTTCCAATTAGCAACCTCGACGTAGTATTACTTCCGTCCAGTATTAGAGAGATCCGAATGAAGTGACCGGAGAAACACTGGGGACTTGGCACTGGCCGATTCGACCGGCCTGGCCGTCGCCGCCGTTGTGCTCGCTTATAGGTGCCGACATAAGGTCGCTTGAATGCAACTACCATGTACGGCGTAGGGTGTCTTCCTTGGAGTGCTGGGGGCAGAGATACTCTTGGCATTGTTGAGCCCCGCCTCAGCAAAAGGAATTTGCTGACGTGCAGGGGAGGTTGATCAGATCCCTATCCGTACAGATTACAAATGGCTGCTCCGCGTCAAGGTATAAGTAAATACCACTGTTCTATTCCCTAGTATACTTGCAGCTGGGGCTGCATAAATAGGTGGTAGGTAGGTGCGGATATCCCAGCTTGCTGGATCGCCGGGGGAGGCGCTATTCAACATCCCCTTCTTGGGGACCAATCGAGGCGCCGGGACTGCAAAAAGGGGGGAAGCGAATGGCCCGCATCCAGGTGGCCGGACGGGAGCGCCGATTTCCAATGCAAGGAAGGGAAGAAAGAAGCGTGGCAGCAAAGGAGGGGCACGCCTGACTGTGGTCGTGCGCACAGGTTTTTTTCTGGTTGGAGGGGCCGGACGGGAGGGTAGAGAGAGCGGGTGGCAATGATTGATTGGCGGTTGATGAGCTGGCAACTGAATTGGAAGAAAGGGAGTACTCGCAGCCGACGCTACCTTCCTTGCCATCTTGCCATCTGCGGAGGGTTGGGATCGTGGAGGCTAGGGATTGGATGGAGTCGATGGACCCATGGCGAGGTGGTGGCGCGCTGCCACAGGGCCAGAGGACAAACTACCAAGTAGGTAGGTACTGTCCATACCTACCTGCCACGCGGTACATGGAGAGGACTAGGAAAAGCGCGCAAGCACGAATGGCACGGATTGGTTCTGATGAGCTGGCATATCGCAATCGATCCTCCGTACTGGTCTTCTTGTGCAAAATCGCTCAGCTCATTGCACCTGGCCAGTGCCTGTTGGACCCTGGCATAACCCTTTCCTACTGGGGCAGAGTGCTGAGTAGGCAACCAAACAACCCCGCTAGAGGAGTTGTCGCGCTGCAACAGGAGGACCAGGAGACACGAGTTAACACGAGTTAAGATGACTCTTTTTGGCTCGCTGGTTGAACGGCTGCTATTTGATCACGTCCAGGAAGGCAGGTTCAGGCGGGCAAAAATCCGCTCGAGGTTGTTGGCCTGCACACTACCGTTAGCGACAGGGGTTCCGTCCCACTCCCCGCCTTGACCGTGTGTGGAAAAGCGCGTGTCCACATGCGGCCGGCGGAGTAGCGGCTTAAAAGTTTAGGTTGGGTTCGGTTGGTAAGGCAGGGAGCTAGGTTACCCCACGCTGCTGTGCTGTGCTGCTTATGCCGCTGGTTCTCGTACGACAGTAGTAGTAGATGCTGCTTCTGCATCACGAGCTAGAAACTCGACTCACCGCATTACCTTCGCTCCCCCCTTCGCTCGCTCCCAACCACCCCATGTGGTTGCTTTGAAGTTACATCGTCGGCCGCGAACTGTGAAGATCTCCTGGGGGAGATCGAGTGCTGACTAGGTCGCCCTGAGCTACAGTGCGGCCTTCCCCCTAATCAAGCGCAAGCCCGACCCGGAGAAGCCAACCCCGTCGAGTCAAGCGGTCCGTCCCGTCGCTATCAGCACCCAGCTGGTAGTGCTTGGGTGATCGCAGTCGAGCCGCCTCCACGCCCATGGGCTCAACATGATCTCTATGCAACGCTCCCTCTCGTCGCCCGTCGCCATTCACTCGTGTAGGTTGGAGAGAAGAGAGCTAGCTACAAGCTCTGTTCTGGGTGGTGGTGGACCTTTGCCAGTGTGCTGATCCTTATGCCCTTGAAATGCAGCTATACCTCCCTCCACGACACGCCCTTCGCGATCTCCGACGCCGTCCCCCGATGACCATGTCGATCTCGCCCTTCCCCGCCGGTTCACATCGAGAAGTCCCACCCGAACCGCCGAGCCCGCCATGTCTCACTCTCGGCGCAGTGAGGACCTCCCGAGGCGCTCTTCGACCCAGCTGATCCCGGGCTCTACCGCAAGCCGAAAACCTGTCATCGCCCAGGCCACGATCCCCTCTTCCGACGCGCCAGGCCCCGGTCCACGGGATTCCTCCGATAGCCTAGAGACTGTCGCCAGCCCGCCTTCTCGCCCCGTGGGCCAGTCACAGGATATTAATTTTCCTTGTCCCCTCCTCCCGGATCCCTCGCTGTATACGAACCACATCGGTGATCAGGAACCCGACGGCACAACGCTGGAGGAGCTGGCACACCTGGTCCGCCTGTCCAAGTACCAAGAGCGCAAGCGCGCCAACACCCGGATACGGTTGCAGCGGAGCCTGATATCCACTGCCCTGTCGGCACGACTGGTGCGATGCGGCGAGTTGGCCCACCGGAATCTCGTCGACTGTTTCCGTGGGGATGACAAGAAAATCTTTGCTTCTCTATATAATGCCGTGATTGATGTCCGCAGGAGTTGCGAGGAGACCCGCCGCTATGCGCTTCTTGAGCCGGATATGGAGTTGCTGCACTCTCCCAGTGTTAGCTCGACGGATGGCATGGATACGCCGACAGCATCTATTGCCGGAGGCGGTGCTGCCGTTGGATCTATCACGCCCTTCCTTAATGATATTTCCGCCTCGGCCCGGGAGACCTTCTTGAACCTCCTCACGCAAATTAGGACTAATCCCGACTATCTAGCTACCCGCATTGCGTCCCTGGATCTCCCCGAGCTGACCGCCCTCACCAGCTTCCACCAAGGCCTCGAGGCTATCGAGTCGGTGCTTCCATACCACAACCGTCCGTCCGCACGGGGGACCGGGCCGTCTGCCAACCGCAACCTGGTGCAGGAACGTAGCGCCATTGAGCGGCTCCTTTCGTTCCAGAGACATGATCCGCTATCGGCCCTCATCCATACTTGCTTTGCTAACTCTGCGGGCCCTGACAGCGCAGAGGACAAGAGGAGAAGCAATATTTGGGCCACTACGTGCGCAAAGCTGATCTCGGAGCAGAAGCCAGGCATCGAGAACATCCTCATCGCGGTCATTGACGCCTGGGTGGCCATGCGTGACTGGTCCGGGAAGTCCAATATGGAATGGTACCTGATGAAGATCCTGGAAGACGGCGCGTTTCTCCTTGACCGTGCAGAGGACCAACATGGTACGCGCTTCAACCTATCCGACTGGACATCCAAGGACCAGATCGCGGCCGAGGAGTTCTATGAACGTGCCACGGATGAGCTGTTCGACGTCATCGACGACGAGGACGCCACAGGAATCCCGGAGGGCCTGATCGAGCTTGGGAACGAGATACTTAAGAAACTGGATAGCAAATACGTGGATAGCACCCGCAAGTGGTTCGTCTACAAATGGCTGTTTTCCGTCTGGCTCCTCGGAGTGGTTATCCATCCCGAGAGCTACGGAATGATGGCCGACTACCACATCACCGAGTACGGACGACAGAAAATCCTAAAGCAGGTCGCTCTGCGTGCCCAGCGAGATGTGGTCGAGATGCTGTGGACCAAATCCCCCGTCTCCACGCCACCAAAGGTGAAGGCTCATGTTGACAGCATAATCGGTCGTTTCAAGCACTCCAACTCCCGGAAGTCCAAGCCGAGGCTCCTCCCGGCGAGGTCGATCACGTCTCTGCGCGAGACGGTCGAGGTCCATCCGTACCTGGTCATCAGCCCTGCTGACCTGGCCACCCTTGTCAACGCCCTGTTTCCTGAAAAGAGGCCTCAGTCTGCACAATCCAGCAGCTTGCGCTCGGGAGCACCGTCCATCTCCGCTTTCTCCATCGTTTCTCAGCCCATGTCACGGGCCTTTGACACGGCTTCGGTTCTCAGTACCAGTGCCGGGTCGATGGTCAGCGAGGCTACCACTTCCAGGGAGCCACTCATTGATGAGCCACGGCATGGAAGCCCGCATCGCTACTCACCGCCTATTCTAGACCAGGGAAGCCAGAACCGCCCGAGCAGCTACGAAGATGACGGGTATCGTCTTCGGCTTGCGATGCACGAGATGACCCAGATCCTTGGTCAGGATGTCGTCTATGGTTCGTGCCACCCCTGTGCCGAGCGTTGGGCCGTTTTGTTTATCTCTTCCGACGGAAATACCTTGTCGACCCACATGACATATGATCCGGACGAGGATGTGGAAGAGGAGGAGAACTCGTCGACCAGCGATACCGAGGACGAGGATACCGAGGATGACAGGCCAGAACTGGACAAGAGCTACCATCAGCTCCGGGACTCAATCCTGAAACTAGTCGAGGACTTCGAGATCCCCCAGACCCCGGGTGACGGTGACACAAAGACCAAGACATTCAGTAATCGAGCCTCGAGTCTCAAAAAGTACAGGTCCAAAAACAGGATTATTACCGCTGGGAGAACCATGGGCAGCAGAAACCCGTACCGTAAACGGCTGGAGAGTATCGCAAGCAGCCAAGCGGGGAGCCCTCCTAGGAGTAGCAAAGGGAAGGAAGGGCTTGGGGATGAAGAGAAGCTGGAATCGTCCCCTGTCCTCGTTGATATGCTGAAAGCGGCGTCTTCCCAATCGCGGGCCCAGTCCGACTTCGTCGCCGCCCACCTATACTGGAGGACCCTCCAACAGTTGAACATGCTGTCATCCGACTCCTTACGCCGCAATGGATTTGCGACGCTCTTGAACATTTTCTCCCGTGGTCCGAGGGACTCACTCCGGCGGTCAGCCTCCGCGATCGAGGAGTACGACGCTTGGCTCATATGGCTCAAGCAAAGCCAGGAGCGGGCAGAAGGCTTGATCGACACCATGATGCGGCGGTTCCGTGCCCTGCGCGATAAGATGTGGTACGTCACCGACGTTCGCAACTCTGCGCCGTACGAGCATAGCCGGAATATCGCCGTCGCGCTGAAGACCATGGGAATGCCTCGGAAGTGGGACTCATTCCAACGAACGCGGAACCACACGCACCGCGGCCCCACGGCCAACTATCTGTTCCGCACCGAGTCGCAGATCATGGATCTCCTCGCCGCGTCGGAGGACCAGGGTGGACCAAATAAGCTCTCTGACGACCAGGCCGAGAAGACGTCGCGGTGGCTCCTTCAGTACAGCGTCGAGAACTTTTGCCGTGGGGAAGAAAGGATACATCGGTTCTGCTGCGAGGTCGATAACTGCATCAACAAGCTGGTCGGCGACAGCATCGTCGATACGCCGGTCCTGTGGTCGAGCGAGCTGTATCTCAGAGACAGGCGAGCCATGGAAGGCGGGCGAGGCGGGCGTGATAGAGAAAGCCATGGCTGGGACGATGCAGCCAGCAGTGTCATCAGCGACCCCGAACGCCGCTTCGGATCCGTGGGCAGACCGCCCATCACCATACCCAGGGATATGAGGAACATGTCGGCGCACAATGTCAGCCAGCTTTCGTTCGACTCGGGGCGATTCAGCTTCTCAAGGGCCAGCACTGTGTTATCCGACATCACAGATAGCCAGGACTACTTTGGCGTCTCATCTCCGGTCCATACCATCGACTCGTCGACGACATTCTGGTCGCCCTTCCAGGCCGCGATAGCCCCGAGCTCGGCGGCTTCCAGGGCGCAGTCACCGACCACGAGTGTCACAAATCTCTCTGCCGTCTTCTCGCAGCCAAACCATCAACACCTTCCCTCTCAGTCCCATCATTCCGCCGGCCGGCCCGGGACATCGGCGTCGTCCAACGAAACTGTCTATCAGCAACGCATCTCGGAAGAAAAGGCGCGCTTCCTCACCGAGCTTCGACAAACTCTCACAAGTCTGCTACTATCAGATCTTGGTAATCTGGTCTTTGCTCGGGGGTCGGAGACAGACGGCTGGTTCGAAGGTCTCGGTCAGGAATGTATCGATCGCCGAGAGGCGCTCAGGCGGCGGGCACCGAAGCCGGCGCGGAAGTCATCCAAGGCGCCCCTGAAACAACGGGCCATGGAGAAAAGGAGGAGCCTCGGGAAACTGCGTGGGGCTGCTAGCGCCGAGACCTCCAGCGATAAGGCCGGCTCTGATATCCAGAGCCCGTGCCTGGCTCCCGAGTCGGCCGGCAGCCATGGCAATGACAGCTCTGCCACGAGCGACACCGTCTCTGCGCGTACAAACTCCCAGAAGCCGCACAAGGACACGATGCCCGAGTTTCCGTTTACAAAGGCCTACCAACGACTCCTGCGCATGTTCTGTGTTCATCCGAACCCTTACACGAAGCTGAATGCGTTATTCGAATTGGAGAATCTCATTGTCGCATCCCTGACATCGGGCTCACGGAAGTCGAGGTTGGCGTGGGCTCGATTGGAGGTCGGCTCTCCATCCTCGGCGTCGGATGATCACACCGTCAATTCCAGCACGGGCCGTGCGAAGCCCCTCGAAGAAGCCATTGATAACGTTAAAGAGAGGCGCTCGCACACGCTACAACAGCACCCGGTCTTCTCCGCTCCGGGCCACGCGGGACGTCTCAGCGGTGGTGCCGGCAACTTCGACACACGCTCAGTCGGCACGACGAACCCCGCCAACACGGACGCGATTGCGAATATCCTGCAGTCCCTATTTCGTGACCCGTCATTGCGTCCCAAAACGCTCTTCCGCGACCTGCAGTTCATCTCGGCCTTTGTGCCCGCCTCTATCCTGGACAAGACGGAGCGTGGTAAGGCTTTCTGGGACGCCGGCCTCGCGGCTCTGAATCTCAAGCACGATGTTTGCAAAACCATGGTCGAGGTCGCAGACGAGGTCGTCAAGGTGTACACGCAGACGCGAAGCGGTGGCTTGGATCCGTCTCCCAGCCCGAACAACAACAGGCCCGGCAGCACGGCTTCGTCGTCGACGGCCGCTGAGGGGCCTAGAATCAGCCACAGCTCACCCGGACAAGGGGATGCTGCTTCAAACCCCCCAACTCCTCCTCCTTTGCCGCTCATGACGTACTCGCTGGCCGACGCAGCCCGGATGGTGACCATAACGGCCAAAGAGGGGGATCCCACGGCCCAACGCGAACTGGCTATTTTCTACCTCGGTAACTCGGAACTCGTCGAGAGGACCACGCTTCCGCTAAGCAAGCCCCGCGAGGTCTTCAAGCAGGCCGTGATGGAGAAGTACGGCGGGGCGTCTCGGTCCGGCCTTGGCTCTTCGGGGAACAACAGGTACCATTCTGGCGCGGCCAGCGGACGCGGGCTCGGTCAGGGCCAGGCCGGCGGCGGCATCGGGCTGGGAATGGGCGGCGGCGTGGGCGGTGCTGGGACGGGGCCCGGCAGCGACGGGCCCGGGGTCGGCGACGTCAGGAGCGATCCGGCCCTCATGTGCCTCGCCATCCATTGGATGAAGGCCGCCGAGCACGGCGGCGATGATCTGGCCAGGACGTTCTTGGGCCAGAACGAGATCGTCGGGCTGTGAGACTTGGACCGGGATGGGCCCGGTTTTGTTTTCGTTGGTTGCTTGCTGTGCAGCTCCATCTTTTGCCATCTTGTCTGTTTGCATTACTGCTGTTCATAATCATCTGCTTTTCAATCTTTTGCATCATTTTCTTAGACAAATATCCTGTGGGGTCGCGGGTCGGCGTCGGTTCCTCGTATCATCATTATCGCTCATCATTATCATCATTATCATCATCATCATCAGCATCATCATTCTCGAATCTTTTCCCGCCATACCCTGTGCCTTGCCTTCCGTTTTCGTCAACTATTTTACTTGGGAGGTCGGTTTGTCTGTCTAAACGGAATTACTACCCCTTACAAGCATTTTTTTGGGTTGATATCACATAGCATGAGATAGGTTCAGAGCTTCCTCAGGGCTCACTGGGTGATCAGGGTAAGCCAGGGCGATCTAGACAGGCTTCCAACATGCTGTCACATGCAGTGCCCTGGTTGAATTGGAATGTGTGTTGTGTCAATCTGAAGTCCCAAAGCATGATGGCGCACACTCAGCTCGCATCGTCCACGGATACATTAATCCTGGTCCCCAGGCTATGCCCCTTGTCGATGTCCACTACCCTTCTGTCTCTATGTGAACCTATTATGCGTGCACTGCTGCTCTCTAGCACAAGCAGCTCAACACCCTCTATTTTATGGATTTGTGAACGAACACTACATATGCTTGGCATGGACGTGGTCGTGATGGGAGCAACAAAACGACCTCGGCGAACACAGCTGGATCCCCCTGACTGGCGTTTTTAGGGAGTGAAAATAAGCTGACGTCAGGGGTCAGTGACCTTAAGGTTGGTCGTAGGGCCTCACAGCCAACCCATCACACGGTCACGAGATGAGCTGTTCCAAAATGATCTAAACAGGGCGTAATAGGAGATGATTTCATGTCGGCCGCTTTTTGAGGATGTTGGTCACAGGAAGTAAGCAGCTCACCCACCACACCGGTCCTTGGCGCGTCAGCTTGAACCCCACCCGACCCCTCAACCAGCTGAAAACCTCTCGAACGCAACAATAGTTTCGTACAGCAATAATAGTGTTTTCTTCTTCTCTTTGAATAAGAATTGAAGGCAGTGTAGTGCGGTGTTTAACTCAAACCTTGCAACTGCCATTAGAACCCCCGGAAACGCAGACCCGGAGCAGTCCTTCGCCATGCCCGACCTCACGGCCCGCCTGGCGGAGCTGAACCCCTTCAAGCGGGAGGCAGACTTGGACGTCTCGGACTCGGACGAGTTCGGCGAGGAGATCGACTCGGACACGATCGCGGGCGGCGGCCACGGCGCCCGCGAGTCAGACATCACCCGGAACCAGCTTCGCGTGAGCCACGCGCTAAGGACGTTCCTCGTGCGCGAGGGCGTCCTGTCGGAGCGGGGTGCCGGCCTGGCTGACGACGATGACGATGATGATGACGATAATTTCGACCCCGGGCGGCTCACGGCCCCTCTGCGCGCCCTCGTGGACAGGCCCCATGCAAGCGTCCCTCCTGCCCTGACGGACAGGTCGCACACGCTGCCCGAGTACTTTGTCAGCTCGAGCCACAACACGTACCTGTGCGCGCACCAGCTGTACGGCAAGTCGTCGGCGGCGGCGTACGGGGCCGCCCTCGGCGCGGGGTCGCGGTGCATCGAGATCGACGCGTGGGACCATGAGGACGACGTGGACGAGCCGAGGGTGACGCACGGGTACACGCTCGTCTCGAGCGTGCCGTTCCGCGAGGTGTGCGGGGCCATTCGCGATGTTGCGGATCGGGAGGCCGCCGAGGCGGAGGCCGCGGGGAGGGGCTACCGGCCGGCGCCGATACTGGTGTCGTTGGAGAATCACTGCGGGGCGCATGGGCAGCTGCGGCTCGTGCAGATCATGAAGGAGGTGCTGGGCGACCGGCTGCTGAGCAAGGAGGTCAGGGAGAAGGGCCATCGCGAGCAGGAGGCGGGGTCTGGTGAGCATGTCCGGCTTGAGGAGCTGGGGTCCAAGGTCGTGGTTATCGTTGAGTATCATCTCCCGAAAGACGAGGGGGACCACGAGGAATCTAGCAGTCCCGTGCCATCCGAGGACGAAGAGGAGGAGGAGGAGGATGAGGAACGGAAGCGCGCCCGCAAGGCCTACAAGGAGAAAGCGAAGAAGGCGGCGTCGAATGCGGTGATCGTGCCGGAGCTCGCGGCGCTGGGCATCTACGCGCAGTCTGTGAAGCCGTGCAACAACACGTGGTTCGACCCGGGCGAGCTTCGGAACGGCCCGCACCACCACCTCATCAACGTGTCCGAGTCCGGGCTGGCGGCGCACCTTCCCGCCCGGGCCGCCGACATCGCGCGCCACAACGCGCACCACCTCATGCGCGTCTTTCCCAAGGGCACGCGCATCTCGTCGCGCAACCTGCGGCCCGTCCCCTTCTGGGCCGTCGGCGCACAGGTCTGCGCCCTCAACTGGCAGACCTTCGAGTCCGGGATGCAGCTCAACGAGGCCCTCTTCGCAGGCACCGACGGCTACGTGCTCAAGCCCGCGTCCCTGCGGCCCGGCGGCGCCGACCTGGGTTCTCTAAGCCGACGCCCACGCCGCCGCCGCCGCTTGAGGCTGCGCGTTGCCGGCGCTACAGACGTGCCCGTCCCCGCCGCCCGCGCCGACGAGGCGAGACCGTACCTGACATGCTCGCTCGTGCAGGCCGCCCCCGCCGCCGGGCGATTGAAGCGCAAGACGGCGCCGTACAAGCACCACCACTCTCGGCTGGGGGGTTTCCTGCGGCGGGGTGAGAACCCGCGGGCGGCGGACCCGGTGTGGGACGACGCGCTGGAGTGGGAGTTTGATGCCGATGATGAGCTTGTCTTCCTGCGCATGATGGTCAAGGATGATGTTAGTTTCGCGCGGAACCCCGTGCTTGCGGTCGCGGCTGTGAGGGTCCTGTATGTGGTTGATGGTTGGTGCTTCATTCGCATGCTGGATCTCAAGGGGAGAGAGACGAGGTGTAGCTTGCTTGTGAAGTTCGAGGTCGAGGATGTGGATGGGTGATCCGCACAAGTTCTCGCGGTTTGCAGTTTCGGGTCACCTAATGATGCCGCCCGAATGAATGCCTACCTACCACCTAATCATTCGAAGTCCAATGCTAATCGGTACCTACTTGCTATTCATCCACTTCAGAGACCCCTTCCAGCTCTGCCATTTGAAAACTTACCAGGTCTACTCGTAATCTCTTCATGCCGGCTTTTGCATACCCTGTACGCCGTAGAAGAGCCGATCTGAGGCCATTCACAAGAGACAGATCGATCGGGAAAGCCAACCCGGAGATTGTTGTGGGGCTAATATCGACGCTAGGGAAGACCCTTGGCTCGTTTTGGCGTAGCTGCCGTGTCGATCAATCACATTACATCATACATTGGTTGCAAGCTTCCACACACATTCCTCGGCCAAGCTGCCAAGCAACTGCGACTAGAAAACCTCTTACCCCGTTCTCCCTTGCCTTGCCCACTTCCACGAAAGCAAGCATCTTTGTTACAGAAGAAGCCTTTGACATTATCATCGAAGGGCGCTCGCGCATCAAAAGGTGCGTACGGCCTGCATTGCCTTGCTTCCCCGCTGGAGAAACCGAGACCCCAGATATCGGTAAACACCGGAAATTGACGGATCTCAACGACAGTGCCCAATAGCCAGACAATCGAACGATCCGTCACAGACATCGATCATGGCGAGTGGCCCGCCTTACGATCAGTATGGCGGCGGGTATTATCAGCAGCCGCCCCCTCAGGGCCAGCAGGGAGGGTACTACAATAACTACAACAACAATAACGACCCTTACTACTCGCAGCAGCCGCCAAACGCGCCACCCCCGCCGCCCCAGTATGGAAACCAGAACCAGAGCGTGCCGTACGCCAACGGAATGGGCGAGAAACCCAGCTTTGACCAGGCGTTTGCGGTACAGAAGCCCAAGTGGAACGATCTCTGGGCCGGGATACTGGTATGGATTCTCCTCAGGGGCTCGGGCTCGGGATGGTATGTTGTTCACTGGCTGACTTGGTTCTCCAAAAGTTCTTATTAGTCTTTGCCGGCTTCGTTGTGGTATCGGCGTTTTCGCTCCAAGGCTACGGTACGACGCCTTGGTAACTAGTGGCAGTAAATGCGAATGGGGAGGTTTCAGTTCGCTAACAATAATGTGTTCGCAGCGGCTACGAGGAATCAGAACACTGGTGGGCTCGGTAACCAACTCAATACCTTCACCCTCACGACACACACCATCATCCTATTCGCCTGGGTCCTCGTGACGGCCCTCGTCCTCAGCTACGGCTACATGTGGCTAGCTCGTAGATTCACGAAGCAGTTCATCTGGATTACGGGGATCCTCAACATCCTCTTCGGGCTGGTGACGGCCATCTACATGCTGTCCCGGCGCTATTGGTCCGGCGGGATCGTGTTCCTCCTCTTCTCCGCCTTCATGGTCATCTGCTTCATCACCTGGATCAAGCGCATCCCCTTCAGCGTCCTGATGCTCCAGACGGCCATCGACGTCGCCAAGCAGCACGGCCACGTCTACCTCGTCAGCGCCGTGGGTGGCCTCCTGGCCACGGTCTTCGCGGCCTGGTACTCTGTCACCCTCGTCGCCGTGTACGTCAAATATGACCCGAACCAGAACAATGAGGCCTGTCGGGAGGGCGTCGGCAGCTGCAGCCAGGCCAAGGTGATCGGCCTCGTGGTGTTCGTCACTTTCGCGGCCTACTGGATCTCGGAGGTGCTTAAGAACACCATGCATGTGGTCATCTCGGGCGTGTACGGGTCGTGGTACTTCAACTCGCGCAGCTACCCAACAAAGGTGACGCGCGGCGCCCTGAAGCGGGCGCTAACCTACAGCTTCGGCAGCATCAGCCTCGGCAGCCTGATCGTGGCCATCATCAACTTCCTCCGCCAGGTGTGCTCCGTCGCCCAGCAGCAGTCGGCCGCCGACGGCAACATCGTCAGCACCATTCTTTTCTGCGTCCTCCGCTGCTTCATATCCATTCTCGACTGGGCCGTGCAGTTCCTCAACCGCTACGCCTTCTCCCACATCGCCCTCTACGGCAAGTCATACTTTGCCGCCGCTAAGGACACCTGGAAGTGGGTTTTCTCTTCCTTCTCTTCCCATCTGCACACTCAGACGCACACACACACATATATATATATATATACTGACATTGGGCCCCCAGGATGATCAAAGACCGCGGCATCGACGCCCTCATAAACGACTGCCTCGTCGGCCCCGTCCTGAGCATGGGCGCCACCTTTGTCGCCTACGCCTGCGCCCTCCTGGCCTACCTGTACCTGGTCTACACGAAACCGGCCTACAACATCGACGGCGGCTACACCCCCGTCATCGTCGCCTTCGCCTTCCTCATCGGCCTGCAGATCTGCAACGTCTTCACCACCCCGATCAGCAGCGGCGTCGACACAATCTTCGTCGCCGCCGCGTGGGACCCCGAGGTCATGATCCGAGACCACCCAGACCTGTACCATCGCATGGTGCAGGTTTATCCGCGCGTGCAGCAGGCTATTCACGCGTGAGGGGTTGGGGCTGCTTGTGGGGGGTAATGATGGTGTCGGATGGAGAAGGTTTGACTAATACCAATGGTGACGAGCACATATGTTTGCGGTCCCCAAAGATTACCGGGGCTAGTTAAAACCGTGCTAGGAAAGCATAATAAATTCTTACAACTTTAGAAACAATATCCCATGCCTTCCAAGGTCCATCTATTGCTCCCCAAGCCATCCATGCTGAGTTATCCAAATGCGTGAAATATTCCGCCATGTGACTCAATGTCACATCGAGCCCATGAAGCCGACTGAGACATCGCCTCACCACTATCAGTCAGTCAGCCCGTCCGGCAGCTTGCAGGATGCCAGCCAGCCAGACACCAATTACCGAGAGCCTATGATCAGGGGCTCAACGCCACAAACTCCTCCTGTTCCCGCCATGTATGCGACAAGCCGAAAACGCCAACCACCTTCCCGATCCCATGCTCTGGATCGACATGGAACATCCCTCTACCTGTTGTAACGGTTCTTCGGCTACTGTGCGCGAAGTTAGTTTCGTAGTCCTGGAAAGGTAGAGGAGGACACGCGCTGGAAAAGTTCTAACCCGGTTGGATCGTCTTCTGCGCTCGTTTGTCTGAGGACCCCTCACAAACGCACTGATGATACCCCCCTTATTGATATATCCCAGTACTGTAGGGTGTTCTCGTTGAGCAGGTCGCCGGGGTTGAGACGTGGCCTCCCGACGACACAAGTCCAGCCCGAATTGGCATCCCATCCTGGGCAAGAGGGCCACGCGCCCCCGCCCCCCCGAGCGGCACTCACAATTCGTTCCAGCATGAGATGGAAAAGATGTGATCGTTTCTACGAACAGAGAAATCATGGTTGTCAACGGGAGCCGAACCCTTTGGAGAGCCAGTCTCGGTCCTGCCATTCCAATGTGACGTAAGGAGAATACGGCGAGATCTGGCTATCACTCCCTTCCGACAAGACGCTGTCTGGCGGTGTCCGGCTCGCCACCGTGACGCCGGGTGGTTGCTGCCTCTTGGGGAAGTCGGGTCTTGGCGAGTTTACCACGGGTGTAGAGCCTAGGCCAGGATTGCCGGCCTCCACCGTCCTTGGGTATGGCCCGACCGGCGTGTCGTCGTCGTCCCCGTCCGAAAAATCGGCTTGGCGGAGTAGGCTGTGAATCGCGAGTCGCTGGCGAGCTTTAGCGGCCGCTGAAAGCTGCTGCTGCGGGGGCCTTTCCAGTCGTCTCCCGGGCTTGGGTTCGGGGTCAGGCAGCTGTTCTGGCTCGTCGCTACTCGGAGATGGGAAAGCGGCAATGGCGCGGCCCATCTCTTCGATAATCGGTTTCACGACTATTGAGCCCGGGAAGAAGCGCTTCAGCGCCGCCAGGCACAGCTCGGCCCGGCTGAGGGCGAACTCCTCGGTTGCGCGCACGATTCCGCTCTTTCCGGTCCGCGAGAGGAATAGCACCAGTCGGGTAGCCTGGTAGGCGCAGATTGCCGTGTCGAACTCGAGGAGTCTGGGCTGTGTGCTCTGCTGGTTGAGATTCGATAGGATCTGGATGATGGAAGTGGCGTGGTGGAAGCACAATGACTCGGCATGAGAGAAGTAGGAAGGGTCCAGCGCGTCAAGCACCACCCTTGGGGCTGCCTCTCGGTAATCGACGAGGAACAGGCGATATATATCGCAGTGGCATTGGTGCCAGGAGAGGTGCATTAGCATGTGCCGAGGGAGCCACTGGCTATGGAGGATGCAGGACAGCTTCTCCATCGTAAGGGTCGGGCCACCTTCCATCTGCTCCCCTATCGCCGTGAGTTCGGCCTCAAAATCCTGCACGAGGCTGGGCATCGATGGGAAGGGCTGTTCGCACAAGGCAAGCGATCTGGTCAGCCTCATGATATCGCGGCGCAGTCGTTCCAGTCTGATGCAGAGGGGATATGCTCCAGGCCCGTCCTTGTCAACCCCGGCGCTTCCCTCCGCAAAGTCGCGCTCACAACTGGGCATCCTCAGGTAGATATTCTCCAGTGGACAAAGCTCGAATTCGGGCAGGCCGATGCAGAAGTATCTCTCCGCCAGCTTCATGCACCACATGATGCGGCGCCGCACCTCCAGAGTCGCCGAGTGCTGGTCGGACCGCTCGTGGTTCAGTCGCATGGCTGCTGCGGCCCTCGCAGCAAGCGACAGCAACATGAACGCTCTCTGAAACTGGCCACTGTCGATTTGGTAGAGAATGACGAGTAGGAGGGCCTGCAGGCGCGATACTGTCGGCGACTCTAGCCTGTCCCACACCATGCGCTCCGCTCTTCGAATCCACTGCGAAGCCAAGAAATGCTCCCTGGTACCAGCCTTGCGCCCTGCATCCTGATGGGATAAGGCTACTCCGGAGATGGCGAGTCGCAATGCCTCGTCTAGGGTGCCGTTTATCCACCGTTGCCTCGTCCTGGGTCTATACAGGAATGCGTAAGAAGGCAGGGCGTACACAACGTCGAAGAAGTAATCGACCAAGATAGGTGATGTTGGCGCCGGGGGGTCAGGGTCGCTCCTAGCCGTCAGCACACCAATCATTGCCGGTCAGCAGCGGGGGGGGAGATCCACTCACAAGGAAGAACCGACCTCGCCGTGTTCGCCGGACTCGGTGGGCTCACTGTGGTCTGGGTGGTGGTCAGGGTGGTGGTCTGACCCACCTTCCTCGGGTTCCCCGGTGCTTGGGCGGGGAGAGATGGGTGTTGCCAGGTGGGCCGGACTTGACGCGGCGGGACTTCCGGAGGCCTCTGCGTCTTTCTCACCCAGCTCCCGGTCCCGTGCCCTCCTCCGCGTGGACGACGGGTAGGTGCATTGCACTCGGCGTCGTTTGCAGTTCAAACACTGCGGTACGTCGCTGGAACAGCGGACCTTCTGTTCTCGGCAGGCGTCACACGCTTTGCTTGCCCTGCGTCTCTCGGGACGGACTTCGACGGGAGATGACCCCAGGGCATCTGCATCTTGGTGGCCTTCCGAGGCTGCCTGGGAGAAGGAGCAGGCGAAAGAAAGGCGTTCGCAGTTGCTACAGATTCCTGCTCTTCCGTCGCATCGAACCTTGAATTACAGGAAATGGTTAGTGCACAGTCTGGTGGAATGCTTGACTCGCGTGCTTGCCTTGCGGTATCTGCACTGCCTGCAAGTCTCTTTCGGCTTTGAGTTGGTCGACCTGAACGTCGTCACATAGCTCTCCATTTCGGCGATGCGCATAGCTGCAGTAGATTGGAGTGGTTTACCAGAAGATCAAGACATGTCTATCCGCTGCGGAACTGTTTTGATAAAGAGAAACGGCTGCCAACTGGGATTCCCTACATTTTCCTCCAAGACAGCGTTCCCGCCCCCCGTCCGTAACATCAGACGTGGGAAGCGGGGCACAGACCAGACGTTGTGCATGGAGAGTCAAGACGAGCTTTGGAGCTAAAATGAGGCGATCGATGAACAGATATCGCTACCGAATTACGAACGATAAGCCGCGAACGGCAACCAATGTACACGGTGTACACAGTGTGTCACCATCTACTACTCTAAATGCACCTTACTGCGTGTCTTACTCGGAATTTAGGTCCTGCCAATGGAATCTGGAAATGATCAGAAGAAGATGGAAAATAGAAGAGGAAGGATTAAAAGAGAAAACCCCCTGAGGTCCCTTCTTCAATTAGGTACCGAGGCACTGCACAGTAAACTCGCTTCAGCATGGAACCTAGGTTGTGTTTCCGTCCAACACAACCGCAATTCATCCCTTCCCAATATGCATTGGAAGTGCCCGTTGCAGCCGCCGCCTAATGCCATGGCCGGATCCACAGTCTCTCTGCCTGCCAAAAACGGCGTCTCCTCAAACTGCTTGCTGAAAAGTACCTATTCAAATGGCTTACTTGGTCGAGGAATCCAGACAGAATGGGTACCTGACAAAGAAATGAAAGCCAGAAACCTGCTTACCTTTTGAGACTTTTCCGTTGGGGGGACTCATCTTGGACAAATCCTGCCAAAGACGTGTGTCCCAGTGTGCTCAAAATAGGGGCATAGACGTCCTTCCCACGATAGACAATGCCCCTATTTGGGAAGACCTAAGGGGCACATTCCCAATGACAATGCACTTCTACGGTCATGTCATGCAAGGCAGGGTAAGGCAAATACAGACCATGTCTTGTCTATATCTCAATCATGGGTTCAAGATCCATTGTTTGATATCCATTGTCCGAGGCAGTTCGTCGAGATGTATGTCGTGTATTGGTCGCTCTTGCCACGACCTTCCTCGAGGTATGCCAATAGACTCTCCCCTTCGCCTATGGAACCTTCCATTCCCGCCCTTCACTTGCTAGAGGTACCTTACACCGAATAACTTCCCTTGGGTACCTTGGTACGCCTTTTGCGATCAAGGCAGCAAAATCTCTTTCCTGCAGCACCTCATTTCTCCTCCGGCCAGCTATCAAATCCAACACTCTCAAGATTCAGTCGCAAATTCTCTCGAGAAGCCTGCATCGCTTCCGTTCAGCATCTATCCAGTCTAACCCGAGGGTGAGTCTGAGCTCTTCATTCGCATTTCTCCCACGCGGATAAACATCGACTGACTCGGTCGCCGCAGCCAAGCCCCCATACCCGCCCGACATCACGTACCCGCCGGTACGCAGGTATTCAACATGGGCCAGCAATTTAGCAAGGCCGTCGACTTCATCAAGCGCAAGAAGCCCAGCAAGAACAAGAGCAATGCCGGTGGGAGGGCCTCGCGCTTCATCGAGCACTTCGACTACAACGACAACGACAACCCCGTATTGCCGGAGGAGTCAACCGATCCAGCTCCACGAATGGGCGACCAGCCGCCCGCCCAGGGCCAGCCATTTGTTCAAGCCCAGCCATCCGACCCATCGGCCCGAGAAGACAACCCGATGGTGCCGGCACAGATGAGCCCCGAGCAAGAGGTCGTCTTCCTAATGCAGTTCGTTGACAAGACTTAGTCGCTAACGATGGATTTTTTCCTTTTTGCAGGCCCAACCAAAATGGCGGCGAGGCCTTGCGAAACGATTCGGGGGAAAATAGATGTGAGCTGATGGATGCCTCTTTTCGGTTGGGGGGTTCGCTTTATTCTCACATTGCCCTCTACGTATCTTACCTTTTAGCAGATATCATTGGGGGTTCGGTATTTTTCTGGCATGCTCGAGGTCCGATTGTTAGCAGTGGAGGGATTGTTGCGCGTTCATCTCATAACTCTGGACATTGCCATTGATTGACTCAGAATTGATACCTCGTTCAATTCTCAAGGACTTTCAGACCAAATGCTGCGTGTCAAGTCTGTTGAGCCTGCCATGGGGTCCACACACCTGCAGACTTCCGGCTTTACTAATAATTAATATTAGAGAACGAGATTCGAGAACTTTGGTAAACTTGATCTTAGGTTACCTATCCATCACAACTCAAACCCCCAACTGCGCGACTACGAAATCGCCCAAGGGCTATGCAACAACGCCCTCACGCACAACTTTCATCCATTTGTTTCATCTCATCGTGTTGTCCCCCCCAAATCTCTCCACTCCATCGCAAAAATGTCTTCCACTAGCGACAGTGCTAGTCTAGACTCTGCATTGTCTCCGTTTCCGAGATCTGTCGTTTTTGCTAGCAAGCCGTTTGTTATGCTTCTCGGCCCATTCCGGTCTTAATATCCGGCCCGCATGTGCGACGACTACAAATCACCAATAGGTTAGGTAGGTACCTAGTTAGCCAAGAAGAGATGCCCCCCGAAGGAATGGAAATGTGGAGAAATATAACAAAATAGGAGATTTGAGCAAGCCAGGGGGAATGGGGGAACGGTGGTATAAGACTGGTTTACACTGACCTCGGGTTGCATATCTGTTGATCAAGTCCTGCACATTCTCAAAAGGGAGGCGGCATTCCTTGAAATGGTCCGTTGCCTGGTCGGACTTATACGGGTCTTCGTCGATGCATGTATCGCAGGTTGGACATTTTAGCACGAGTGGCTCGCGGTCATTCTTGTTTCCGAATACCCAAAGCGTGGGATAATGTCTCGCCACGGCGGTGTTTGGAATTGGGCGTTTATCTTCGTAAGGATACCCGTGCGATTTGCTGGTGATGTTTTCGGGGCTGGATCCCCGTGACGGAGACCTCGACAGCGATGATAGCTCCGATGATAGCTCCGATGATGCCTCACCCTGTGAGTCGGTGATCTCGACGGGGGCCTGGCGGGTTTCTATGGTCGGCTCCTCGACCCTCGTCGCCATCTCAGCAGGCGGAGGCACTGCGTTGCTGGCTGGTTGGCTTGGCGGAGCTCTGTCAGCCTCCGGAAGGGCAACTGATTGAGCGACTGGTTGAGTGACTGGTTGAGCGGCATCCTGTGCACCGGCAGCCTAGTAGAAACGTCAGACAAGTACTTGAGAAGATGGACCAAAGTAACGTGCCTCGGGCTTTACCTGTGGGGCATTTCGCACAACCACGATAGTCGGTGGGGAGCCTGCGCCTTTATTCGTCGGCCTGGCGGGCGAGAAGGAGAAACGAGTGCTGGCCCGGACATCGATCACACTGCTCGCCGGAATCATGCGCCAGGGTTCTTTCTCGATTTCATGCGCAGCGCCCGGGAACTGACTTCCCAACCGCAAAATGCTTGCCGAGCGCCTCTCAGACAGTCCCTCGCAGTCGGTCTTGTATTTGTGAATGGCTGCAAAGACCTAGTCGCTCATTTTGAGGTAGCATGATTTCCAATCTTTCAGGATTGTATCGAGTTCAGCTGCCGTAGCTTCCTTCGCATCGTCCTCTGAGAGCCGGGGGTCGGACAGATCGGCGCCTGATAGTGATGCCATGTCCTTAGAAGGCTACCAGCTGTGGATTGTTGGTTTGGATAGATCCGCAGGGAATCCTTGGGTTGGCAGAGTGGAAGGAGAGGAGGGAGAAAAATCTACGTTGAGTCTGATAACCAAACTGACTTCCAAGGTAAGGTCGGGTACCTTGGTAGGTACCAGCTTGGAGGGCTATGTCAGTGAGCTTGTCTCCGCGGCAGGGTCATTTGGCTATTCAGCTGCGCAGGCCAGGTGGTTCCGGGCCGCCAGAAATATTTGGACAGTTGGAGCATGAAAAAGACCAGCTGCCAGCACGAAACAAAGCGACGGCGACGGCAATGGCGATGGCAACAGCAGCAGAGACGGCGACGGCAAGAGTGCTTTAGCAATAGTGACAGCTATTGCTAGCCAAATGCTCCTACCTTAACAGTTAAATGCCCCTGCCTGGATAGTTGAATGCTCCTGCCTGGATAGCTGAATGCCCCTGCCCCCGGAGACAACCTCCTACCCTAACCGGCAAGACTGACCAGTTGCTATAGGGCGGTGTCGCGATAAACATGATTGATGGCAAAGCATTCTACCGGCTTGACAATGCCTTTGGTGAGCACCCTGTTTTCCCCACAATCCCACAGACTCATCCGCGTTGTCGGCCTCTGACGGTTTAATTGCATTTAGGTGCTTATGGCGGCAGCGAGTACTGGGAGTTCTTGGTCCGCCAGGAGTGTGAACGCCAGCTCAAGGACGAATATGGAGTGGAGGAGATCTCACCAAACATCACCCAGCAACTTCTGGACAACTTCAACGTGAAGAAGAAGATGCTAGGTCCGGAGCAGCCCCAAGACGTCAGCCTTCCCTACATCCACGCCGACGACCACATCTCCCTAGTCAGACTCGGAGAAGACACGGTGAACCATCGGTTCGAAAAAGCGTTTCGAGCGCCGTTGGAAGTCTCTAGTGCCAAAATGGTCGGGTTCGCCAAATTGGGGGGAGGCGGCAGAGTCATGGTCAGTGGGGGCAGTGTCGAAATCTGTCTCTCAAGAAGCGCGTTATCAAACACTGCACCGAGGCCGGACTCCCAGAGCCCCTCTCCATCGACGATTTCCCGGTGGACACATTGCGGAGCTGGTAGGATTCCATATGGTCACTCGGCCACTCATTTCCATTGCAACGATAGTTAACCTGGTTAGGACTCTCAATGTGGCCAAAGGCGCCACTTACGCGACCGCAAACCAGCTCACAGTTACCGAGTTTCTGAAGCGCGGAGCTATATTCGCGGTGCAGTGTTTACAGCAGCCAACCAGTGGCAACAGGAGGAATTTGGGCCGAGTCTGGGACGACACTGCTTTCTTTCTCATGAATCAGGCAGGTCATGATCCAGTTCCCTTGACTTTTTTGCCAGATCAACGCTGACATTCAGAGGGCTCAAACAGCACGGCAACAAGTCGGTAGAGATATACTTCAACGGCAAGGACGAGGTCAAGATCATATGTGATCCGTTTCGAGCCCCCGAAGACAACAACCAGGGCGCAATGCCTCTGAAACATCGCTGCTACGAGTTCCTGCTCTTCGAGGGCTGCTTGAAGAGGGGCTATTGGACCTTTGAATTGTCGCTGGTTGATGGTGGAGAGGCCGGGTCTCTGCAACTTACGCGGAAATATCGACAACCCAAGCGCCAATCCAAGCGGACAACAGTGGATTCCACCATCTTCCCCGTCTTCTTCCACGGTGGATCGAACTGTTTGTACATCGGCTCCAGGCTCGGCCGGTGGGGCGTGAGCCCAGGAGGAGGCGTCAAAAACGCGCTCGATATGCGCATAGAGGACGGCGTAGCCATCGCCCACGGGGAAGGCATCATGGCCTCGAGCCGTCCCGCCTCAGTCTCGGCGGCATCAACTCCTGAACCTAAGAGCCCACGAGGCCAGCCCGACAGTGGAGTCGACGAGGAGACACAGGCCACCGAGCACCGGGAGGAGCAGATGGACCCAGCCACGCCGCCTCGAGCAGAGGGCTCGGGCGGTTCGGTCGGAGCGCGGGCCATCCATAGCTCGAAGAAACGTGTGTTCCGACCAATCTCGGACGCGGAATCGCGCCCGGCCAAAACGCTGAAGCGCCATCTGATGACCCAGCGTGAGAGCGAGCGCGAGCGCGAACTGGACATGCTGTACGATATCGAGAACGTCGACATGTGGACTGATGACTTGGTGAAATGATAGACTCGCAAGCCGCGATGCAGATGTTGCTTCCTTCAAATTGTTTCGTAATGTCAGATCACCCCGTTTCCAAACCAAATGTATAATACACAGTAGCATGAGCTTGGAGGATTTGTAACCTGTTAGTAATTATAGCTGTGTATTAAATTATGAGCTTGTCTTCGCAGGCAGGGGCATTTGGCTAGGTCTATGCTGGGCAAGGGTTCCGGGCCGCCAAAAATCTTGGGACAGTTGGAGCATGCTACAGACCAGCTGCTACAGAACAAGCGACAGCGACAGCAACAGCAACGGCGACAACAACAGCAACGGCGACAGCAACAGCAACGGCGACAACAACGGCGACCTTGGTTTGGCGACAGCGGCGGCACCGGCGACGGCGATGGCGACGGCGACGGCGAAAGCAGCTGTTGGCCATCTGGCAGGATTTGTGATATCAGCTTATCTTTGACCCACTAAAATGGTGGGGTGGACCAGACTTGCGTTGGTTTTCTTCTATTCTGCCCACAACCGCCGCCATAATTTTCGCAAGCCTCAAATGCCCAACGCACCAAATTTATCTTAACATAACAGAACTGAAGCGGTTTATGCCCAGAGATAGTGTATTTACATTTCGGTTATTCTCTCCCAGGAATATTTCGTAGCACAAACCATGGCGACAGTCCAACCCGAAGGCGCCGCCCCGGCGCCGGACTCGTCCGAATCGGCTACTGCCCCTAACCCCACGACGACCACGCCGATGCCGACTGCCGTGGCAGAGACGACCGCAACGCCTAAGCCGATCCACAGCCTGGTCGTTGATACGGGTCCACTGATCAAGAACGAGGTGGCCATATCTACTCTGCTCGCACAGGCAGAAGTCATCTACACCATTCCCGCCGTCATCTCCGAGATCCGCGACGAAGCGACCCGCTCCCGCCTCCAGACATCCCTAGTCCCGTTCCTCCAACTTCGGAACCCTCGACCTGAGAGCATCAAGTTTGTATCTGAGTTTGCTCGCAAGACTGGCGACCTCCAGGTCCTCAGCCGGCCAGATCTCCACCTGATAGCCCTGACATACGAGCTAGAGTGCGAGCGGAATCATGGCGACTGGAGATTGAGGCGGGAGCCCGGGCAGAAGACCGTCAACGGCAAGCCACCTGCCAAGGAAGGGGTTGAGAGTACAGTCGAGAAGGCGGAAGGGGATAATACAGATCCATCCGCGTCCCAGGTCGAAGGCGACAAGGTGGCGGCGGAAGCGGAGACGGCGGTCGCGGGCGGGCCGGAGATCGCGGACGGTGATGACACTGCACCCTCTGCCCCTTCCGCCCCCTCGGACACCCCAAAACATGCCGATGAGGAGATTGAGGAAATACAATCACAAGTCCAGGACCTCGTCCTCGGGACCTCGCCAGCCGAGAATGACGCCGCCGTAGCAGAAGACGCGGCTGCCCCCGAAGTGGCCGAAGACGACGACTCCGACAGCGACGGCTGGATCACGCCATCCAATATCAAGAAGCACCAAGCACGCGAGGGCCTCGCGCCGGCCGGCCGGGAGCCGGCCGTTCAGAAGACGCTGCAGGCCTGCCTCCTGACGTCGGACTTTGCGATGCAGAACGTGTCGCTGCGGATGAACCTCAACTGCGCCGGGAGCGGGGGCGGCACGGGCGCGGCGCTGCGGCGCATCACCCACCTCAAGACGTGGGTGCTCCGGTGCCACGGCTGCTTCACAGTCACGCGCCAGCAGGACAAGCAGTTCTGCCCGAAGTGCGGCCAGCCGACGCTGACGCGGACGTCGTGCTCGACGCGCGCCGATGGGACGGTCCAGCTGCACCTGCGTCGGAACTTCCAGTATAACAAGCGTGGCAACGTCTACAGCATCCCGAAGCCGGTGCATGGGTCCGCTAGCGGGAAGAATTCAGCCGTCACTGGCGGCGGGAGGAGTGGATGGGGGAAGGAGCTTCTCCTTGCTGAAGACCAGAAGGAGTATACCAAGAGAGTGCAGGAGGATAGCAGGACTAAGTATAGGGATCTGATGGATGAGGATTACTTGCCCAACCTGCTGAGCGGGCACCGGAGTGGTGGGAACGGGAGGCTCAGAGTTGGTGCGGGGAGGGATGTCAACGCGAAGAAGCGGAGGTAGGCGTGAGCTGGGCACCTCAGTGGGGTTGCCAAGGGCATGGTGGTCCGGGAAAATCAGGTCTATATGCATGTCGGGCAGGAATGGCAAAAGTCCACATAGAAATGATACCACGATAGATGAGGAGCTGTCAGTCGACATGTGTCTTGTTTTCCTTCCCTTGCGTTCCGCCGTATTCCTCTATGCAAAACACCGTTTGATACCGGAACGCCGTCGAACAAATACTCGTGGACATGCCCTGGCCCTGGCCTGGCACATAGCCCGGTTCGCCTCCAGGGTATCGATCGCGACCCCTCTCCGCCACCCATCAATCTAGCTCGCCTCATAAAGTCGAGTCCGCTCCGGCTGGTTTCGAAAACGGGCAGTCGCCCAAAGCCATCAGCCATTCCGCATATCCCAGTCCCGAGTCTCCCCCTCTAAGCGTGCGTCAGCTTCCCCACCACCACCATCACCCAAATCGTGTTCACTGGGGCCCAAGCACAATCTTCGACTCTTCTACATCACCCCCCAAAAACCGTCAGCAAACGCGCAAGCCAGGAGGGAAAGGAAGAAGAGAAGGAAATCCGAGACTCACTCTCCTTGTGCGCCGCGAGCAGCACGCCGAAGCGCTTGCGCATCGTGATCCGGTGGCGCGACCACTTGTCGTCGGGCGAGAAGCGGGCCGGGTGCGCCGACTTGGTGACCTGGCCGTCCATGACCTTCTTGAGCGTGTAGATCCGCTTCCCTGACGGGTCGTGGTTGTACATGAGATGCATCTTGGCTTGTCTGTGTGTGTATGTATGTGTGTGTGTAGTGTGTCCGATCGGTTGTCGACGAATGGCGGTTGTAATGAGGTTTGAATTTGATGATGTTGGAGTTTGTCGAATCGCTATTTTTTTTTCTTCCCGTCGTTGGCCGATGGGGTGGAGCCGCACAGACCGTATGGCGAATCCTCGCTGTGATTGGCTCCCCTTACCAGGCACAGAATAACCACCTGCACCACAACCTCATAATCATCCAAGGCGTCTTCAATGTTTCATTCAATTTATCCCTAACAAATACAGAACAAAATTCAGGAAATTCTGAGTCAAGAGGGTCTTTCCCACCGCCGTCTTTCCCAGGCCCATTACTGCGGTACATCCATCTCGTCTTCTTGAATTCCCGAAAAGGAGAGTCATCATAAATTAAGCGGTAATACCCAAGGAGATAATTCATAAGACATTTCAAACCACGTTCCAGGAGCTTCCTCTCTTATCCCTCATGCCAATCCTCAACTAACCGCAATCTCAGTATTTATCATCGCCTCTGGTTAGAGCCCAGAATCTTTATTTATCCGCAACTTCTTCTTTCTCAACCGGCACAGGTGAATTGACAAGATTCCCAGCGTCTCCACCCGAGAACCGGCGGAGGTCGGGTGCAGACTGCCATCTTGGGTAGAGTCCCAAGGGCGAGGGAACACCGCGGCCCGGCGGTGGTGGCGACGGCTGCGCTGAGCAGGATTCCGGTGCTGGAGGCAGCGACGGGGGCCGGGCGGGGTCGGTGCCGTGGTTCGTGGGATTACGGTGCCTGCATATGGCACAGCTGATACCGGAGCACTCGGCGTGATCTACGCCCGCTGGTGGTTGGGAGTCCGTGATTTGGAACCCGCTGGTGTGCCTCACATCCGAGAATGGTACCGGTCGTGTAGGCGGCGGCTGTGAGACGGCGGGTGTCATCGAAAAGGTTGGAACAGGGGGTGGCTGAAACGAGTATCGTTCGGGGGTGTACATGGGACGTGGGTTGAAATATGTCGGGGCCCGATAGTTATAGAACGTATGACCTGTTGGTGGATGACCAAAACGGGGGTCCTGCGTAAGGCCTGCCGAGTAATATGTGACGGAAGGCCTTGTAGGCGGTAGTCGAGAAGCTGTTGGCTGTTGTTGGTGTTGGTATGGATATACAGTCGGATGTGGAACACCCCCAGCACCCGGCGCGCCAGGAGGGGGTGGATAGCTGACGGGAGGCGTCGGAGCCGCAGGTGGGCAGAAATATCCAGGGGCCGGTGAGTAGGCTGGAGGGCGGTGCGACGAGCCAGGGACCATGAATTGTGGTCGAGGAGGCGGGGGTGCATACAAATGAGACTCTCTAGGCGATCTTGGAGATGGCTCCCCCCACGGCCGTGGAGTACCTGGCGGGTTGGGTTTCATGCGGTCGACAGTCCGCTTGATCTTGCCTTGCCGAGCTTTCTCCCGACACTCGGCTTTATCAGCATCTTTCCACGGATTCCCGAACCTCTTGAATGCTCTCACGCCCTTCTCGTCGTTGACGGGTCGGCCTTCAGTGCCGCGGATGATGATAAAATAGTCTCGACAAGTGCCCTTGCCCGGATTCTTCCAGAAGCGCACCTTGTGCTTCTTGACCGCTGTGGGGTTGGCGTCGGCAAACCGATAGTGCAGCTGTTCCTGCATCAGCACGACCGTCCAGGCACGGTTGTGATAACGATTGCTCGAGGCGTTCTCCCGGTCAGCCAAGAGCTGGTTAATCTCGGATTGAACCGGTCCGGGAAGTTTGCGAATACGGCGGTCGATGTCGTCCTCGTAGCTTCTGGCGGGTCCGCGGATGAGGCGAGAAGCCCAGGTACGCTCATTCTTGGCATGGTATTCGCTCAGAGTATCGAGGTGCATCTGCGACAGCTCTCCCTGATCATATAACTCCGACGTGGTGCTGATCGATCCGCGGAATTGACGATATCGCTGAAAGGCGCTAATGCCACAGACCTTGACGCCAGAGACGATTTTCTTGAGGTCCGCCGACAGATAGACGTTCCAGGCTTCATAAACAGCTGGCTTGTCTCCATCCACCCCAGCTAGACGGCTGCATTCAAGTCAGTTTGGGGTATTAGAACATATGATTTCAGAGCTTACAAGGTCGGCAGTGTGTCGATGGCGCTGTAAGACTCAGACGAGTTGGCAGAAACATCTGAGACAGAGTACATGCTGTCAACATCGCTGTACAGTGTACAATCATCGTCATCCGATGTGAAACTCAAGGGTTTCGGTAGACAGGTCGAGGACATGAAAGGTTTCGCGGCCATTGTGACCGAGATAATTGACCTCTGACGAAGAACCTCGAGTAATCAGCAGTAGATGAGGTAAAAAGGGCTTTCAGAGAGAGCAAGCCAGGGGCTGAGATAGTGGGAGTAGAACAGAGGCTGAGGAGAGGGGGGGAAGATCATTGGGAGGGTGAGCCTTCTTTATATGACGCTGGTGTGTGACCATGCAGGAGGAATGAGGCCCATTATGTGGGATATCAAGTGCGAGGCTGCATTGGAGGTGCCAATTCCCGGCCGGGACTGGCGGCCTCCTCCTCCTGTTCGTCCGGGGTCATGCAGTCACCTATGCACCTTGCTTTTCAGCCAACGGCATCGAGTTATCCCGGAGCCTCGCCGGGTGCAAAGGACTAGCCCACTTGGTTGTTGCTGATCCGAGCCGCAGTTACTGCCTGGCCAATGGCTTAGTATTGGTCGTATTGCTAGCATGACCTGCAGCTACGGAGTTGCTGATTGGGAGCAGACTTTGCAGGGAGGACGCCCGTCTGGCTTCAGTCGATTGAGGGGGCCCTGCCGTTCTCGACACTAATAGGCTGCCCACACACCGTATCCAACAAAAAGGCCTCAAACTCAGGTTGTGATCGGCCGCCACGTGACGACATAACGGCAATAGACTTTGATTATTTAATCACCTCAACTGAGGTACGGATGGGACAGACCAGCTCGCGACCTGGGTCAGCAGATAGCAAATTAACAGTACGGGCCGTTGGGCCATTTTGAGGCCCAGAAAACGGGCATAGGTTCACCCTCTAGGGGCATTTCAGCTCCCACCGTAGCAAGACTCGACTTCACATCGAATGGCGAGCAGGTATCCGATTACCTCTAGGGTGAATTTCATTTATGTTGTATCTTGCCGAAGGTTGAGCCTAACACTCCATGCAGAATGTACAGCCTACACGAAGAACTACTTACCTAGGTACCTACCGATAGCCGCCCCCGCCTCGCCATAAGTCCAGGTACCCGTTTCTATCTTTACCTGAGTCTCATCTAACATGGGAATCCGAGTGTGGAAGCCATTGGAACTGGTAGGTTAGGTAGGTTGGATACGGTAGGTGTCAGGCACGGCACCCTCTTCCTCGTACCTACCCAATGAAGTAAATGACGGGACTCGTAGAATTCGAGAGAACCTTGCTTATCAAGAGCTCCATAGAGGCTGATATCCGGGCGACATCGGGAATTCCAGGGAGGTAGGTAGGTACCTACCTCGTTACATCCATCGTAAAGTCGGGCGGTTTCACTCGGCTCCAAGGCACAGGGCACGCTCTCACGACGTCAAAATCTAAATCGGCTCCGCCTGGTAGCAGGAGGCGTGCGGCAAACTCTAATACCTAAGGTACCTGCAGGCGGATGTCAGATGGTTCTGAAATTCGGTTTAAATACCCAGTCCAAAGGGCCGTCGGATGTTGATCAACGACACTCCCGTCCCATCTTGACCCGGCGAGGCAGTACGACTCTCAAGCTGAGAGCCCGAACATAACATAGGCCAATTGACGTATGTAATCTTGAACGCAACTACCTATAGTGAGCACCTTGTGGTTCTTAGAGACTTGAAAGTTCCTTGCAGACGCTTCTCGTCTAACGGCAGAGGCAGAACAGTACCGTCTCGGAACTCGGTAGTCTTAATAAAGAAAGTTAATACTAGCTACATGGGGTAGAACTTAATCAGGCTCCCTTGCATGAGAGAAAGCTCTAGACAATGCCGCCTTGCGGTGGAAAGCTATTTGTACGACGGGAGTACATTTTCAGTATGTACTTGCGTCCGGGTGCTCGGAGGATCTCGCTACCTGATATATACAGGGGGATGTCAATGTCGAGTTTTAGACGCAGTCAAGGTCGAGTCGCGCTGAGCAGAACTCGGGTCACCGCATTGTGCCTTCCGTCAATATTCCGGGATAGTGGCAGGGTTGAAGTAGGTAGCCTAGGTAACCGAACCTAGGATCCGACGCTGGGTTCAGTTAGGCCACCCGAAGAGTTGCCCCGTTTGGGCATATCTGGGAACATGGAAGGCGTGGGGCCAGGTTCGGCTACCATCGTCCCGTCTTCCTGACCGGGCTCTTTTCGAAGGTACCTTGGTATCCATCAGGCCACGGCTCGGATCCACAGAGATATCTCCAGGGGACTCTTTCCTTCCGTCTGCCTCAGCTGCGACCTGAGATGGGGAACGGCCCCACTGTCTGCCTAAGTCATCTTCCATTCCGTCCATGAATTCGACATGCGTGCCTGCCTCAGCAGTGAGGGCCGGAGATTAGTGCAGTTTGACCCATTCCCGTCCCTACCACCCGAACTCGAGCCACCCGTGCGGGTCCAACGGTCCAGCCTCACCTAGCAGGTTCCATGCCAATGTACTGACAAATGCTTAAAAAGCGTCACTTCCTACTGGAGAGGATTCGGCACTTGGGTCGAGGAAACTCGAAGCTTCCTCCCGTTTAGGAGATGAGAATGGGGTTGCCGAGGGGAATGCGGCAACACGAAAATGACAAGCCGACTTTCACCGCGCCTAGATATATTTCGAGGTCAAGAAGAGGGGCAGAAGTCAAAGCTCTGAGCGGCTTGGGGGGGCAGTTTATGTGGACATCAAGAGAACTTCGGAACAGCCCAAATGGTACGGTCTATATGGCGAGTTCCCGTCCAGTATTCTGCATCCCGCCGATGACCATACTCGGTACCTGGTGGACCTAGCTTAGGTAGGTAAGATACCTACCTACCTACCTACCCATTGCCCTTCCATTGTTCACGAAGGGGCCTGGGCCAGACCCGGAGATGCTAACAAGATTGGAAAGTGAGACCCTCTTCGGGATTTCTCACTTCAGCTCCCGAAGGTACCTAGCTCTGGACTTTTCCAACTTCTCGACCACCGGCTCTGATTGATCAGCGTTCTTGCCGTATATGGTTTCCGGACGGTATCTATTCAACAGGATATCATTGATCCCCTTCCGGGGCCCTCCCCTTTCCGTATCCAAGCTCGAACTGTAAGGGGGTAGAATGTGTATAAAGAGCTCCTCTCCCTCCCGGATATTCGACCTTCTCTTCCTCCCAACACCATCCCCCAACGATCCCAGATCTCTCGAGCACACACAGCATATCTCAGCATCGCCTATCAACATCCTTACTTTGCCCACCTCTCATTTTGTCGTTTCGATCAACTCTCTGTCGCTTCTCGGTCTTTGCTCCTCGATATTACCACGACGATGAAGGCCACCACTGCTCTCGTCACCTTTCCCGCCGTCGCCCTGGCGGTCCTGTCTGGCGCCGGCTCCGCAGTCGCTGCAGCATCCAATGTCGAGCGTCGAGCTGACGACCTTGAGTACGGCGAGCCGGCTGGCTACTACGGCAACGAGGGATACGGGTACGGCGACGACTACGGCTATGGAGATGATTCCTACGGCTACGACGAGGGCTACGGCCACGACGGGTACGAGCGGCGGGACGCAAGCAAAACCGCAACTGTCACCAAGACGGTGATTGTCACCCACCCCTCGCAGTGGTCCGACTTGTTCAAGCCCTCGGGGACCTCTGGAGCTACGGCTCGGGATGTCGCCCAGACTGTCACGATCATGGGCCCTGACGCCAAGACGACTGTGATCTTGCCAAGCCAGGTTTCCGTCGACTCGACTCACGTTGTCTGGGCACCAGCACCTACATCCACAGGCTCGTCTGCCAGCCAAGAGAGCTCCAAGGGCGGTGCTTCGGAGCAGCACCAGCAAAACTCGGGTTCGGGATCTCACGGCTACGACTCTGGGCATGGTCAGCCATGGACTCACAACGCAAATACTGCTGGCTTTGGTCATGGTGGCGGCGGGGGTTGGGGCTCGGGTGCGTCGTCGGTGGCGAGAGATGTTGCTTGGGCTGGGCTTGCACTGGCTGGTCTGGGAGCCGCGGTTGTGGCGTTGTGATGTGGTTGGAGGGGGAGCCCATGAGGACCTGTGGATGACTTCAGGGGTCTTTGGCAAGGAGAAAAATCTTCTTCTCGGCGGTGTACTCATCGCGTGTACCTAGAACTCAAACCTCCCTCACCTGAGAGCAATTGAACGGCACTATTGCCCACCGTGACGTGTCTCTTGCTCGTGCCGGCCTCTCAAGGGTCTAGACTTTGAGCCTGCTGCTCGCCAGCATGGTGGCTGTCCTCATCATCCAATGAAGCTCGCACGAACACAGACCCCTGAACTCAGCCGCATTTGCCAGGTATCCCATGGGTTCCAGCTGAGGCTCTGGCTGGTACCCGACCATTTCCCACCTTCACTTCCATGTCCATGTCTGTTTCAACTTGTTGCCAAGGCAGAAACAACAACGTCTTTTTGGGTCAACCTCGTAGACTTGTCGCCACGTAAAAGTCGCGTATCTTAACATGGCATACTCTGGCCAGCAAAAATTTGGTCAGTCCTACCCAGCCCAGCCGGGACAAGATTTTGGACAGACGTCTTGGGTTCAACGACCTCCTGCGGGGGGTGGTCTCTCAGTCGCCATGGCAAACATAAGCATCACAGACAGGCCTCCTGCTGCACATGGCCAAGCACCTCAAGCAGCTCCTCCATCGACGGCGGTATATCCCTCTCACCTACCAACAACGCAAGGATACAGTGCATCTTCACATAGCATCCAAACTCCATTGTCTGGTGCTCCTCAAAACCTAACCGTTGTAAGGAATGATCTTCAACCTTGTTCTCTGCACAAAAGTTCAATCCAGCCCAGGGCTAACAGGATCCCAGCACTCAGAATATTCTCCCGGGACTTACTTGCCCCAGACAGGAACGCAGTTCCAGACAGGGATGCGCAACGGATACGTCTCGCTGGAAGTGCAGAAACCAGTGCAGCCTACGTTTGAACCGCCGCCCAATCAACAGACCAGCTCTTTCAACTCCATGCCCAGCAACCCCAATCAAGGGCTGCGACCAGCACACGACCAGGGGCAGTATCCAGGTCCACCGCAACAAAACCCTGCGCAGAATTCGGTCACGAAGCCAGCCGAACCATCGAAGAAGCAGGGGTGGGTGGCGAAATTCTCGGCCGGGCAGAAGATTGCCTTGGGTGCGGCCGGCGACTTGACCTCGGCGCTACTCACGAAGGAGAAGAAAGAGAATCTGGGCAACCAGCTCAAGGAACAGGCGTCGAGGCTGGGGCTTTCCAACTTTGCTTCTCCTCGCCAGCAAGCTGGTCCAGCGCCCCCGCAGGCTGGCCCGCATCTGCCGGCATCGACGGCGTGCTATTCATACCCGCAAGCTGCTCCGGGCTACCCTGCCACTGTGGTGCAGTATCCTGCACCTTCCGCGAATAACCAAGGGCGGCCCCTTCCCGCCGCGACACGAGCGGGCGGGCCTGTTTTTGTGGCCAAACCCATGCAGCCCGGGGCCCCTTTCCAAGCTGGAAGGCCGACCGCTGGACCGGTGCCGATGGCTGCCAGGCCTATGCCTGCTGGTGGTCCACCCACGGCCTCGAGACCGGTGCAAAGGCCTGCTGCCGCCGGCGGTCCGTTGGGGGCTCCTCCTGCCAGGCGCGGGCCCGTGGGTGGTGGGCCAAGGCCAATGGGCCAGCCGGTGGCGAGCGGTCCGGGAGGAGGAGGCGGTATCGCTGCGTGGGGCGGATGGGTCAATGATAGGGACTTGTATGAGGGACGTGAAACCGAAGGGAGCGATTCGGCTAGCCGGGAGGCGGGCGGAGGTGGCTATGCGGAGTATGCTAATGAACGCGGTGTCTGTGAAGAAGCAGGTGGTACTCTCGGGGCCAACGGCGAGGGTTCCAATGCAGTCGCCGTCGGCTCCGGCGAGTTTCGAAGCGCGAATGGGGGTACTTCGTTGGAGGTCGTCGACGGTTTCGGGAATGCTGGGACTCGGGATGTACAAGACACGACCGCGGTGGAGAATACAGCCGTGGCTGGGAATAACTTGATGATCCAGAACTCGGCCGTTGCAGACAACAACACCTGGGCTTCCAGCACGGCGATGGCGGAGAGCAACGTTAATCCCAGTATGTCGATCTCGGCTTACACCGAGGTCAAAATGGCGGCTGGGGCTTCTGGCGGGGCGGATATGCAGCTTGGTGGAGCCGGATACTACCAGGACAGCAGCACCGGGACGACGGTGGAGGCGGGGATGCAGACATACGCAGGGGGATCTGTGGAGACGGGCGGTGTCGCGGACCTGCCCACCCCGCAGCAGACGTACGCCGGAACCGAAAATGCCGACGTTCAGGGTTCCTTTGCGGGGGCAGGGACGTTTCCAGCATCGGAGAATTACGCAAGCATGCAGGCTGCGAGCGGGCAGGAGATGTACACGGGCCAGGAGACAGCTCCCATGCAGGGAGCCTACACAGGCCAGGAAATGTACCCCGGGCAGGACGCGTATACCGGCCAAGAGGGCTGTTCCGCACAGCCGACGTACGCAGATCAGCAGGCTTACGTCGGCCAAGACTCCTACACTGCGCAGGACCTGTCTGCTCAGGGGGCCTACTACGATGGCGCCGACTGGGGGGCATGCGCGGACTCGACAGCCTACGCTGGGGTAGACGCATATGCTGGGGTAGACGCGTACGCTGGGGCAGACGCCTACGGGGGATACGACTACAACGCGCAGATGGACGCATACCAGGAGGCGGATGCGAATGTCGAGGCTGAGGTACTCGCTGAGGCGCAGGCATACGAGGAGTATGCCATTGAAAGCAGTGACGCTGGGTTATTTTAGGAAGGATACCATGGCCACAACAATGAGGGGCGGCAGCGATGGGATTATGATGACAGCGACTGAATCTACATGGATTAAATTGATGTTTATGTCATGTGGAGGAAGCAGACAGGAGGAAATAAGCTCGTACATCTAGTCTGTGTATACCTCCTGCATGGCGGCGGCCTCACCATGTTATCGTCCCTAAAATAGCCCGTCATCACCGGCCCCATCGCCGCCCCATCGCCGTGGCCATATTATCCTTCCTAAAATAGCCTGTCGTTGCTGCCATTATCCTTCTCAAAATAGCCCGGCGTTGCTTCTTTTAATAGCGTATTCCTCGCACGCCGCGGCCTCAACGTTCACATCCGCCTCCTGGTACGCATCTGCTCCAGCATACGCCATCTCGAGCAGATCAACGTCCTCAACAAGCTCGTCAAGCTAAACCCGTCGCCGTCAAGCCTGGCCGGGGCAGTCGCGCAAGCAATGACGTTGGACAAGAGGGCCTCTCGTTACAAAACCGTCCAGATCTCGATATCCAACGGCGCATAGGGGAATGCAGTGGCTAGCGCGTTCGCTCGTACAGCCTTTCACTTCCCCCCAAGTCACTCGCTTTTATCGCCTCCTCGCTCAACACCGTTGAGTCCTCACTGGCGTCAATCGCGTCAATCGCGTCTTCCCTGGCCGTCCTCGCAGACGGCCAGTCCTCAGCCAGCTCGGCCAGGACCTCCTAGGCCTCCTTCTAGCTGGCAGTCCTTGCCGCCTTCTCTCTCGCCGGGGGGTTTATTGTGTGCGTAGAACCTAGGCTGGGGACGGGGGCGTGGGTGGAGCGGCAGCTACGGCGATGGAGGGCGGTGACGATGGCCTATTTTAGGGAGGATAACATAGCAACGGCGATGGGGGCGCGACGACGGCTTTATGATGACGGCGGCCGAATCTACATGGAGTAAATTGATGTCTATGTCATGCAGAAGAAGCAGGCAGGCGAGAATAGGCTCAATGCAACGCAACGCAGTATCTCATGGAATATGTCTGTTTTTGTTGTAGCCTCCTCCATCCTTGCCAGTCCAGTCGCATAATCCCGAGAACGCATCTTATTCCCAACGCCGAACAATGCATCGTGACGTCGCCCCTGGCCCCCCGATGTCCAGATATGGTAAATCAAACGTGGAGCTCCTACCGCCTACCGCCTGCCCCCGCCCCTCCCTCCTCCTCTCCCGCCCATCATCCCACCCATGCCCATCTGCCTCATCATGGCCTGCATGTCCATGCCGCCGGGCATACCGCCGCCGGCGCCACCGAGCATCTTCATCAGGTTCCCCATGTCGCCCATCCCGCCCCCCGCGGCGCCGGCCCCGCCCATGCTCTGCAGGCGCTTCTGCATGGCTGCGAGCTGCTGGGCCTTGTTGCCGCCGGCCATGGCACTCTGGGCGCGCTGCATGTTCTTCATGTTGCCGCCCATCTGCTTGGCAACGCCGGCCATGAGGCGCTGCTGGGTGAGCAGGTCCTCGACCTCGCGGACCGTGGTGCCCGAGCCACGGGCGATGCGGGTCATGCGGGTGGGCTGGTCGATGAGGAGGCGGCCGTCGCTGTCGAGCTCCTTGTCGGTCATGCTGTCGCAGATGTAGATCATGCGCTTGAGCTTGGAGCCGCCCTCGTCGTCGTCCATGCCCTGCATCATGTTGCTCATGCCGGGGATCATCCCGGCAACCTTGCTGAGGGGCCCCATCTTCATGATGTTTTGCAGCTGGTCGCGCAGGTCGCGGATCGTGAAGATGCCCTCGGTGATGTGCTTGATGGTATCCTTCTGGTCCAGCTTCAGGCTCTGCACGTGCTCCACCAGCCCGGCCATGTCGCCCATGCCGAGCAACTTGTTGATGAACTGCTGGGGCGCGAACCGCTCCAGGTCGAGCATGTGCTCGCCCGTGCCGATGAAGACGATGGGCGTGTGCGTCGCTGCCACCGCCGAGATGGCGCCACCCCCGCTGGCGTGGCCGTCCGTCTTGGTAATGATGATGGCCCCGAAGTCGGCCGCCTCCTTGAACGCCTTGGCCTGCGCCTCGGCCTGCTGTCCGATGGATGCGTCAAGCACCATGATGGTCTCGTCCGGCCGGATCGCCGACTGGATGTCTACCATCTCCTGGAAAAGCGCGCTCTCCTGCCTGTGCCGCCCGGACGTGTCCACAATGATCACCTCGAACCGCTCCTTCTTGAACTTGTCCACGCCCTCGCGCGCGACCACCGCCGGATCCGTCTCCGTCAGACTGCCATAGTAGGGGATCTTGGCCTTGGTCGCGTTCTGCTTCAGCTGGTCGAAGGCGCCAGCTCGGAAGGTGTCGGCGCAGACCAGGCACGCCCTGAACCCGCGGCTCTGGTAGTGCCTCGCCAGCTTCGTGCACGTGGTCGTCTTGCCGGCGCCCTGCAGGCCGACGAACATGATGACGTTGGACTTGCCCTTCCGGGGCTTGAATGGCTCGGCGTGCGGGTCGACGAGGCGCACGAGCTCGTCGAAGACGGCCTTCTGGATGAGCCGCTTCTTGTTGACTGCCGGCGGCAGCTCCTTGAAGTTGACCGTCGACCGGATGGATTTGCGCAGCTGGCCGACCAGGCGCACGTTGACGTCCGCTTCGAGGAGGGCCGCGCATATTTCCTTCAGCATGCCATCGAAGGCCTGGGAGAAGTTCTGTTAGCCAGGGTCTTCCGCAACCCGGGGGAGGGGAAGGTGGGGGCTAGGAAGTCACCTTCTCATCGAGATTTGGCGCCCGTGTCAGGTCTGACACGGCCGTATTTATGCGGCGCCCAAGATCTTGAAGAACCATGGCTGCTAGCGAGATAACACAGCCAGTTGATTGTACCCGAGTTGCAAAGAGAGCTGCATAGAATGGCCCCCTTGCAATTGACAAAGTGTTGGTGGGGCACGGGCGGGGAGGACAGTTAGGTCCTTAGTGCCCCGCAAATTAGCATCGGATATACGATTTTGCGATCCGATTTTACTGGACGCTGCCCGGGGCCCGCATGACAGGAACTCGATCAAAAATATATTCAATTGGAACTTCGATACGAGAGTAAAGTCAATAAACTGAGTGTCATAAGCCAAGAGCACATGACATTAACTCAGTAGAGCGAGTTTTTTTATCAACTACCACATCATCTCAATTTAAGTGAATCTGTGTGAGGATATCGACATCTGGATTAATGAATTGGTGAATATACCTACTGCCTCTAATAAGAGTCAATATCTCCGGGTACCTAGGTAGTTTACCACCGAAAATCTCTACACGCTACTTCGTACATAAGGCCTCCATGTGACCCAACGACAGCTTCAACATCCTATTACCATACTATCACTCTCAACTTGGTCCACGGTGGACGGATACCTTACAAATTGAGGAGAAACTGGACTCCATGAGGCCATTTTGCCCGGACTTTTAGTTGCGCCGCGACAGATCCCCGCCCTTCCGCCCGGTTTTAGGTAATTTAAGCCGACATTTTCCCTACCAGTCGGTCGCTTTTATATAACGCATCATCACCCGAGGTCCCCGACAGCCGACCAAAAATAACAAGACGAGAAAAGAAACACACAAATTACGTGGAGCGGGCTTTCTGAGCACGTAGAAGCTTCAGGCCTTGCGACGTCACTTGCGTGTGGCATTTATTCACAGCATCACCTTGACTCAATCCCACCCGAGTTCTCCACCGGTGCGCCCTCGATGGCGTCGTCAAGATCAGGCAACGCGCCGAGCGCGAGCCTCGATTCTCTAGCGGAGGACCAGTATTTCAGTGCGCACCCGACACCGGTGGACCTGGAAAAGCATGTCGCCCAGGCCCAGGACTTCATCAACCATCAATTGACGGCTGGCCGGCGGGTGGTTCTGGTCACGTCTGGAGGGACGATAGCACCTTTGGAGAAGCAGATGGTTCGATTCATTGATAATTTCAGTGCCGGTACGCGCGGAGCAGTATGTACCCCTGAGTGGCCCCGAATCCCCGAGTGGCCCTGGATAGATGATTGACTTAATTGCCATAGAGGAGTGCGGAGCATTTCCTCGAAGCCGGCTATTCCGTGATCTTCATGCATCGCCAATTCAGTCTGCAGCCGTTCAGTTGTCGTTACAGCCATACCACCGACTGCTTCTTGGACTACCTTGTCGAAGGCCCGAATGGCAGCGTGGTTGTACGGAAGGACGACAGTGACAAGATGCTGCAAGTCTTGAAGAAGTATCGCGAGGTCAGGGAGAAGAACATGCTGCTCTTCCTCCCTTTCGTCACCGTCAACGATTATCTGCACCTGTTGCGGGCAGTCGGCCGTGCGATGCAGCCCCTGGGTACGGACGGGCTGCTATATCTCGCGGCCGCTGTTTCCGACTTCTTTGTGCCGGTACGCTCCCCCCGATGGTTGGTCATTTCCAAGGAACGTGAATTAAAACAAAGTCTTTGCAGCCAAGCCAGATGTCAGAACACAAAATCCAGAGTACAGACCACGCCAAACCCTCAGGGGCTACCACGACTGAAAACGAAGAAAAGAAGGGGATCCCAGATTACTTCACCTCGTAAGTTTCCCCCCTTTGCCATGTTCACCATTGATGCTTTCGGGCGACTAAGCGGCGGGATAGCCCCGAAAACATCACATCCAACAAGCAACTCACCATATTCCTGGACGCGGTACCCAAATTTCTTGCGAACCTCGTCCACACCTGGGCTCCGAGATGCATGATAGTATCATTCAAACTGGAGACCGACCCGGATCTGCTTCTAGAGAAGTCCAAGACGGCACTCTCTCGGTACCAGCATGACCTGGTCATTGGGAACCTCCTCACAACACGCAAATGGGAGGTCGTCTTTATTACCCCCGACGGGCAAGAAAAATGGATCCGTGCCCCCGCACATAAAGAAGGCGAGACAGAGGATCGGTCCCTGGACCGGAGCAAGCTCCCGGACGAACCGGCGGTGGAACTGGAGAGCTTGGTCGTCCCTGCTGTGATCGAGCTGCATACTCGGCATATCCAGCAGCACAGCACCTAGCGAAGTATGTGCGATGATTCTAGCAATGCTGGAGGTATCGTCTGCCGGGTAATTGTCATGCTTATGTACTGTAAAATACACTTGGCTCGTAACTTTGTACTATCTAATGCTCCTCTAGTAATTAGTAGTTTACCAGTTTCTAATCTGTTTGTTTGACACTTGATGTGTCTTATCCTCCAATTATATGAAGGAGAAACCTAGCAGCCGCTTCGTGGAATTATTATCAATTATGATTGGCGGCATAAACGTATAATCAGATTCAGGGGCAGCTGTCTTGCTTAGTGGGGGCCGGCTTTCTCGGCCACTCCTCCAGGAATGGGGCGACGGGTTTCCCGGAAAGGTTTAGCCCGCCCGAACCGTCCGGCGCCCGCTTCGTCTAGGTGGGTTCCCCCTGAACCGCCCAGTCCAGTACTGCGAGCCATCGTGTTCGCGGTCGGGAGCTAGCCTGCGAAAGGGAGGATGATCGCCAGCAAGCATTGCCGGTGTCCGATATCCGATTGGAGAAGTGTACTAGGGACTGCCGTTGAGACCTGCCGTGATATGACTGGAGCAGACGAGGAGGAGCCCTCGGGTATACGGATCTTCGTTGACCGGCACGGCAGCCCTGGCAGTACACTTGCAGTTCGATGAACACAATAAAATACCTGGCCTGGTACGACATTTCACGAGACGTCACAGTATTACGGGCAAGCGGGGCATAAGGCTTAGAGTGGTCGAGGGATACGGGGAAGTGGAGAAGTTGGTCCACCGTCCCCTGGTTGCTCGGGATTAGGAGCGGCCTCCCCGCGAGGGAGGTTTCGTCGACTTGATCTGCTTTATGGTTCCGCGGTTGCGTTTGAGGATGTCATGATACTTACGGCCCACAGAAGCTGGGGGAGGGGGTATTCATAGACTGGGTCTTGACTCTATTCTGTATTGTTTCATTTTGCCACGTCTTTTCTTCTGTCCCGAACGGAAATCGGGAATTCACATGACGGAAAGAGAATTTCTTGGCCGTGCCGCAGTCATACACACGTGCACTCGTTCACCGAATCATCCGGCTAAAGCAGGAGACAGGAGGAGATTATGGAAGTCAAGATTCGTCTCGAGATAATGGGCTGATATATGACAACGTCAAAGGCGGGGAAAGCGAACATCCAATCAGCCGTTTTAGATATGCAAGGCCGCATCCGGGTTCTAGAGTGTGGAAGATCGGAAGCTATTGATTCGATAGAAGTTGGAGTTGGCTTGGCTTGGGGTCCAGAGGATTCCCCCATCTGATATGCGGCAGAGCATCCTGGGCCAAGCAAGAATTCAAGATACGGGCTTCCTGCCCCCACCACCATAGAATACGAGAAGTGGGATTGGTATCTCCAAGAACTCTTCATATTTGCAATAGCAGGCGCGTAGGTGCGAACGGTAGACTTCAAAATTTGCTATTTCCGGCAACCGACGTCGTCCCAAGTCTCTCCAAGTTCTAGGCAAGGGTTATTGGATTTGGGGCTAAGTTATAGCGCTAGTTACAGCGCTAGTTTGTTAGCTGCAGGCGGTCCACATTGGCACATGGCCGCCACCTGCTCCACAACAACAGCTTCATCCCTGGGCCTATTAAACGTCACCGAGAAGAAGGCCAAGGTTTGGACAAGCTTGGAATTAGCACACCGAGCGGAGCAGTTCATCACAACGGCATTCCCAAATTACCACCTCCTGCCTATTTGCATTTGCATACCCCGCGCCAGCCGAGGTCGTTAACGAAGCCTAGGGCTGTGCCAATGCTGGATTCACCATCTTGCCTCTGTCGAGCGTGGCTGCAAGTAGGAAGATGGGGGAGAGGGGTTGGCAGCAAGAGCGGGAAGCAGCGACATACCATTGGACCGGGAACTGGCCGGACATTACTCGAGTGTGCCACCCCCCTCACTTATATGCAGAGCCTCCTCATTTCGAAGATCCTGCAGGACGCGCAAGATATGCGCAACGTCTCCATGTTCTACACTTCAACCTCCTCGGTAGTTCCTTGGCTGAACTCTGACATCTAACCTTGAACTGCCTCTCATTGCGAGCTTACAGTGCAGTCTAGAACTTCCTTGGCGCCGCCCCTTGGCCCCGCGATGCCCAGCCTTTCCCCCCATACTTCCCCGGATCGACGAGACCCCCATTCTTGGCTAATGTTACGCGGACGTGGACATCTGTTTCTATTCGCTGTACTCCGGAGATATCTCGTTCATGAGCATGTTACCTTTTGCTTTCTGCTCCTGTTAGCTAAGCCATAATGACACGTCGCAATACCTTCCTTCCTTCCAAGACGTGATCGTGGCTTGTCTGCAAACAGTGGCAGCGGCGTCCGGCAGGATGGATCACATCACGTGGGTTAAACACCCCCCATATTGGATGATGCCGGTTAACCAAGACATGAGTGAGCTATCGAGGGGGGCAGACGACACAGTCTTGGCCAATCCGGTAGTCAGGTAGGGCTAGTGAAGGCAGTGAAGGTTTCAATAGCTCGAAGGAGCAGGACTCACGCGGGAGCGGCCCCCTATTGACCCCCGCCTTGATCTACAGATCTCTCTGTTGCACAACATGAACAACGTTGCTAATATCACGAAACGAACCTAGCCCAAGCCACCACTGATGACTTCGGGATGCATGTCTCATTGGTGCCCTCAACCCTTTTGAGAGGGGCCCCCACCATTGCAACAATGGCACAACATCGGTAATGCTTACGAGACAACCATCTTGTCTTCCTTTGCCATGCCATTCGACCGGCGAACTCTCGGCTTCTTGGACGTCGTCTCCAAAAAGGCTATGTTGGTGCCAAGGCATGGTTTGAGACGAGCAATAGATGCCAATGATGGCCGGGATACGTCAACCCCTGATGGATCATCCTTCGCAAGGAGCGGTACCCCTCAAGTTGGGATGGGCTAAAAGGAGTGAGGGGGGTTTTATGGGAAGGGGGACAGTGACCTGGGCATATAACTGACTCCCCCCCTCCTGTCTTTCCGGCATCGTGAGGTGCAAGTCTAAAGACATTGTATCGTTATCCAGAGAACAACCAGAGAGAATAATCATCCACCATGAGTCTCCCAGACGAGTTCGACATCATCGTGTGCGGCGGCGGAAGCTGCGGCTGTGTGGTTGCTGGCAGGTAAATTACATCCCTCACCTCACCGTGTTCTATTAGGAGATTTGGAGATCCATGCTGAACCTCTTCAGGTTGGCCAACCTTGACCACAATCTCAAGGTGCTCCTCATCGAAGCTGGTGAGAGCAACCTCAACAATCCGTGGGTCTTCCGTCCGGGCATCTACCCCCGGAACATGAAACTGGACTCCAAGACCGCATCGTTCTACGAGTCTCGGAAATCCGAATGGCTCGGCGGGCGGAAGGCAGTCGTGCCATGTGCCCACATCCTTGGTGGCGGTTCGTCCATCAACTTTATGATGTACACCCGAGCGTCTGCCTCAGACTACGATGACTTCCAGGCCAAGGGCTGGACCACCAAGGAGCTGCTCCCGCTCATGAAGAAACATGAGACATACCAGAGGCCCTGCCATGACAAGGACGTCCACGGCTTCGAGGGTCCGATCAAGGTCTCGTTCGGCAACTACACCTATCCGATCAAGGACGACTTCCTGCGCGCAACCGAGTCCCAGGGAATCCCCACCGTCGACGACCTGCAGGACCTCAAGACTGCCCACGGGGGTGAGCAGTGGCTCAAGTGGATCAACCGCGACACTGGACGGCGCAGCGACAGCGCCCACGCATACATCCACTCCACCCGGGCCGTCCACTCCAACCTCTACCTGGCCTGCAACACCAAGGTCGAGAAGATCATCATTGAGAACGGCCGAGCGGTCGGGGTACAGACGGTCCCGACCAAGCCGCTGCACCCCAACCAGAAGGGGACCCGCATCTTCAAGGCCAGGAAGCAGATCGTCGTGTCCGGCGGCACCATGTCGTCACCCCTGATCCTCCAGCGCTCTGGAATCGGTGACCCCAAGAAGCTTGAGGCCGTCGGAGTGAAGCCCATCATTGACCTCCCCGGCGTGGGTCTGAATTTCCAGGACCACTACTTGACCTTCTCCGTCTATCGCGCCAAGCCCGAGACCGAGAGCTTTGACGAGTTCGTCCGGGGCAATCCCGAAGTACAGAAGCGTGAGTCTCACACAGCCATCCATCCATCTGCCGCGTTGTGGTTTTGAGAATAGATTCTAATACTAGGAGCAGAGGTCTTTGACGAGTGGGCTCTGAAGGGCACCGGGCCCCTGGCGACCAACGGCATTGAGGCCGGCGTGAAGATCCGGCCGACTCCCGAGGAGCTCAAGGAGTTCGAGTCCTGGCCGACACCGCATTTCAACAGCGGATGGGAATCGTATTTCAAGAACAAGCCGGACAAGCCAGTCATGCACTACAGCATCATCGCCGGGTGGTTCGGAGACCACATGCTGATGTAGGGTTTCCTCCCCACAAACACCCCCCTAACATCTTTCATTCTCTTCCTCGAAATTTCGAAATCGCTAATAAACCCCCGCAGGCCGCCTGGCAAGTTCTTCACCATGTTCCACTTCCTCGAGTATCCCTTCTCCCGAGGAAGCACCCACATCAAGAGCGCCGACCCGTACGAGACCCCCGACTTCGACTGTGGTTTCATGAACGACGAGCGCGACATGGCGCCCATGGTGTGGGGCTACATCAAGTCCCGAGAGACGGCGCGAAGGATGGACGCATATGCCGGCGAGGTGGAGAACATGGTGAGATTTACGAGCCGCCACTCTCCCCCCCCCTCCGTCCCTACCTGTCATCTAACCACTCCCCTCTCAACAGCACCCCTTCTTCGACTACGACTCCCCCGCCCGGGCCCACGACATGGACCTCGCAACAACCAAGGCCTACGCCCTGCCAGGCAACCTAACGGCGGGCATCACGCACGGCAGCTGGTCGCGACACCTGCCGGAGCCGGAACGGCAGGCGGGCCCGCAGATCCTGAGCTCGAACCGCGTGGGTGTGCGCGAGGAAGTCAAGTACGGCAAGCGCGACATCGAGGCCGTCGAGGACTGGGTCAAGCGGCACGTCGAGAGCACCTGGCACAGCCTGGGCACGTGCTCGATGGCGCCGCGGGAGGGCAACAGCATCGTCAAGCACGGCGTGCTGGACGAGCGCCTCAACGTGCATGGCGTGGAGGGACTCAAGGTTGCGGATTTGAGCATCTGCCCGGATAATGTGGGGTGTAATACGTGAGTTTCCCCCTCTCCCCCCCCCCAATGGGCCGGCTCCGGCAAGTCTGTGTCGGATGTGTATCTGATGAGATTGAATAGATATTCCACGGCCCTGCTCATCGGAGAGAAGGCCGCTATGCTGGTCGCTGAGGACCTGGGCTACTCGGGAGAGGCATTGGAGATGAAGGTGCCGACGTACAATGCTCCGGGCGAGCTTAAACTTCCGTATCGGCTCTAGGGCCGGAACGGGAATGACTGGTAACGGGATGACTGATGACGCGGAGGGCAGCTTGAATCTATGCTGGTTCATGGGGTTTGTGTAGCAATGGGGTGTTACTTTTCCAGTTGGGAGCACTAAGACACTCGTTATAGTCTACAATACTGAGCCTTGGATTAAGTAAAAGTGATCGAGTTCGATGTATCATTTGACATCAATCGATGCCAATTGCTTCTCCAACCTAATTCTAAATTCCCATCTCAGCCGTCTAGATCCGCGCTGGATTAATGTACAGGCATGTACAGGCAACCTCTCACAAGCAACCTCTCGGGACGCATGGGCAGAAGTACCTTACCTACTTGTCAGTGTGTATGGCTTAGAGTAGCTCCTGCATTCTAGGCCGGCATGATTTCTATCAGGTGGCAGTATCTTCTCGTCACTGGGTCGCCATCACTATCCCTGCTATCCTGGCCATCGCTGTGGCCGTCGCTGTCTATTGCTGTTACTTCTGCTGCTTCTGCTGGCGCGTGGACAAGGAGTCAATTCCATGGTTAAGATATTTCCCGAGACGTCTGCCCCTACTTCCTTCCTCGCTTCCTTGCGCTCGTGCCTTCCCACGACGTTTATGGAGGGTGTCATCGGAAGGAAGCCGCACGTGTCCTGCCCTCCCCCTTTGAACGTTCGATCGAGCATCAGAGTACATGATGAAAGCGGTTCGTATAAGAGAGCCCATAATAGTTTTTACAGCTCGTGTCTGGACACCATAATACGTGGCGGCTGTCGTAATCCGTGGCCAAACCGTAGGATTCGGGCTCTATTGCCTGGTACCATCCAATGCCTGGCCTATGTGGTGTTGCTTGGTCAAACCCGATGTCAACAGTGCGACGGTGGAGAATCTCGATAGCCGTACACTCGCATGAACTGATAAGCCCGAAGAAATTCTGACGATGGCAGAAGTCACCTTCGACATAGGGTGCGTAGATACTAACGTGATGATAAGGAATCCAGCGGTATCTCCTAGTCTGCGAGAATAAGTTTAATTCCGGATCCGTACGGCAACTATCTTCTTCATCCTCAAGAGGCGATAGTTGCCAGTCGAGCTTGTCATGGCCGGCGTATTGTAGACAAGAACACCTATTAGGACCGACGGCAGCCATGAGTGGTGAGCAACCGCCATATGATAGTTGGGGGACCGGGAATTGTCCTGCGTCCTGGTGAGTGCTTTCGACGATTTGGCGCATCGTCTCGGCCGTTGGCACTGCCGATGTCCTTGACGGAGTTGCGACGTGGGCGATCCAGGCGATTTCTAACCATATACGACCTCTTTGTATCTTCGTAACACTCAGGTCAGTTCCGCTGTACGACGTGCTTTTATCACACTGAAGGCCGTGACAACGTTCTTGGCAGATACTAGTCCACGGAATGAGAAATTGCGCCTCTCCCGTATCGTGGAGTCCATTTTGGGCCCCCCAGCTTTCGATATCGCTCCAGCGGATCATGACATGCTGGCACGCTCGAATGTAGCCTTCGTGCGCGATGCAGACACGGGTGCTGCCCTTCCACCAACTCCAGTTCATACGCCTCTGAGTCGCCGAGAACAGCCCCGCCGGGTGCTTGGTCTTGCAGCCGTCGCAGTAGAGCTTCTTGTCTACCAGAGAACGGAACTGCTTGTGCTTCCGTTTAAGCTGGCTCACTCGTAGACATCGAGAACAGAATCGGTCTTTGCGGAGAAGCGCCAAGAGCCCCATCGCGTCCGGGGAGCGGCAGTGCATTCCCGGATTAGTTTCCGCCCAAGGAATCCTAGTAGGTTCAAGGCCGCCGCGGACTGTCAAGTGTGCTGATTTGAACTTGGAAAATTCGCGATGTCCGTCGCAGACATTCGAGTCCTTTGGGGTCGAGAAGCTCCATGATATCCAGTAGTAGTTCGTCGGGCAGTCGACAGAGCGGACTCGAGGTGAAATTGTAGTATGAAGCGGCTACTAGAGAATCCATTCCTTGCGCGATCAAATCGGCTTCGGGACGGATGGGCTTGACGCTTGACTTGTCTGTGGGCGCCTGCCAGGCGAGTTTCGTGACCTGGATGCGGCATGTGTCTCCAACAACGGCTGTTTCGCCGGCTTCGGCATGAGGTCTGCTGGGTCTTCCAACGGTTAGAGATTCGAGCAGTCCATTGTACATAAAGGTACTTACTTTAGAAGGGCCTCACGGCACCACCTCCAAAGGCAGGTTACTAAGACACAGAAGCACGATAGCATATCGAGATGTTGATGCTAGAACGAGTTACAAGAAATGTAAAGAGAGAAAGAAGAAAGGGAGCTGCATTGTATTTGTAGTATCGATGCTTGAAGGCAGTGGGCTCATCGGCCTCCGAAGACTAACCTTGTTGGCGCCCTACGAGACATGATAGTTTGAGCGTAGGTTTGAGGTTGAACCTTAATGAGACAGGCCCGAGCGCTGCTGAGGGTGCCAGTCAAGGTCAAGTCGTCAAACCTTACAGCGCAGTAACTAGGATAAGTCACGAAGCTGTATCCCGTCTCCTTTCTCCCAAGGCTTAATCTTCGTAATAAACGATACTGGGAATCTGCATTGTCGCTCCGGCCTTTGTATGTGCACTGAGGGTCTGGGCGCACCCTTTCACCTCTGGGGATTTCCCTTCCCCTAGCTCTCATAGGATGTTTCGTCCACATGTGGCGATGCCATTACTTGTTCTGAGCGAAGCCTTGGAAGCAAATGTCGCAGATGACAGGCTGGTCGTGGTTACGCTGATGCCTTCTGCATTTTATTAGTGTCAGCTTCTGCTTTTTGATGAGACGAGGGGGGGAAGTTGCCTCCTACCGCAGGTCGCCAGGGCGCGTGTATACAATGTTTATGGAACATTTACTGCATTTGCGTAGCGTAAAGGTGCTTGCATTGAAATTGATGCTGTCGCTGTGGTCGCCGCCGTATTCGCCGCGGTCTTCTTCTTGCCCCTTATGACCAGGCAGAAGGGAGTTAAGGTGATGAGAACCATCTGGGGGAAGAGGCCAGGCGAGGCCCCCAAAGGAATATCGAGATACCCCGCCTCTCAGAGGGCGACTTCCACAGGCTCCTGGATGGCTAGGGCGACGTACATGGAACGATGGAAGGCAACGCTACCGCAGCAGTGCCACGACTTCGTCGACTACTGCTTCACCAACCTGGTGAGTGTCAGCAGTCTCACGGAGGACGACGCCCAGAAATCGTTGAAAAGGAGGACTGCGAGCCCCTTACGCTAAACAGATCCTTACGCTAAACAGATCCTTACGCTAAAACAGATCCTTACGCTAAAACAGATCTGAGTGCGGCTTCCCCGAGAGTATCACGACCCTCTACACGTGGTGCTGCCGAATGAAGCAGACACCTACCAATGATTGACCAGTGCACGTCAGTAATATATCCCCCTCTCCCTCCGCCAGCTCAACCACTCCGCCATCCTCATCGGGCCCCTCAACGCAACAAGAAACTTGATATTATTTCTCTCCTGCCTAGTCATCGCCTCTCGCCGTGCAACCCGCCGCAGCCTCTCATTCTGCGCCTTGCTCAGCTTTGGACAGCTCACTTCAGGCTCATTATCATCTACTTGACAGATAAACTTCGTCACGTTATCTTGCGGCCAGTACGCCTCATCACTGGGAAATCCTTGTATGGGTCGCGGTGGGAAACCAGAATGTGCATGCAACCGTCGCAGTCTTGAAGCGCCGTGGTGACGTAGGTGTGTCAAGATCCCGCCAGTGGATGATACCGTGAGATACGGCTCGTGCGGCGCGTCTGGCGGACCGATGTCGAACCAGACTGTGAGAGATCGGAGACTTGGGAAACCGGCCAGCATAGAGAGAGCATCATATAGCCACGTACCAGTGCCACGAGTGCAGACGACCGTGAGGGTGTCGAGGTGGGGAAGTGCGTCTACGAAACAGGGTGCGGAAAAAGACTTGGGATTTGGAGCCATGGCTAACTGCTGGCAGTGGTGGTGGCAGTGATGGTGGTGGTGGCGGTGGTGGTGGGGGGGAAGGAAGGAGGAGCTGGGGAGGAAGGAAGGAGGAGCTGGGGAGGAGCAAGGCGGGACTCCATCAGGTAACAACCACCACAAAATGGACCACCGCTTCTGGTGCCATTTCCAGCCGTCACGACCACAACTTCTGCGAGATGCCTTGCGATCGGGACACTCAGTATCGAGATAGACTTCCTCAGTCCACCGTTTGTCGATGGCGATCGGGGTTGTGGTTGCATGGGTCGGCGCTGTTATTCAGGAGCGGGCTGCGAGAGTTGGTTGGGAGAATCGTATCCGAAAATAACAACATTGTGTGGTCGAAACATTTAGCCGCGGGACCTGGACCAGCAAATCTTTAATATAAGGATATTAACAGTGCTCTTGAGTTGACGCCTCTTGAGTCTTGGCGTTTTTGACTTCCTGGTAACGTTTCCTCCCACGAACAAGAAAAGAATGACAAGCCTCAGAGTTGGACATGTTTATAACACGAGTAACCCAAAAGAACCTTCTATATAACTACTGTAAGGGAATTGCAGGATTAGAATTGTCTTCGGCCTAATTAGCCATCTTCCTTCCCGTCTTTACCTATTCCGCGTTTTCAGATCCAATGATGCTGTTCTCCAGCCATATCCTCCCACTCCTCAGCATCACCTCCCTAGCCGCAGGGGCGGCTCTTCTCAAATCCCGAGATCCGGACGCGCTCAAACTCTGGGAGATCTTGAGGCTATCCACCTTCTCGCCGTCCGGACGACCCGGCAGCTCGCCCTGGAGCCTGATCAACATCACGATCACAGACCCGAACACCATCCCCGCGGGGCCCACCCCGACGGGCACGGCGGTCTTCGAGCCGTCGACGGTGAACTGCAGCACGGCGTGGGACGCCGGCAGCCTGCCGTACAACCAGGTCGTCAACTGCACCGAGGCGGAGCACGGCTACTGGACGTTTGAGATGCTCGAGGCTGACGACAGCGACTATCACTCTCCGACGGAGAACTTCAACATCAGGTTCACGCAGGTGAGGAGCCTTGAGGTTCCGGGCAACACGTACGCCCAGACATTTGTCGGGACGGGTTCCTTCAGGGTGGGTGACAACTTGTCCGGTGTCTGCGGGGCGAGCGGAGTCTGCTCGTTCGGCCTCAAGGACGAGGCGAAGCCGGTTTTGGTCAATCAGACTCGCACCGAGTGCAGTGGGGTTTGTGATGAGTAGGAGGGGAAGATAGCTGCAGTTTGTATGGGCGGAGCACCGTTCGAGGAATAGGAGCAATTCAACCTTAGGAAAGGGGGAATGAATGAATGTCCTCGGCAATGGCATAATTAAGTCCTGGCGATGCATCACACATTCAAACGTTTCCAATGAGTAACGGGAATACTCTGGCTGCAACCATGCCCTGAAGACGTTAAGAGCAACCTGGTTATTGTGATGGAACCTGACCCTGGTGTCAATAAGGTGGGAGTTGGGATGCACTGTGGTTGGCTTACAGGGGGATTTGCTCGCTAAAAACGGCGTACCGAATTAGCGGGTTCAGGACGTGACTTTTTCGTCATCCTCGCTCCAGCGCACCACAAGTCGCACCGTTGATGTCAATACTCGGATCTCATCCCCTCCCAATGTCGTACGCACATTCTACAAATATTCGCATAGCCAGAACTCGCATAGCCGGAGCTCGACCGACCCCCAAATGGCAACCCCCACCTTCGCAACCCCCCTCCCGCAGTCCCCCCGCTCCGAGATCCTCGAGTGGCGCTTCCCGCCACCGCACCACCGGCACGTGCTGACGGGCCGGTCGCGGGCGGCCTGGCACACCTCCTTCGTGGTGCCGCAGCTGAACCTGCTCCTGGACGCGGGCCTGTGCGTCAACCGCCTGCGGCCGAGGCACGTCTTCCTCACCCACGGCCACAACGACCACGTCCTCCTAGCCCCGGCCTTCGTCGTCGGCCGCGACCCCGACGACCCCCCGGACGTCTTCTGCCCCACCGAGATGGCCCCGGCCTTCGACGCCTTCGTCCGCGCAAACGCGCTGCTCAACCAAGGCGGATTGCTCGGGCCCGAGGATGCGGAGCTGAGTCGGCTCGACACGCACGTCACGCACGGCCTGCGGCCAGGCGACGAGGTGGCGCTCCGCCGAGCAAAGGACGTGGTGGCGCGGGCGTTTGCGTGCGACCACACGGTTCCCTGCCTGGGGTACGTGTTTGGGACGTCGACGCGGCGCCTGCGGGCCGAGTTCGCGGGGAGGCCGGGGGGCGAGCTGCGGGATCTGAGGCGCGCCGGGGTGGAGGTCACGGCGCCGCATTGGGAGCCGATGTTTGCGTTCCTCGGCGACACGACGGCGGCGACGCTGGCGGCGGGACCGGAGTGGTTGGTGGGGGGCATCCCTGTTGTTGTTACGGAGTGTAGTTTTTTGTATCAGGAGCATAGGGCTGTGGCGGAGAGGACGAAACATACACTCTGGTCGGACCTGGAGGTCGTGGTGAGGAGGTGGCCTGCTACGACGTTTGTGCTGATGCATTTTAGCCTGAGGTATAGTGAGGAAGAGATACGGAGGTTCTTCAAGGAGATGGTGGACCCGCCTGGGAATATTGTCGTTTGGGTGGATGGGGAAGATGAGGGGGGAACTGATTAGACCTTGTAATTGGATTTGTTATTTACGTTGCAATGAATCTACATTAGTAAACACTGAGAATCAATCATATTGTCTAGTACCACCAGCACTCAATTACACACGGATGAACAGCCGGCTCTGATCACATTCCTTGCCTTCGTTTTGTTGTTTTGTTCATACTAGGCGAAGTCCAGAACTTCGGCCCGTTTCAACGCGAGCCAGGACTGGAAAGTTGTCCTGCCTGTCTTTGCTGGGCATCCCAGGGCCGCTCCCTGCTTGGAATTGCGCAGTATTTCTGTCCAGCACAAGTTCCCGACAGCACCGGTGGCTTGCACAGCCCAAGGCTGCGACACATCGGGTCATCCATGATGTTGGCTGGGGCTACCCGACCATGTTCAGCGTCTCGAATTGCAAGATGTCGTCGACGGCGCCGCCAGCTCGCGCCCACTCGTGCCGCTGCTGCGATACGGGAACGCCAGGTAGTCCACGACGGCTCTGAACCTTGTAAAGCGGTAGACAATACCAGGAAGAGGCCAGATCCAGGTTTGAGCGTTTGCCAAGTTCCACAGTGGCTATGCGGAGTCAGGTAAAACACGCCCGAGGCCCGCCATATAATATTGTTATTGGAAAAGGAATAATAATATATAGGATCACCTCCTTGTCTTTATCCTCCTCATCGTCTTCGTCCTCATCCTCGCCCTCGTCCTCATCTCGCCCTCGTCCTCGCCATCCTTGTCCTTATAATCCTCCTAAGCCTGCCCAAGGCCACACGGGACTGCAGCCTGGTATTCCTCGTCGGGAGTTCGGAGAAGCCAAGTAGGCGGCTCTCCGCCGCCTCGTCCAAATCCCTCACCCGCCTCTGCAGGCTGTCTCAGCAACCGGCTGGTTGCCAAGCTCCCCAAGCTCTAGAACCACGGCCGGCCCAATGAGCGGTGGAGCCTTCACCACACCTATGCCCCGGTCCCCAGCCTAGGCTCGGCCCACACGAGGAACCCCCAGAGGAGGGAGGCGATGGCAATGACGATGACAATGGCTAGCCAGAAGGAGGCTTAGGATCCTGGACAATGTGGCGGAGGATTGGTCAGTGGCCAGGCTAGCGAGGGACTCGGTGAGGCCGGCGAGGGACTCGGTGAGGCCGGCGAGGGACTCGGTGAGGCCGGCGAGGGACTCGGCGACTGCGGCCGGCCGGCCCTCGACTGTAAGGGTCTCTGAGGCGGGAGTAGGCATCGCTGCTGTTGTTGTTATTGCTGCTTCTGCTGCTTCTGCTGCTTCTGCTGTTTCTGCTGGTGGTGCTTCTGCTGGTAGTGCTTCTGCTGCTTCTGCTGGTGGTGCTGGTGCGGGTGCTGGTGGGTGCTCCTGATGGTATTGCTTGCATCAGGGGCTGGAATTTGGTCTCGGCATTTATGGCATCGCCAGTTCCTTGACCCTACAAGAGTGATGATATCATGAACCCTGCTCAGGCAGGAGTGTCAAAATATGTTGGGGCTATTCGAGTTATTGAGTTGTAAATTGGAGAACCTGACGGCAATGGAAATGGGAACGGCCATCGTGACAGCAACGACAACGGCAACGGCAACAGCAACAGCAACAGCAACAGCAACGGCAACGGCAAGAGCGATAGACAGCCACGACAACAGAGACTGACTGTGACAGCAGCAGCGATTGACTGCGACAGCGACGGCAATAGCAATGACGACAGCAATGGTGATGGCGACAGCAATGGTGATGGCAGTGGCGAGAGGATACTTCTACCAGCTAGAATCACTTCCTTCCCAAGCACTTGTTGCCATGAGACGAAGTATTTAGTCCGTGAATACATAGGTACCTACCTACCTATTCTAGCTGGGCAATACAAGCACCACGTTCTACCAGAGTCGCCGCCGACAAGGTTCTTGGCGGGACGATCGATCTCACTTGACTGCTTACCCGCAGCACCCTGGCTACCCGGAATAGTATCCACTCAGGAACACTGACGTTGGGTCCGGCAGCATCACATGTGTCGGGTAACAAGTAGGCTCAATCCAGCGGGTGAAGTGCGTGCGCATGGGTAAATCGGTCACTTGTGGACGGCTCGGATAGTCAGGTAGGTATGCAAAATATAGAAACGTACAGGAAATTGGCGGGAAATATAAGCGCTTACTCCGACTACAAGAACAACATGTGTCGTCCCGGGCGCCTGAACACGATTCGGACCCCGGAGTTACATGTGATGGCATGCTATTGACGATCTCTTGTTGTCGTGTCCCTATTCCGGATAGTTTGCATGAAAGAAAATGCTTTTAATGCTCCGTTCCCCGGTGACTCGGATCAGGATAGATCTCTATAGTACCAACTACACAAACATAGGTACCAATGCTGTCGATCCAGGAGACATGCTGGGCTCGGTTAGAATGGCCCAGAGGCACTTTGATGTCCAAGTATTGGAGATATCACTTGAACAATGGCTCCAGATTGCCCTGCGTCAGAACGTTACCCTGTGTCGATATCGTCAACCCAAAGTATTCATTACAGATCTCTTGGCCTGTCTACAACATGCCATTTAGCCGTAGCTTAACAGCCGACGACGATCGCAATCGTCCTTTGCTGGACCAGAACTGGGCACTCAGGGAGAAGCTCCCCATTCGATGACATCAGAAATTATATTGTTTTGCAATGAAGATCCAATGGCAAGAACCGGGTTTCCCCCGTTCCCAAAGCGTTTGCTCAGCCGCCCTGTTCTATCCCTGGTGCGACCCTTCTCTTGAGAATCAAAACTCGATGGTAATGCACAGCCCAAAGTGGAATTGTCTCACCTTTAGGCGTGATCAGTCGTCATTGAGCCCCTCAATTTGCAGGCCCACCCTCCCTGTAAGAGCCGGCATCCTGGATACGTCTCCACCCCCCTTTCACCCCCTGGAGGCCGGGTATTTCCCTTTCGGGAAGTCGTGGAGCATCGGTCCCCTTTCTCCCAGGGCCCCTCAGGCACTCATAGTAGGTAAACTAACTACATTCCACAATGCGACTTTGACATCAGCCACCGGCAAAATTCAATATAGTCCGGCCCCCCATATTGCCGTAAACCCATCCGAGCCGCCCCTGAAATCTTCCAGAAGACGTGCCCTAGGGCCGCCGCGTCGTCACTGGCGCAGTGCCCAGACACAAGGAAAATGGACGCTGGCTACCAAAAAGCTTGTATGCTTGGGGAATCAGGACACAAATGGAACGCAAGAAAAATCACCACTTTTGGACATGTTCTCCACGGCTTATGGATGGAGAGGCTCTCTAGCGTGTGTTCCCTTGAAATGCGATTGGCCTTATGTCGTCCACGACGTACACCAGGTGCGACCCCCAAAGAATCCCCAGCTTAGGTATGTACTGTACCTAGGTAGTTACCTACCTAGGTACCTAATTGAGGTCAATATCGAGGATGGTGGCGCTGTGGGGTACCCCCCCCCCTTCGTCCCCCTATGCTGAGGAGTCCCCGCCGGGAGTAACCACGGGTTGCCGCTCGGCGGCAGTTCAGGATTGATTGACCTGGAAACCCTTCAAATTACTGGAAAAAAGGAGAATTAATCTATGAGTAGTCGTTGTGAGCCAGCCAAGGTAGCCAAGGAGTCCGTATAAAAGCCCAGGCGGTTCCCCGTAGTGGCCAAGCCAGGCCAAGCACGCAGCCAAGCTAGAAGCCAAGTAAAAGCAGCCAAATCAAGCTCACGATCAATCGTCTCGTCTATTCCACCATGGTGACCTTCACATCTCTCCTCGCCGGCGTCTCTGCCGTGGCTGGCGTCTCCGCCGTCGCGCTCCCGGACATCCCCAGCCTGCACGAGAAGCTGGTCGAGGGGCGGTCGACCGCGACCTCGCCCGGCACCGGCACTAACAACGGCTACTTCTACTCCTTCTGGACCGACGGGCAGGGCTCGGTCAATTACAACAACGGCGCGGGCGGCTCGTACGACGTGACCTGGAACAACGTAGGCAACTTCGTGGCCGGCAAGGGCTGGAACCCGGGGAGCCCCCACACCGTTGTGTACAACGGCACGTGGAACGGTGCCAACGTCAACAGCTACCTCTCGCTCTACGGCTGGACCAAGAACCCGCTCATCGAGTACTACATCGTCGAGTCGTTTGGCACGTACAACCCGTCCAGCGGCACGTCCAAGAAGGGCTCCGTGACCACCGACGACGGCACCTACGACATCTACCAGACCCAGCGCGTCAACCAGCCGTCCATCGAGGGCACCTCCACCTTCAACCAGTTCTGGTCTGTCCGCCAGCAGAAGCGCGTCGGCGGCACCATCAACATCCAGAACCACTTTGACGCGTGGGCCAAGGCCGGCATGAAGCTCGGCAGCCACGACTACCAAATCCTCGCCACGGAGGGTTACCAGAGCAGTGGCTCCGCCAAGATCACCGTCGGCGCGGCCTAGACCACTCGCTACCCGCTTCCAGCAGCATGCTGCCGGGGAACCATGCAGCTAGCATCAGCTTGGCAATGGCAATAGCAATGGCAAGGGGAAGGCAATGGCAAGGGCAAGGGGTGTGCGGCGAGTGACAGCCGGGCTGGCTGGGCACTTTCGGGGCAATCTCGAACTTCTTCATGCAAGATGAGCTTGATTTCTACGCTAGCCCCCACGAAGCACGGGGGTTGTAAATACGCATGTAGTGTACAGATTAGTACAGGTAGTCGCTACCAGCGACTTATCCAACAAGCAAGCATTCAAGCATTCCGTCACATTTCCGTGACCTGGAGTACCACCAAAACACTGGACATACATTTCAAGTTGATGTGGTCGGGAAACAACATGCCAGAAGTCATACAAGCTGCATGTCTATTACTATTGCTATTGCTATTGCTATTGCTGTCCATTGCTATCGCTATTGCTCTCCATTGCTATTGCTATTGCTGTCTATTGCTATTGCTGTTTCTATCTATCGCTCTTGCTGTCACTCCTATCACTCTTGCCGTTTCTTTCCATCACTCTTGCTATTACTGTCTATTTCTACTGCTATTTTTGTCCATTGCTATTGCCGTTTCAGTCCATCGCTATTGCCGTCGCTAAGAATAGCAATAGTAACAACGATGACAATAGTGACAGCGATGCAGCTGCTGCCAACTTAGGTACCAACTGCCCGCAGAGCAAATGGCGCATGCCCGCAGAGAAATTCCCTAAGCCCATAAGATAGGTATTCTAAGTGGTTCCCTAGCAGCTTGGTATGAACAAAATAAGAAGACAAACACAAGGAATGTGATCAGGGCCAGCTAATCAGCTGTCTGTAAAAGAGTGATCACGCTTGTACCATCTGCTCTCTGAGCATTTCTCTGGCCAACAGTGTCACAGAACATTTCATGTAACAAAACAAGCAACTAGGAATCTGGCATTCAATCCACAGCTTGAGTCATTGGGTCCAAGGTATTTTATCACACCTCCCGGACTGCAGGGTCCACGAAATCACCACTCTTGCAGGGCCACGAAACTGACGTGCCAGAAATGCCTAGAGCAAGTCTGATGCATTTCTTCTCTAGCAACCATCGTCAAACAACAAGAACAACAGAAAGAAAGGTGCTGTGGGCTAAAAATTATCTCTTATGTGCCTTCCATGCTTCGTAAAAAACTCAACAACTCTTCCAATCACAACACGCGCCACCCTGCTGTGTCACAGAACTTGAGATGGGAAGGCTCTCTGTCGCATTTTTTACTTTCTTTTTTTACTTCTTTACGGTTTTTTTTTTTTTTTTTTTTTTAGGGGGGGATATGGGGGGGGTTTCGGCCGACGAGTCAATCTTAGGTTCTTCTTGTGCACGCCCTCTTTCAGGATAGGTTATCACCACCCAGAACGGCCCGTCCTCGGCCGTGGCCGGGAAGATATACCCCCGGTGCGAAGCGACTAGAGAACCACACAATGGGCATCTCCCTGCCATGCTAACTGAGCATAAAGATTCACCAGGCCATTCTCGACCAGGCCTACGACGGGATAACCGTAGTCAGCGTGTAACAGCCCCCCCTCGACCATATTCCAGGGCGAGAAGCGCGACAAGCCCTTCAACTGGCAGCGCCCGATGGCGCGGGTCGACGAAAACATCAGCAACAACAACAACCTATACGTCCAGTGCTTCCCGGGGTACGACCACGTCGATCATCAACAAACTCCCTCGGCATCCGGCGCCGGCCGAGAGAGCCACCCCCGACCGCCACAGGGACGACCTGACAAACAGCTGCTGTTTGTTGACAGTTGGACGGAACAGAGCCGATGGTCGAAAATATTATTGAACCCGAGAAGAGGGGACGTCCCCGAGGTAACGCGCCCCGAAACCATGACGGCGCCCGCTACCCCCTATCCCCCCCATCCTCGGTCAAAGTTGGCAGTTCCTCGGCGAATGCAGTGAATGTGAGGTGGTGAGCAGGCACGGGGAGCCTGCCAGAGTAAATATAGGAGTGAGATCAGGCCGACTTAAGCTTGAGTTATGTGAAGCCTAACGCTGTCAAGCTTATTATTCATCTTACACTGCTGTGCCCCTTTCCCAAGATTGCAGTCCTGCCACTGATCCCATACAAAAAAAAGTTCCCTTTGAACAACCGCTAAAGACCCTCGATCCTTCTCTTCTGTATCGTTCTCCGAACCGCCTCACTTCCTTAGCCTATCTGTCTTCGGTTTGTGATGGCCCCTGCAACTGGTCCAACGCACCCGAAGTTACTGGAGCCAACTGCAGAGGATCAGGTTGAGTAGAAGCCTCAGTCGGAGCGGCGGGTTGCGATCGGCGAGGCTGCGATCGCCGGGGGTTCGATCGGCGAGGCTGTGATGGCCGGGGGTTCGATGGCCGGGGGTTCGATCGTCGGGGCTGTGATCTACGGGGCTGTGATCCACGGGGCTGTGAGCCACGGGCCTGCGATCCACGGGCCTGCGCTCGGCTGGGCTGCGATTGACTCGAGGATGCCGTGGTTTGATCACGACTGGAGGATGCCGCGGTAATATTGACATTGAGAAATGTCGCTGCGGTTGGAGGTTGACTGAAAGAGGAATTGAGAACTGGCATGCTTCCACTGTGACTGGACAACACTGAGTTGGCATTGAGGAAGGGGTAGGGATTGGGCGCGGGCATGTTTCCAGTGTGACTAGATTGATTAGAGAACACGGTAGTGCGATGGGGACCGTCCAAGGGGTTGTGGAGCGGCGGCATATAACGTGGTTCCACGGGGCCTCGAGGAAGAATGGGAGCAAGGGGCGGCCCACTCGTCGTATTCGCCGACGACGAAGCTTCAGAAGGCGGATCCATCGCCGAATATATTGGTCAAAAGTGCGTGCAAAAGCAGGTAAATGGGAGTATGTTGGTGTAAGAAGGGAAAATAAACACGCGTAGGGCAGGTAGGGCAGGTAGGATGCGTAGGATGCCAACCTAGGTAGGGCAGGTACGTAGGAGGATTAAAAGCAACAGCTTCCACGTGGTAGACTCGATAGATGTTCATTGACTCACGATACTAGACAACTTGGTAGAAGATACATTGCTTCGTCGAAAACATAAACATGCGTAAAAGGAGGTATCATCCAGCCGTGGTGAACCCAATCGCCCCCTGCCGCCGCCCAGCGAGCCGCGCCTTGAACTCCTCGGGCTCGACCTTCCCAACCATGTTCCCCTTCCCATCGCTTTGCTTCTCCAGCATCCTCATCGCATGCCCTGCCCTCGCATCACCGCGCGCCCTCGCCTCCACCCCGGCCGCAACCCGGTCCCGCACCCGCAGATCCGCCCACTCGTCGCGGAGCCGCAAGCCCCTGGCGCCGTGCTCCTCCGCGCCCAGCTCCCTCGTCAGCGCCACCTTGGCCGCATATCCGTGCTCCAGCCGCCTCACATCCACGCCGTTCATGGCCGCCGCATGGTCCGCCGCCAGCCTGTTCATCCGCGCCTCCATCCGCGCCTTGTCCTCGCCCTCCTCGGCATGGCGGCGCGCCCGCTGCTGACCCCGTGCCTCCTCGTGCACCAGCTCTTGCGCCACCGACACGTCCCGCACCTGCAGCGCCAGTGCCTCCAGCTCGCTCCGCTCCTCTATCAGCAGCCCGTGCAGGCGGCGGCGGTGCCCGACCTCGCCCTCACGCGTCTCGACTGTCATGCCCTCGCGGTCCCGGTGGTGGCTCCAGTTGATCCGCGACTGCGTCCCGGCCTCGCTGAGCAGCACGTGCGCGCGGTGGTGGTGCTTCTCCGCGTCCAGACGCACCTCCTGCGTGTGCTCCTGCCCGCGGTACCGAAGCGCCGTCGAGTGCTGCGCCTCGGCCAGCCGCGCCCGGTGGTCCGCCTGCTCGGCCTCGCGGCGGAGCGCCGCCTGATGCAGCTCCTCCTCGAGCTGTAGCTGGAGGTGTCGGGCCCGTCGCTCGCGCTCCATGTCCTGGATCTGCGGGGGGAGGCCGACCGCATCGGCGGGCTGGAATTGGTCGCCCGTCGTGTAATACTTATCTGCCGCTCCGTGGTTGCGAAGCAGCTCGAGGAGCGCCGTGGAGTCGGGGCCCTGGTCCATCTTCTTTGAGATGTACATGGTTGGCGAGTAGTGGTATGACGCTTCCTGGAAGACGTTCGCCTCGTCGTTGATGGTCTTCCAGAGTATCTTCTCGAGGAGCAGCGCGGTGATTGGCCTCGGGTCAGGATTCTCCAGTGCCAGGAAGATTATGGACTTGCCGTAGACTTGGCTGAGTGGGTCAGCCCCGGCATCCTTGAGGGCGTCCAACGCGTCTTCTGCCGTGGAAATGTCGCCGGGAAAGCGTCCTTTCAGCGCCATCTCGGCAAGGGCAGTACGACCCCCGTGCTTGGTCGACCTGTAGTTAGGTTCGTGACCAGCCTCGATCAGCGACTCCACCACCGCCACGTGGAATCCTCGAGAGGCCTCATGGAGGCTCCCGTCGTTCGCCTTGGGTTTGCTTCCCAGGAGAAGCCGTACAATCTCGATGTCTCCAGACCTGGACGCGTAGAACAGAGGAGATCTCCCGAGAACATCCTTCGCCGAAGGCTTTGCTCCAGAATTGAGCAACACTTCGACGACATCTGTTCGACCGTACTTGGCGGCAAGAGTGAGGGGCGTCACTCGTGTCTGAGGTGTCGCATACGTGATGTTTGCTGACAAAAATTAGCAGAGGACAAGAGGTTTCTCCGCGGGCAGGGGCAATTGGGTATTCGGGCAGGGGTATTCAGCTATTCGGGCAGGGGAATTCAACTGTTAGGGCAGGGCATTTTGCAAGCCGTCGCTATCATTATTGCTAAAGCACTCTTGCTGTCGCCGTCTCCGTTGCTGTTGCCACTGCCATTGCCGTCGCTGTCTTTTGTTGGCCCGGAACCCCTGCCTGAATAGCCAAATGCCCCTTGCCCGCAGAGACAAGCTCGAGAACAATAGCATAAATCGTAGCTGCACCCACCTCGGTTCGCAATTAATGCGGTCACAACATTGGAACTGATCTTGTCGTCCGGTTGAAGCAGTGCCCACATGAGCACCGAGACTGGCTCCTCCTTGAAGTCCGTCGCCGCCATCGACCCTGTATCGGTTTTGCCCTCGTCTGCGTAAACCCGGCGCGTAACAGTAGTCTCCAGATCACAGCCGATCGCCACAAGGCGCTCGACAAGATCCGTCGAGTCGTAGTAGCTGTTGAGGCAGAGAAAGACAGGGGCTGGCATTCCGGGAAGGGGAGTGTTGACGTCTGGAACGGTCGTGCCGTCTTCCATGAAGACGTCGATAAGCTCGAGGAGGCAGTGCTCCTTATGGTGCGCCAGAATGGCCGCCGAGAAGGCGAATGATGCCGTCTCCACCGTGGCTGCCTGTCCGAGCAAGCGTCGGAGCATTTGCGTATCGCCTCTGCCAGCAGCAAGTCCGGCCGATTTGCCATTTTCCGAGTTGACGTCTGCGCCAGCTGCAAGAAGAATGTCCAGGAACTGTCCGGAAAACTGGGCCTGCGGATTGTTTCCTGCAAGGTGGCTGACGACTTCGACCAATGCCCTGTCGACCACGTCGCCGGAAGCGCCGTGGCTGACGAGCAGGTGTATCAGGTCGAGGTGCTCGGCCGAGATCCACCCTGTCCCGTCGTTGAGGACATCGGCGAACGCGGCAGTGTAGATGCTTTCGTCAAAACCCGAAAAGTCGGAAAGGACCAAGATCGCGTCGATGTCGAGGTTGCGAGCGACGTGCCTTATGCAGATGCCCTCTTCAAAAGTGACATTCGCACCAGCATGTAGGAGAGACTTGACCAATTCCAGGTCCGGATGCGACTCCGTGCAAACTTCCTTGAATGCCCAGTTGAGATGGTCCATATCAAGGTATCGAAGCAGCGCAGCCACTACAGGCGGTCTGTCTGGCTTGGGAAGACGCAGTGCCTCGGCGACTGCTGTTCCGAGGGTCTTGTAGTTCGGATTTCGGGCGAGAAAGAGCTCCAAAGTCTTGAGGTCCTGGCTCCGTATCGCACATGCCAACGCTTCACCAGCATTGTAGTCGACTGATGCCCGACCGAGCAACAGCCCCACGAGATGGCCGTTCTTGGGACCCTCTCTCACCGCCTCGACTAGGCTCCGGTTGACAGCATCATCTGGGACCTTGTTGCGCAGGAGCATTTGCACAAAGGCCTGTTTCTCTTGCTGATCTTGCAGAGACATTGCCAGCGGTAGTGCCGCTCCAACCGAGTCCGGAGACGGGCTCTTGGAGATGATTTGCCAGGCCAGGTCCATGGACGATGCCCTCACCGCATGCTGTAGAGCTTCTCCGCGGCCGTAGTCGACGTCAGCCTTGCCTTCGTTGAGGAGTAGATTGAAGAGTTGCTTATCCACCTCTTGTGTCTGCTCAGTCGGGCGGTGCTGGTCTCGAGTGATCATCTGAACCGTAACAACGAACGCGCTTGCCACCGCGTCACCCTTTGCGCCGTTTGATATCAAGACCCTGACGGTTTCGTAGCGAGAGGTGCTCTCATCCAACTTCATTGCTTGCGTGACTGCCGCGGCCAGGCTTAACGGCGACGGGTTGAGCTTGACGAGCTTGTTGAGGACGTTGGTCTGCTTGGTTTTGATCGCCTCCAGTATCGCCAGGGTCTCGAACTCATGCGAAGGTTTTGAAAATTTGAGGATGGTGTCCAGAAGCTGCACCTGCCACCTCCTCACAACTTCTACCAATCCCTTGGTAAATAGCCGCGTGGTCTCCTGTCCCCGAGCACCAGCCGACAGGCACATCTCGATCATCTCTTTCCCCTCCTTTGTATCCTTCCCTCCCATCCCCATGTACGCCTTGCCAACAGCGGCATCCAGGGAGTGCGTCGATGCGGGGACGGGCCCGGAGATGAGCAGGGCCACAAAGTCGGGTCGAGGCGCCTCCACGGCCTTCAACAGGGCGATGGCGTGGTCGTGGTTGACGTCGGCGCCGCTATTCAGAAGCATTCTCATGGCGTCTAAAGATTGGTTCTTGACGGCGAGTCGCAGCCCGGAGGACCGGCAAGCCAGAGCAGGCTGCTTCGGCCCGGCAAGTAGGACTTCCATAAGATTCAGCTCGTTGCGGAAGACAAGGTTCTCGAAATCGTCGCCGAGTTCGGTCGGGTCTGCGCCACGCACCAGCAGAGCCCTCAAGACGGCCGGGTCGGCCTTGACTATGGCGTGGTGGAGCACCCCGTCCAGGTTGGCCTGGTCTGCATGCTTGGCAAGTGCTTGGACGACGTCCGCAGGACAGTGTATAACGGCTCGAAGGAGAAGGTCGTTCCGTTTGGGCTGTTGATCCTTTCGGCGGATGACCTTCCAGACGTTGGAGCTCTTCTGGCGGGAGAAGTTGACGTCGGGCCCAAAGCTGAGGAGGGCGCTCACCAAGCCGGCGGGCCCACCTCGGTCGACGACCTGGCTCAAACAATGGTTGACTTCCTTGTATGCAAACACTCCTTCGGTGGGCTTGCGAGAAAGGCGGGATGATGTCCTCTCTCCTGCCTGGGCGTCCCTGTGTTCCTGCAAGAGACGTATGGCTTGGTCTTTGTAGTAGTCCATTTCACCTGTTGGGATAAATAGCTATGGTACTGGACACCGGAAGGTTGACCAGCGCAAATGGCAGCAGCTGGCGCTCATGGGGTATTTGACAGCTCCTGGGGCTGCCAACAAAGCGCACCAGAGTCTACTCTTGCCATCATCCTCGGATATGCATCTGTGACACCCCAATGGGAGCACCGCCTGTCTTCCCAGCTGCAGGAAGCATCGATCGCTTCATCGGCGGCGGCATCGCAGGACTGGAAGTGGAAGCACAGCAGAGGTCAGGGGTTTGGCTGAGACGGCGAAATGATCCATTGTGCCAACCTGCTACCAACGTGCATTTCAGCAGGGCGAGTGGCTGACCAATGCTGGTCGCTGGCCCCGTGAGGAAACTCCTTCAGACCCGACAGTCTGGGCCGACAGAGCCAGATTCAGGGTGGGCGCTGTCTCAGTGTGGGGATAAACCCCGCCAAGGTGCTTGCTAGTCAAATCATTTGCCGCCGGGCTGAACAGAGAGGTAACATCTAAGCGCCGCCGCCAGAAAATATACCAGGGGTTTCCTTCCAGTAGTCTAATCCATACAACCCATGCCTTAGATCCCATTCTTCTCTGAACTTTGTTCCTGAGACATGGAGCCCTGCTGGGATTTCCTGATCTGCACACACGCTGGTCCCACCCTGGACTAACCGTGGCATGCTCACCTGCCATGATCTGTCAAGTGGAATTGCCAAAAAATAGATGGGTGTTCTTGGGATAAATACCTAAGAATCTAATGTATTACTTTTTGTGCAGGGGTACTGTGCTTCTGACAACACAGGTATCTCTGCCTGCCTCTGATCCACCAACCCCAAACCTCTCGCCAGTGTGAACCACTGGCAACATCGCAAAACCCGGCATCTTCTCACGCTCCAATTTTGAATCCAACGTCGAACTTGAACCACACCGTCTTCCAGTCGGCACCAAGGCCGCGTGCTTTTGGAAGAGTCTTGAAGGGGGACATCCCAGGATTAGTGTCAAGGCTTCGTTCCCTGATCCTTGGATTCCTTCTCTCCGGATACTCTCCAAACGGCATATCTGACAGTTGTCGTCAGGCCAATCTCCATTTTGGAGTCTTAGCTTGTGCTACGCAGGCCCCTCCCAGTAGCAAAAAGCGACGCCACGACGGCCACGACGGCCACGGCGGTCGACGCGGCGAACGAGTACCGTAGCCCGTCGAAGTACACGAGGCGGGCCTTGAGCTGGAGCTCGGGGTCTAGATCCTTGAGGGCGGAGACCGAGTGTCGGATCTCGTCGATCACCTAGCATGGTCAGATGCGGTCAGTTCGTTTCTCCTGTAGGCACACCCGGATAGAATGGCCAACCAACCAACCGCGTTACGAAAACAAAAGACGGCAAGAAAAGGGGCGTACTCTCCATTTATCAGGTATCTCACCCAGGGCGTCCGGAAGACGGACGCTCAATGTAGTCTGCACAATAGCCGAAGTGGCTGCAACCCCCCACACGGTTCCTAGAGATCTAATCAGATAGACGGTTGAGGCGCATACGGCGTGATCTTTACGGTAGAAACGAGTTAGTCACGGATTCACCAGTAGCCATTAAGTAAAGCCCCCTGAAGATAAAGTGAAACTGACCCGCATGCTCAAATGTAGCCAGAGAAGTGAACAGAATCCCTGGGTACACGATACCCTGTCCCAGGTTCGCGGGGAAGATGTAGACGAAGTACTTCCAATTGGAGTCGACGAAGCCCAACGAGGTGACGAGGAGATTCCCGACAACCATCAGGAGGGCCCCCGCGCGCACTAAGGGGATAAGTCTTCCCCAGCGGGACATCACGATGCCCGCCACCAGGCCTCCCAAGGGCGTGGCAAGAGACGGGATCGCGAGCCGTGCTCCGGCTTTCGTTGCCGAGTCCATCAGCACCACCTGGAAGAATAGCGGGAGGTTGAAAAGATACTGTGTGCAGCGCATATCAGCATGGTGCCTTGCTAAGAAAAAGAATGTGGCCACTGTCACGTCTCGGTTCGCTTCTTACCGCGTATGCCGATAATCCCACACACACATTGGCCATCTGGACCGAGATAGGCAGTCTCCCCCGCAGCATGCGCAGCGGAATGACGGGAATGGCCTTAGTCCTTGCCTCCACGCGCAGGAAGAGCGCCAGGAGCAGGACACTCCCGACCAGCGAACCGACGACCCAGGGACTACCCCACGGCAGCTCGTTGCCGCCAAGACTCAGCCCAACGAGCTGGATGGAGATGGCCACAACGAGAAGGAATGCGCCGGTGAAGTCGACCTTGGACCAGGCCGACTTGAGGTCGCGGCCAGACCCAGCGATGATGCCTTGGGGATCCTTGATCACGAGGGCCCCGGTGAGCAGCGCGAGGACGGAGATGGGGACCTGCAGGAGGAAGCACCACCGCCAGCCGATGGTGTCGGCGACGGAGCCCCCGAACGAGGCCCCGCAGATGGCGCCGAAGCCGAACATGCCGTTCTGCAGCGCCTGGTACATGCCGCGCTTGCGGAACGGGATCATGTCCGAGTTGACGACCGTGGCTTTGCAAAGCGGATACGAGTCAGCCTAAGACGGTGCAGGTTGGGGGGGCATAAATAACATACCCATGGTCATCAGTCCGCCCCCGCCAAAGCCGGTCAGGGCGCGCATGCAGTTCAGCAGGATGATATCCCTTGCGAGGGCGCAGCCCAGGCAGCCGAGCGCAAAGGTGATGGTCGATATAAAGAAGCAGACGCGCCTGCCGAAGATGTCGGAGACGCGGCCGTACAGCGGCTGGAAGGCGGTGCTGGTGACGAGGTACGACGTCGTCAGCCACGAGGCCGTGTTGGCAGCGTCGAACTCGGAGCTGATGACCGCATACGTCGCCGCCGTCACCGTCCCGTCGAACCCGTACAGGAAGACATTGGACATGATGGCCAGCTGGATCCAGATGAAGCCGCGGGGCGGCGTCCATGTCTCCTCGTCGGGAGCCCGCAGGAGGGGCTGGTCTTCCCTGGACTGCCCTTCGTCATGGCGGTCCCTTATATGCCCGTTCTGGATACTTGGAGGGCTCGTGCTACCTTCTACGTCGGTAGCCATCGGCGCTAGAGTCTCGAACCTCTCTGTTGGGTCGTTGCTGTGCCCTGCTGTACCTTGCTGTGACTCTTGCTTGGAACTTATCCTCGAGCAGTTGCAAAGTTGTGGCAGCAGACTCTCGATCCCCTCGCGTCTATTTGTCCAAATGAGTAATTCAGGTGTTGATTCGTGCTCCTTGCTCGTTGCTATCTTGAAAGGGTGGGTTTCAGTGAAGCTATTCATGCCGTGAAAATTCTGATCCACCTACCAAGCTAAAGTCCAACCCTAACCCCTGACACAAAATACCAACCAAGTTCGTCCACAACAATTCCACCAGCAGGATTCTGTATCACGCAAGCCTGGATCTCTGGAGATGATTGATCCGTTCTGACTCATTCGGCAACTAGGGCTTTAGCGTGGCCCTATCCGTGCCTATCGGAGCCAAGTCGGAGGCAGCGGTAACCCTTCTCCACCGCATCTCCCACCCCGAGACCCTTGGCAATGCATGATGACGAACGGGATCTCCAGCGGCATGGGGCCGGTCGCGGCCAATATTGTGCGGAGAGGGCGTTACGTGCTTTTGGATCGATATCACGAAGTTTCCATAGACTATAAATATCATTGCGCTTGGTGAAGCCTGGAACGACCCCCCTGAATTCCTTGTCACTCACATCAACGAGAAGCATTTCAAACGCACACAATTGGGTCAAACTCGGCAATACTAGGTGGAATCATTACAGAAAGGCCTCTCTTCAAGGGTGATTGCTTAACCAAAGGTGAATGTACCTATCGGAAAAAACGATGGGGAAGCTATTCTCTGACGCACCTAGCTCATTATTCCCGCCATGAAGGGTCTGATCTGGAAGATCATTGCGGCCTCCTCGCTACTCCATATCGGAGCTGCGGATTGGCAATTCAAGTCGCGGCCCGACCTCGCCCCGCCACGTCTCAACATTACCATTCCCGCCACCGGGGACGTGGAAAAGGGGTTTCTGTTCTTGGCCCCCTTTGCTGGACTGGTCGATACGCCGACCGAGCAGCACGGGCCCCGCCAGGCTGGTCCCTACATATTCAGGGACAACGGCGATCTCGTCTGGTCGGGATACGGCATCTACAGTATCTGGTCCACCAATTTCCAGGCCGGCCGCTGGAAGGGCAAGGATGTGCTCTTCAGTTTCGAGGGCGACCATAATCCCGGCTATGGCCACGGCCATGGGCACATCACCTTCATGGACCAGCATTACGAGACGATTCGCGAGCTCCGGGCTGGCAACCACAAGTTGGTGGACAAGCACGAGTTCCACATTGTCAATGAGGAGACCGGCTTGATCCAGATTTATCAGCCCGTCCCGCGCAATCTGACTGCCTGGGGGGCAAGCGAAGAACAGCAGTGGATCGTCAATGCTATTATTCAAGGTGGGAGACTGATCTGTTTCGACGGTTAGCCACTCTTCTCGCTGACAGGGATTTTTGACAGAGCTCGACATTGAAACCGGTAAGGTGCTTTTCGAATGGGCCAGTCTTGATCATGTCGATCCTGATGGTAAGTTGGGCACCTCTACCCTCCCCCAAACGGACTGAGGAGTCTGACATCCCCCAGAATCCGTCCTCCCCATCAACCCTGGCCAGGCCGGGTCCGGGTACAACAGCTCCGACGCGTGGGACTACTTCCACATCAACAGCGTCGACAAGGACGGTGAGGGCAACTACCTGATCTCGGCGCGGGACGCCTGCGCGGTGCACAAGATCAACGGCACCGACGGCAGCATCATCTGGCGGCTGAACGGCAAGCGGAGCGACTTCCAGCTGGGCGACGGCGCCGCCTTCTGCTTCCAGCACCACGCCCGCTGGTTGCCGCACGCCGAGGGTCCCGACGTCGAGCTGATCAGTCTGTACGACAACTCGGCCCACGGCACCGAGCATGGTGGCGGCCACGAGGTGCACACCGCCCCCGCCAGCAGCGGCAAGGTGCTGCGCCTCAACGCGACCGCTGGCACCGCCGAGCTGGTGCAGGCCTACCGCCCGCCCGACGGTCTTCTGTCCAAGAGCCAGGGATCCACGCAGGTCCTTCCCGGCGGCAACGTCGTCGTCGGCTGGGGTTCTGAGGGCGCCGTCACCGAGTTCGCGCCGGACGGCACGGCCATCTTTCACGCCTACATGGACTCGGGCGCCCTCGGCGTCGGCGTGCAGAACTACCGTGCCTTCAAGTACAACTGGACGGGGCTGCCGAACGAGGACCCCGCCATCGTAGCGCTCGCCGGCGAAGAGGGTACGACTGTCTACGTCAGCTGGAACGGCGACACCGAGACCACGGCGTGGAGGTTCTACCGCGTCGTCGACGGGTTCGGCTCGCGGGAGTTCCTGGGCGAGGTGGAGCGCGTCAGCTTCGAGACGTCGCTCTTCGTCGCCGGGAAGTCAGTCGCAAAGGTATCTGCGGACGCCGTTGACGGCCGCGGCAGGACTCTCCGTACCACTGCGTCTGTCGAGGTTGAGCCAGAGGTGCTACCTGCACGGAAGGGTAAATCCGGGGGTGGCCAGTTCGAGTACGGGAATGCCGAGAAAGTCCTCGAAAAGCCCGCCAGCCGCTGGGAGGAATACGGTATCTTCAAGCTCATGCGTGTTCCCCCGCAGGACCTTTGAAGGCACAGTTCAGCACCGGACGACTCCACCACGGAGGGCATTGATGCGAGAAAGGTTGAAGTATTCGAAAATTTGGGTTGGGAGCTGCCGTTGCATCCCCGTCCACTCGTTTATCTGTCGCTTCTTCCCCTCCCCGTTTGGGTTCCCTTCCAATTCATGTCAGCCTCATCTACCAGTCATTACCTACATATAAAAAAAAAAGTAAAGAGCCAAAAGGAGAGAAGTCAAAGTTAGGTAGCTACATAGCTAGGGTTATATTCTCATCCAGAGCTCAAATTTGGCCAGTGTTAGTTAGCACTCTAAATAGTTCAATCAAGAATCGAGGCAAATCCATGGTATCACGGATTAGTCACCATCCAACCCATGTCCAGCGCACGGTCCATGCTCCTCACTCCCAGCCTGCCTGCCACTCCCAAGGCCAATCTTTCCCCACTCACCGATAAGATAAAAAAATTTGAGGGACCACCACTTTCTCATTGCTCGCAGTTCTCCCAAGATCAATCCTGCCCGCGATTTGGTAACAGCCGCAGCAATGGATTCCAGCCTCAGCAAAAAGCGTAAGCTCAAGGACGTCGACGTCGGCGACGCCACGGCACCGGTCGTATCCAAGAAACCCAAAGACGACGAAACCCAACCGCTTTCCGACGATGACGGTGAAGGCGACTCGGACCTTGAAACCGGCAATGTTGCAGCCCAGGATGCCCCCATCCTGCCTCCCGCGGCCGAGTCGCAAGCGTTTGAACATCTCAATCTCTCGGAGAAGACCATGAAGGCAATCAAGGACATGGAGTTTACGCAGATGACGGAGATCCAACGCAGGGTTCGTCTAGATGACTCCAAGGCAGACCTGACTGTGAGGCCACTGCTAACTCCCGACATCACAGGCCATACCGCCACTTCTGGCGGGGAAGGATGTGCTGGGCAAAGCAAAGACAGGCTCGGGGAAAACATTAGCATTTCTTATTCCGGGTACGTACAAACGACTCCTTGTTGGAGACCAGCGAGGGCCAAGGCTTGCGACCCGTCGACTCTAGTTCCCTTCATACTGCTCATTGCAAGCGTTGGCTGACTTGCCGGATTCAATAGCAATCGAGACGCTCAGCTCGTTGCGCTTCAAGCCCAGGAATGGCACTGGAGTCATTGTCGTCTGCCCAACCCGTGAGCTGGCCCTCCAGCTTTTCAGCGTGGCTCGCGACTTGATGAAGTACCATTCGCAAACAAGCGGTATCGTGATGGGTGGGGCGAACAGGAGGGCCGAGGTGGAAAAGTTGACCAAGGGCGTCAATTTGTTGGTCGCGACACCCGGCAGGCTACTCGATCATCTGCAGAATACCCCCCAGTTTGTCTTCAAGAACCTCAGATCCTTGATCATCGATGAGGCGGATCGGATATTGGAGATTGGTTTCGAGGACGAAATAAGGCAGATTGTCAAGGTTCTTCCGACGGAAAGGCAGACGATGCTTTTCTCTGCGACACAGACGACGAAGGTCGAAGATCTCGCAAGGATCTCCTTGCAACCAAACCCTCTCTTCATAGCCGTCGACGATACGGCGCAGTACAGCACGGTGGAGGGGCTCGAGCAAGGATACGTCATCTGCGAAGCAGACAAGCGGTTCCTCCTGCTCTTCTCCTTCCTGAAGAAGATGCGGCAAAAGAAAAAGGTCATTGTCTTCTTCAGCAGCTGCAACTCGGTCAAGTACTACGCCGAGCTGCTCAACTACATCGATCTCCAGGTCCTGGATCTTCACGGCAAGCAGAAGCAACAGAAGAGAACAAACACCTTCTTCGAGTTCTGCAATGCTGAAAAGGGCACTTTGATCTGCACTGATGTTGCCGCCCGTGGCCTAGATGTAAGTCACCCAGACGACTGTCAGCTGGCTGGTTGCCTTGTACTGACCAGCCTCGATTCAGATCCCAACTGTTGATTTCATCGTGCAATTTGATCCCCCCGATGACCCTCGTGACTACCTCCACCGTGTCGGTCGGACAGCAAGGGGTAGCAATGGCAAAGGTCGGAGTTTGATGTTCCTTCAGGTATGTGATTCTCGGTTACAGTCCGTGTCGTGGGACGACCCCTAGAGATCTCGAGAGAGATGCTAACGTTGGAATTCAACAGCCCAGTGAAGTTGGCTTCCTCGGCCATCTCAAATCTGCCCGCGTACCCATCGTCGAGTACGACTTCCCCTCGAACAAGGTCATGAACGTACAGTCTCAGCTTGAGAAGCTCATCAAGAGCAATTACTACCTCGCACAAAGCGCCAAGGATGCGTACAGATCGTATCTCCATGCGTACGCCAGCCACAGCCTGCGATCCGTCTTCGACGTGCACAAGCTCGACCTGGCCAAGGTCGCAAAGAGCTTCGGCTTCACCACGCCGCCGCGCGTCGACATCACCCTGGCTGCCGGGCTGAGCCGGGACAAGGTCCAGGGCAGGCGACCATACGGAAGCCAGAACCCCAATAGGGGCGGGAAGCGAGGGAAATTCTAGATGCTTTCTTTGGTTGGCGGCGTGTGGATCAAGGGGAAAATTGCGGCTAGCTTCACGAATTATGCGAGACAAGCTGCCGGAACTGTTGACGCCGTTTGATGGCAACGAGTCCAATCGCTGGACTTCCCCTCTTGTTCCCTCTGGGTCTCATTTAACTTTGTCCCTTATTATACCGGGCTGTTTACTCTGAAGATCATGGTCCACGCCCTGTTTGTCGTATTGAATCGTTCACTGCTGTCTTCAAATCCACACTCGGAGATTCGGGATCTGGCTTACAACTATTATTGCTCGGAATTCACATGGCATTTCAAATATTTGGTCTGACGCAAAGGTAAATTCTATTCGGGAGTCTTGATCAGATTTGCTGTGTAGATGGTGAATTTTACCTACCGCCGGCTTCCAAGGCGGCACTTCTTGTCTCAGTCTCACTCACTCTCACTCTCACCCCCTTTCACACTGATACAGACCTCTCCATTCTGTGCACAGTTATTCAGTCCGGGCTATGCAATCAAAGTTCAGCAGGCCTGCCTTAGAGAGTGAGCATCATCAGATGGACCAGAATCATAGTTACGACAACGATCCCGGCCGCCCGGTGGCGACCGGCAAGCGAGAACCCTTCAGGCCAGTGATTGCCGGGCACGAACGTGTCGGAGCCCGAACCGCCCCCGCTGCTCTCGGAGGGGTCTGACCCGGGGCTGAGGGAGCCCCCTACACTTGCAGAGCTCCCGGGGCCGGCGGAGAAGGTGTCACCAGATGAGCTTCCGGGCGAGTCGGCCGTGGTGCCGGAGCTGCCGGAGCTTCCAGAGCTGGTGGTCTCGCATGAGCCAATCGCAGGCACTGCACCAGGGTCGTTCACGTCGACGTCAGGACCAGGATTGGGGTACAGCAAGTTAGCGGACTGCGGCGTCTGGCAGCCGTTCCCGATGTTGACCTCGAAGATGCCCGGGCGGCTCCCGAAGGGTACCCCGCCGGTGGGGACGGCGCCGGAGCCGCGGGCCAGCTTGACGACGGCGCAGTTCATGTACATCTCCCTGTTGCCGACCTTGTTCTGCCACGTCCAGGCGAACAGGGCCGAGTCGGAGGGGGGCGCGTCGGCGGGGACGCGGAAGGAGAAGCTGGACTCGGAGCCCGACGGACAACCGCCGATGTAGCTGTGCATCACGGTGAAGGTCTTGCCGTTGTCGTGGGAGAGGGACGCCTGGCAGGAGCCGCCGTTGTGCGGGGCCCCGCCCGTGATGGTCATGTTGTAAGTCTCTCCGGCTATCCAAGAGGCTACGGGGGTGGCCTTGGACGTCCTCAGGAGATCCAAACTTCCATGGCAGGGGAAGTCGGAACCGGAGCTTGAGAGTGGATTCGTCAGGGAGTAGTCGACGTCATCCCCCGAGTAAGGGTTGCTCTTATAACGGAGAGCTGGTGGGTAGGACATCTGCATGTGTCCGGAGGAATTGGCGATGATGAGAAACAGGACGAGATTCTGGAGGGATAGCATGATGGATGAGATGGCTACACCTTAGTTAGGGTGTTGAGGTTATGAAGACATGAGAAACTCTATTCCACAGAGGCAAGGACGGTAGGTATTTATGCGTTTCCTATAGACCCTTTCCCCAAACCCAATCAGTTCACAATAGCATTGCCTCTGAACAAGATGGAGATCCAGCTTGAAGCATTTTGTATAAACTGGTTGAGCTGAGATATAATCAGTTGTTGTCGCCCGAGAACAAAGCATAAATGCACACAAAGGATGATACATCCGTTTCTATCAAATTGAACCACTACATTGTCTTCCCTATAAGCTTGAACAATATCACTGTTATAGCAACAAAGCAGAGTGGCAGCAATGCTTCTGCCGCCAGGAACAGTCTCGAATCCAGGGGCATCGCCAAGTAGTCTCACCTCTGGAGTTGCGCAATAGTCAAATTGAGTTGCTCCTGCCAATCAACTTGAGTAAGAGCAAGGGCAATACTCAACAAACCAGAATCCTTCTCCTCACTTGTAGAACATTCTCTCACGTACAACTCTCAGGTCTAACGAGACCAGTCTCCAATTCTCGAACTTGCGAGAGATGTTATTGACGGCTTGCAAAAAAAGGAAGCAGCCCCTTTATATTACGATTGTCTCCTTAATCATGCGGTGCTTTATTGGCCTCATTTCCATGTTAGTGGTTGGACATGTCGGTATTTTAAGCTTTGGGCCCCTGCTACTTTATGTGCTATTAAGTCTAAACGAGACCAACGACTTTCCGTATGAAGTTGAAGCATCAATTTGTTTGCATACGAATCACACTGATTTCCAGTTTTTTTCTAGGGTTAGCTTAGCTGACTCTCTTTTAAGTTCCCCCCCCTTATTCTTAGTATTGAAGAGGAGGAGAGTTCAATTTGGTATCAGATGTTTACCATATATTTAGCAAAATAGAATCCTCACAACTCTCCTCTTACTTCAGTCACTTTCATCTCCCAAAAGAATTTGAAAAGAGAAGGTGAGAAGAGGGATACCTTATATGATAAAGAAAATAATTTGTTCAGTTCTCAATTCAGTGGGCGACATCAAATTCATAGGACAAACCAAGATCAACACAGCACAGACCATCTGTTCGCCAAGGATGAAGATTTGTGCCACACCCGTGGCCCACTTCGCTTTCTTCAAGCATGTGACAAAGCATGTGACAAAAGAAAATCATTTGGACCAACCAAACGTAACAAAGCACATAATTACCACCCAGAGACAAATATTTAACGCCACATTTTGCTGCGCCACACTTCTCCTCCACGCAACACGTGACAAACACGGGACCAAACGCACTGCTCTCCCCCGGCACGTGACCTCCAAAGAACCAGACGCACGGACCATCCCCCCCTTTGCTTTGTTGCAGCCATGGATAACCCATCTCAATATGTCCCACAAGGACGGCATACTGATCTTCTGCCCTTCATTGCTCCAGAGGAACGTGCCCAAACTGAGGCCCGTCAGCTAGAGGAGAAAGGATCCTCCTCCAGTGGCGATTACGATTGGCAGGTCATATGCGATACTAACGGAAGTTCTGACTCTGCTGTCACTCAAGCCACGGGCACTCTAGTCGACATTGCTAGCAGTTACAACAGTGAGGTTGCTCCTGATAGCCTGACTTCGTCGTTCATCACCGATTTTGCAGGACTAAGCGTCTCGGACGACCTTGTTGCTCCATCTGAGGCTGAGTTTATTGCTCAGTCCGAAGACGGCCTCGCTACTCCTCAATCTGAGTTGGACGTCGTTGCTGCTCCTACTGAATCTGAGTCGGACATCTTCGCCGGGTTTACTCAAGTTGAGTTAGACCTCATTGCCATTTATGCTCAACCCACTCCGGACCTCATTTTTACGTTCGACGACATTCCCGAGATTCCCCGTCAGCTTTGCTCTCGGTTCAAGGTTGAGGAGCCAGCCAGTACCCCTCTCAAGCGCAAGGTCAAGGAGACAGCTGAGACAGCCGACGCAATGTCCGACATCGATGCCACCAGCGCCACCTCGGCTGCCGGCGATCAGGCCAATCCCGCCGCTGCTTTGGGTGACAAGAACACCGTTGGCCTTAAGAAGGTCAAGAAGCAGAAAGTCCTCCTCATGGGCAAGAGTGGCTCTGGAAAGTCCAGTATGCGAAGCATCATCTTCAGCAACTATCTAGCTAGAGACACCCGCCGACTGTGAGTTCGATCCCCCCTTTTCGCTTCGTTTCGTTAGAACCTTTCCCATACCTCGTTCTTCTTTCCCTCAGCTTCGATACACGTCTTCTTGGCTTCCGTCGAGGACCGTTTCGGGATGGAAACTGACCTACTCTAGGGGCGCGACCATTGACATTGACCTCTCTCACGTCAAGTTCCTGGGCAATCTGACGCTCAACCTCTGGGACTGCGGTGGCCAGGAGGCCTTCATGGAGAACTATCTCTCCCAGCAGCGTGCGCACGTCTTCTCCAATGTCGGCGTGCTCATCTACGTCTTTGACATTGAGAGCCGCGACGTGGACCGCGACCTCGCCACCTACGTTAACATCGCCAGCGCGCTGTTCCAGTATTCGCGGGAGGCCAAGGTCTTTGTCCTCCTCCACAAGATGGATCTCATCCAGCCAAGCACCCGCGAGGCCGTCTTCGACAACCGGGTCACTGTCATCCGCAAGAAGACGGCCGAGGCCATAGCGATCGTGCGCAAACAGAAGCCCGACATGGCGGCCGGGGCTTCGGCCCTCGCGGCCGTCGACCTCGAGATGCAGGCCTTCGCCACCAGCATCTGGGACCAGTCCCTGTACAAGGCCTGGGCCTCCATCATCCACGACCTGGTCCCGAACCTCTCGCTCATTGAGCAGCAGCTCGCTAGCCTCGGCGTGGCCATCGACGCCGAGGAGATCCTCCTATTCGAACGCACATCGTTCCTCGTCGTCTCCAAGTGGTCCTCCACCGAGGGGGAGCGCAACCCCTTCGGCGACCGCTTCGAGCGCCTCTCCAACATCCTCAAGTCGTGGAAGCACACGTGCTCAAAGTTCACCGGCACCCCGCGCAACGCCGAGCAGTTCACCGACTTTGAGTACAAGGCCGGCGCCAACTTCGCCCTCTTCATCACAAAGTTCACCACAAACACCTACATCCTCGTCTGCATGCCCCCCGGCGAGGCCCGCTTCAACAGTGCGAAGCTCAACGTCTCCATCGCCCGCTCCTGGTTCCGCTTCCTCGACGGGCCACCCACCGCCACTGTCGCCGCGAGTCCCGCCTCCTCCGGCAATTCGCAGCAAATTGCTGCTGGTGCTGCTGCCGGCGCTTCAGGCGCTGCTGCTGACTACAACGCCGCCGGCCCGTCCTCGGAAGCTTGATTTGACTTGATCCCCTTATCCGCGGCCGCCCGGCCCCCAGTCCGACGATCTTGTCTTTCTAAGATCGCGGTTACGACGTTGATGACTTCTGGGTTCCATAGTTCTTTTTTTAACAACCAAATAAGGGCATCATGCGGGGAAAAAAAATCGGGATCGGGTTTGCATCGTTTGGGAGGTTTTCCATCACCGGGTCATGATACCTAAACATGGAGCAAGGCGTTTTTTTCTTTTTTTTTTGCTAATATCATAGGTAGTTCACCATGGGTCTTCAGTTAGGATGGCCCCAAATGGGTCTCGGGCCAAATAAAGGGACATCTGCATAATTCTACTCTTTTAATTCATTCGTCCATGGACGGATCGTAATAGCTCCTTCGTTGCCAGTAAGCCAATGCTCCTGTTTCCCGGAAACCCCTAGGAAACCCAAAAACAGACAAATATCTGAATGCCATGGCTTACATGTGTTGGGGAAATACCGAAGGCGGCTCATGTCGTCAGTTAAGGAAGCTCACGCAACATCTCCTCCCTATACTGAGCCCATGCCGATCCCAGGGGATCCTAAGCCCACTTAACCACGGCCGTCCCGCCCTTCTTAAACTCGGGCATCTCCCCGAGCACAAGGCTTTTGTCAGTGTGTTCCTTGTTGGGGAAGGTAGTAGCCAGGACCCAGGGTCGCGATTTCGTAGCGGAGGAGGTACGCTGGACGTATTGATACACATCGTCAACGGTGTTTGTCGTGTTGAACCGTGCCGGCAGTCTCGTGCCATCGGGCATCTGGATTCGGAGCATGAGGGTGGGCTGCGACTCATCAACGCCCGTCCAAGGTTGTTCGTTTGATCCGCTAGCAGGTGCCGCTGCTGAAGTTGGGGCGGGGGCGGGTGCGGTGTTTCCATCACCAGGCACCGGGCTCCCAAGTCGGCGTCCCTCACCACCGAAGGGACGATACACCCGAGGCAAACGGCGGTAGTCCTCTTGATGTTGTTGAAGCTTGACGTCAACTGGCTGATCATAACTGACATTCATGAGGTGGAGTGGAGCCCGCCCCTGCCGAATCAGTTCCAAGTCGGCCGCATTCTCAGGATCGTCAAATCGGTGGAGCTCGCCATCGTCGATGCTGAAGCCGTCGGCCCAAAGATGTAGAACCCGCTCCTGAGGCGCGGCATCGTTACGCGCTGTGGGGATTGGGTTGCCAAAGGGATCGGGGATTATCTGGCTCTCGACGCCATCGCCTCCGAGAGTCTGGCCCGATCCGCGGAAGCGAGAACTCGAAGGGCCGGCAGGGGCGGCGGGCTCGTTACCGGGTCGCTTGACGTTGGCGTTGCTAGTATGATATCTGCAATTAGCGCTTGCTGGAGGGTAAGGCTTCACTGGAGGACATACGCCTTCGCCTTGGAAATGATGTCGTCGATCAGCTTCTTCGGGTCAGAAGATCCCCGGGCTGGATCCTGCACTGCCAAACCCGACTTCTCGCCTCCTGCAAAAAGATCACGAGGGCGACGCCCCTCATCATCGTCGTCGTCGTCGTCTTCGTCTTCATCGTGATCATGACTGCTTCCCAGCGAACTCAAAGTAGCAAGGCCCGTTTTCTTCTTCGGCCTCTTCGGGGCGGAGCTGGAGGAGGAAGAAGCATATTGGGGTGCTGGTCGGCCGTCAAGAGTTCGGGGTCCGGTATATGCAGGCTCGACGGTGGGTTGGGAAGTAGGCACTGAGGAGGCGGCCCCTGCCCCTTCCGCCTCGTCCTGATCGGCGAAGAGTGCGGCAGCAGCATTGTCGATATTCCATCCACTGGCGGCCAGATACTCTTCTGCCTGCATCCGAGATAGCCAGTCAGCACGGCAAGATCATTGACATAAGCAGTAAAGGTATTGTGCTGCAGCGGTGGCTCACCTGCTGTGCCGAAACACCGGTTAAGTCGCAGAGACTGCTGACGAGATAGTCATGGTCATCCTGATCAGACATCTTGTAAGGCTATTGTGGTGTGGAGGAGAGGAATAGGTGAGGGTAAGTGAAGAAATAAGAGGATAATCCCTCTCCGTGATGAAAAAGACAGGGCGACGTGACTAAAATCCAGATCTGTTGACCCAAAATTCAATGATAAGTTGTGGTCTCGCTGGTGTTCGGGCAGCTTCACAGCTAGCTTGTTGGTGTGACGTTTGCTGGGAGCAACCTGGAATGGCCCCGCCACCAAGCAACCTACTTAGGTACCTGGCTGGCAGCTGCCCCTCCAATTACGTAAGCAGCTCTTCTACCAAGGAGCAGGTCCGTAGGGTAGTTTCCCCACAATTTCCAAGGCTCAGAAGCCCGCGGATTTTCCGACCCTCTTTTTGATGGAGCCTACGTCCCGTGTTCGGAAGCTGTGCCTCACTGCCAACCTCAGCTTCAACAATAACACAGGGAGGCCCGGACTTTCCACTTTGTCAACCTACACAATGTCGGAGGAGGAGCAAGCAAACCCCATGGCCGAGTCCGGCGTCACAATTCCGTCCGACAGCGAGCAGTACTCTGGGGCCGAAGACCTGTCGATGTCACCCCCTTCCTCCTCTTCCCCGCCACTCATTCTCTACCAACCGCCGACTATCTGGGGCCTACTCCGAGGTGCCGCCATAAACCTCTTCCTCCCATTTATCAACGGCATGATGCTCGGTTTTGGCGAGCTTTTTGCTCACGAGGCGGCGTACAGGCTTGGATGGGGAGGCACGAGGGTACGTTCAACCCAAGTGACACAGTCGTCTCTGGAACACTGCTCAGACAAACGCGCTCTCCCACGCGAACACACTACGTTTTCAACATGCGGTAAACAAGTGACACTGCTGACTTGGAACTAGGTATTCCCGGCGTCGAGGCGCCGAGCACATGCTATCGGTCCTGGAATCGAAGTTGTGGAGAAGTCAAGTCAAAGGTCAGAGCTGGAACATCTGACAAGCTTGGAGTGATGGGAATAACAGGGATACACACCTACCAGAAGTGATGGACTCCTGTTAGGGGTTCTGTATTAGCCGGCGTTTTCGCATGGATTGTGTTTCCATCACCAACCTTCCACCGAGTATGTGAGGGAGATCCGAGCTAGACTTGCCGGGACATGTCTGCAGTGATCAGAGCCGCATATGTCCCAAACGTACTGAGCTGCCGAATCTGTGCCGAATCTGCAGAAATGATGGCTCAGATAAAGGCGAAATACGACTTCTTAGACTGGGCGGGGACTTGGATATAGGCTACTGAGGTTATGCGCGTCAAGTGCGACAATCGAGCATGTACTGTACAAAAGTGCCATGGAGTCATCTGTCTGTTTCAAGGGCTTTATTCCGTAGTGAGCTCGCATATGTTTCCTCTCTGTGTTCTTCCCCAGTCTCCCTGTCTTCTTGGCTCCAGCCTCGATCATGGGGAGGGGACCCGACTCTTGCCGGACCGGAACCAGCTGGCAGCCTTCTAAACCTGATTCGCTGGGCACCAGGACCCACCTGGAGACGGGCAAAAAATCACCTACAATCTAATCGCCAGAAAAAGTCTCGACTTCTTTTTGCGAGACAGTGATCGGCTGCCAAAACGATCATGCTTCCCAGCAGAGGCCTTCTACGGGCGGTGCCTGCCCCAGGGCTTGCCAAAAGGGTAAAGCATACTCAACAGCAGTGATTGATGACTTGGTTAACCCGGGTTACAGGCATTCCCAAGCACGAGGACAGGCTTCTATGCCCTGCAAGGGGGACGAGTCAACGCGCCGAGACAATTCGGAACGAGCCTCCAGAGGACTGGGATTGTGCCCAGGAGCACGGGAGGATATGACTCACTAAAAACCAGGCGCATAGGTGGATCTATAGCCGTCACCGGGGTCCTGTCTTCCCGTCAACCCTTTTTCCGGCCCCAACAAGCACGATATGCCTCGACCGAGCCCTCCCCGGCGGCGGATGTCGCCGCCGCCGCGGCTAGTGACGGCACCACGATAGACCTGGTCTCTACCCCGATTAGCATCACTGGCAGCGACCTTTTGGACATGCCCGAACAGATCGGCTACCTCCAAGCCATTGGCCTCGACTTCGGCTGGGGTCCAACCGCGGTGATGCAATGGCTTCTCGAGCACGTCTATATCTACAGCGGCATGCCCTGGTGGGCATCTATTACCGCGGTGGCGGTTCTCATCCGTCTCGCCATCTTCAAGCCCTCGCTGACGGCGGCGAACCATTCGCACAAGATGCAGGAGCTGCGCAAGAACCCCCGGTTCGCCGACGCTATGCGCCGGATGCAGGAGGCGGCAATGTCGACGGGGGACAAGACCGAAATGATGGCCGCGCGGACGGAGACGAGAAATATGCAGCTCGCAGCCGGCGTACAGACATGGCGGGCATTTGTCCCCATGGTCAATATCCCGATTGCGATCGGCATGTTGAGGCTGCTTCGCGCCATGGCAGCGCTCCCAGTACCGAGCTTGGAGACCGGCGGAGTGTTGTGGTTCTCTGACTTGACGGTCCCGGATCCATTTTTCATCTTGCCTATTGCCAGCAGCTCCTTGCTGTATTTTGTCATGAAGGTAAACCAGCGTCCCCTGCCACGGCTCTCGCGACGAGGAATATCCTGCTGACCACCCCGTGCTCCGTTCGCCCATGACAGATGAGCACCCCATATATGGCGCCGCAACAAGCGAAGATCATGAACATGGTAGCAATCGTCTTTGCTCCTTTGTCCCTGTTCGTCACCATTTATTTCCCAGCTGGCCTGCAGTGGTTCTTCCTCATGACTGGCGGGCTTCAATACCTTCAGACATGGGTGTTCTACCAGCCCTGGCTTCGTCGTTGGGCGAAACTGCCCGTCCTGGAGCTCAAGGGGGCCGCCACGCCCGTCGCACCGCAGACCAGCCCGTTCTCGGCAAAGAGCGCGAACTGGCAGGCACCGAGGACCATCACAACCACGGCCAGCCCGGCCAAGCCGGAGAGCAACATCATGTCCAGCCTGAAGGGTGGTATGGAGACCTTCCGCGAGAAGCTCGATAACCACCAAGCGAAAACGAGGAAGAAGAGCGAGAATACGCAGGCGGAGATGTACGAGAAAAGGCGAAGACTGGAGGAGGAGGCAAAGTTATCGGCCCGGCGAGAGGAGGCGATAAGGAAGAGGCAGTCGCGCCCTTGAGTGACAAGCGTCCATCTTCCATCCGATGCTTGATACCCATGTACTGCCTGGAAGCTAGATGCCCAGAGACGGGTGCAAGCCGATTGGCAGTCCAGACTCCAGAACCTGGAAACTGAGGTGTATGTACCATACTTGTAAGAGATATATACTGATCAGTGTAGGTAGTCCTTGTAGCATAGACTTGAAAAAGATATGAACTCTCCAATGGAGCGCTGCCCAGCTATGCCCAGCAATGCCCAGTCGCGATCGATTAATTGGCCTGGATTTCCTAAACCTCGCGTGTCCTCTGTCTATCACTAAGCATATCCATCATTGCTGCAGATTGTTGCAAGAACGCTACAGACCTCGAAGCACCTTTCAACACCAGAGGGGCTTGGCATTGTGGAAAGAATCAAGAGCTGGGTAAGGCCGAGGCTGAGAGTCTTAACACTAACAAAAGGAGATACATCGATTATATACTTGGGTCTGGATCACCACGTACGGGGGGGAAGCTACGATATTCACTTCGAATTGAAGCTTCATCATCAACATCAAGAAGACATATCAGCACCAAGTTCTGACCAGACCACATTCTCGGCCACGCATCCTCAGATGAGCACAGGCGAAGAGACCGAGGTCTTGTTGGATCTGCCCGTTTACGGCTTCTTAATTGCCAGCGCCTTGTTTCTTTCCCTGGCCGGCAACTACCTCTTGACATTCTGGCTGGTTGGCAGATCCCACATCAAGCTGGTGATGGACAGCAAAAGGGAGGACTAAGAAATGAAAGGTTGTTCTTGCTCCAGAAACGGAAAGGAATGGTCTGTCGATCGATCGTGGCGCAGCGCAGCATAAGCTTCTTCTTATCCATCCCCGCCTTTTTAAACGTCATGTTGTCTCAACTGTAGCTGCAAATGCGCGCGGCACAGCAGTTGTCCATCGATCCCACAATACTCCTCTCGAATTACACCTGCACATCTTACCTGTGAACCAGCCAACTCTTATCCATCTAGAACTCATCTTCCTCGACTGTCAATTGCACTTGGACTTGACCAGTGCCATCGCCCATCTAGCCAAGGACGAACGACATTCACCAGATTGTCCCGTGGCCAGAAAGGTCACACCCAGCCGTGCCATGGCGTCCAGCGAGAACCAGTACGCTGCCAGCATCCAAGGTGGTGACCGCACGGCCAGGCGGTTCTTCGCCCACTCCGACGCCCAGCGGGTGTCCACAGACGCCGTCATCGCCAAGTCCCTGACGCGGCAGTACCCGGACCTCGAGCTCGTCATCGCGCCGCAGTACTCCAGCAACCTGCTCGGGTACGCCGCCGCCGGCCACGCCAGCTACACGCTGCTCGGCGACGACTGCCGTAGCGGCAGCCACGGCGGCGGCCCCGGCCCCGGCCCCGGCGGCAGCGATCTCCCGTCGTCGCTGCGGTGGACGTCCTACGTGCCGCCGGCGCGGCGCATCGACGGCGACGCCGGGTACCTGGCGGAGACGGTCGTGTTCGGCCGGTTCCTGTACCGGTGGCGGTCGCGCGAGTTCGTCGTGTACCTGGTCGACGGGCGGGACGGGGCGATGGCGGTCCCGCGCGTCGACAACTTCTACGTGCTCGCGCCCGAGAGGGCGCAGGCCGAAGCTCTGGTCGCGGCGGCGGGGCGGTGGTCGGCCGAGCTGCACGGCGAGGTCTGGGTGTTTGATAGTGGGATGTGGCAGAAGAGCGCGGAGCTGTACCGGAGCATCCAGGGCGCCGAGTGGGAGAATGTAATCCTGGATGAGGAGATGAAGAAGGCCATTATCGAGGATCATCTGTCCTTCTTTGGCTCCAGGGATAGGTATACCCGCCTCAAGGTGCCGTGGAAGCGGGGCGTCATCTATTACGGCCCGCCGGGGAATGGGAAGACCATCTCGATCAAGGCCATGATGCATATGCTGTATTCCCGCAAGCCGGAGATCCCGACCTTGTATGTCCGGACGTTGACATCGGTGGGTTTCCCTTGTTCGGACGCTGCTCCCTTTTTCTGAGCGACATATACTGATGAGTACAACAGTTCTTCGGCCCAGAGTATTCCATCCAGCAGATCTTTGCCAAGGCGAGGCAATTCGCGCCTTGCTACCTCGTCTTTGAAGACCTCGACACCGTCGTATCCGACAATGTGAGGAGCTACTTCCTCAATGAGGTTGACGGGCTCAAGAGTAACGACGGCATCTTCATGATCGGGAGCACCAACCACCTGGACCGACTAGACCCTGGGATCTCGGTGAGTCTTCGCCCCTGCTATTGCTAGATAGACACAAGTTCCAAACCCACTCGCCCTCAAATCACCCATGCCTCCCCACCCTCAGATCGTCCCTGCCTCCCCACCCTTCCAAGCAGGCAATCAAAGCCTCCTAACAAACCACAGAAACGCCCCTCCCGCTTCGACAGGAAGTACTACTTCCCAGACCCAGACCGGCCCCAGCGCGAGGCGTACTGCCGCTTCTGGCAGCGCAAGCTGGCCGGCAGTGGCGGCGGCGACGGCGGCGAAGACGGGGTCGAGTTCCCGGACGAGCTGATCCCCGCCGTCGCGGGGATCACGCACGGCTTCAGCTTCGCGTACATGCAGGAGGCCTTCGTCGCGGCCCTGCTGGCCATTGCGCGCCGGACACCGCGCGAGGAAGAGGGGGGGGAGGGGGAGGAGGACCTCTGCGATGGCTGGGTTGGCGTGCGGGCTGATGGGGGCGGTGATTTGGAGGGGCTGGTGTTGTGGGTGGAGATCAAGAAGCAGGTCGCGATTCTTCGTGAGGGGATGGAGGAGGGTAAATGAGTGGGATGGCCTTTTGTTTGCGAACCTTTAAAGGGTCTCTGATGGTATGTGTCTCGATTATCTAGGCTCTGGTTGCTGGCTCCGGCGTTTCTATGTATCTCGGCCGGGAGGCCATCCGGCACGTTTGTATGCTTGGAATCTCAACAAGAGGACGGCCAATCCCGCTTCAGTCACTGATAACCAAAGGTTACAACAGTCATTTTCTACGGAAGTCATAATTTTTGCTTGGAGAGAAACAACAGTGGTTCTCCCCGTGGTTCGAATAACTACCCAACTGCCCATCGTAGACTGTTATACAGTGGCTACCATGGATGTTACTCCTCGACACGCAGGCATTTGCGGATAGATTCGGCCTCCACCAACACCGATGCATCATGCCATGCAGCTCAACACCAGTTTTCTCCATCCTCTGACTCTAGGGACTACAACCCGATCGAACAGTCCACGCTCCTTTCACGTCCCAGCCTAAGCGCGAACCGAAACCTCCCCACCATTAACGGTCGCCAGGCCGGACCACTGAAGCTCCTTGGGAATGTGCGGCACGATGGTCGGGATCCAGACGGTGTCGTACAGGCTTGGCCCGCCGTCATCGGCCTTGCTGCCGGGCTCGAAGCTGCCGAGCTTGTTCGAGTCGGTGCAGCACGGGCTTGCGGATCCCCAGAAAGGTCCTGCGAGAAAGTTAGCTTACCCAGGGAACAGGGGTAGATAATCAGGGGAAGGTGGAGGGTAAGGGGGGGTGACTCACCGGCAGCCCAGGCAGTCCAGCCGAGGTATTCCGGGTTGTCCTCCATGTAGGTCAGCATGGTGTTGAGCATGTCGTGGCAACCGGTAGTGTTTGAGCCGCCAAACTCAGTGATGAAGGCCTTGAGGTTGTTTTCCTTAAGCCAAGCGGTCAGGGCCTGTAGGTTCTTGACTGGGTCCTGTGTGCAGGCCGTGTGCCCGCCGCTAAAGTCTTCGTCCAGGTACTCGTGGATGTCGATGGCGGTGTTCTTGAGCGGGTCAACCAGCTTCTGGAGCCAGTTGCTGCTCGCCTCGGCGCCGCCCTCAGTCCACGCGTGCCCGCCCGTCCAGCTGTTGCCGGGCGCGATGATCAAGTTCTTGGCCCCCGCGGCGCGGATCGCGTCCACGGCCGCCTGGTTGTTGGCCATCATGAGCGAGCTGGGCATGTCGTGCGGCTCGTTCATCAGCCCGAAGATGGTCTTCTCGTTGTCCGCGAACCGCTTCGCAAGCTCGCCCCAGAACTCGCCGAACTGCGCCGTCGTCGCCGCCGTCGGGTCGGACGTATCCCCGATCACGCTGCCCGACATGGGCTGCGACGAGGGGTCGTTGTATCGCATGTAGTTGTGCGGGTCGAGGATCACGTCTGGCAGGCAGGGGATGCCGAGTTAATACAATGACCGAGAGGCAAAAACAGTAGAGCAAGCTCAAAGCAGGCTCGAAGCCATGATGATGACTTACAAGCTCCCTTGGTCACCGAGATGTAATCCACGGCTTCCTTGAACTTGTCAAAGTGCGTCTCGTTGAACTTGCTGCCCAATCCATCGGCGAGGGGGCACATCCGCTCCAGCAAGAAGGCGACGCGGAATAGGTTGGCCTGGCGAAGCATGGATCAATATCTGGAACCCACGCCCATGTCAAGGGGAGCCCCTTTCTTTCAAGCCACTCACTTTGTGCTGGTCAACCATTACGTCGATGGCCTTCTCGTCGATGAACGCGTAGTCCTTGCCGAACGCGCCTGGCAGGCCCGTTCCTTTCACTCCATAGGCACCAAACTCGCCACTGGACTCGGCTACACCAGCATAGTAGATGGTGGCAGAAGCCCCCTGGAGGAGGGCAGCACAGAGTGCGGTGATGGAGAGCTTCATGACGGCAGAGGCGGAATGAGCTGGGAATCTAACGATTGGGTAGAAGGCGATCGGGATGGCCCTGGGGCACCGGCATCCAGGTCCTTGTCCATTCTTAAGTACCAGTCACGGCACTCACAACGCTCAAATCACGGAAACATGGCCCACTGAAAAGCTTGATTGGGACGGGAACCACGGGTTCGGCCTCATTGCCATCGTGGGCCAGGGGGCAGCTTGCCCCATGCTGCTATCTTAAACAGCCGTCGAATTGACGAGAAGGTACTCTGAGGAGGCGGCTCTGGCAAACGCCGACCCTTGCGTGGTGCAGTGCGTAAGCCATAGCCGTAATCTCTGGATATTGAGGCTGAAGAATGGCGGCTTTTGTGCAATGGATAGGGAAATAGATTGGCGCCTGTCGGCGGGATTTTCGGTGGGCGGAAGGGGGATCTCCGCCAAGCCGTTGAAGCCGTTGATTGTTTCAGTTTTGGTAAACAAATCTACCAAGGAGCATCTAGTCAGATCCCTCCGAGTCCGAGCTCTACTAAGATTATTTGTCCGATGGACATGGTCCTTGTATGTCAAGTGTTAAGGGTAAAGGTGGGCCACAGCGGTTCCGCCTTGCATCTTCCAGTGGTTGGTGATTGACAAGTCGGGCCGTATCATAAGTTTGCGTGCGGAATGGGTGGATTTCAGAGCTGCCGTGACGGTTGAAATGGCTATAGTTGCCCCCCTACCAGCTGGACAATCCACATCGCAATCCGAACCTTCAGTCCGACCCTTCTCTCGGTCCTGGCGAAGTCGTCACGAGTAACAGCCGTGGCGTGGTCCTGCAGCCAGCACTGCTCGTCACCCAGACGCTTCTTCAATCCCTCGTTCTCCGTCACTATCAACGCGTTCGCCTCGAGGTCGAGCGAATAGCTTCGCTTGGTGTAGTTCGAGCTCCCAACGAGACTGATGGCTGGGTTTGAAGCTCCTGGTAGCGTTACCCAGAGTCCCTTAGCGTGATACGTCCAGCCTCCGGGCTCACCCACTGTCCCCTTCCGCCATTCCTTGAGAACTGTGGACGTCTGATGCTTACTCCTATGCACTGCCTGCACGAAGCGTCGGGCCAGAAGAGTGTATGCATCCGGTAGGAGGCCAGAGACGCCCGGCGACTTGTAGAAGCCATTGGCAAATGGCGAAGCTGTGATGACGGTATTATTATGCGAAGCTGTTGACAAAAGGAGTTTGGTAAGAGACGGGTCTGGGTTGAAGTAGCCCGCGGTGAATATCCAGGACGAGTCGGCGTATTGGGGTAAGGAGAGGGTCTTGAGGACGTGTGTAATGGCGGGCAACTCTGTCGAGGTGTCTGGAGACAGCAGTTGCGAGAGCTGAGCAAGCATGTACACCGATGTGTCCGGCGCGTCTGATTTGTCTGTTACAGGAGGAGCACTTGATGCATGGTTTGTGGACAGAATCTTCCTGAGGAGAGTTGTCGACTTCGACACAAACTTCTTGGGGCTCTCCAGGGGTGATGGCGCCGCATTGGTTCCTGGCCACAACATGTCGAACCCACAAGGATCGTCCGACGGCCTGACGAGGAAGCTTAGTGAAGATACCGCGCCGTGGAGTCTCGCAAAGTAGTCCGTGATGTCCTTGGAAGAAAAGACATGGTACCGATCCTGCCTGTTCGTGAAATAATCGGTCGAGAGGTTTGCCCTGCACAGCTCTCTGTCAGATAAATTATCCGCAAGAAGACGTCTGTTACCCACCCAGAGAGTATTATTTCGTCATCAATGCCGTAGAGCTTCATGTGCTGCAACCCCCATCCCTCGTTTATCCTCTTGGGTACGTGTTTCTTCCTCAGCCCCGTCAGGTTAGGCGTATGGTACATTCGAATCTCGACGCGGTCGGGGCCAAACTCGGCGACCAATGGAGCCAGCAGCGACGCGCATGACGGCTCAGGGGCTTCTCGGGTGCCGCGCAGCGCATCTGTGAGGATGCTGAGCCTGAGTTCCGGCTTGCGACGTAGCGCATCTTGTAGGGTAGATATCTACAAGTTCTGTTAACACCCGAGTATCAACCCAGGCCACCGGGACACCGCTCACCAACTCCTTCTCGGTCTTTCCTATGTACAAGGTCGACAAGAAGATCCGCTTCTCTGCATGTCGTATCTTGTCCTTGAGGGTCTCGTAGAACTCCGCGGGGGTGCGAAGGATATTTATCTGTGACCCGTTGACCTTGAACGACGGCGCAATCTTGTCCAGCTCACCAAAAAAGGGCGCAAGCATGCCGGCGCTACTCAGCGAGCTAGATGGCGCGCCCTGAGCCGGCATCGAATAGGGTCGGCATTGTGGTCTCGCATATCGAAGACTGGCGCGAGATGTTGGGAGCCTGAGCTTGGTGGCGCATCTTGGGGCGCTCCGGACGAGCATAGCAGCCGACTACCAATGCCCGCAAATAACCCCAGGGCCTCCTACTAACACAATTGAAGAATTACAGAATTTATAGATCGAGTACAGATTACTGCGAGGATGCAAGGCTGAAAGATGAAGCTGCAGGGAAGCTAAAAAAATTAGAGCTCTCCTATTGGCTCCGGCATATCCCGGCTTCCACTCGCAGGGTGGATTCCTTGGACTTCACCCCACGACGACAAAGAGACGATTGACTGGATCTTCGAGCATCGTCGACACATCCTCGCGGCCAATTGGCACTCCTGCATTATGTCGTACATTTCAAGAACACTAGGCAATCTGCGGAAGATTGGCCTGAAGGTATGTCAACCCATTGCGCGTATTGTGGGAGGCGCGGACAGACTAACCAGAATAATCTTAGGAATACTGGCACCAAATCAACGTACGTCTCACGAACCCTGACAGGCCCCTGGTGGCGCAATAACAACGACTAACCACCGGCTGGATCTTCACAGTACATCGGTATGGGATGGTCGCACTCAATTGCTACGGTACAGCGGGTTATTAACGATACTCAGGCGATACCAAGGCCGGAACCCTGGTCGGCGTCGACAAGTTCGGCAACAAGTTCTACGAGAACAACGATGAGCTACCGCGTACGTCCCAACAACCCTCCCGACCACGACGGACACTCGCCCGACACTTCCCCTTCCTCTGACAATGCTGACCTCCGATGGATAGTCCGCACCCGATGGGTCGACTATGTGAAGCACGACTTCGATGCGTACGTCCAGTCCACACACCCCCCCAGCCCGAGCGCACCTCGCAGCGGCTGTTCCGTCTCCTATCCTTTCGGCTGACAGCAGACCAACACCCCTCCCCCCAAAACAGTTCGCACATAGAGCCCATGTGGCACATGTGGATCTCCTACGGCGTCGACCAGCCGCCGACGCAGGACCCGCTGACGGCGACGAACCGCTCGTGGGCCTCCCCGCGCCACATCCCGAACCCCACCTTCTCGCGCGGCGCCTTCAAGACGTACAGCACGTAAGTTTCCGGCGCCTCCTTTGTCCCCGGTTTCCCCCTCCGACCCCGTGAAACGGAAAAGGGGCGGGGGAGGGGGGAATGTCGGACGGCATATGCTGACTTCACGATCCACACAAACTAGGACCAAGCCCAAGATTTCGTCGTGGGAGCCGGTCGCGGCCCCGAGGCAATGAGTTTGCGTGTCAAGGGGGGAGGGAGGAGGAGCACCATGTATATAGGCTGATGGCGATTAATAGACTGCGCATTGGAGAGGAAGGCCACTTGCCGTCTAGTTCCAAGCTTGCCTGGGATTTCGTGAACCTGATTACAGGCCAAACTTTGGGTGATAATACTCAACAATTGTCTACGATACCAGTTGGCCTAGCCGAAACGTGCTACAAATATCCGTGGCTCAGGACTCTCCTGGCTAGGTTTGTGCAGAGTTGATGAATAGTCTATCGGCACTTTCATATGTAATCTGCTTTCCTGGTCTTGTAAGTCATTCTGTGGTTCGCGCAGGGGAAAATAGTAGAGGACTACAATGTGCTAATGTGCTAATTTGCTGTGCGAACATGCAGGAATGCCGTCGAGTTGGTAGACTCTTCCGGCGTTCTTGCCGAAGATAGGTATGTATTGAGCTATAGACATACTGCGCAGGTCGGTGGGTTTAAACAGAAAAACACAGAACACAGCAACTTCAACCAAACGCGATCGGTCCATCCTTCGTCTTCCTTTCGCATCAAGATATCAGGGCCAACAGAAATCGATATAACGAGACATAAATGCAGTGTACTAGAAATACTCTAGACAATGAACATATAAGAAAAAGTTAGGGATGCGAGGCCCGTGAGGTGGCCGGTCGTATCTAGAAGAACAAGGGGGCCAGAAAAGGAGAATCCGCCAGCAAATGCATGCAACAATGTTCTGCCGTCTAGATAAGCTGGATGGAATGCCGGAAGCCAGATCGAACATATATGTACTAGACACAGCTTTATGTATCCGCCGGAGACACCTCTAGTTCTAGACTCTAGACTCGATCGAGGCTTTGATTGCTATTAATGAGCCAGTTAGTCTCCGTAATCGGGAGGAGGGGAAGAAATTCCTGCAAAAGGGGTTCTCACCTTCAGTCGTCACCTTGGCATCTCCAAAGAGCATCCTCGTTCCAGGCATGTAGAACATGGGATTAGGCACGTCGGCTAGAGTCGTAGTCAGCTTAAGGTGCCCCATTCTCCAGCCAGTTAAAGGATAAACCCACCGTAGCCGCTGGCCAAGCCTCGCTTCATCACGATCACCTGTTTGCTCTTCCAAGCATGGAGAACCGGCATACCGGCGATGGCGCTGCCGGGTTCCAGGGCGATCGGATTGACGGTATCGTTTGCGCCAATGACCAGTGTGACATCTGTGTCGCCGAAGTCGTCGTTGATCTCGTCCATCTCCAGGACGATATCGTAGGGCACACTAGCCTCGGCCAACAGTACGTTGCATTGGCCGGGCATGCGGCCGGCGACGGGGTGGATCGCGAAGCGGACCTTGACCCCCTTGGAACGCAGCATCTGCGTGATCTCAGAGATGGCATACTGCGCTTTGGCAACCGCCATGCCGTAGCCAACAACGATGATGACAGATTCGGCGTTGGTGAGCGCTTCAGCCGTTTCGTCCACCGTAGTCTGTGTCACGCTGCCTTCTATCTTGTAGTCCGACGTTACTGGGCCAGCTATACCGCCGAAGAGGACGTTGACCAGGGAGCGGTTCATCGCGACACACATGATGTACGACAGGATGGAACCCGACACGCCGATGAGGGCTCCGACGGTCGTGAGCAGTGGATTGTCGAGCATGAGGCCTTCAGCCACCAACGCAAACCCGCTATAGGCGTTTAAGACCGTGATGACAACCGGCATATCAGCACCACCAATCGCGGCAGTTGTGGTATAGCCCTTGACAAACGAGAGGAACGCGTTAGCAGCGAGTGCGCCAGCAGCAATCATAGGTGAGGAGGGTGCCAAGGTCACGAAGGCTCCCATGGTAGCCACGTTTGTGGCCAGAAGCCCCGAGTTCAGGAGGTGGCGACCCGGGAGCATGAGAGGCTTCGATGACATCCTCCCAGCAAGCTTGAGGAAGGCCACAATGGAACCAGTGAATGTAATACCACCTGGGATCGAGTCAGCTTTCTGATTGAAGGAGTCACCAAGGGAGAAACATACCGATGAGTACGCCGAGATAGGCAGTAACAAGATGCAGGGTCGACACGTCGGGGAGGTCGGCCATCACACTGCCGATACTGGTCAAAACCGCAGCCAGACCGACGACAGAGTGCAGAGCAGCGACGGTCTGCGGCAGGTCCGTGGGGGTGATCCGCTTTCCAATCAAGAAACCAGCCAAACTGCCTAGAGCAGCCAGTCCACCAAATTGTACCGTCACTTCGGGAGAGAACCCGACGGCCAGCAAGGACGCCATGACGCCCGAGCTAACGCCAAGCATGCCCAACGTGTTGCCCATGCGAGCAGTGGCTTGGGAGGCCAAACTAGAGATAGAACTGATACAGAGCACCGAACTGACAAGGTAACCGGCTTGCACAAGGCCTGCCGCATCGCCCGACGCGGAGGCGAGGAAGCCTCCGCCAAAGAGAACAGCGGGAACCCCGTAGAGCCAGGGGTACTCGGGAGGATCGGTGGGTCGCCTGAACATATCCAGCATCCGCTTGGTGATGACGAATCCGCCAGTAATGTTGACAAAGGCCAGCAGGACCGAGGCCGCACCAAAGAGCTGTGGGATAGTCCCTGGCAGATATCCGCCGCCTAGGATGAAGAGGCCGCCGACACCGACCATTCCCGAGATGGCGTTGGTGACACTCATCAGGGGCGAGTGTAGGGCCGGCTGGACACCCCAGACGACACGATATCCAATAAGGGATGCAAGTGTGAAGGTAAAAGCGTTGCCCATGAAGAGGGGTCCGGTCATTTTGCCTAGAATCAGAGCGGTTCCCATACCTCCAGTCACAAGCGCGACTTCACGGGATGTCTTTTGGAACGGAGTCAGGGCGACCTCTGCCTCCTTCGCAGTCGGAGTAGCGGCAGCCGGGGCTGGCGGGGGTGCGGGACGGGGGGCAGGTGGGAGGATATTGCCATTGAGAGTCACAATTGAGCCTCGGACAACCTCGTCAGTCAGGTCGACGCCGAATTCCTTGTCCTTTGGCGTCAAGGAGAGCAAGAATTTGGTGATATTGTTCGAGTAGAGCGTCGAAGACTGCGTGGGAAGCCTCGATGGAAGGTCGGTATAGCCTGTGTTTGTTTACATTAACACACATGACGATGCTGAGCTTTCCTGCTAGTCTTCGCCGAACTCACCAATGATTTTGACATCTTTGTACGTGATCATCTTCCCTGGCTCGGTTTTCTCGCAATTGCCTCCGGCTTCAGCAGCAAGATCAACAATGACGGAGCCTGGCTTCATGATCTCGATCATGGATTTGGTTATGAGTTTCGGGGCCGGCTTTCCGGGGATCAGGGCGGTGGTGACAATGATGTCGACGTCGCGGGCTTGCTCAGTGAAGAGCTTCATTTCGGCTTCGATGAATTCCTTGGACATCTCCTTGGCATACCCGCCGACCCCTGAGCCGTCTTCTTTCAAGTCAACTTCGATAAACTCTGCGCCGAGAGACTGGACCTGCTCCCTGGCAGCGGGGCGAGTGTCAAAGCCCCTGACAATGGCGCCAAGCCTTCTAGCTGTGGCAATGGCGCTCAAGCCGGCGACACCAGCGCCGATAACCAAGACCTTACAAGGGGGGATCTTTCCGGCAGCGGTAACCTGGCCGGTGAAGAAACGGCCAAAGGTATTGGACGCCTCCAGGACGGCCTTGTAGCCAGCAATGTTGGCCATGCTGCTCAGAGCGTCGAAGACTTGGGCCCTCGAGATTCTGGGAACCATATCCATTGCGAACGAAGTCACCTTCCTTCCGGCGAGCTTCTCGACCAGGGGACGGTTCTGCGCCGGCTGCAGGAAACTGATGATGGTCTGCCCCTCCTTTGCGGCGTCCACTTCTGTGGCGCTGGGACCGCGCACCTTGAGGACGATGTCCGACTCGGCCCAGATGCTGCTGGCAGAGTCCACCAACGTTGCGCCGGCTTTCTCGTACCCCTCATCGGGAAAATCAGCCAGGGCACCGGCGCCGCGCTCCACCAACACGCGAGAGTAGCCCTTCTTGAGCAGCAGAGCGACGTTCTGGGGTGTCAGGGACACACGCCGTTCATCGGGGTAGGTCTCGCGGGGGGCGCCCACGGTCAGGTTCACGTATGGCGTCGTGGGCGGGACGGCAACGGTTGAATACGTCGCCGAGGCCGGCCGGCCAGCTGGCTGGGGCGGGATGGTGGACAGTACAGACGCATGGCGGACGAGCTGCAGCGATTGGGTCTTGGGGGGCGTAGGGGTGAGGGGGGACGAAGTCGCCGTGTGTGATTGCTTCTGGTGCCCGAGGGTGCTATGCCACGTGCGCGAGGAGCTTACGACAGGCCCGGGAGGAACACAAGTGTTACCTATGAGCGAAGGTTAGATTTCAACGACCTTGATTGGGGGGGCCACGGGCTCTGGAAGCAGCAGCAGCACCAGCAGCACCAGCAACAACAACAATAACAAATGGAAGTTCCCTACCGAGAAGGAGGGCTAACGACCGGCGGGAAAGCCGCTCGGCCGGACGGGAAGACGAGGCATGATGAGCCAGGGACGGGCGAAGTAGAGTCCATGCCATTATGGCAAGTTCAGGGCGCCGGCACTGTCAAGACAGTCAGACCAGCTGTGGTCACTTGTTCACATGCGAAGAGGTCGCTACTGAGGAGCAGGCGTTGAGGGTTTTGGAGAAGGAAAAAGAAAGTTCGCTATTCGGTCTGCTACTTCTCCATGACCTGCAACTGGATTGGCCTCGTGCGTGTTACAGAGGAGGGGGATCCTCTCTGCATGTACTGCGTAAGGGGGGGTAGGTGGCTGGTGGAAGGTGGGATGGGCGGCACGGGAAGGAGTTGGCAGTTCCATTTTTGTTTAACCCCGCCCTCGGCTTACCAGGTTCCTCCCCAAGACATGGTCAAAGCCACGGCTTTTCACGGCAGGGCAGTGTGAGTGTGGGGAGCAAGTGCGGAGTAATTCCAGGTTCTTTCACAGCTCAACGACAAAACAATGGAATCCTTCTCTTCTGGTTTTAATGCTCTTCTGGGTGTCGAATTGCCAATCTGAAGTCCTTTCTGACAAATTCCGACAGCGATCTCCTGCTCAAGATATGGAAGTTACAAGCTTTCTGGGAACGCATTGTAGGGGCTACTGCGTACCTGTAAGGCACCGGGCTATTATGTATGCATGTGTACTATAGGGGTACCGACCAACTACGTACAGTACTTACAGGGACCCCTTTTTATCCATCCATGGATACCGGATGGGACGAACGGATGGGCCTGGGAGCGTGAACAGCATTATACTCCGTTCGTGCAACAGAACAAACACACGTTCCGGAATTGCCGATCTAAAGACTTACAGCAAGGTTGACCAAACCCCTGTAGCTTCTATTCCCTACTCCCTAGCCGTATAATATCGAGAAGAGGCTTAGCCAGATTTGTATGGGGTATATCGTCGTGGCAGTTGTGGAGCCCTGAGGTTCTTCAAGCGCTGTTAAGGTTCAATCCCATATCTAAGGGTCTCTACGGCGGGTTCGGTGACGAGGATGAAGGAGCTCTAGGGTGAGGGGCATTTCCCACCAGAACTGCTCTGCGAGAATTGCTCCACAGTGGGCTGTGTACACGCGCCAGTTGTCACCATCGCTGTGCCGTTACTGTTAATAGTCTTCTGATGCTGACAATACCAGCGAAGGTTGCTATCGTAGTTGGTAGCTATTTCTGTTTTTCTTACAGTTGCTGTTACTATTGCTATTGTATTAATAACTGCTGTTGCAATTGCGGATCCGTACTGTCCTCAGAAGCGCCAGTACGATACCGTTAGCACCTGGCCCCGCACAGACCCCCTGCTTTTGGGGCAGAATCGCCTCTTTCCGCACCGCGATTCCCCTTCCTACTACTACATTTTCTACCCCACCATTGAACCCTTCATCGTCAACCAAGGGTACCTTATCTCTCCAATTCCGGTCCCATCTTCGTCCGCAACAATGGCTCCCGACTCACAGACCATCCACATCGGGACGCGGCGCTCCGCCCTAGCCCTCAAGCAGACCGAGCTTGTCGTCTCAGCCCTGCAGGCCGCTCACCCGCACATCAGCTGTGAGATCCACGCCATGGCCACGATGGGCGACAAGGACACGACCACGCCGCTCCCCAGCATGGGCAAGGGCCTCTGGACGTCGGAGCTCGAGGCGAAGCTGATGTCCCGCGAGGTCGATCTCGTCGTCCACAGCCTCAAGGACATGCCCACCACCCTACCGGAGGGCTGCGTCCTGGGTTGCGTGACGGTGCGCGAGGACCCGAGGGACGTGGTCGTATTCCGGGACGGCTCCGAATACAAGACGCTGGCTGATCTCCCCGCCGGGAGCGTGGTCGGCACGAGCAGCCTGCGGAGATCTGCGCAGCTGAAGAGGAGGTATCCCGCGCTCAAGTTCCAGGATGTCAGGGGAAACCTCGACACCAGGTTGGGCAAGTTGAATGCAGACACTAGCCCGTTTTCGTGCATCATTCTGGCGGCGGCCGGGCTGCTGCGGTTGGACTATGGGGCGCGCATTTCTCAGTACCTGGAGTCGAGCACCGAGGGCGGTGGTCTGTTGCACGCGGTCGGCCAGGGTGCGCTGGGACTCGAGGTGAGGGAGGGCGACCAGCGCGTACTGGGACTCTTGAAGACAATCGAGGACGCCTCCACCATGGTGGCATGTTTTGCGGAGCGTAGTCTTCTAAGAACCCTCGAGGGTGGCTGCAGTGTGCCAATTGGCGTTGAGACATCGTGGGTTGGCGAGGGTGACTCGAAGAAGCTGAGACTGAAGGCTACAGTCGTGAGTCTAGACGGAACCGAGGCCGTGGACGGGGAACGGGAGGAGGCCATCTCTACGCTTGAGCAGGCCGATAGCTTTGGCCAGAGAGTGGCTCAGGAGCTCGTAGAAAGGGGGGCCAGGAAGATTCTGGATGTCATCAACCAAGGCCGAGCAACGACGCCAGCACCGGCAGGCACCGGGGCATCATGAATCAAGTATTGTTGTACCATTGAGCATCGATTTACCATGATCGCCTGAATTGCCGGAGATAGCCGATACCCTTCCTGTATGATGAATCAAGAAACTCCCCTGAGCCAAAAGGAGGAATACGCTATGTACAATACAAATGCTTGGCCCATCTCTGTTTCCACGTCCCACGTTTCCCCGTCAAGCCTCCAGGTTGAACTGTTCCAGGTTGAATTGTCGGCCATTGGTCAAATTTTACGCCATTCCTAATAACAAAACTTGTCCTGTCTATGGCAAGATTTACTGCTCCGACGATTCGCCAGCGGTAAACTCCTTGTACTCCTCCGCGTTCATCAGCCCCTCCAGGTTCTTCACGCCCTCCTCGTCTATGGCCACCTTGGCAATCCAGCCGCCACCATGCGAATCATCCTCGGGAACCTGGTTGATGGTCGAGGGCTTCTCTTCCAAGAGGAGATTGACGTGCGTGACCTTGCAGGAGACCGGGGAGTTGATATCGGCAGCGCTCTTGACCGACTCGACGGCTCCAATGGCGTCGCCAGCCTTGAGGACCTTCCCTTCCTCGGGCAGCTCCACATAGACGACATCGCCGAGGGCCTCTGCGGCGTACTCGCTGATGCCAATGACGCCCGTCTTGTTGTCTGCAGAGAGGTCGATCCACTCGTGGTCTTTGGTGTACTTCCTTATCGGGTCTAGGTTGTGATGGTTAGCTATCAGGCCGCGTCTGTCGGGATGCAGCTGGAAGCCTCACTTCTTGCGGTCACCGAAAATGCCCGAATTGGGTTTGCCCTGAAGATGGGCCTCGCTACAGGCGTCTTAGCGAGAGTCGAGAAGGACTTCGGTCCTGTAGACCTCAAGCATCGTGCAATTGAAGCCATCTTGGGTGGGTTTTTTGAGGGACGTGAGTGTTGGCAGTCGATCGTGAGTCGTGAGTCCAGTGCCGAGGAGAATCAGTTCATGACGAGCATTCTTGAATCTTTGACTTCCAAACCCGGCTATCTCAACTGCCTTGCCAGTTGCCGGCGACTGGCAGGGCCCGATGCTAAGCAGGATACGTACCGAAAAATGAGCCGAATAAATTATGTAATCCATTGCCTGCAAGGGAGCCTCGCACCCCACCTAGTCGGGAAAAGCGAAAACACTGAGAGCCAATCAAAGCCTCGAGGTTGAGCCCCGCGTCCACGTCTAGGCTTCACGACAACGCGACCGATCGTCGGGAATCTGGGAAATTTGATAGCGGTGCCCTATATTAACATCCAGGCAAGGGAATGGTGCGCCATAGGCTGCCGACTCTGATGAGCCACGGACCTGTAACTGTGAACAAATAATAGCTGCGGGCTGAGATAATATTTCGCCGTGATCATAATAGTAAATAAACATTGACCCTAGATGTACTACTTGAGACCTATTTTATCACTGCCCTGAACGTGGAAGATAACGAGTAAGCAGCATATGACCTCACCTCGCGTCGTCGCGTCTTTTTCGTGTGCTGCTTAACGGGGCTGTTAAAGCGTTTTACGCAGGGCAGTTAGTGCTCAATCTCTGGCTCCACGTTGCAGGAAACTCGATCGGAAGAATCACCGAATCATTTTACTGGGAACTCGCCTGTCAGCTGCACCCAAACTGCCCCAGTGCCAGTGCTCATTTCGCACCCCTCAGTGGATGAGCCTGCCGTAAGCGCCCAAAAACCTCACCTCATTCTTGAAACTGGCCTTCCCTAGGTCGTGCCGGCCAGCCATTCTCTTCCCGTGTTCGCAAGTCGACTGCATTTCCCCCCCTTGGCCCACATCATTGGGACTTGTTTGGTAAAACCTTCCCACACGACTTCGAAAAGGTACGGACAAAGTTAACTACCATCTCTGCCACAATAAAACTCTCATCCGACTTGAACACTGACTCTGGCACTAACAGCCTGTGACGTTGGCACCGGCACTAGCCCTGTCCTCATTCATCCCTCTTCAGGCTTATCTACCGGCACCGCTCCGGGTGCATCCATGCAGGGACGCCGAATCCCTCATTGACGTCGATCAGGACACTCCGAATTCTCGGTTGTTCGATTGTATGCTGTATGTGCAAGGAGGGAACCGAAATAATTGAAAGCCCACCAGCTAAATCTCGACTCTCAGCTTGCATGTTCCATGAAGGCGTCATCGGGTTAACTACTTTCGAGTCCGTTCGCGCTCTGTCCCCCTCGAGGTCCTCTCGTGTCGACCTACAATCTACCTTCATTTCACCCCTGTCGACCACATCCCCGACCCGAGCGATTCCCGTCCGTCGATCCTCACCCTCCCTTGCTCTCCGTGAAGCGCCCTTCACCCTGGATTCCTCAACTTTTTCTGGGGGCTCACCGGCCCAGTTCCACGACGCCCTCGACACCATGGACCACGAACCCACCCCGCTCGACGCCCACGAGGACACCCTCGGAGGGCTAGACGGTTCTCCTAACATGGCGGCCGGTTCATCGCAGAGCAACGGCTTCCGCGAACGGAGGCACACCCAGACGCAGTCCCTCGACCAGGGTCTGTCCCTCTCGCCCCGCCAACAACATCACCACTACCAGCAACAGCAGCCGCAAGAGGCCATGGACATGGATCCCACCGCCCGGTACACCACCCCGCCCGTCCCGCAGCCAGCCGCCCCCTCGATATCCAGACCCCCGTCCGGCCTGTCGGGCCACGGCAGCTACGGTGCCGACCACGCCTCGCGGGCCGGTAGTAACCCTGCCGCCGGGGACGGGCAGGCCAACGGGCGCAACCATGTGGTGATCAAGGTTGGCATGGTGGGCGACGCACAGATCGGCAAGACGAGCCTCATGGTCAAATACGTAGAGGGCAGCTGGGACGAGGACTACATCCAGACGCTCGGGGTCAACTTCATGGAGAAGACCATCAGCATAAGGAACACGGAGATCACCTTCAGCATCTGGGATCTAGGCGGCCAGCGCGAGTTCGTCAACATGCTGCCGCTTGTGTGCAACGACGCCGTCGCCATCCTCTTCATGTTCGACCTGACCAGGAAGAGCACCCTCAACAGTATCAAGGAGTGGTATCGTCAGGGACGGGGATTCAACAAGACGGCGATCCCGATCCTGGTCGGCACAAAATACGATCATTTCGTCAACTTCCCCAGGGAGGACCAGGAAGAGATATCGAATCAGGTACGCCTCCCGGCCCCGATCGGCGGGTGGCTTCCGATTGGGTTTGCTGACGACGATCCATAGGCTCGACGGTTCGCCAAGGCGATGCGTGCTGCACTGATTTTCAGCAGCACTAGCCACAGCATCAACGTTCAGAAGGTAAGTCCCCCCCACTTACTCTCCAATTGCTCTCCCGGGCTAAATTGGGTTGCGTCTCAGATCTTCAAGATTGTGCTTTCCAAGGCATTCGACCTCAAATGCACGATCCCCGAGATCGAGAACGTCGGGGAACCTCTTCTCCTCTATCAGTCTTGCTGAGGACCGATGGCCATGGGCGTCACGGCCGTCCAGAAGCGTCTCACCCCTCCTCGTAATCTGCAGTTGGGGGGGCCTGTCTCATTCAGGGCAGGCGAGGTTCTCGACACAGTCGAAAGCGGGTTTCTAGCCATATAGATGCCAGCGCTTTGCTTCTGAGACTGGGAGTCCAGGTGCAGGACTCGAAACTTTCAGATGAAAGCTCTGAAGGTTCGCAGGTATGCGTGATACTGGAAAGAAGCCCCTGACAGAGCTCTTCCTTGCTCTAGTCAGAGACGAGATTACAATACGAAGAGCCAGCCTCTCTTCCCCCTACTTTGTGTGCTTTCTCTCCTTTGTCCTACGGGGAGGGAAGACATCGGGACAGGCAAAAATTCTCGAGACACCCAAACTCCCCTCCCTTTTTTGCATGATTTCTACAACTGTCTACCTTTTTTTTTTTTTTTTTTTGTTTTTTTGCTATGCCAGAAAAGGCAAGCAGGAACGGAGAAAAAAGGACAAGGGGATAAACGAACGGAAAGAAGAAGAGGGGGGGGTTGAGGAGAACTGCTGCATTTCGCAAGGGATACAACATTCCGGGGTTGGCAGAATAGGGAGGGAGGCCGTGGCTACCTAGTAGGCAGCTAGCTGCCTAATTAGGCTTGGGACATTACCGGGAAGGGGCAAATGGGGTTGATATGCGTTGATTCTTTTTCTTTTCCCTTTGTTGATTTGGTCGTTCAGGCGTGCATCCCTTGGAAGCAAAGGGGGGGTCGATGTCATTTTCCGTCTTTTCTTTTTTTAACATCTGTTTTCTCCTTCTCCAGATCAAATCATGATGCCATGTAATGGAGACGGCGCAGACCCATGAGCTTATGGCTGCGGAGTGTGACCCCTTGTGTAGGCCTGGTGTGTGGAAGATTCCGGTTTGGGACGTATGATGCCTCTTCGGTGAAATGGAGGCAAAGGCTAGAGATGATGGCTTGTGAGGGATACTATTAATGACGTGTTGCTAGGGCTATTTAGGTAGGCTACTTGTCGTCCTGAAAAACCATCATGCCAGTCCGATGGACCAGTCTTGCCACCGGCGACTCTCCTCTAGGAATGCCTCAGCCTCCTCTCAGGAGTCCTGACCAGGTCTCTCACTCATCCCAATACCCAGTTCCTTGTCTATATCGGTAGGGTGCAGCTCCGTCTTGGAAGGTGGAATTGTGGGTGGGATGACTCCACCAGCAGGCATGTCGTCTTCGAGTGAAGCTTGTGTTCCCGCGTCAGGTGCCGGCTTGGCGTCCTCTTCCGTAGGGCAGGTTACGGGCAAGACGGTGGCTGGTGTTGGCGCGGACTCACCCTCGTCCTCATCAGTATTAGGAGCCTGCTCCATAAGGTCTGCTGTCTCTTGTGGTCGGTCCTCCGCCACAACCTTCTGGGGGGCAATTGGGGGCACATTCTCATCGCGAATATCACAAATGGGCGACCTCCGAGCTTTCCCACCCTCAGCATTGGTACTTATCTAGGGAGGGTGGGCATAAACACTTACGAAAAACAGGAGTAGGGGCCATCAGACCTGGGTCAATGTAACGACAGTGCTCAAGCCCAGCACCGTCAAAGCTAGAGCTTGGGACGCAACGCTCCAAGAGGCCCTCTTCCCGTATTGAGCTGAAAGATGATCGAGGCGATGCATGTTGGGACGTGAACTCGGGGCTCGTTTGCAGCGTCGCTCGGATATTTCGAAAGGGGCTGTTCTCTACGAAACGGGGGGTACCGGCGCGTGTTGTGTCTTCGGGCTCTCCCTCATTGATTGGACTTAGCATCCTCCTCCGCCAGTAGAACCAATCAGCTCGGGGTTCAAAGAGGTCTCGCCGGCCACTGGTGTTGCTCCCGCGCAACTTGGCCTTTGATAGGGGCGCAACTCGCTCAAGGCTAGCACCCAAGCTTCCCGGATCAGACACCTAGTCGTCTGGCCAAATCGGAGTCGGCGGGGCATGTTGCATTTCAGCTCCGGTGGAGGTCGCCGACATTGGTTGCTCCCGGCGGTATGGTTCGTCGACGACAGCCAGAGCATGACAGATCTGCTTTTCCTCTTCCCGCCTACGAACCTCGAGCTCGTTCCGGATGAGAGAGCATGTGGGGCAACAGATGCCCTTGATGATATCACCGGTATACGTGCCCTCTATCCCATACAGCTCTCGAATCCGCCGGGTCTCCTTGCCTGTGTAGACCCCGCTACCAATGGCTAGGAGTTGATATTGTCAGTCTCCGAGGCTTGAAGCAAATTATGGCAAAAGGCAAACCCGTACCGAACCCAGACGCTGCGAGGAAGAACCAATCCTAGCAGTCTATGTTGCAGACATTGTATTCGCTGAGATCGAGCGGATCCCGATGGAGGTCCAGCTGTCGGAGACGGTACCGAGTGCGGCCAAACATGCAACAGCTGAGAAAGAAAGCGCTAGGACAGTCGCTCCCTCGGCCATGGTCAGCGAGCGAGGTCTTCCAGCGCGACATCGTGGCAGGCTGGCCGGACGTGGGGCCTAGTAACAATACTCGGCGTGAAGAAGCCCCTATCGCCTTCGAAGTGAACAAGAACCCGTCCCCAACACATCAACGAGATATTAAAATAGCAAGCCTCCATTTGGTTTTGATTTGCCCAGAGATATGTGCTACCTCCACAGTCGGGCGCCACTTCCTCGTACAGCTTGATTCTCTCCGGGGGAAGGCGCTGATGACTGCGACATCTAACCTTCATCTATCGCACTGTAGGTGACTAGGTAGGTCCCTGCCCTTTCAGTGGTTCTGTCAGCTGTGCAGGGATCTCGTCACTTCCCGTTTCGTCCCTGGGGACCTTCCGTTGAACAGCACTCTTGGTTTCCAGTAAACAGACCTGTGCGTGCCTAGGCACCTAGGTAGAGGTGGCGGCACCTGTGGAAACATGGGATCGGTATGACCCTGAGGTGGTTCCCGTACAGAAAATGGAGTGTCTTAGCTGATCGGTCTCATTGAATTAAGTACCTGGGTACTTCGATATATTATTGCCTATTATAAATGCGAAATGATTTTCCTCGCAGCTTCTGTGGGCTTATACAGGTGGCTTTCCACTGTCTCAGGTCCCCGCCATTGGAAATTGTCAGCCACTGACCAGGGATTCGCTGTGGGAGTGTAGGACTCATACGCTCAAGCGCTGCCAGCCTTTTTACTGGCGACCTTGTCGCCCTCCTCATCGCTGGAATTATCGGGCGTTGCAGAACCTTCGCCATCGGTGCTTGACCCATTCGATTGGCCCTCATCCTTTGGGGCGTCGGGCTTATCATCCTTGTTCTGAGCCTCGTCCTCGGCTGATTCCTGCTTAGCATTCGTTTCCGGGGCCGATTCTTCCTTAGACTCCGCGTTCGAGGGCTCCTCCTTCGACTCTTCCTTGGTCTCCTCCTTCGACTCTTCCTTGGTCTCCTCCTTCGACTCTTCCTTGGTCTCCTCCTTTGGTGGTTCCGCCGCCGGCTCCTCGTGTTTTGCGTCCTTCACTCCATGGTCGGCGTGGGAATCATGGGAATCATGGCCTGACTTCGATGGCCCGCTGAAGAGCAGGTATGCAGCCAGAGGCGCTGTGATGCCAACAGAGCCGATGAGCCTAGTTTCTCGCCCAAGTTAGTGACTAGGACGTAAATGAGGATTTGGCCGTTAGCAGCAAATGGGGAGGGGCCACAGGCAGGAACAAGAAACAATTGGTTGGCGAGACCGAAGAGGGCGAGAGAAGCAGTTCAGTCGTACCATGGCATGTCGCTCGACTTCGCGGCATGTTCATGTCCGCTGGCATAGCCTCTCCGGCCAATGATACCATTCAATTGGATCCGAGCAGGCCGGCAACAAGCTGCCCTCAAGCTTGATCGAAGCGCAATTGCTCTCCCTATAGACATGGACATCTTTGAAGAGGCTTTTGGTTGGGGACTTTCAATGGCTTTCTTTGGCTATGTCGGCCAATTGGTTAGAGTATGAAAAGAAGGGTGTTGGCCTTGTTGTCTGGACGAGCGTTGATTCCTTACATAAGAGGATCGGATGATGCAAATGAAGAGGTTGGTGAAGGCACGGGAGATGTACTCCGAGAACGGCCCGGAAATCGTCTAAAAGGTTCACAGGGCCAAGGCCTTTTGGGACGGGAAAATGCACACCAGAGATTCATCCCATAGCCTACAAAGCTAAGATTGTATCAATTGTAGTTTTGCAAGTCATAATATTCTCTATCTCTGTCTCACCATCTACCTACGACACGCAAGTGAAGCTCCAGAACTTTCGTTGGTGCTGTCAGTTGGCGGGGGACCTAGCTAGGTAGGTTCGAACATACAGGTATTGCGTCAGACGGCCCGAGCTCCCATCCTTTCCTTCGGCCAATTCTGCCACGGGCGGTGAGTTGAGGCTCAGTACACCATTCCAGTAGAAATGGAAGTCTTGGGTGGGGACGGGGACCTTAGTGACAAGGAAGTAACCCCACACCGGCACCCCCACCAGCTGCTTTGGCCTTTTGCCTTCACCATTTCAACAACAATCAGCCAACATCCCAGTGGCCCGACTCTGGACGGACGGGGAACATCGATCTTGATTGTTACATTACTTGCAACAAAAGAATCTGCAGCCAGCCTCTTATCCTGGTTTTGCAGTTCTTTCCCGTCTCCGGTAGCCCCGGCGTTGCCTACCGGAACCTCAGCGACGAAGGTAATGATCCCTCCTTTGCCTGTCGATTAGCTTCATCAAGCTCACCCTGATTGTTACGACTATCAAAACTGACACAGAACTGTAGGGAACCTTCTACCTGCAGACTATCTATACCCCACCGGAATTATTTCACATTTCCAGATACACCTGCCAAGATGGCCGCCCGAATGGCAAACGGCACAGTCAATGTGACCGCCCATATGATCACGGCGCTCTTTCCCAAGATGAACGACCCCGACCCTGACTTTCGGTTCATGGCCTTGAGTGATGTTCTCACGTACCTTAATATTGGACGGCCGGATCTTCTAAACCATGACTACAACGCAGCGTCTCGCACCGTGGACCATGTCGTGAAGGCGCTGGATGACCAGAATGGCGAGGTCCAAAACCAGGCCATCAAATGGTAAGTAGACGCGGCGGCAATCCAAGACACATCGGGATTTGGTTCCTCGCTGACAAGTTGCAGCCTCGGTCCGTTGGTCAAAAAGCTCCCCTCCAGCCTCATCGGGCCGCTCATAGAAAAGCTTGTGGCTCTGAGACTCGAGAACTCGGTCGATAATGCTATCCGAGCTATAGCCGTGCGTACAGTTGTCGAGGCCCTTCCCCGGCCTATCCCTGGCACGCAGCCCCCGCCCGAGGTTTTCGAGGCCTATGCTAGCATCGCCCGCGTGCTCCTTCCACGATTCCTTCGACGCACTACTACTGGGCAAGGGATGTTGGAGAAAGACCAAGGTCAAACCTCGGATGTAATCGATGTCCTGATTGAGGTTGTTCGTTGCTTTGGCCCAGTGCTTGAGTCGGCCGAGATAGAGGCTTTGCAAGCCGGCTACATAGCTCTCTTGGACAAGGACAACTGCACCTCCGCCGTCAAGAAACGCACCGTTGTGGCCATCTCTATGCTTGCAAAATATCTACCGGACGGTCCTTTCCTGGCGTTTTTGGACCGTGCAGTCGCGATTCTTAAGAAGCCGAACCTCAGCCCCGTTACCCGGCGTATCTACCTCACCATTCTTGGGTCCATGGCTCGATCAATCCCTCGACGCTTTAGCCCACATATTCCATCTCTCGTTCCTTTTGTTCTGCAGGCTCTAGGTGAAGAGGAGTTACAGGCACAGCTTGACGAGATCAGTGAGGGCGGTGGTGACTCTGGCTTGGAGTTCAACGACGTCAGAGAGGCGGCCCTTGTGGCTCTGGATGCCTTCTTATCGTCCTGCCCGACACAGATGCGCCCCTTCACCGAGGAGGCGATCGCCTCCTGTCTTCGATATCTCAAGTACGACCCGAACTATGCCGTAAACGAGGATGAGGAAATGGAGGAGGACCAGGATGACGATATCGACGATTTCGAGGATGATGACGAGTTTGAGGCCGACGCTGGCTTCGACGATGATGACGACGCCAGCTGGAAGGTGCGGAGATGTTCGGCCAAGGCCCTCTACACCATCGTTTCCACTAGAAGTAGTGGCGACCTGCTCGATAACGGGGTCCTCTACAACCTGGCTGCTCCAACCCTCGTTAAGAGGTTCGATGAACGCGAAGAGAACGTTCGGCTGGAGATCCTATCGACATTGTCCCTTTTGATTCGAAAGACTGGGGAGGGCATCATTCCGGAATTCTCCATCAACGACTCCGAGGCCGAACTCCTGAATCAGTTGCCCCAGAGCCGCAAGCGCAGACGCCAGAACAGTGGCGGCGGGGCGTCGGCCTTCGCCATTACCATCTCCTCTGGCATGTCCGGGACCGGCCTCACTTCGCCCACGATGGAGAAAATACCTGCCAGTGGACCTCGTGCCGACCTTGCGCGGCTTACCCCCGCCATTGTCAGGGGTGCGACCAAGTTGCTGAGGGGTAACCTCATTCCAACCAAGCAGGCTACCATCAGCCTCCTGCACGATATGATTGCCGTTCAGCGTGGCGGCTTGGCCGAGTACTTCGACCAGATGATCGATCCAATCATCGGGGCAATCCAGTCATCCGGCGCCTCTTCCACTTCGGCGCCGTTGTCAGTCGCAGGAGGGAATTCTTCTGCAACACCGAGCACTCTGAGAATTGCTGCGCTACGTCTGACTGGCGACATTGCTAAGAACCACTCGTCGACCGTTTTGCAGCCCCATCTCACAAAGATCGTGGAGGCAGTCGTCGCTGTTGTCTATGACCGTTTCTACAAGATCTCTGCCGAGGCAATCCAGACGGTCGAAGAAGTCGTGAAAACGATCACGCCCCCACGGTCACGCAAAACGGCCCAGAAATACAAGTCGGAACTCCAGAAGCTCTACGATGTCATTGTCGACAGGGCAACAGCAAATGATGCCGATGTCGAAGTCCGAAACAAGGCGATTCATGCCCTGGGGACACTCCTTTCCCGGACGTCAGGGGCCGAAGGCTTAGCGCTGTTGCCCGCCGATAAACGGAGCGCCGGGCTTGCCCATCTCGCACAGCGTCTCAAGAGCGAGACAACAAGGCTCGCCGCTGTCAGGGCTGTCGACACTGTCGCTGCATTGTCTTCCAGCGCTGACCAGTTTCCCCCACAATGGGTCCAGCAGGTTGCCTCGGAGCTAGCTGCCCAGCTACGCAAGGCAAACCGGTCCCTCAGGGGTTCCAGTGTGCAAGCTCTCAAGCATCTCGCTCTCTCTCCCGCCACCAAGGGCACAATGGACGAAGCGTCAATCCAAGCCATCGTCACTGGGCTCATTCCCGCAATCATCCAAAACGATGCTCAGCTTCTGGGACCTGGTCTACTCGTGCTTGCGCATCTTGTTCGAGAAAAGCCGAAGGTGGTTGTGACTCCGCAGCTTATCAACGCCTTGTGTGAGCTGCTGAAATCGACCTTCCCTGTCTCTGTCCTCGACTCGCTGCAGACTCTTGTCACGAACATTGGCGAGGCTGGCGAAGGGCGGCAGCTGATGGCCGGTTTCCTCAAGGACGTTGGGATCAATGGAGATCCATCGGTTGTCGGGAAGGTCACGGGAACACTTCTCGTCGCGAGTGGCGATTCGGCCGGAGTTACTATGGATAGCTTCGTCCAAGAGCTCCAGGCGAATTCCCAAGACCAATCCAGGGCCAGCCTCGCCCTGGCAGTACTTGGAGAAACAGGCTTGAGACTCGGGACTAAGTCTCCGCTCGACCCCAGTATTTTCCTTGCCCGATTTAACGCCGACTTGGACAAGGTGGCCCTCACCGCGGCTGTTGCGCTTGGTCGTGCAGGGGCAGGAAACATTTCTGCATATCTTCCTGTCATTCTCCAGCGACTGGAGAAGCCGGGGGGCAGCCAATACCTGCTCCTCCAATCAGTCAAGGAGATCCTGCAGCAGGCGGCGGTCTCTGCTGCAGACATCAGCGAGTTCTCTGACGGCATTTGGAATCAACTCCTTGCTGCCGCCAAAGCCGAGGACAACAAGGCTGTCTGTGCCGAATGCCTGGGGCGCATAGTCATCATTGATCCCAGCACCTACATGCCCAAGCTGGAGGTACGTCTGATCCGCCATTATCCTTCAAATACCGAGTATTAACCTTGTCTTCCAGCTACTCCTCCGGAACGAGTCTCGGGCTCTGAGGGCCATAGCGGTGCAGGCGCTCCGATACACACTCCCAGATGAGAATGAGGCGTTCGACACGGTTCTGAGGTCCCATTTGGTTGATATGCTCAAGATCATGCTGGATGATCCCGACATGGAAATCCGGCGTCACGCAATGTCGACGCTGAATTCTGCAGCCCACAACAAGCCTGGCCTGATCCTCGGCCATCTCGGTCAACTGGTGCCATATGTCATGAACGAGTCAATTATCAAGCCAGAGCTCGTTCGCGAAGTCCAAATGGGCCCGTTCAAGCACCTGGTCGACGACGGGCTCGAGGTCCGCAAGGCAAGTCGCCCTATCATTTATTCCCCTGCCCTGCCAGTTCGTCCCACTAATACGTTTAAATTCGCACAACAGGCCGCCTACGAGACACTCTATGCGCTCATGGAGACGGCCTTCTCGCGCATTAGCATCATCGACCTGTATGACCGAGTCATCGCCGGTCTCAAAGACGATAATGATATCCGCGGTCTCTGCAACTTGATGGTGTCGAAGCTCGCCTTCATTGACCCCGACGAGACCAATCGCCGTCTCGACTCTATTGCCGAAGCCTACCGTGTGACGCTGTCCACAACCCTCAAGGAGAGCGCGGTCAAGCAGGAGCTTGAGAAGCAGGAGGAAGCCAACAAGAGTGTCCTGCGGGTAAGCCTGCTGCTTGGTGACCGGTTCAAGCCGGGGTCCAATCTCGCCAGCGGAGGAGCAGCGAGTGGTTCGACGTGGGACATGTACTGGGCTTGGGTCAACAAAGACTTCTCTAGCCAGCTCAAGAGCCTACGCGAAGAGAGCAAGGAAATTGCCGCTGGTGGTTCTGATGGGGCGTAGATAGACAGGGGCATCGGTATCATGCTTAACCTCGATTCATACTACGTAGCAAGTCATTCCAAACTTGAACTTAAGTTTATCCTGGCAACCTTCCCATGTCTTCGATACCTTGATATACCTTGGTACTTAGGTTCCTTCCTACCCCGCCCGGCAAACATACCGGAGTTTCGTCCGTCAAGCCACACCTGCGGGATGGCCTTACTAAATTAGGCATAGCGTCTCTCGAGGTCCACCTCAGTCAGCCTCATTCTTCACAGTGACACAGGGTGCGCCAAACACCTCGACTTACAGGCTTGAGCTCTGAATTGTTGGCGATACAGCAACTTGACGTACTTCGTACAGATAATACGGCAAGCCGACCATGGCGAACCTTCCGTCCAACAAGTCACCCGGCAAAGACCAGTCAGGACTGCGCTATCCTACAAATGGCAAAACCATCTACCATCGACCGTTAAATCGCACAAAGACGTCAGAGCTGAGCCAGGCCAGCTTCGCATACCTCTTCTCGGAAATGGTCAGCTATGCACAACGGCGAGTGACGGGAATTCAGGATCTAGAAAAGCGGTTGGTTGCCCCCCCTTCCCCAACCTCTACCCACCCCCCACGCACAAGCATAACTTCTCTAACGTCTCATGTCTTTGCGCCCCCCCGGCCCTCCAGCCTCAACCTCCAGGGCCACCCGATCGGGCTCAAGCTCCTCGACCTCCTCCTCCACCGCGAGCCGGCGCGGACGCAGGCGCGGCCGCTCAACGTGATTGCGCTGCTGCACCTGATCAAGATCGGCGTGTGGACGCACCTGTTCGGGCGGCAGGCGGACCGGCTGGAGCGCAGCTCCAACCCGGAGACGCCCGACGAGTACATGATCATCGACAACGAGCCGCTCGTCAACGCCTTCGTCAGCGTGCCCCGCGAGATGAGCCAGCTCAACTGCGCCGCCTTCGTGGCGGGCGTCGTCGAGGGCGCGTGCGATGGGGCCGGGTTCCCGGCTAGGGTTACGGCGCATAGCGTAGGGGGAAAGGAGGAGGGGGAGATGTGGCCGGGGAAGACGGTCTTCTTGGTCAAGTTTGCGCCTGAGGTGCTGGAGAGGGAGGCGCTGATTGGGAAGAGTTGAAGGAGGTTGGAGGGAGATATGAGATCGGAGCCGGTGATTCGAGAGTTCCCCCGTGGAGATAACCTTGGGAGAATCTACTCCTTTACAATTGGGCAGCATTTGGCAAGGCGTTATGTTTTAATTCCCCGGGTGGATCTATTTGTCTGGGGCTGGACGATGGGGGATTTATGTATCAAGTTTGACGGCATGGAATGATACTCTGAAGGGTATTCTGAATATCCACTTCGGTGGATCCGGTTAGATAGACAAGTGCTCGCGCAGTAAAAGCGAGGACACTTCCTTCCATACTGTTCTAATTATCCCGAAGTGTCAGGCGAGCTCGTTGGTCCTGCCATACCTACACATCCGGCATACAAAAGAAGGCCCTTCCGGTCAAAAGGGGTTCGTCCAAAAACGCCTCGCAATGCTATGTAGCCCTCCCGGTTACTAGAAATAACCTTTACTTCCCAAGTACGGCATTCCGAAACAGCTCGACTATCACCGAGGCATCCCCTTATAGGCCATCCCGCGCCTCCTGGCACCGAGGCCGGCCACCTTCCCCCCGCCGTTGGTAGTCGGAGGGCCCCTGCGGGTCAGCTCGGCGAGGCCGAGGTCCTTCCAGGCGGGGTCGCGGACCTTCTGAGTGGCCTTCTGGATGCCGAAGGCGGCGTGCTGGTCGGGCACCACGTCATCCTCGTCCTCGGGGTTGATGGGCTGCAGATGGTGCGGCACGTAGATCTCGTCGGCGGGGAGCTTGTCCTTGCAGAAGTCCTCGAAAAGGTCGGCGTCGCGCGGCCGCTGCATGTGCACGTACGTGTAGCACGAGTCTTTGTTCTGCAAGACGGAGGAGGGACGAGAGGTTAGTTGCTTTGCAAAGCGGAAGATGGGCGACTAGGGGGGGAGGAAAGGGAACTGTGGGAGCTCACCATTGTGCCTGGGCCGACACGCTCGATGGTTACATGGTTTGTCTCCGCCATGATGGATACGCGCTTTTTGTTGGTGTTGATAATGGTGGAGAATGGTGGGGCGGGACGGGTGCTCCACTTAATATATGATGTGGCTGAGGTTCCATGCCTGGGGTTTAGAGTACGTACCCTCTTCCACGGCCAAGGGGATGACAGCTTCGCTTCCAAGCCTGTTCAGCAAGAACAGTACCATCACACTCGAGTCCATATCCCTGCCTTCAGGAAAGGATTATCGACTCATGCAACGTTGGTCCAGACTGGCGGCTTCTCTCCTTCTGCCACCATCCTTGACGATGCACCGACTCGGTCAAACCCTACCGACCTAATCTAGGTACCTACCTACCTAGCAAGCCGGTCGAAAAAATAACTGTATTAGAGGTTACCCTGCTCACTAATATTTGAAAAGTATTTACTAACAGCTAAGCTTCACTTTATCTTGCTGACCGTGTTAAGGAGTAATCTAGGGTAGTTAGTACGTGGGATAAATCGTACTACAGTTTTTTTTTCCCACCGCTTTCCTACGTAGGTAATCCGTACTGTACTAATGGATGTATATTTGCCACCGGTCTCGTGTATGACCGAGGGAAACAACTCCCCTTGCTTTTCGCGGGCGGTTGCTGGCATCCTGTTCAGACTTGGAAGTCTGAAAAGGATCCCAGTTCCGAGAGACAGGTGATGCACCAGGTAACACCCAATGAAACCCGTTCTAGATGCAGGTTTCATTCCAGTGAGGAGTCGCAGTACGGATCCGTAATCTACATTGTCTATCCCAGTCCTGTTGGGGATCAGCAGTGTAGCACAGCACGTCATCCAATAGTTAGCATTCGTTGGACCCCTTGACGATCTCGACAACCAGGCTCGCCACTAGCGAACTTGCTTTTCCCGCGAATCGCAATTGTATCCGCAGGCATGTTTCCCAGGTTATCGTTCAGGCTCCCAGTACACTTAAAGGGTCACTGTAGTTCCTGACGTTACTCCGTCCGGGAAGAGGATAGTTCTCCCAAGTTGTGAGCTCAGCCTGTTAAATCCAGCCACAAATACGGATTTCTGGTGATACGGACGCAAAGTGTTCTGTGGCCTGTGCAATTGAAGGTGGTTGGCAAGCCACTCAATTTTCTCTCTCAGCGCGGGAGTCAGGCCATTCTGCTTGGACGGGCATTCTATTCAAGCAGTAACACTAAAACATAAGCTTGTATGATATCGACAGACAGGACAAAGAAATATGAAATATGGGCAATAACAAAAGTTAACTATCATGCTAAGCTTTTCAAGTTGTCGGCCGTCATTTATCCTTTACGCTTGCCGTTTTTACATGGGGATCTGCGGAGACGGGAAACAAAGATCCATGATTGGAAGTGGGCATCGAGGGTGGCTCAACACAGGAGACGACACCCGCCGGCAAAGCGGTGGGGTTCTTTCCCCCAAACGAAAGCGAAATTCAGCAATCTCGCACGGCCAAGCTCCGCTACCCGCATCTTTATGTCTGAGCACATTGTGACGGCTCATTGAACAGAACCCGTGCTACCATGACTTGAAAGAGTGTGTCCCAAGCTGCAGACATAGCAATTGATCATTCGGGAGAAAGGACCTCAGCTGCTCAGTAGTCTAGACCTCCTTCCCCTCTGGAGTACCCGACATCTAGATGGGAGTTAGGTGCGTCTACCGAAACTTTAGCTCTTAGCTAATGAAGGTTGGGAGCTTGTCAAGTGCTTGCATCCTGGGAACTCTTAGCATCATCGCCTGGCCAGCCAATCAGCCGAGGCGCTTGTACCTGCTGTGCTCCAAATGAGGCAACTCATCCTAGCGACCATTTCGCGCCACCCCTGCCATGAAAGGCGGCGCGGTGCATCTCTACATTTACCTTTTGCGCTAAACCAAATTCAGGTTAGATAAGGCACCTAGGCCTCCTGCCAAGCCAAGGTACGTACACTCCCCCAGTCCAGGGTCAGTTCATTTCCCATTGATATTCTCCCCCCGCCCTTCTCTCCAATCTCATTCCTGCTGCTTCGTGGTTCTCTCGAATTGAGCGATCCATCGACTAACGGTAGCTTATTATTGTTCGCCGTCCCTACGATCTCGTCGTCTTCTTCTCTAAACCCTATGCTGGATTGTTAGTCGCGAGCCCTGTCTCCCAATCTCTCCCGACTGGGCAGGCGAAAAGGGGTTCTTTGTTTCTTACCGCCCTCTCCCCGTTGGCTGGTCCCGTGTGCCGTATCGAGCACTCGATTTCAGGTCAGTAACCCGCAGCCGCTGCAACTGCAACCTGGCTCTCCTTCCTTTTCACGGGCTGGCCAGTCCATCCTACGGCCCTCTTGCCGTCTTGCCGGCCGAGACATGTTGGGCAATTCACCCCGTTTTCGCATGGGTAAACTAACACACCTACCAGTCAGGCCACACGAGGAACATCCCACGTCATTTCATACATCTCCACCACCGCCAGCCTTCTTGAACATCGTACCGGCTTTGATCGACCGTATTTTTTACGCTTCTTTTACCAACACGACATCTCCTAGATAAATAACTTGGACCTTACTCCCGACATGGCCACTGTTGTTGTCGATGAGAAAATGGGTGCAACCCACCCTACCGACGACGGGGTCGCTCCCCAGACTTGGTCATTCGACGAACAGAACCGTCCCAACGAGAAGACCTTGACCAGGACGTCGGAGATTTCGACTCCCTCGACGGTTCATCAGACCAATCCCTTCGACAACGACATCGAGGCAATGGTTTCCTCTGGCGAACCGATGATTAGAAAATCCACCCAGTGTATAAGAGGAGGCGCTGATTGCCAAGTCTGGCCCGGCCAAGATCACTGGAAGCGGAAGGCCAAAGCAGCCAAACGGGAACGCCGCGCCTGCAACTGCCTAGCACACCTCAGCAGACGGAACCGTATCATCGTCAAGATCCTTATCGGCCTTCTCATCGTTGGCATCGCCGTCGGCGTCGGTTTCGGAGTGAGCAAGCCCCTCGGGGCAGGCATTTGGCACGACAATAAATAGACGGGCTCGGACAACTGATGGAAGACACCAATCGGCCACACACCATCAAACCCTTGTCAGAAGGCATCCGTGCGAATGAAGGAATACAGGGCTGGCATTCGCATCCGCCCAACATGACGCACTCAGCATGCTTGGATTCGGGCTTCTCCATCGACCATTCACCAACGACGGCCGTACAGCATCCGTCAGGTTCATACGACAAACCCCCACATTGGCACTTCGATTCTCTGTGTATATATCTACAGCTTGCATTGCAGTTTCCAAGGCAGCGGCGTTTTTTCCGCATCCAGGTGCGAGCCCACCGAACCAGGGTCGGCGTCGGGAGTTACCTATTTTATTTGTCTTGGTGTTATCCATCGGCTTGCGCATCCATGGGACGGTTACGTTCTGTTACAAGGGGGAACTTTCTAAGCATCAAGAATATTCTTTCTCGCGCGAGGCGAGGATGGTTAGTAGTGAGTGGATTGAAGAGGTCTGGGAAGTTTCTGGTGGTACCTGGACCACGGCATGGATTAGGAAGGCTTGAGAAGCTAGACCCGGTCATCATAGAAGGGATATGAATCAAAGGTCACCGAAGATCTCGGCTCGCCAGAGTACAGGGATCACCCACTACCTTGTCCCTCCTTTTTTGCTCCTTTTCCGTTCATTCGGTGATATCAAGTTGTTTGGCTATCAGAAGACTACTAACCTGGTTTCCAGGAGGCCAGAGCCAGCCGGCCATCCTTCCAATACAATGATTCTACAAGCGTACATTTGAATAATGTGGTGTAGACCACTACATCACCCCTGTGGATTCGAGGCCGGCTCCAAAAAGAAGTCGAGGGATTGTACTACAGTAGTCCCGGCATAAACACGATGACTACTTTTGGGCTAAAGATATGATGCAACATTGGATCTCAATGTCCCAATGTTTCACATGCATTGGCTTCGAGCACAAGGTTGACTATCGCCCTGCCATGCTAACTTGCTATGCAACTTAGCCGACTCAAGTGTGGCAAGCCGCTCCTCTTGTTCTCCTTCCAACTCGGACTGAACCACTTTTGTATCGGCTTGCTGCATGTGCAACTCGTGCGAAGTCTCAGGGTGGCTAACGATCGCCAGTCAGTGTCACTTCAAAGATGGGACTAAAGTTGCAGTTTGATAGCACAACAATGCTGCCAGACAAGGAAAGACTGCTTACCTAGTTCCAGCCCTCCTTCCCGCCCATCGCCTCACCCGCAACCATGTACCTCCAATCACAACCCAATACATGGGAGGTATTTCGCAAGGCCGCGCCTCGGGGTCCGCTCCGGGGTCTGCCCCTTTGTGGTGTTATGTTGCCCACGGAGCACGATATCGTCGTCACGGGTCAATCCCCTGATTCGCTCCTTCCACACCTCCCGCTCCCTCTCCCGCTCCTGCTTCTCCCTCTCCTCCGGCGAGACGCGGTGCCCCAAGTCCACCTCCTCCATCCCCTCGGCGTCGCTCCACTCCGTCCTGGTGTCGCTCGCCCTACGCGCGCCGTACCCGTGGCAGAACGGCCCGGGCGACACCGCTCTCGGCTTCGGCGGGCTCGGCTTCGGCGGCGCAAACGGGTTGCCCACCCTGCGCTGGCCCTGCCCGCCTTCTGTCCCGGATACCGCGCTGCTCCCTCCGGCTCCGGTTGTGGCTCCTGCAGCGGCTCCGGCTCCGCGACCTCGGCTCCCTCCCGCCAATGTACTCCCTAGCTTCCTTCCATGCCGCGTCGTCCCGAAAACCCTACTCGGCGCCGCGACCGCCGGCGGCGCTGAGGGCCGCGGGGGGGTGATGGCGGCAGTACCACCATCCGCCCCCGGCACGGCAGCAGCGGCAGCGGTCTCGTTCGCAGGGGGGGGTGGGAACAGCTCCTCGGTCTGGGCAACGGCCTCGCGCCAGGGGAACCAGACGCGCTCGTGGCGGCGCAGGTGGGCCAGCTCGACGTCGCCCCCCTGCTGGCCGTTCTGCTGCTGCTGCTGCTGCTGGAGTTGCTGGAGCCGCCTCCTCCGCCGCCGCTTCGTCAGCAGGACCGAGGCCGTGGCGACGGCGGCGAAGACGAGGGGGACGAGGCCGACGATCACGTATGCTGGGGTCCAGTTCTCGCTGGTTGGGGGGTGGTCGGGACTGTCGGGTGCGGTTTGCATGGTCTCCTCTGCCTGGGTGTTTTGTTGGATGTGGTTGTGGTGGGGTGTGGGGAGGCAGGTTGTGAGATGAGGTGAGGTGAGGTGAAGTGAGGCGAGTGTTTTGTTGATATGGTGTGAGAGATGTCAGTGGCTCGTCCTCGGTGGAGATTTGCAACCACTAGGTGTTGAACGTGAGATCTGCTTTTCTTCTTCTTTTTGTATGGGTGAGAACGTGTTGGCTTACGACGGTATCTCGTGGAGTTGTATGGGTTGTTTGCAAGTCTGGCTTGCCCGCGAAAAGAGTCACTTTCCCTCCGCGAGTCGGCCGTAGGAAAGGTCTGTAAGTTACACGTGCCCTACTCCTAGTCTTGTCTTCTCGGGGTGTTCGAGAATCTGGGCCAAATTTCCACGAGTATCTCTGATGAAGTGGGCCGTTTATTGTTATAAGTGCCTCGTTGCCACTTTCCATGGTGGTAAATAATCCTTCTTTTCCATCACGAGCTGTCTACTCTCTAACAATGCCCTTGTATGATGAGTTGTGTTTGTACAGAGCATGTCTGAGGGCGCGACAAGGGCATTGTTCCCCAGACAAAAACTCGATCAGTCAGTCAATGTGACGGGAACAAGGCATCTGAGAGCTAGGTTAAGCGGGTAGTTTGACAAAGAAGGCAAACAAGTCAAGGTAGATACCTCGCTGGATTTCTACCTAATCAAACCGCCTGCCATATCTCGTGTAATATCACAAGCGGGAGGTTACATAGGAGTCGAGGTTCGCTATCACAGTTGGGCAGCTCGAAATCAATTAGTAAACCCTCTTCCTATTCATCGTTGAGTCACTATTAATCAAGATCACCAAGTCACTCATGTACCCTTACGAAATCTCCTCCATCACTCAGTTCATTTCCAACTACTTTACTTGCCTATGCTTTTCAGGATAAATCCTAGGCGTATCTTCTCTTCTCAGACTTGATCAGCCGCGTCCCCTCCCGGATTCCCGCCCCTATTCTCCTCCTTGCTCAGAGTTCGGTAGAATAAGCATTGGATACCTGCGAAGACAATCACCAGGAGGACGAGAAGGATTATTGGGACGCCGACTGCGACTACTGTCTTCATCTCGAGGTTTGTGATGCTTCTTAATGCCACGCAAGGGTCCTGCAATTACCTGGAGCACACGCTCGCCCTCCTTCCTAGGTTTGATAGCAAGACTAAGGAGATGACTTGCTTGACGTCCTTCGGTGGGCCAAATAAGAACCTGATATCCAGTACCTCGAGCTTTATATATCTGACATGTCGCTTGCCAGAAAGCTGTCGTGTGCGCTGACCCGTGTTGTGGAGAGACAGGGCAACAAAGAAGAGTTTCGCGCACAATGCAGAATCGCGGTAACAGGTTGCTCTGTTTTGTGTTAGTTCTCCTCAACACATCTGCCCGTATCTGCACATCAAAACTGAAGACATTTGTTACTGTATCCTGGAAGCAGGAGATATGCCATCGTTTGGACAACCACACAGGAACTACCTAAAATAGAAACTGCCCGGGACGAGTTATAAAGGAAACTTGAAAGTGCCACACCTGAGATACAGTAGAAAGTAAAGTTGAGATACTCTGAGGCTGGTTATTAGATATCAGATTTGCCGATGCTTGAAAAGCGATGCCCTTCACCTCCGTCACTGGCGTGTATTGCTTTGCTTGTAGATGCTGTCTTTTGGTGACATATGCAAATCCAACTGAGGATATCGGTCTCTCTTCCAGTACACAAGAATGACCGCTCTCGCACCATTATCGATGTTCCACGGCATTCTTAAGACGATCAACGACAAGGTATCAATTGCCAAGTTCGAAATACGGGAATCCCCCACGTCAACTCGCCCACGCGCCACCTACCTACACGCCAACCGCCTACACCCCGACTCACCACCAGAACTCCACACCAGATGCGCAACTCCTCACAGATCAGACAACCCTTCTAGTCTTCCCAGTCTCCACCTCGTAGACCCAACCGCTAAGGGTGACGCTCTCCGGCACTAGCTTGGTCGACTTGAGGAAGTCAACGTCCTTCCTGACCGCCTCCTCGAGATCCGGGAACGGCAAGAAATCCAAGTTCTGAGACTTGAGTTCAGCCTCCGCGTCGGGGCTGCGAATGTCTTCTTTCAGTTCTGCATCCTAGCTTCGAACAGGGAGGAAAGCTCCATCCACCCATCCATCCATACGCACGAACAAGAAAAAAAAAGGGGTGAGGGACGGGAAAAGTGAGGGAAGACTCACCCGAGATTCTTCCCCACAAGGCCATAAGCGTCCTCGTTATTGAAGGTTAGCATCCCGCACCCGGTATGCTTGACGAGTACAATCTCCTCCGTGCCGAGGAGCTGTTCCGAGATGATGATGCTGCGGAGGGCGTCGACGGCGGACGCGCCGGCCTGAAGCGGGTCGTTGTAAAGTCAGCCCCTCCCTTTCTTCTTCTTCTGTTCTTCTTCTCTCTGTCTCTCTCTCACCCCATCTCCCCCTATTTGCTTCTCATACCACACAACTGCATGTTTTTCAACTTCTTTTTCACTTGACCCCACATACGTTGCGGATGACGTGCGCGTCGCCCAGCTCGATCCCGAACGCGGACGCGGGATCGATGCGCGCGTCCATGCAGGTCAGGACTAGGTACTTTCTGGCCGGTGGCAGGGCCAGGTGGCCCTTGGTGAAGCCGGAGCTGTACTTCTCCGAGGCGGCCTCGACATTCGTCTGGATGACAGACATGTTTGGAGGGTGTGTGGTTTCAACGATATGGGTTGGTTGGGTATGGATGGGGATGTAGATGGGTAAGGGCTACTTTATATCTTCGGCAAAAAAGGGGCGAGGGAGACGTAGTGTGCGTTAGTGATAGATTGGAGTCTACAAGACTGCCGGCTGCTCATCGAAGCTGGGGATGGGCTTGTTAGATATACATTTCCGACAGATGGGAATCCGCTCTCATCTTGATGGGCAATTGCCCTCGTCAATGACAATGGGAATCCCCCATCTCCAACCCCGCACGACGAGTCGGGCAGCCCCTGATCTAGAGTAGTAGCTGAGATGGCGTGCTCGACCCCAAGCAGCCCTCCTAGCTAATGAAAGCCGATTCCGATGGCAACAAACAGCCACCATGTCCCATCATGAGAAGATCGGCTGCAGCTGCAGGGCGTCCTGCATGTCTGTGCGGGTTGGGGGAAAAGCGCCAAGACGTTGCCCAATGCCGGGAATGGGAGGATCCGAGAGAAAGCCGGCTAGTCCTAGCTGAATCGAGCTCCAAGAGGCAGCCTTGCCTTTAAGTATATTGGGATTGTGTGTCGAACCCGGCAATGGCGGCCGGTCTGCTTGCGCCGATTGTGACGAATCAATCTTGCAACTTGAGTGAGCTTACCTGCAACATGCGGTATCCTGGCTCGGAGCACCTGCCTAGACGCCGGCGATATCACAGCGGTTGCCGTCCGCGATGATGACGCGATGGAACTGCAGAACCAACCACAAACCAACGTGCTGATCACAAGGCGACGATCTCAGGAGAGGGCAGGAAGCCACGAGCACGGGCACGAGCACGACCAAGAAGCACTTTTGTATCCCTACTGCCCATTGCTAGGGCGGTGCACCAAGGCAGGCAAAGTGAAGGCGCAATGACACAAGTGCACCCTTGAGTGGTGCTGTCCATCGAATGAAATTGCACGAAGACCACTCCCAATCCGGTCGGGAAGCAGCCATTTGATACCTCGTAGCATCGTGAGTTGAGCAGGCGCTGGTGGTGGCGATCCAGCCCTCTTGAAGAAAATGGGGTCCCTACCCACAGGCCCCAGGATGAATATAACTTGCCGTAAACCAAAACCACTCATCTTTTCGACGCAGAACCTTCACCCCTCCCTCCCTCCCTCCCTCGCCAGCTCAGAAGACGGTCCCGTCACTGTCGATCAGAATCGGCGGTTCCTTGGTATTCGGTCGGCTGACCTCGGCGATTTCCCGGCCACTCTGAGAAACGTACGTTAGCCATCTAGCTCTCACCACAATACCGAGGGGGAATGGGGAGGCGGGGATCTCACCTTCCAGCTCCCGGCCTCAAGGACCTGTGCCAAGCTCAACTCGTTACCGGCAAGTTCAGTCCGCAGCACGCTGTTCAGCTCGGAGCAGAGCCGGTCCAAGAAGCCGACGGTGACGCCCCTCCACTCGACGATGACATCGTCGCCCGGCTCGAACATGGGCGCGACCTCGACGGCCCTGACTCCCGTCCGCTGGCAGTACTCGTTGTAGTGCCGCAGGCCTCTCTCCTCATCCGCCTTCTTCAGCGTCAGCACGCCCAGGTCGATGAACAGGCCGCCGTTGCGGTACTCGGGCAGGCCCGTGAGCAGCTCCTGGCCTGCGAAGTGGATCTTCATGATGCTCTGCATGGGCTGCATGAGCGAATAGGTGAGCCACTGGGTGAGCTTGTGGAAGGGCAGGATGCTCTCCCACGGCGCAACGCCGTTTGACTGTCCGGACGTATTCGGGAAGGGGGCGAAGGTAGGGCTCGACTGGGAGTGGGCCACTTGTGGCATGGAGTTGCACGGCCATGCGTCCCCTAGGGAAACGCCGTTGATAGCCGTCCGGGAAGCCGGCCAGATTGGTCCGAGACCATCCATGAGGACGCTCCAGAGGACGGTAATCGGAACTATCAACATGCTTGACGCTTGTGTTGAGGGATGAGAGAGAATGTGGTCTGGAAACCGTAAGCATTATAACAGTCTTTCGAGAATAGCTCCAAGGAAATCATACCGAGCATGTTTCCGGGTCTGCCGTCCTCGCCGAAGAGGTCCTTCTTCTCATCCAAGGCCTTGCTCAATCGCACGAGGAGCTGACAGCGGCCGTCCAGGCCGGCCATTTCGCTGCCCGGTTTTGACTGGAACCCTTGTGCGAGCTTCTCGACGGTAAGCTGGCTTAAACCTTCCTTGTCGACCTGAAGTCGGTTGCTCTTATTTCCCGAGAAAAGGCCCTGGGTTTATGGGTCAGCATATAGGCCACACTCCGAGCCGGTATGAGCCCGCCTTGATGCAAGGCCACTTACAGTCTTGAACATCTCCAAGCTCGCAACAGCGATGCCCTCGGAGCGTCTGTAGATCCTGCCGTTTTCCGTGCTCTTATAGCTCCAGTGCGTACCGGCCCCGGCGTCAAGCAGGACGCTGACGAGAAACAAATCGATCATACGCTTGCACTTCTCCGTATTGTCCACGTTCTCGGGGAAGGTGGATAGGAGGTGAGCGATACGATCCCGACCGCCGACTGCGAAGTGTTGATGCCGGCCATGAGGGGGAATGCTGGCAAACGGGGCATCGTAATCTCTCTACTTTGGTCAGTATGGATTTTCGCTGTCCCATGTTCCCTCCCATAGCCACAGGGGGGGATTGGATATCACGCCCTGCCACCGCCCTACCTTTATGATATTGGCGACGAAGGTGATCACATCGCCGAACTTCTCCATGTCCACATCAAAGTGTTTCAGATCGTTCCGCAGGGCCTTGTCGGTCACGATCTTGCATCGTTCCCGCACGGCTGGCAGGCTGCGGAGGTAACTGGCCGGGTCCAGCTGCGGATCGGGGGGCTTGGGGAGGTCCATCTTGGGCATGTGGTGGGCGGGGGAGAAAGGGGTGAGCGGTGTGCCTGGGCCGCTGGTGCCGCCCGAGGTTCGGTTTAGGATCTGGAGGTGGGTTGTCGTCGCCGCGGGGGACTGGAGGGAGGAGGTGCCCGATTTTAGGGATGCGTTGGACTGTGATGTTGATAACGACGGTTTGGTGGCCCTGGCGGCCTTATCTTTCCGAGAGAACAGACCCATTGCAGCTTAGGTAGTGCCAATTGGCAGCGGACGCGGTTGACAGCGGTAACCAGCGGCTGAGAGGAGCCGAGTCGAACCAAGGCTGTTTGTTAACAGCTGCTAATGAACGAATGAACGAACGGCAAGAGAGAGCAAACAAGGCACTGGGATGGAGAAGGGGGAAAGAAAGGATAGTCAATGGCATCGAGGATGAACGGACGATACCACAAAGTTAGGCAGGTAGTAAGTACTAGGTAGGTACAGACGTACATACAAACAAATAATAAAGGAGGGCCAACGGGTACTCTCCCGTTCCCCGGATCTACTTCATAATATACCTAGAATCCGACCTAGACAAATCAAATCATATGCAGGGCCGCCTGTTTCTCCTGTCTCCTCAAAGGGGGGCAAGTTATTAAGGCCTTGCATAGGTTTGGTGGGTGCCACTTGTGGCCCCTGCCATTGAGCGATATGTAACTACACTGCCCTCGCCGGGCCGCTATTGCTTGGGACTGATCCTTGGGTTACTGAGGAGATCGATGGACTACGGCACGTTTCCTGGCCTTCTGGCCCGCTGCGAAACAAAAACTCCAAAAATCCAGCTTTCCAAGGGCCACGCTTCTGGGAAACTGGGTCCCCCCGTCAGCGGAAAGGATCCCAGTTGGTTCCCAGGAGAGCTCAAGTACGTGCACATGGGTACGCTACTATAGGATATGCAAGGTACAGCCGGCTAGTGCACAATTGGTTCCCAAGAGGAGAGAGGATCCTCCCGATGGAACGCTGTTGCGACTGCGACTTGCGAGAGCACCCGAACATCCTTCCTGAACTAGTGTCGAGTAGCCGAGGGAGTGGACCTGATTGCTACCGTCAAGAATCTTTTTTGCTTTTGGGCGCCCGAGAGAAGGGAGGTTACGGGTCGGGTCTTGACAGATTGCTTGAGCCTTCCATGTCGGCACGCCGCCACCATGACCAACCAGCTTGAGTAAGGCGGAAGCGAACCAGAAGACGAAGGGCCATCAGACGAGGAGGGCCCATCAGCCGGACCATGGGCGCTAACAAGACCTTAGCTTGCGGGCTATTCACTTCCATGTTCACCATCGTGCTTTGACTTCTTCAATCCGCCATCATCCTCGCTCCCCCCCCCTTCCCAGGCGTCTTTTAGTCTTTCCCAGACGCCTGGTTGACCACCCCATCCATGTCTCGCTTCTCTCGCCCCGCCCCGAATCACGCGAGCCGCCGCCCGCCGAACCATCCCCCTCCACTCGTGGGAGACTACACTAGACCCAAATCGCTTCCACCACCGAGACCAGGACCAATATCTCTCCGTCGCGGTTACGTGCTACCACGGGCGCAAGTGGATGGGCAGTGGCTATTTCTGGGCCGTTTCTCGACGGCGCCATGCGTGCAGCATGCATGCGTCATGGGGGGTGCGGAATGTTTTTCGCATCGTACTATGGCACAGACGTATATAAGGGTAACTACCTACCTATGGAACATGTATGCATCTCCAGCTGCCATCGTACGTGGGTTGGGCTGTGTACAGGTACCTAGTGGTTGGTCAAAACAGTCCGTCGACGCCACAGATACTCGCCAGAATGTCGTCGAAGGTATGTCAACTAAACTCCGAACAGTGCAAGACTAGGTATCTTGCGCGCATCTCGGAGAGTCACGCTACTAGGAGATGGCCATCGTACTCCGTACAATGGGATCTCTTGCTTTTTTTTAGGTTTCTCTCCCACCCACTACAAGTACCAGCATGATGCTGGCAAGTTGTCAGAACCTTCCTGATAACAGGGATTCCCCTGCTCCAGCTCGAAAGCCCCTCATGCCGGGGGAAAGACTCTCCTAATAAAGCTGCAAGGAACGAACCCAGCCGAAAGAGATAGATGGCCGGGCAATGATCAATGATGAGAGCAACCGCCCCCTCCCCCCCCCCCTCCCCTTTTTTTCTTTTCCGTAAGTCTTTCGTTTCATTGTTTGCATTGCCAATGTTGCGGACCCAAGACGAATAGAAGCCATCTCGTCAAGAACCATTCTTGTTCCCGATTGTTCAAAATCCCCACGGCGCGTCGTCGTTGCGAGCTACGCCATAAACGAACCACCCTCCCACGCCTAGACCGCAAACCGGCAGCTTGGCAAACGAGTTTCCCCCTGACGGCCGCCGCTGCGGCGGGGCTGCCCGGCAATCTTTCCAAGTTCTGTCATGTCGTCCTGTCTGTGCCCCAAACTCAACCTTGGTTCAACAGCAAACATACATACCTTGCAAAACATTCGGCGTGCGAATCTCTGGTGAACCTTGCACCTTAAAGTGGGAGATGGTATATAGAAGTTGCCGGAAAGGTACCGAAAGGGCGGTTGAGACTGCCCAAGGGTGTGATTGTTCAGGTTGTCTGTGGCTGGAAGGAAAGGACTCGTCCGACATCCCAAATACGTGTAATAACAATCTCACCAAATATATCAAATCAAAATCTGGAGACTTAAGCAAAGCCCTGGGCTTTACAGGAGCCTGTGTACTCCTCCTCCCTTCCATCTTGAAACTCCCACCCTCTAAATACAATGCGCGTTCCCTTTCCGAGCCAAGCCGTTCGTTAGGTACGTCAGATGCGTTAAGTACAGAATAGTGTACATCTTGGGAGTTTGATGCGGAATGGTGATCCAGTTGATCACCAGATTCGAGAGCACCTTGACACCCCTTCTTTTATCCCTCGCTCCACCCCCCAGCGCGAGAGGTTTCGTGCCGCTCCCATGCGGATGAACAGAATATGAGTGAGCTCTTGGCCCCGTCATTGAAAGTCCGACCCGCCCACACAAACTCCGTGTCTCTCGACCAAAAACAACCCCAGCCCAAAGGGGTATTATTTTATGTTCCTCTACTCCCCGTCAAGCAATGCGTCCATCCCATTGCGCTCGCTCTCCAGGCTGTCCGCTGTGGGGTTATCTCCCCCCTTTCGTCCGCTAGTACTGCTGTGGTCGTCTTCGTCATCGTCGTCATCGTCCTCGTCCTCGTTGACAAGATCGACAAACATGCGATCTACGTCACCGTCGCCCTCGGTCCCTACACCGATGCCGATGGGGTCGTCGTCACGAGAGCCTCCGCCGCCATTGCCACCCCAGACACCTCTACCAAAGATTTCCTCTGCCCTTCCGCGACCCTCCTCTGTTCGACAGAGAATTTCCAACGCCTTGGTCTTGACGAGCCCGGAGTTCACGTCCAGTCCATCCTCGCCCCCGGGGTAGCCGCGCAGGAGCCGCTCTTCCAGACCGACGCTCGAGTTGCTGTCTCCCACGAGATACTGTCGTGCGTTGGCCGCTTCGTCTTGCATGAAGAAGGAGGGATGGATCGAGCCAGAGTCCAGAGCCATGGCATCCGTCTTTAGCATGGATGTCGAGCCGGAGCCGCCGTGGCCTTTCTGGCCTCGAGAAGATGCCGAGTCGTCCTGTCCGTGGGACGGGTGGGCGTGGGAGCTGCTGGCGATCGACAAGCCTGGGGTCTGCGGTTGGGCGGAGGAATGCCGCGAGAAGAAAGTATGGCCGCTCGTTCCGTAGGGGTGAGACCCGGTGGGACTCGCCGAGTGAGCACCGCCAGATGAGGCGGCAGAAGCGGCCTGCGCGGCAGCCTCGGCATTCATGGCCTTCCGTTTCAGACTGTTCGCCTTCCCCTTGACGTTCTCGGGCAAGTCGTCCGGATCGTCCACGCCGTACTGGGCCAGCATCTTCTGCAGCTTCGTCGGACGCGGCTTGCGGGTGCTCTTGGAAGACTCGAGCACCGGAGGCGGCACCGGGGCAACAGGACTCCACTTGTGGAGCTCCTGGCGGAAGAAGTTTGTCTCGTACACCAGCAGAACCTCTGCCCCCTCGATCTTGCGCAGGTAGAACCGCTGCGTCTCAGCTTCGGACGCCGTTGCCAGAACTGGATTACAGTAGGCAGCTATGTGCGAGCGGAATGCCTGCGCATTGTCAATCATCTTCTTGAGCAGCTCTTCCTCCTCGGGCTGGAAAGGGAGGTTCTGGATCTCGTCCTGCCAGTTCAGCAGCTCCTCCAGCTTGGGCCGGGCTGCGTCGCGGGGGATTTTGACTCGCCAGTCACAGATGGGACACGTGTATTTGTCGTCTTCCTTGACCTTGCCGCGCGCGATCTTGAGGCACTTGCCGTGATACCATTCGTGACAAAGTTCGCATTCGATCATCATGCCAGCCTCCGTCCGACGGCAGATACAGAATACTTCTCGGAAGCGTGGATCTTCCCAGCGATGGACTTTGCCCGAGGCGTCCGGACTGGGCTCCCTCGAGGCCGGTTCGGCCGGCAGCCGTGGCTTATCGTGGGTGATGTCGAAGCAGTCCACATTGCGATCCAACACATACTCCATGTGGCTCTTGAGGATGTGGAGAGGCGCGTTGGTCTTGCCGAAGAGCTTCTTTCCCTTCCGCATCCAGTCTTCGTGACGCTTCTGCTCCTTCTCCAGGTCCAGCGTGCCGGGCGGCTTAGCTTGAAGTTCCTCTATCTTCTTCATGATCTCGGCGACCTCGGTGTATTTCGGTCTCTTCCGATAGTCGGGATTTCGCGATCGCTCGTTGAGATCCACGATGTGGCGATGGGCCTCACGCTGCTTGTGCAAGATCTGATCCACGGCTGCCAGGGTCGCCTGCGAGACAGGCAGGGCCTGGTCTTGGGCTTGCTGGGAGAGTGCGGCCAGCTGGGGATAGTGAACAGCGTCGGCGTTGATCAACTCTTGGGCCTTCTTCTCCCACAGCTGTCCCTGGGCCAGCTGGTCATTGTAGTGGGAGAAGTGGTCGTTGTAGATGGGTATGTCGAGCCGCTTGCCCTCTTCAATCAGGTCCCTGACCTCGCCAAGCGTCATGAAGATGCCGCGGTTGGCGGCGGCTTTCTCGTTCCACTTGAGCTGGTCCAGCATACGCGAAAGCTTCTCGACCTCGGGCATGTCCACGTTGAAGCTCTGGCCCTCCTCCAAGAGTTCCTCGACGGTCTCGATGGTCTGGGCCTGGCGGTGGTCGAGCGCCTGTTTGGCGTTCTCCTGGAAGGTCTTGACGGCCTCGGCGCGTTCCTGTAGCTGGACTATCTCGGAGCAATCAAACCCGATCTGGTCCGCCTCGTCAAGGAGCCGATAGATGTTGGAAACGTTGCGCATGTCCCTTTCCTTCTGCTCCTGGCATGAGTTACCAATTGATTTGCGCACGCCGCTCTGCCAAGCCTTCTCGTTCTTGCGGCGATTCTGTTGCTTGCGGATGGTGTAGTTCGTCGCCTCCTCAACCCAATGGTTGCACCGTTCGACAAAATCCCGCAAAAGTGGCAGTGAAGGGAGCTCATACGGTATCTTCTCACCTTCGTTGAGGAGATTCCGCAGCGTCTTCAACGACGGAGTGGCCTCCTCGTCAAGTGTCCTCTCGTACTTCTCCTCCCAAGCCTCCGGCAAGTGCGCCTTATCGGCCACCTTCTTGAAGGCCGACTCCATGTCCTCCTCTGTCTTTCGATAGTAGAGGACGTGGTCTGATCCGAAGTATCGAGTTGACTCCTTAAGCTCACAGCAGGCGTAGTTTCCAGCATGGAGGAGACAATAGAACTTGCCAGTCTTGATGCACTTGAACCTGGACAGGTATGCGAATCCCTTGCAGTGGGCACACGCGTACTCCTCCTCAGGAACATCAACATCCTCGAGCCGGAATTCGAGGGGGCACTGTCCATCCCCACCTCCGCCAGTCAATTGGCATCGATGTGGAGTCTCGCCGACGTGTTTGGCAACGAACGCCTCCCTCTGGGCAAGCTCACGCCGGTGGATGCGTTCCAATGCAGGGGCCAGCCACTTTGCGGTCTGGATGGACAGGCTACCCGAGAGAACCCCTTCAACAGCCGTCCAAAGAAGCTCGTCATGTGCAAAGCACGGTTGGCGTCGGAAAAGCTGGAGTCTCTCTACCCCGGAGAGACCAAAGGGCTCCCAGTCGGAGGGGGCAAAGTTGACGGCCTCGTTGAAGTTGAACCCATGATTGAAGCCTGCATGGTAGGCTTGAGGGTAGGTGATGACGAACTGGCCCGCCCGCTGGTCCAGTGCATAGACCCGCACGCCAGCCTTCTTCAGCTGTTCCGGGGTCAGCAGTGTGACGAGCTGGAACAGGAGGTCTGGTTGCGTCTCGAAGAGTTCCGGGACCGCGTCGCGCATGGCGTTCTCGAACTTCTCGGCGTCTTCGCCAGGAATACCGTACCACGTCTTCGTGGCACCGAAATGCTGATAGTTAGCCGAGTATGAATAGTGGTCTTCATTATGCCAGCAGAAGGTGGAGAACATCATGCCAACGTAGACCCACGGGACCGTCATGCCGGATATGTCGGACTTGATGTGTCTGAACAGGCTGTCAGGGTGCAGTGGAAGCAGGTTGAGGTTCCAGGGGTCCGTCGAATACGGGTTATCGGGGTTCCTTTCCACGGTTGGGAAGCCTGAGCCATGGGTTGTGCAGTGGATGTCTGCACCATATTCCACCTCGACGGTCTCTTCCAAGTCGGCGACCAGCCTCCAGAACTCATTCTCAACGTCATCCTCGGTGACGGGTCGGTGGCAGTTCAGAACAGAGTCGACGGGCATCTTGTTCTCAAAGTATGCCTGTTTGAAGTCGGCAGCCTTTTGCTGGAATTGCTTGAGGGAGTATAGCCCGCCCTCCTGGAAGCCAAACTGGCCATCGCCGACAAGGCATCGCGCGCAATTCCATCCCGATTCGGGTCTGGATCTCAATGGCGCATCCAAACAGGAGCCATGATAGGCGTAATCACATGATTCGCAGACAAGGAACAAACCACCGCGCTCCTTGCCCTTGCCACACTCCTCACATTTCTTTTGTAGCACGTTAGCATTTGGATTTGGACCACTACCAGCAACGGCATCAAAATCACTCACCTCTCCGGGTACTACCGATTCGTCTCGGGGAACCCTTGGAGCTGATGGTCGGAAGACCGACATATGCGAACCAGCCACAATCGGGATGGCATCTGCAAGTCAATTGCATTAGCGAGTGTCTTGTAACCAATAAGCAGTGGCGGCCTGCAGAAACGCCAGGCTGGGATGCTGCCTGAACGGTGCAGGCGTATGGGTCCATCCCAGGAGCGGAATTTCGAGTGCCAAATTGCAGTTTCCCTGGTGCTATCAATCGCAAGGTGTGAAGAAATATGACTAACCTTTCTTTAATCGCTTACTCCTGCGACTGCCGCCCTCGGTCTCGTCCTTCTCGACGCAGTTCTCTTTTTTGGCAGAGTCGAGGCTGTCGCAGCTGAGCTGTCGCTTCAGAGAGGTGGCCGGTCCCAATCCCGAGGGTCGATACTCGGGCGTATTTTTTGCAGAGGTTAAGGGTGTGCCGATCTGTTTTGGAGGAGTGCCACCCTTGACCTCAGCAGCGGCAAGTGGGCGATTCACGCTCGTAAACCCAGAGTTAACCGCAGTGAAGCCTCCAGAGTTGATAGCTGTGAACCCCGAAGAAGCCTGGGGAGGGGGGGGCGGTGTATCTGCTACTGGCGTGTCCTGTTCAAGGTCTTTGACATGGCCGTTTATACCTGCTTGTAGGGCGTCTGTGGCATGTCTTGCGGGCGAATCAGCGCGCAGGCTGGACGGCGTATTGACGCTAGATCGCTTCATGGGGCTCGGCGCAGGGCTGGGAGTGAAGGGGCCTCCATATTCCAACTCTAGCTGCTGATGTACGCTGGGTTTGGCGACTCGCAGGTATTCCTCGTAGGGGCAGAGCCACTTCTGGTATGAGTTCTTCAGTGAGGTTGACAAGGAAGACATGATCTTCCCGCTGTAGCCCAAGTCTCTCCCGATCTCGGCCCATTTCTTGAGCTTGCAGACCTTCTCGAAACCGCCCCTGGCTTCGACAGCTTTCTTCAGGCGGTACAGGTCAAGCGGCTTCTTGTCAACATAGGGCCATCTCGTGAGGTTCGTGCCTTGCTGCTTGTGGAACCTCGCGAGGGCATCGAGATATGTAAGGTTTGCACGGGTGCCTAGACAGCCAGGGTCAACAATCATCAACAGGGCTGGGGGAGGAGTTGTAGTTCGAGGACGGGGAGGGGGGGGCTTACTGCCTTCAACAGAATTCAATTCTTGTTTTCGTGTTCGGAAATGGAATTTCTGTACCGACACAGCGGATTAGCAAGCAAGTTCTCGCCTGAAGTAGCCCACCCGATTGAACGAGGCAAACGCCCGGGTCGACCGAGTGCTTATGGCTCTGCAATGAGAAGGTGTGGCGAAGAGAACCGACTCACCTCTGTGTTTATCGCGAAATCAGGATTCCACGAGTCAGGCGGAATGATCTTGCAGAGACCATATTGGCTTGCTTCGGGCGAAATCTTGCGAATGTATTCCATGGGATTCTTCCACTCTTCTTCTGTCGGTTGGTATGTAGGCGCTTCTTGCAGCCCATGCAGCCTATCCTTCTTCACCACCGGCTCTCTGCACGCTGTGGGCTGGCCTCGTCTCTCAACCGAGGACAGATCGAGAGGCGGGCTCGTCATGGAGCTGAGGGGGTTCTGGGGGTTTGTCGGGTGGTAGCCGTTGGAATTGACCTGGGCAGTCTTGGGTTTGCCGGCTTGATTGGCAGAGGAGGCGACGGCCGGAGAGGCTCGTGAGCTGGCGTTCGCACTGCCAGCTCCTCCTCCGGCAGCGGCGATTCCGCCTACCGCGGGGGCCGACACCATCTCGTTGGGATTGGAGCAGTACGGCAATCGAGATTGTGAGTGGGGTTTCGGCTATCGTTGTGGAGAGTTGAAGAGGCGCGGGAGTCGTTCGAGATGTGTGGGATGCGATTCGCGGGGAGAGATATGTCTAAGGGCCGTCACCGGAAATGCCGGCGCATTATGAGGATTGAGATCGTGAAAGTCCAGGGGCTGGAGGGTTAAATGCAAACAGTTGGATCCTCGGGGAATTTTGGGCGATGGGGGTTTTCTGAGGGTGGGATGACGGGGGAGAAAAAGAGGCAGATGGGGAAGCCCAGGCGGGAGTGGTAAAAGTATAAAAGGGACGCCGTTCCGGCCCAGACAGTACAACACCCTGGCTTTTACTACCAAATGCAGATGCAGGTATTACTGCAATAATCATGGGATTTGGGCTCCGGAAGTAATTATTTCTCTAACTTGTGCTTCAAACAACCGCGCAGATGTGAAGGGGTAGGAAAACAAGGTAGGTAGATGGTGGCAGAAAAAAGAGGGAAGACTGTGGAGGTTCTCTCTTCGCAAAGGGAGAACTGAGGTGCTGAACATCCCGAGGCGGGCGAGGCGGCAGGAGCAGACAACCCACTGGGCGGCTCCAGAAAAATGAGTGGGATTCACAAAGTGGGTCGGGGACTCATTCTACACAGACGGCAAAAGCTCCAGGCAGGATCTGGGAGATATGGCACAGAGAATACGACAGCCAAGGTACGGGGCAGAAGAGTGTATTACGCATTAGTACCAAGGTAGGCAAGGTACCTCGAGGTACCGTAGCTCCTAGAACACCCCGGGCCAGCTCCAGTGAGTTATACTCTACCTGCTTAATTCTTAATCCTACGAGACTTATTAACCAACTACCTACCTGACCTTGCCTCCATGTCCACGATGCAAGGAAGACCGACCCAGCTTTGGGGGGAGTGGGGCTGAAAGTAACCAAGAACTTGCCTTTAAAGGGCAGTCGGCGGCATCCGATGGTTCATGACACTACCAACCCACAAAACCTCATCACTCTTCTACATTTAAAGCCCACTAGTAGTACGATTACTACAGCCGGATTTGGAAACTGAGACAGAGGCAGTTACATCATATTTGCAGTACCCCAGGCCTGAATTGAATCAGTAAATTCGTCGTCTACTGCACAATAGAACCAGCCGAGGGACAAACGAGAGGAGAGCTGGATAGGTATGTACCTCGTAGGTATGCAAGGGCTCGTGCAGTGTGCCGGTAGTGTTTAACAGTAAATAAAAAGGGAAAAAAAACTTTTAAATAGAAAACGCCCAATGAGCCCTGCGCTGCCAGGCAGCTGATTCGATGCTTGAAGCGGCGGTACATACATGTATAGAGTAAGCTCTTGGCACACACTCCCTCCCCCTCTATACTGCATGCAGAAGATGGGGATCTGATCTGATATTGTCCCAGGCGTTGCAGGGGGCCAGTCCAATGATGTCGCTTATTTCTCCAATCACAAGCGACTGACGTTCGAAAAGGGAGGTGAGGTGCTTCGAGAAACCAACCCACACAGCCTAACTCAGCTTGACACGCACGTGCAGTGATAAATTGATTCAAAGCCCCACCTGCTTACGCACAGACCCTGCTTGGTCAAAATAGGTACACAAATACTTATTGGGATGCTGAACCTGAGTCTTCCAATTTCCATCCATGATACCTACGGCAATGTGTGTACCATAGCAAGTCCAAATTGTTGATATCGGGGTGTTCGGTAGGCTAGGCTCGTATCTTTATACAAGCATCCCTTCTTTAGGCAATGTCTGGAAATCCCGCTGGTTCCTGAAACGATACCGTGCTTTTTATCCCATGGGGTATATCTTATCCGAAAATGCTATTCCTCTTTGAGTGATCTGGTTATCCCAACGCCAGACTATAACGCCATGCTCATCCCCGATAACGCCGTTCTGAGCGGCGCTCATGACTTCGCTCTGCGCTTCTTCCCCAAGAGTTTGTCCCTCTCCTTCGTGCCCCTGAGCCTTATCGTCAGCTCCTTCATCATGTCTCCCCAACGGACATGCCCTTGGCACTTTGGGCACTCTCCCTCGACCGGTATTATGCTCCCCTCCTGTTCGCTGACAGGGAGCATATGCCGGCTCCAGCACGACAGATGCCCGACTCCCTCACAACCACTGTTGGTGCATAAGGCGTAGATGCCCTCGCTGGGAGACATCGGGTCACTGCACACAACGCAGCTCCCCTCGCGCTCGAAATCGAACACATCCTTCCCCTTTGCAACGTAGTCCTTGATAGGCTCGTAGTCCAGTGGCAGGGCGTGGATCCCCCAAGGGCTCGCCGGCCCCGCCTCCGATCCATCCTCTACGCTGCTCTGCTCCGCGGGCCCAAAGTCCGTGACGACGGGGAAGCCGCGTGGCATCGGCTCGTTGGCCGTGGCGCACCACTTCACCCACGCGGCGTGGGCGTCGCGCGAGAAGAAGTGCAGCTTGAGCGGCCAGCGCGCGAAGCTCGGCACCCGGACGAGGAGGTGGATGTTCGACACGACCGACGCGAGGCTGGGCCGCGGTCTGCGGGGCTGCCCGTTGCGCTTCGTCTGCGTCGACACTGTCAGCCGGGACGACGCCGGTATGTGCAGCGACAGATGCGGGTTTGCGAGGGCCCATCTGTTTGCTCAGCGGTCAGATATATGTGCCGCCCCGTGGCCCCTTTTCCTCCCCCAGCCCAGGCTCCCTGAGCTGCGTGGGCACTTACTCGAATTTCAGAGCCGCGATCTGGCTCGGGAAGCCAGACACGAGCGCTAGCATCTCCCACGGACGGAGACTGCTTCGCGATGTCCGAGCAGCCCCGCCGCGAGCGTCGCCATTGTGCTGTTTTAACCTCCTGGGCGGATTTGGGGTTGAGCCTATATATAGGGAGGCATGTGTTACGGTAGATCGGAGGACGTAGACGGTATACAGAGGAGGGATAGGTTTAGTGAGAATGGCCATGCTGGGTTGCGAGATTCGAGATGTGGGGTTCTCAGCCAGGAGGTTGCAGGCAGGTGTGAATGTGGACAGTTGCCGACAATGGCATCTGTATGTCGGTCATCTGCTCAATATCCGTTGGTTTCTCAGGGCATTCATCGGTGGGTATGATTCCTGGATTCCTAGAGGATACTGTAGATGATAAGAGTTGTGGTTGAGGACTTTGTTTACGAAGTATTACGTCGGGCAGGCAACCTACCAAGGTGGGGTGGAGGCGCACGAACCAATTGGGGGAAGGACCCCCATGCCAACACAAAATGCTTGGTGCTGCTTGGTTTTCAAGCGCACATAAGGGGTTGAGGCCAATTGTATGAGCTATGTTTACATCCTGGATCTATGTTTACATCCTGGATCCATGGATCCCCTCATGATAAGCCCTGGGTAGAAGGAGACTTTCTATAAGCCCCAATATATAAGATCCACTCCTGCCACTCTGCTCCAAGAATCGACCATCGCAGATCCAACAAAGTGATCCAGCAGAGTGGCAGTTTAGTGTTTAGAAACTGTATGCGAATCCCAAAGAAGTCAGGGCAAAGGCATGGCAAGCAGTTTGTGCAGCGAAGAGTCTAGCTTGGTGGTCGGTCGGTCAGTCCTATGGCTGGGACACCATCTGCAGGAAAATGCAAGCTCATCCGGCTGCTTCACAGGGAAAGACTCGAAGGGAACCATTGGGAATTTCAAGTCCTTGTCACATCTAACGTAAAGACATGCGACAATCGCAAATTCAGCCTCAGAAGAAACCCCTAGGATACAGTGATAACTAAGTATCCCCCTTATGTTGGCAATCTAGCTGTGCTTGAGGGATGAGTTAGCCATAGTTTCTTTCTAACGAGAGATGATGCCAACTCACCATTTGGAAACATGCCCTTTCCTCCCACACAACCTTTGGACAGACTGTCCTTGAACGCCAGATAACCCCGGCAATATTGAGAGATTTCAGCAGGTGGATGCATCATCGCAATAGAAACGAGCCTAAGCAATAAGATCGGCCACATTCATCGGCATCTCATCGATCTGAGTTGAGTAATACACTGTGAAGCTAGTTAGCATAGCACCAGGTGGTAGAGTGTAGAGTCAGAGAGGGGTACTTACACTCAATGTCCCGCAAGATGCGCACATCCTCGCTGGTAACAAAATTGATCGCAACACCCTTGCGCCCGAAACGTCCAGACCGACCAATGCGATGGATATAGTTCTCTCGGTTGCTCGGCAGGTCGTAGTTGATCACCAAGCTGACCTGCTGGACATCGATTCCTCTGGCCCACACGTCGGTCGAGATCAAGACTCTGCTGTTGCCCTGTCGGAAATCCTGCATGATGCTGTCTCGCTCCTTCTGAGGCATGTCTCCATGCATGCTGCTCACAGTGAAGTTGGCCTCTCGCATCTTGTCGGTCAGCCAGTCCACCTTGCGCCGAGTGTTGCAGAAGATGACGGCCTGGGTAATAGTCAGGGTGTCGTAGAGATCACAGAGAGTGTCAAACTTCCAGTCCTCCTTCTCCACAGCAATGAAGTACTGCTTCAGGCCCTCAAGAGTCAACTCGTCACGCTTGACTAGGATGCGAACAGGGTCGGTCATGAACTTGGTCGTCATGTCCAGGACATCGTAAGGAAGAGTGGCTGATACCACCACAACCTGGGTAGCGGGAGGGAGATATCGGTAGACGTCATAAATCTGCTCCCGGAACCCTTGGTTGAGAAGCTCGTCGGCCTCATCGAGGACCAGCATCTTGATATGCCGGGTGCGGAGGTGGCGGCGGCGAATCATGTCAGCCACCCGCCCCGGGGTACCAGACACAATATGCTGTCCGTAGTCGAGCTTCCGAATGTCCTCTCCAACGTTGGTGCCACCAATGCAGGCATGGCATTGCACATTCAAGTAGTCGCCCAGCGCCATGACCACACTCTGAATCTGGGTGGCCAACTCGCGGGTGGGAGATAGCACCAGGGCCTGTGTCTCACGGACCGCCGTATCGATGACCTGCAGCATGCTGATCGAGAAGGTCGCAGTTTTACCGGTTCCTGACTGCGCCTGGGCAATGGTGTCGCGGCCCTTGCAGATTTGGACTATGGCTCGGGACTGGACTGCAGATGGCGACTCATATCCATAGGCATAGATACCTCGAAGGAGACTCTCTGCATGTCATCCAATGTCAGCCCCAGCTCGAACACGTCTTCTTTCTCAGCCTTACCTTTCAGGGACATCGCCTCGAAAGTGGGGTGAACGGTGACCTCCTTTGAGGTTGAGAATTCAATTTTCTCATCCGCTTTGCGGTCGATACCTCCGCCGTCCGCCATGTTGATGTTTGGACAATGAGGTCACAGTCTTGTGCAAATTGTTGATGGCAAGAGGAGAGCAGGCTGGGATTGTTGATGCTTGATGAGGCTCAAGGTTTTGTCAAAAGTACCTGGTAACCTCTAAAATTTTGGCGGGTAATTATCGGCATAGAATTTGCCGCCCGGTGATTTGCCAGAACCAAATTGACAATGGCCTCCCGCCTTTTTTTCTGCCAGCCTTGCGCCGATAAGCTTTGCTGCTTTTCGGCCGCGACTTGCCAATACTACCACCACCGTTAATATCGTTGAAATATCGAGCACCTCTACGACAAAATGTTGGTTGAGGACCAGCGATATATCCATGAGGACCTCGAGCGCCTCGAGCAAGGCATCGCTGATCGTGTCAGTGAAGAGCCGAAGCATGTACGTTCATGACCCTCACCTTCTCCCTCTACCGATACCCATGGATTCTGCTAACCCACCGCGCTTCAGATTCGTGCCCGCCTAAATCGCGATCATGAAGTCTCCCAGCTCCTGGACCAGATCCAGAAGCAATCGGCCGAAATCCTCTCCATCTACGAAGACGCGTCGGGAGTGCGATCCAAGGAAATCCTCCAGATTGGCAGCGGCGACCCCTTCGAGGAATTCTACCGCCAGGTGAACGAGGTCAAGGAACATCATTCACGATACGCAAATGAGCAGGCCGAAAACTCCGAGATCCGGTACCGCCCTCGCAAGGCTGGCGAGGACCAGGTCCCGTACATCGTTGAGAGCATGTTCTCGGGCGAGGAGGCATACGGCCGCTACTTCGATCTGCACGCCTGCCACGAGTCGTATCTCAATCTACCCAATGTTAAACGCCTCGCCTACCTGCAATACCTGGAAGTCTTTGACAATTTCGCCGCCGTGGCGGGCGGATTGAAGCGATCCGACAAGTTGACCGACCAGTACTTCAAGTACGTGGGCGAGTTGATGGAATATCTCGAGTCATTCATGCGAAGAACACGACCATTGGAGAATATCGAAAAGGTGTTTGCGAGCTGGGACAAGGAGTTTGAGGACTCTTGGCAGAAGGACGAGATCCAGGGCTGGCAGCTGGAAACAGCTGCAATCCCAAGTGGAACAAACAGAACATTGAGCACGCCGGACGCAGTCTGGTGCGACGCATGTGAGAAGGACTTCAAGAACGAAAACGTCTACAAGGGACATCTTAACGGTCGCAAGCACGTCAAGGCTGCAGAGGAACTGAAGAAGAGGCGGGAAGCCTCCGCTGCGTCGGCGGACGGCACACCTGAATCCTCTGCACACCGTCTCAAGGAGCGCGCCGTGGCAGAGAGGGAGTACAGAGTGAAGAGGCTCTCAGGAGCCATGAGCACGGAGCGGGATGACACGCGCGTGAACGTGGAGCGGAGACAAGGAATGACGGAGCGGGAGCGGGCGCAGGAGCTGGACAATATCTTCAACGAAGTTGGCATAGCTGAGGAGAATGGCGAGGCCGAGGAGGAGGAAGAGGAGAACGGCGAGGAGAGGATCTATAACCCCCTCAAGCTTCCCCTCGCATGGGATGGCAAGCCGATTCCGTTCTGGCTCTACCGATTGCACGGCCTCGGCGTTGAGTTCCCCTGCGAGATCTGCGGGAACTATGTGTATCGCGGCCGCCGGGCCTTTGACAAGCACTTCAACGAGAGCAGGCACATATACGGCCTCAAGTGCCTGGGAATCTCGAACACGCACCTTTTCCGGGATATTACGGATATCGCGGAGGCGCTGAGGTTGTGGGATAAAATCCAGCGGGACCAGAAGAAGACCAAGGTGGATGATGGCAGTGTTGTACAGATGGAGGATGCCGAGGGGAATGTCATGCCGGAAAAGGTCTACTACGACTTGCAGAAGCAAGGACTGCTCTGATCCCTCGGAGAGGGTTTGAGCGGAATTGGGAGAGGGAAACCACATCTGTACATTATCATAGAGCCATGACGGAATGAGAAGTCCTCATCTTGAAATTACGGCTCACACTTCATATCCGGGCTCACTTACGGGGCATTGGCACCATGATCGTTGGGCAGCCAACCCAGGGTGACTGTTCCATGTGCATACAAACAGAATGAGTTCACCGACCTCGTCCGGTCAAGCAATCAATCAATGCCAGGCAGGACGCCATTGAACGCGACAATATGACTTGCATCAGAGCGGGCGGCCCCTCCAGCCTGGGACAGACTGGGGACTCGAAAATCGAAATGTAGATCTCAGAAATGAAACAGTCGCCGAACGGTGAGAAACCGGCGATAGTGATTAACGAAGGATCCTTTCCCAGTATTTGTTCTGTGAGTTTCTATGACGCCCAAGGGCGGCTCACCACGTGTGCACGCTTCACCAGGATAGAGTCCTTTAGCAATGCTATGGTTAGACACTCATGATTATGAGAAGAGGAGAAGAACCAGAAACGCAAAATTTGCGAGTGGTTTTGATGGTGGGCCGTGGGTGCCAGATATGTCACGTGGCCGGTCACAGGCAAAGTTGATCGTAATTTGCAATTGTCTGATTGGCAGATCTGGGCCGAGGAGCCGAAGCTCAAGTGGTCGCTCACTACCGTTCCGACCGGGACATCCAATGCTCGTCGTCGTCAGACTTCCTTGATCTCATCGGAGCTGCCATCAATTGAGACTTCCCCAACCGGTCCGGACTGCGTACACACACGAATATATCCTCCGGAGGACTAACTCTCAGGCCGCGGGCTGTTCGCAATGATTGCTCAACGGGTTGGCGCAACGGCGCTTCGGCGAGGTATGTCGGAATGATATCATGAAGCAAAATCCTAGGAAACCTCTCTCCCGCTGACACCTAATGTCTCCCGGCCTCCAGTTGCCACCAAGCCTTCAAACGCCTTCTTCACCCAGAACCTCGTTAGAGCCGCACTAGCATCAAACCTCTCGGCCACACAATCCCGGTATGCCTGCCTGCCCCCGAACACCCCCCCTTCCGCCCCCGACCCTACCCACAGAACCACAGATAGCTAACGAGTCCCCTCTCACAGCCCCGTCACAACCCAGAAGCTCACCCCAAACGAGGGGAACACGATCCTGGACCAGCAGCGGCTGCTTCGGCCCGTCAGCCCGCACCTGGAGATCTACGACAAGAAGCAGACCTACTTCGGCGGCTCCATCTGGCAGCGGTTCACGGGCGCCGGGCTGAGCGGGGCGCTGTACGTCTACGCGGCCGCCTACCTGACGGCGCCGCTGTTGGGCTGGCACCTCGAGAGCCAGTCGCTGGTCGCCGCCTTCGCCGCCCTGCCCGTCGCCGCCAAGACGGGCGTCAAGTTCGTCGCCGCCTGGCCGCTCGTCTTCCACTTCTACAACGGCATCAGGCACCTTGTCTACGACCTCGCCATCGGCTTCTCCAAGAAGACCATCATCCAGGGGGGTTACATGATCTGGGGCGCCTCGGTCGTCACCACCGTTGGCTTGCTGTTCCTGTAAGAGGGGCGCGGGAAGGTCGAGAGGGGGAAGTGGTGCAGGCTGGGGAACTGGCTGAAGGGTGGAACGGGGGGGTTATACTGCGTCCATGTGAGGAGTGTTGCCAAACTTGGAGGACCGGGATAGACTACTCGGGCACCCAGGGAGGTTCACAGCGGAATTGGTGGAAAGCCTCAAAATAACTGTGATATATGTACTGCATGCAACCTTTGCAAGTTTGTTCCAGTAGTTCTCGTACTAAATGTAGTACGTTGTTTCGCTGAGTTAACCAACACCCCCCCTTCCCGAACTCAAGCAACTCAAAAACGCCATTCGCCCGAATTGGGTATGCCAGACCAATCATCGTCCCACTGTGCTAGAGCTTGTCGCAGACGTCGACTCCTAATCGAATTGCCTTGCATCCAGGACCTCTCTGTTCAGCGCGTGGTTTCCCAGCCGCGCGACCCCCTCTCCAATGGTGTCGCCCAGGAACTCGGTCAGCTCGGCTGCCTCGCCCGAGGACGTGGTGCCGTTCATGCCATTTGTGACGGCGGCCCCGGTGCCTCCGACCAGGCTGCTGATCGCCTTGAGAATACCGCCGACAAGCACTTCAAATTCCAGAGCGCTGGTCTCTCCCTTTTCTTTCAATGGTTGCAGGATCCCCGAGTCGAAGGTCTTCAGGTTGGGCAGGGCCAGCACCCTTATCGCCTCAGGGCCGCCAGTGGCGGACAGGCCGCTGATCGCGCCAAAGAGCACTGCCGGGGTGCGGGTCGGATCCAGGAAATACTTCAGGCACGTCCTGGTGAGCTTGGGCCGCAGCATCGCGTTCGACTTGCTGTATTTCCTCGCAATTGTACCCAGCAGGCTGGCAGCCATCTCGCGGAGGCGGTACTGCTCTTGGATGGTATCTGTTCCGTCCTCTGTCCCGCCAAGCTTGCGACTCATCAAGCATGTCAGCACCGGCGCTGAGAGGGCGCTGGCATACGGGTCCAGAAAGAGGTTTGGGTTCGCGATGACCGCCTCGGCAAGCTCCATCATCTGACGCAACACGAATATGTCGTCGAGGCGGTGGGTGACTTGGCTGGTGATGAAGTTGACGAAGTAGGGGAGAAGCTGGTGCAAGCCAGGGTCGGATCGGACCGACTCCAGGGCCGCGGCTCGGAGACGGAGCTTCTCTTCGTCGGGGTCGTCGTCCAGAAGCGCTGCCTGTATCTTATCGAAGTAGAGGATGAGTTCTTTCGAGATGACGTGCTTGACTGATGGTCTGAAGGATACATTGTCGTTGCCCGCAAGAGCGGAGAGGGCAGGGTTTGCGCCGGGTCCTTTGGGTAGGAGCTCCTTTGACGAGGTCTCGGCCGTTGTGGGGTTCTGCGGTATGGATGGCTGGACGCCCTCAATGGCGAGCCAATGTGCTAGAAGTAGATGTGTCAGCGCTGGAAGCGCAGTGGCCTGTGACGGGGCGAAATGGAAGTAGATCTTACCAGTAAAGCTAATATCTCGTGGCACCTTTGGCAACGGAGCGTTGATGAGCTTCTCAAAGTCCACCTCTTCGTCTTCGATATAGAATAACGGCTGGCCGGGCCCAAGGCTCGCCTCCCCATACCGAAGCGGCCGTGTCGAATCGTATCCGTACAGCGGCTCGATGTCGAGGACCTTTAGTGCCTGCGAGACGTCCTGGACTGTGAGGGTAGTGCGGTTGCCGGCGCGCATAAAACGGAGAGCCTCCACGATGACTTGTCCGATGCGATATTCGACATCCTGGGAGAGGCAGCGCAGGGCTTCATCGTTCAGCTGAGTGATGCCCACAGACTCGGCGACATCCTTCACGTTCTCCTGATTCCAGAGGAGCTTTGGCACCTCTGGTGCCGGATTTGCCATATTGCACACGCGATGCAGTCGAGCGACGCAATTGCGTGTGTGATGCGAGGCTGAATTCGAGGTTGGCGGGACGGATGAGGCTGAAAATGGCCAAGCAGTATATTTGAATGGGTTTGTCCGGGGCTGGGTCCCCGCGGGCGGGCGCTAAAATGCGAGGGTTCGTTCCTACTCGATTAGTGAATTCCCAGTAATGTATTATGTATGTACTAGGTAGCTTTCGATTCAACGAGACGGAGTTCATTTGACGAGGCCTTCTCGCCTCCCTATTGTCCCAGCTGACAATTGAATCCAATTCGAACAATAGGTAAGCGGTTGGCATAAACAGGGATTCTCAACCTAGAGCATTCCCTGTGCGCTTCCAAACTAGGTAGGTAATAAGTAGGTTTACAGGTCATAAAACCTTCAGATTCTAGTTCGCCACTCTAACTCTAATCCGCTGATGCCGTCGTTTCTAGAGAACAATAAACAACAGATACTTCCTTCCATAGGACGCAATTGGGTAGATCAATTCCTTTACCTATCTCATGACACCCGTAACTGCTCTTCTGATATTGCTGTCCACCTACGGAAACAAGCCCCAGGAGGCCTTGCCCATGCTGTCATGCCTCACACTGTACCCCATGCTCATGCAAAAAGTCGAATGCCTCCAACACGGCCTTCGTGTAGGTGAGCGCCGCGGCGACGACCATGACATGCATGATCTGGTGACTTGCCCCGAAAAGGTCAAACCGCCTGGGGAACCACTTCTCGGGGAACTGCTCACAACCAGCCCCCTGAGTGTCAGCCAGCAACTCCAAACCCCTTTATATAAGAAGAAGGTAAGACGAGGGAAAAGACGCGCAACCCACCTTGGCCATATAAGCCACCGCGCCAACCCCATTACACGCCGCCGTAGCCCCCAGCCACGGCAGCGCGACCCGCCCCGCGACCCGGCGCAGCCCACCGCACAGCACGGCGCCGTGCGCGAGGGGCGCGACGAAGCTCCCGGCCCCAAATGCCGCGAACAGGGCCGCCCTCGCGGCGCCGAGGCGCGGCCCGCTGAGGCTTGGCAGCAGCGTGGCGGCCGAGCAGGCCGCGGCCAGGAGGGTCGTCGCTGCCAGGTGGGCGGCGCGTCGGGGGGTGGCGCCTGGGTCGTCGTTGTCGTCGTTGACAGGCAGGCTGTGGTGGATGAGCGGGACGGTGGCGCTCCACATTAGGAGGAGGACGCCTTGGATGTCGAGCTTCATGCCTAGGAGGTAGAGGCGTTCGGAGTGGGACATGAAGGTGTGGAAGCTGGGAAGGGTTGGGTTGGCATGGTTGGGTGGCTGTCAGGGGGGCAGGGAGGAAAGGGGTTGCTTGGGAGGATCTCTCTCTGGCAACACAGTCTTTCGACGAGGGGCTGACTTACGCGGTCGAAAGGGCGAAGCAGATAGCCACGCCTACAAAGTAAGTGCTGCAGACCGCGACGTCTACCCATGTTGCAATGGCGAAGCGTGGCGGGACCTCAGTGGTGAAGAAATAAAGGGGTAGAGCAAGGAATATACACGCTCCGATGATGTGCGAGTATATGTTGACTGTTGATTTATTTCAGTGAGGACTGAGAACCGGTCGTGGATGATAACGGGGGTTCACTTACCAGTCTCATTATGGATGTAAGTCCAGCTGTGAATGCACGCCCAGACATCGCCGCAAGCTCTCCTGCCCGGACTGATGTTAGTCAAGGTGCCTGCGACCTGACCTGACATGTGGGAAAGACATACCTATACCCAGTATGAATGAGCTCGCTTCCATGTCTATCCACCAACAACTTGCAGTTAGTCGTCTGCCAGCTCTCCATCGAGGCCACCCCTCAGGCACCGCTAAGGAAGGACTCACTGCTGCCATAGGGCTATAATCCAGACAACACTGGTTAGCCGATGCTCCTCAAGCAGAAATATATCGCCAGTCACTCAGTCACCCAGTCCACTCACGCAGATCCGTCCACAGCAACAACCGGACCCCCTTCTCCGCCATCGCGTCATCCTCAGCCGGCAGCTCCCCGGTGCTCCGAACATCGGCGATGCCCCCCCACCTTCGTCTCAGGCCAGCAACGATGCGGTCCGAGCCCGGGACCAGTACTGAAGCCATCGAGAAGACGACCTGGCGATTGCCAACCCAATGTTTTTGCCAGTCCGGTAGCCCGCAGGAGAGAGTCGGACTTCATATAACTCGTCGGCTCCACGGTTCTGGGGGAGGCGGTGGACGTGCCCCGGGCTAGACGTTTGGCTAGACGTTACATACGTCCGAGCCACGGTGTAGTGCAGATCCCGTCCCCGGACCGTCTCATACTGCCCTGCATAGAGCATGGGAAGTGAAGCCCGCATTAGTCATCGACCTCCATCTGTGTTTGTTGATTCTGGTAATTGAAAGTCAAGATCAGCTCACTGGTCCGGCATTCCATAGTGATGTATATCTCTCAAATTTGTGGTCTCTAACTGCTCCTATGAATGAATGCAACCATGAAACATGCCTGGGATATCATATCCAAAAGTCACCCTCTACGGAGTAAAAAAATCCAAATCAGACGCCAGACATGTTCGTTCCCCTAAGTTCCCAAGTACTCCCTGCTTCCAAAATACAAAATCCGTGAGCTGGATGCGTGCGCAGATGCTTAGATATGCAGGAAAAGATCACATGTCGGATACCCTTCGCCACAGCTTTAAATCAACATAGCTCTCTTCAAGGCTTAGAAGATTCGCTCTGCTTCTTCTGCTGTCCGTCTGGCGGAGGGGGGCTCCGGAGCTCGATGGGGCTCTGGGAAAAGTAAGACTGTACGTCCTCGCTGGCAGGCCTCTTCGTGTCGGTGAACCATCTCCTCGTCGGGGTTAGGCTCAGGGTCGGGGTCTGGGACAACTTCCCCTTCCCCCCACCGACATCGCCGCGGGCCACCGCATCCACCGGGTCCTCGCGCTCTTCGGCGGGCGACGCGAACGGCGGGGGTATGTATTCGTCCCCATAGTGTCTGCTCCCCCGCTTGCCATGGACGCCGCCGGGCCCACTCATCCCCCACGGAGATAGCTCCGCGGTGGTGACGGTTATGGACGTCTTGGCCGAGGTGGGCTCGGCGCCCTTGGCGGGAAACACTCTGACGGTTTTCTCCTCTCGCATCACCACCGCTGCTGCTGCTGGTTCCCCTTCCCCCCGCTCGGCGGCGTGCTCCTTCATGACGTCCATGAGGCCCTCGTCGTGCTCGAGTTCCTGCATCAGGTCTCGGTCTCTGGGCTTGAATATGCGTCTTACGGCAGCCAGTGTCAGCTCCAACACGATAGGGGCCAACAGGGCCACAAGCATCGTGAGCCACCATATTGCCTTGCGCCCGAAATTCTGCAGGAAAGCGTCGCGGACGATGTAGGGCCCCGCCGTCGGGGCGTAGATTAGACTCAGCAGGATGTTCCAGAGGAACCAACCCCCCACGGAGAGGATCAACCCCACCAACGATATGATGGTCTGGTTGTGCATCTCGAGGACAAGCATCTTCAAGTTGATGAAGATGATGCAGACAGTGAACGCGAGAGCGCCCATTGCGAAGATGGTCGTGTCGGCGGTGAAGAGAGCAGAGTCGTAGATGCCGTGGATGATGTGATAGATCAGGATGGATTCGCTAGCGGCCAGGAACATCCACCAGAGATATAGCTTGAAGCTGAACGCCAGGTTCTTCTGCCCGAAGGTGTACAGTTCGGGCACCGCCAGCAGCGTTTCGGCGCGGAGATCCTGCTCAAATATACCCAGCAGGATGACCGGCAACGACGTGAACAGCGTGTTGAAGACTGTCAGGCTGGCAGGTTCGAAGAGGGACGTCCCCGTGTAGCCGTTGTACCGCTGGTACTGTGCTTGGACGAGATAGAAGACGACCTCCTTCCAGAAGGTGCCGAGAATGTACTTGCCGGTCCTGATGTAGTTCCAACGTCCGTGGACGAAGAGGAGCCTTTGCAGGAACCTGAACTGCGCGATCGAGTAGTCCGAGATGCGGGCAGCCTGGAGGCCCTCACGGCCAGAGATGCCGATGCCAACGTGCGACGCTTGAATCATGGCGATATCGTTGGCTCCATCGCCGATGGCCAAAGTGAGACTGGAAGGCACCTGCTTGCGGATACATTTCACCAGGGTTGCTTTCTGCGAAGGCGATGCTCGACAGCATATAACCGAGTCGACACGAGCTACAAGATCGTAAAAGAGTATCTTGAGGGACTCGTCCTCCTCGACCACGCCGAGTGTATGCCCATCGATGACAACGACCGAGTGCGGGATCATGCCACGGCCGACGTCGATCAAGGTAGATGCGATCTTCTCCTGCAAATCGCCCTTGGTGGCATCGAGTATGTAGACCTCTGAGAAGGGTTTGCAGATCCTTGCCGAATGTGCGATGTTGATGGCCGTCTCTCGCTTATCACCCGTCAGCATCCAGACCTTGATGTTGGCGCGACGGAGCTTATCGATCGTCTCCGGCACGCCTTTCTGCAGCTTATCCTCGATAGCCGTGACGCCCGCAAGGTCGAAGCCTTGCTCAATCAGCTCAGCTGCAGCCTCGACACGTTCCTGGCGGTTGACCAGACTGGTGGTCGCTTCTTGGTAAATGGGTTTCCACTTCTTGTAGTCGTCCTCTTCCAGGTACCGATAGGCAAAAAGCAGGGTTCGCAGGCCTTCCGAGGCGAAGTCGTCAATGTGTTGGAAGCAGCGCTCAAAGACGGCTCCCTCATTCACAGCCAACCTCTCGTCCACCAGGCCGTCGTACAGATCGTCGCCAGATGTAAAATCGGATGACCGCTTCCCCGCCATGGATGCCCGTGGGGTCTGGTAAGCGTCGTCGTCTCCGGCCAGCTGCTCCATATCTTCATTCTCGAGCCGCGTGAGCCAGGAATCTACCTCGTCCGTGACCAATGACCTCCTGTTCATGCTGGTCGATCGCTTGGCACTCCTCGGGCGGAGTCCGCTCCTTCTGTGACTCAACCCCGACGCTGCGCGAGCGAGGTGGATGCTGTCACGCGTATTCCTCTGCGTGCTCCGCCGCTGGAGCGCCTTCCCTTGCTCCACACTCTTGCGTTTGCTTGCCCGATGCTCGACGGCAGAGGCCTTCTGGGCTGCAAGGCCGCTCAGTTTGAGCCGAGGGAGGATGGCGCTGTCCGCACCCTTGGTAAACATGCATATCCTGCCATCAGGCATGCGGATGATGATGGACATCCGTTTGCGTTTGCTGCTGAACTCGATGACGTCGAGTACCTCGTAGGTCTTGGTGGTGGTCGAGTCGTCAAAATCGCGGAATTGCAGCTTCATGGACTGCGGCGGCCTATCAATGAGGAGATATCCGAGATCTCTGGCAGCCTCGACAAGTGCCAACTCGTCGGGCGATGCGGCCTGGAATGCAACATCTCCGTCTCCGTCTGTCTCGGGGAGACACGTATGGCACAGCGCAATACAGAGAATGAAGTGACGAGCCTTTCGGGAGAAGGTGGTATGGGGCTTGAGACGGAGGTATTGAATGAAATCCTCAGTCTTCAGAATGGGCTGGGCGTGGGTCGGCCTCGCAGTCGACCTCCACTGGGAGGCCGAACTTGTTCGCGGCTGGTTACCTTTGTCTTGGTCCTCAGCGTTGTATCTGGGGTAGCGATCGCCGCCAGTTGCCCGGACTGGGCTCTGTATGGTATGAGTCTCGCCTTCTTGTTTCTGCTTGCCCTTGGTCGTCTCGCTCTCCTCGGCCTCCTGTTTGCGTGCCTTCTCCTCTGCTTCTCTTTGCAGATCCATATCATGCAACCAGGCAGTGCCAGCGACGCTCATTTTCCGAAAGCGCATGACGTTCTCTGTAAGCGTTCCTGTCTTATCAGAGAAGACATAGCTGACCTGCCCCAGATTCTCCAGAATGGTGGTTGTGTTGGCAGCCATTGGAGTATCCGTAACCGGGTCGTACATCTCGACATCGTGGAGGAGAAAGAACTGGCCCAGCTTGATGATTTCGAGGCTGACGTACAATGACAGCGGGATGAGGGTATTAAACGCGATGATGAAGGCGATGATGATTTCCTTGAAAGGCACTCCGGCACCATCAAGATACCAAGCCCGAGGTTTGTAGTCACTCTTCCAGAGCTCGTTGCCGATCGTACAACCGAAGCTAAGCATGATAACGAAGAAGACAAGCAGGAGGACAATGCGGTTGATGATGGACTGTATCACAGGCGCCTTGGCGTGGGCGTTCTTGTGTGCGTTCATGCGGATCTTGCACTCCTCCCCAGAGTTGATGACGAGCCCAATCGCATGGTTGGTATTCCTCAGGGTGGAGCCTCTGTAGACAACTTGGTTCATCGTCAACGGCATCGTCTGTCCGTTGACTGTCGCCCTCCCTTCAAAGTTGTAAAGATCGAGATTCGGATCCTCCGACACAACTGTGGCGCCGCAGGAGGACAAGCCGGACAGCGTCTTGCAGGAGTCGGCCAAGAGCGGACAGGCCTGCTTGCTCTTCAGGTTGGTCTCCCCGTCCAGTGCCATCGTCTCGATGTAGGCCACCCCGTTAGGGCCAGTGGCATGGAGCAGCACAATATCGGCCGGCACATCCTCGTCCCTTCGTAGGCGGATGATGTCGCCGACCCTGATGTCCCGCCACTGTACCTTAGACCACGATCGGGCCTCGTCGCCGGGGCCGCTGATACCCTGCAGCTCCGTCATTTCCGCATCTGCATCCGCATCTGTATCGGGTGTGTCTGATTTTATCCTGAACACCTCCTTCAGCCCTCTCGTTCCTGTTCCGGGAGCGGGTTTGGCCTGTCCATCGGGGTCAAGAACCCATGCATCCTTCCTATTTTCCACCTTGTCGAGCTTGTACCTCCTGTAATCATCATAGCCCTCCTTCCCCATGCTGATTGCCACGAACGCCATCAGCGGCGCGATGGTGGTATATGTCCCAGTTGTGCTCAGGCCCGGGATCATCTGCATGATACCGATGCACAGAAAATAGAAGTTCGCCAGCTTACTAAACTGGAAGAATAGTTGCTTGGGCAAAAAGTTCCAGAGGGTATATCTGCTCGATCGTATGAAATTCGTCACATAAGGCTTCCCCGTCCGCTCGTCCGTTTGGGGGGTTCGGCGTGAAAGTCCGGGTTTGACGAGAACATGCCTCCCATCTTTGCTTGGCGGCAACGGCTTCTGCATCAGCAAGCCCTCGACAATGTAACGCTGGTAGAGGGGTGCAACCCGGGCCTTTATTCTCCAGGTAGGACCGCCCGTCCACCGTCGTTGTCGCTCCCGCTGTCGGGCGAGCCAGTCCCGGTAATTGGCCAGTGTAACGTTGGTCTCGGCCGCATTAAAGAGTGCATCCTTAAAGTTTCTGTCGAAGCTCTCGAGGTGATGGTGGCGTGGATGCTCTGGTGATATCGGTGACTGGTTATAGCTGTCGGCCGCGCTGTATCTGATGTCTTTTGGGCCGGTCGGCCCCGGACTCCTCGATGAAGATGCCTCTGCATGCGCAGCCCCATCTTTCTCCTGTGTTTGGCCGCTCCGTCCCCTCGCCTTCCTGTCGTCCACATTTGATTGGATCGTGTACAGCTGGGAATCTAGATGAAGGGACGCACGCGTTGCATAAGGCCTGCTTGTCGACCAATTCTCTGTCCTTGTGCGAGGGAGCTCTTCGGAGAAGCGGATCCGGCCGCTTGCTCCGTGGGCGTCGTTAGGCGTGAGCCATGCTGAGCCCGCTGTCGACCGGTCTTGCGGTCGCGCAGAGGAAGTAGTCCGTTGTATTGAAGGGCGCGGAGGTTGTGCGTCTTCTTGCTGTAGCTCGAGATGTTCGAGCTGCTCTCGCAGGGTCTCTGCGGCATCGGGGCGACTGTTACCAGCCATGACAAGTCAACGAGTTTCTGTCCTTGATTGAGTTTCAGAGCTGGAAGCTTGTGGAGCACGGGGCAGGATCGTCGTCGGGTCGGGTCGGACTTTCACCGAGACGCAGGCATTGGTGCCGAGTTCTAACCATACTCAGTTCGACAATGCGGAATATCGAGGACGCGTCTGGCCGACGCTGGCCCACCTCAATGAGAAATTGATATTCCCCAGTCCGTAACACTTCGGACAGCCGTCGGTTGCGAGGATAGGTAGGCGACAGGGAAAATGGCAACGGCAATGGTGAGAGAGGGAGAGAGAGAGATACCACATTGTATGACGCCTCTCTGGATATGCCCCTTTGGTACCTGTTTTGCAGGCTCTCAGACAGGCTTATCCACCCAGGAACTTGGATGGTCTCCACTCTTCCAGGTCGACTTTCAGCCGTGGCCACCTATCTTACACTGAGTCGGTCCTACTCTGGTTTAAGCCTAGCGCCAGATAATTCTGCACGTGACCCTGTCTGCCCATGACCAGTTTGTCTCTTTTTCTGTTAGTTTCCTTCGACAGTCTAGCAGGTATACGAAGCTTTCGGCAGGTCTAGTCCTAGGGTGTCGCACCATGAATAAGGAAGGTTTAGCTGAAACTTGTTGCCCACACGCACTCTAGCCTCATCCAGCATTTGATGTCCTCCCCAGACTGTTGGCCACATACGCAGACTTCGGGCCAGAACCTACTGGATACAAATAGTTTCTCTTCCCGTTTGACTGATGAAGATCCAAATAATCACCAAATATACAATCAGCACAACGACCGGTACCTCTTGGGAAACAAGGTAACCAGACAGTCAAAAGTCCACACAGCTACAAGAAGAATCGGGTTCCTAGGGAACGCAAGCTTTGTCTTCCTGTTACTGTACCTAGGTAGGCGAGGGTTTCCTCGAAGGGACTCAACCTCTCAGACCCCAATAATATATGACATATATGTCGTCCTTTCCGGGAACTGCCACCAAAATGTTCTGATGACTCTGCTCTGGTTTACGTTTCTCCAACCAAAAACGTGAAACGGACGCCCAGTGTAGCCCTCACCCCAATCCCAAGTACCTTCATCAAAGACAAGAATAACACTCAGCTATATCGATCCAAAAAGAGAAAAGGGGGGAGAGGGGGAGATAGATATATAAATCCCAAAAAAACAACAAAAAAGACGTATCCCCCCCCCTTACAGCCGCCTGGGCTGACCTCCTTCTTCCTCCCCCCGCAACCAGCAACATCTCTGTTACTTTCATGACTGACAGACCATCCAAATCGGCACCGAGGCGCTTCAGCCTCGAAAAAATACTCAAGAACTAGATATTAAATGGCTTCCGGGGCGGGCGCAATATTATGACCCCAGAATAAGTCGCAAAACAGGCCCAGGTTTGTCGTCAAAACGGAATGCAGAAACAATAAGAAATACGCTTTCTGGAAACAATTGCAATTGTCCGATCGCTGTGCCAGACACGCATAATCGAGGTCCGAAGGATTGCATCGCCATGCAGGTTCGAGGGTTGAGACAGAAGGCAAAAACTGAATGGACAAGTATTCGCCTTCAGCCTCTGGCTCAAAATATGCGAGAACCCCCGGGTGCCGAGATAGGGATGTGTGAGTGACAAAGCCTCGAGGTATATACATCGAAAATCCCCAACGCCGGTCGCAAATGAGTCAAAATCGGCACTCTTCGTATACATGAGAGACACGCCTTGTGGGTATAAAATGAATCATGAACCAGTCCGGGGCCGTCGTCACCCTGCGCAACACAAGGGGCTGCGGATGTGGGATGCTACGGCCAAGTGTCGAAAATCGCACCGGCCGCCGCCGCTCACCACTTCTCAGGGACCTTGGTGTTGAACGCTCTCCGGTGACAGACTTGCGGGGTCGACTGTGTCAAAATGGACGAGCTGATTCATGTCCATTTCGGCCTGGCTGCCATCAACATAGGCAGGCGAATGCGGGTGCATGGGTAGATTGAGTGTATGTTTTGAATACATCTCGTTCAAGCCGCTGCCGTCGTCAGAGATGGCCGAAGAGTCGTGGGCCCTGTAGGCATCGGCAGACGCGCTACGGCCCATCATCGAGAGGGGCGGTGACTGGTCGACAATGGCAGGATCTCCGTGGTTCGTGAAGGACAGAGGTGAGACTGAGGGGGGGACGCCCAACGACGCAGGATTGACCATCGGGGAGAGGAAAGTACTGCTGTACGGAGTGTTGTAGTTCGAGGTCGGCAGCGGCGTGTTCTCCGGACCCTGAGACGCAAAGAAGTTGGGGCTGGAGTAGTCAGATGGCGATGGCGCTGTGGTTGCCGACATTGGGTACTGGTGCATATCCAAGCCGAAGCCAGCCTGAGTATCAATACGCAAGTTGTGGCCAACTGGACCCAGGGCACTTGGTTGTTGAGGGATGGGCGCGTAGATATCGGGGTTGTGCGGGTGGGGTTGGTTCTCGCCAGGGTGTTGGATGCAGAACGAGGGCATGGGCGCCTGGAGCATCGAGAAGTCGACTGCCATTGGGACCGAACGGCTTCGCTGCCTCTTGTGACCAAGACCACGCATGGCCGGGTTGATACCGATGCCCCATTGCTCTTGGAACATGCCGACATGCGGTTGGGCAAGATTGGGCTGCGAAGAAGGCCGACCTGTCGGCGAGACAGGCGCAGAGACTGACATTGGATGAAGCTGGTCAACGAAGGGGTTGGAGGTATGGCGATGAATGAACGACTCAAGTGAGATCAGCTTGGCAAGCTGGCCGCTTAGGACCTTCGGGTTACCGCCCAGGTGGTGGACAAGACAGTGCGACGCTTGTTGATCCTCGGTGAAATCTCTGCACTGGAAGAAGCCGTTTGTGGTGGGAGACGAGTCCATGAAAAAGTTCGGCGGCCGATTCAGCTCGATAACGATACCACCAAGTTTGTTCGGGTCGCCCTCGCTGTTCTCGAGGAATATGTTCTTTATATACGCGAAGGGGTACTCGATCTTGTAACCAGCCTGCTCGTTGTTGATGTAGTAGGTCATGGTGCACTTATCCGGGGAGTAGAAGACGATGAGGTCCATCGTGTTCTGCCCCACTCGTGTCCAGCTCCCGATGTTCAGGGATCGACAGGTAAGATGATGGATCACTGCTCTGGGATTAGACGCCGAACCTCATGAGGATTGCCTGAGACGGTCACACTTACAGACTTTGCCCTGTCCGCCCTGGTCACCACCGAGAAGCATGTTCCCGTGGCCATACGGGAGCAGGCCAGTCCGGGCAAAGAAGCTTCCGCCTAGGCCCTTGCCCGACTCCATTGCCTGCATGGCAAGGTACGTGCGCATAGAATCCGGAATGGAATCCAGATCCTCACCGGTTTCCAGGCTCTTCTTAGCCAGGAGCTTGATCTTGGCGCGTCTATTACAATTGTCAGCCTCCCACTCTCAATCGAGCCTACGGGCTGGACCGGGGAAATATCTGACACCGACTTACCGATTCTGGAACCAGATCTGAACAGACCTTTCGGTCATGTTGATCTCGTCGGCAATCTTGTCTCTGACAGCAGCTGTGGGGGTGGGATTCTTGTTGAACTCCAGCTCCAAGGTGGCCAGTTGATCCTGTGTTGCCCTCTGCCTCTTCTGGTTCTTCTGCTGCTGAGTAAGGGTGCTCTTCCGCGGCGGCCGTCTTGACCCAGCAGACTGGCTGTTGTTCGAAGGCGTGTTTGTATTGGATGGAGACGGTGTTTGAGTCCCATTGCCAGTTCCAGCCGATACTGGCGTCGGGACGGTCGCATTGTTGCCGCTTGGGGCTGGCGTCATGGCCGACGGGGTTGAGCCGTTGGCCCCGGCTTCCACCTTCACCTCTGTCGCCATGTTCCAGCCTACCGAGGCAATCGTAAAATGTATCTCAATCGTCCGAAGGCAACGCACAAGTCCAACTCGATTGATGACTAGACACTTCCAGATGAGCCAGGTGCCAGCTCTTTATCAACCGAACGGGGGCGCGAGATAAAGTATCGAGGGCGTTATGATCGAGATCAGCTAGCGTTTGGACAGGAAGGCAGTCGCGTGCGTAGGGGGCCTGTATAGGTTGAATGAGTGACGGGGAAAATAGGAGAAAATGGTTCCTAATGAGTGTGGTCCTGATCCAAAAGCTGGAGGAGGATGTTCTCTAGATACTCCGTGACGGGATACTCCGAGAGTTCCCAAAAGACGGTGGTGCAAGGTTGAAAGAATGTAAAGGGACCCGAAAAAGAGTGACGGGATCCGGAACGGAGAGAATGGTTAATCCAAGTGAGTGACTGTGGTTAGAACAAAAAGAGTGGCAAGAAGCGGGGGGGAGAAAAGGAGGGATTGTCGGCGGAAGCGACGATGAGCGGTCACGGATGGGCAAAAGAAGGATGGGGAGAAGAGAAGAGGATGGGGGCCAGGAGTAGGTGGTGTATGTATATCTGTACCTACCTTGGCTGGCTACGCCGAGCATGGACGGGAAAAGCCAAGAGAGAAAGGGACACGGAGTGTGGGCCCAAGAAAAAAGGGCGGCCGTCACACTTGGGGGGGCAAAGCCCGGCATGATACGCCCAAGACCGGGTCACCCATCGATGGGTTCTGCGGCGGGAAGTCGGGGGAAATCGCTTTTTGTGTTTTGCTCTTGCTTCTTCTCTGTCTTTTGATTGATTTTTCTATTTTCCATCTTGTCTCTTCTTTCCTCTTTCCGTTACTCTTCTTCGTCCCTTCTTTCGGGGGGGTTTTTTATTTTTCAAACCTCGTCTCCCGCTTTCCCTCCTTTTTTTAGAGTTGGGCATTGCCCGCTCAGGAACAGCCGTCAGGCCGCGCGACGGGTACCTTGCAGCAAAAGTTGCAGCTCCGTCAGCCTGACTGGTTTAGGTGGGCTGCAAGCAACCCACCTGCCGTGCAAGCATTTGCTGCCAATTGGTGGGCGAGAGTGGGCGTTGGGCGCTATGTTTCTCTGGTTCAAGGGTGATACAGCCTCTGAACCTGTGGAGCCACTGAGCTTCTCACACTGTAAGGTCCGCCGGTACAAGGGTGGTACCTGACTGGCCCGAGGAGCCCCAACCATGAAACGCCTGGGAGGTGCGCTGGCGGAGTTCTGACCGACCTCAGGAAGCCAGTCAAGGGAAGCAATTGTTCCCCCAGGTTATTCCGAAGTACCTTCGGGTCATCCCACCGACTCAGTTGACTCGCCCCGAATCGAGTCGGCTAAAGAAGCGGACCAGGAACTTGGAAGACTGGCTCCGCCGGTCATTGGTTCTGATTGGCAGAGATCCATCTGTCGAGGGGAATCCTTTCCGCGTGAGCTTACCTACAAGTCAGAGAACGGACTTGGACAACGAACAGATCGCAGGTAACTTGCAGGCACTGGGACAGGTGTCATTGCTTCAGAAGCTACGAAGAATCCAATGTCCTAGGCAAACTATCTGTCAAGCTGACTTACATAGTATGGTCTACTGGACCTAGGGTGCCTTATCAGAGGTCAAAGAGAGCCATTTTGTCGCGGAGGATCTTTCGCGCCACGATCAGCGGCCATCTCGGCCAGGTTTTGCGACACGAGCGCCTGTGAGCCTCCGCCCTTGACTGGTTCTGGCTCTAGCGGCGGCATCGTCGCTCGGCCCTGCAATGACCTAATCGGGTGTGCATTGTGCGCTAGGTAGGTATTCCAAGGTTCACGGTCGTCGGCAGGCACTGCCTGCTCCATTCATCGTGCCGATCGAGGTAAGCCGGAAAAGTCCGCTTTTACGCAGCATTGACCAGGAAAACACAAATGGATACAACGTGTCTGTAGTGTAGGAAGGTAATAAGCATGCACCAGGCTAGGTGCATCGAACGCACTGCCTACCTAGATTTGCGAGTGGGTTGCGGAGGTACACCCCGTATTCCGTCTCCAGTCTTCTCCTATTTTCCGCTGTTGGTGTTCACACCAGCTTTACAGAATACTGCTGGGGCGCAACGTGCAACCAATCAAGGGGGTTCTATCCACCAATCCACAGCGAGGGGGGGAAGGGGATTCCCACGTTCGCCGCCAGGAAGAGTCACTCGCGCCAGCTGCGCCGTCTAGCCAGTCCATTCTTATCCAACAGATGCATTCTGTGACGTTATTCGCAGTCATGCACGCTTTGTATGCCCCTTCTGTACCTTGGAGAAGGCAATAATTACCTGCTGGTTGCCTTGTTGTTGAGCCTCGCTGCGAGCCCACAAGGCCATTCTATCGGTCTGCTGTGTAAAGTTACACAGCAGTAGCATAAAGACCCCATGCATATCCAGGTACAAACTTCAAATCGCGCTGATCTAATCCGTGGTTGGCACGTTTGGACAGGAGAGACGCGTTGGATTGTAACTTGGACTTGTTACTCGCGATTTTCTGGTAGCAAGTCGTTTGCTCCAATGAGGTGCGCGGGTTACTCTGCCCGCCTTGACTTGCTGCTGCCTGCCCTGCGTGCGTGAGGCCCAGACCAGGCCAGCCGAATCCATGAACCGCGGGAGTTTGCAGGATCAAGTCCATATATTGATACCAACATACCAGCCGCTTCTATTGCAGAAATAGAAACAGAAAGAAAGGCAAAGCATATCATTCCTCGCCCCAGATGCTGCGGTAAAGTTGGCGCACTGTGGGACTTCACACGTGCGCCAGTTGCCTCTTGTGCCTGACTTACCCCTGAACTTCACGTTGGACTAGCCCCACTTCGAGAGATACCCCCTGTGTGTCTGGCATGGAAAAATTCAAGCGTTCGAACGGCGGGCAAGCTGCTAAGACAGTGTAATATGGAAGGAGGATACTGTAATAGACCCTGATCCAACTTCCAAGCCCCCAACCCCACATCAAAAGCGCTTCAAAATGGTTTGGGGCCACACAACACCCACCCGCTCCCAGTCCTTTTCGTCTGAACTTTTTCGAGTTGTACCCCACCTTCGGGCAAATCCTGGCGCATCCCACCTTGTACCTGCATAAAGGGGCCGACGATTGGCACCGGGAGTCACGGGGAATATCATCCATGGAACCCAGGGTTCCAGGTGTCGAACCTGCGAGGCACCGAGTTGTTGCCATTTTAACTTCCAGGCCCCATACGTACAGAACTATGTATGACCTACGAGTACCTAGATGACCCATTCGTCCCACCAAGGGCTGAGCCGCTTGTTTGCTCCCGATGCAAATTCCATCGATTTCCCAGTTCAGGCAGAGGGTTTTCAGGGATGGGCCATTATGCGCGCTGCTCGGAATACAACGTACTTACTGTAAGGAGGAAGAATACCTAGGCCTAAGTCGTCGGCTCAAGTCCAACCTCTCTCTCAACTCGGACCTAAGAGACCAGACTCCGGGATCTCTGCTCGGCGGTATGACTAGGTATTCACTCCACTGTCTGGACTTGCATGAAAGATCGGCGACGACTCAAGCCAACACTTGGCTGTTTCCTCGTCTGGCACAGAAACGCGTAAAATTGGTTAACTGCATGGTCTGCATTGTGGCACGAATGCAGGGCCCAGGAGAGGCACGAGGCCAACATGCTTCTTCGTGAGCACCCGGCACGCCACGCCTCTGCGCCAGCTCTCCCAGATTTACCAATACCTTTCCCCCGGTCGTATAGCTGTGGCTTTAGGGCTCCTTCCCCAGGCTTTCCTCCTTGGCTCGAAGCAACTGTTTTTCAACGTCGAACGCTTCTAGCGCGGAAAAGCAAGCCACTTTCGTAAGTCTGAAACATGGCAGGGTAATTGATGCCCATGTCCATAAGCGCACCTCTTATGATTCTTGGCCAGAGATCTGGCGATAATACTCCGAAGCAGCTCACCCCTTCTAAGCCACGTTGAAATTTATGCGACCTTTCCACGGTTCCATCTGGGCATTGCTCGATTCAAGAATGGGTGGGCGCATGAACGATGCCCTGGACGCTCACGTATACAGATTCTGAGATCCCTGTGCAGAGCGGAAGATCCCAAATGAAGGCAAGCGTGTACATTTCACCAACGACGCTGATGTTCCTGTCAGCCACGATCGGCGCTAGCCTTCATCGAATGTCGTCACTGGTCGGATCTTTGCTAATAGACCCGCAAGGCTGTCCTTATCAGCCGATCTGGCAAGTGCAACCCCTGAGTCCCCTGACCTCACTTGCCAAAAAGGGTATACCCTGCCTTTTCTCCGTCCCCTTTCTCCCGGAATTCCAGGACTGAAGATATTACGAATAAGCGTTCGTTTTCCTGGTTCTCCAAGACAACTTAAAGCCTCATATAGACGATCCTCGAGAGTTTGGGCTCATCGCCTTTCCCGGGGTTGAACACACAAGTTTAACGACCGTCTTCTCATATTCTTAAAGACCTACAGGCTACTCACGTACCCCTGTTCTCGCCGCATCTAGATTACTGTTGCAGCCAAGCCCACCAGCAACCTGTCAGATACGCGGCTACTACCTCATAGCTCCCCGGCCCCTTCGTGATGTATGTACAATACCACGGCGCGGTCCCCCTTCTGGAGCGGAGCATACGTGCTAGGTCCTTGGAATGTTTACGCTTAAATAGCATATCGACCAACTGCCACTCATATATGCAGCCATGTGACTGATGTGAAAAAATCCCCTTGGCGGCTAGCCTCTGCATGACAGGCTTGGGCCAGCCGGTCCGGGTACAGGCACAGTGTTCCCACCAGGATGAGAGAGAGGCCCAGCTTGGCAGCCTTAGAGCCAGCAACATAGCCGAGAGTTGAGATTGGGGGTGCTAAATGTCGGGATCTCAGCAATCGCAGACCCTCAGCTGTGCGATGCTCCTTGGTCCTAGCCGTGCAGGGTAATGTCCGTCGCATACTTGAAGACCTCAAGTTTGTTACGATGGGTGCTAGTGGCAGTACCGCCACTCACGTACCAATATGTGGATATTGACTCTTTGGCCTTGCTTATGACGCCGTCGAGACTGGGGGAAATTGGGACGGAAAACGTGCCTGACATTCCCTGAAGAACGGCGGCCATGTCATGTTCTTCTAGATGTATTATCCCTGGGCCGAACTGGCAACCTTATTGCAGGGTCTCTTTAGAGGTCCTTCATGACCTCCGTAACAGCTTGCTTTGCCATCCTCTTCCGCTGTCCTTCTGGCAAGCCCGCGCTCATATCCCTGACCGCAAGCAACTTTTGCATCATGCCCTCGAGCTTCTGGACGTCGTCTTCCCCCAGAGCCTCATCTCCGTCCTCGCCCCTGTCATCCTGCGCCGTGCCCTTTGGTGCCATGCCCGTTCTGTCCATAAACTCGTCATCATCATCATCATCATCCCTCCTCTGAGCGCTCCAGATTGCTTTCCTCAAGCCGGCAAAGTCTTCCCTGTCGAAGCCAAAGTCGAGGCTCTCGGGGTCGAACTCATCGTTGTCGTCGTCGTCGTCACCGGCCCCATCATCGCCCTTGCCCTGATCCGTTCCCCCTTTCGGGGCACGCACATGGGAGCTCTCTCCACCACCGGCATCGTTCGCTTCCTCCTCCTCGTCAAACTCGGCCTGGGACCAGTCGTTGGCCTGGAGCGCCTCGAGCACACGGGAGATGCCCATTTTCTCTGTGGCTCAGTTAGCAAGTTCTCCTCGAACTGGAAACTCGGTAGAGAATATATTTGAGAAAGCGAGGGAAAAAGAGGGAAGGTCCAGAAAATGGGATACCAGAAACAAGAACAACAACAAGAAGAAGAAGAAGAAAGGGGAAACCCACCGCCATACTCATTCCTCCTCTCCTCGCCGCCAACCCCCCCAGCAGCCGGGACATGCACAAACTCCAACCCCCACTCGGCACACGCATCCTCCCACCGATCAAGCACCTCCTCCCCTTCCCCTACCTCCCCAACCGCCACCCCCAGCCCGACACCATCCCACTCCCACCCGCCAAGACCCTCGCGCACGACCCTCCCGACCTGGCGGACGAGCCCACGCTGCCGCCGTTCCTGCTCCTGCCCCTGCGCCCCCGTAGCAGCAGAAGCAGGGGCAGAAGCGATGGGGAAGACGACGACGACGGCGCCCAGCGCAGAAAGGACCTCGCGGGCCTCGGGGGAGAGGAACGACGTCGCCCATTCCTCCTCCTCCCCCTCCTCCTCCTTTCCGTCCTTGCCGTCACAGACGCCGAGGCCGACGAGGTCGAGCCAAACGGGCACAGAGGCGCGGTAGTACGCCGTCGACAGGTCGAGCTGGTGCGTCGTCCCGGCCAGGGTGGCGTCCGGGGTGGCCGGGGAGGGGGTTGTCCCCGTCAGGTCTGGGGTGGGAGAGAAATTAGTACTCATCCCGGCTCGGGGCCTGGTGCTTCGGCCGGCGAGAAAGAAGGAGAGGTGGCGTCGGTTGCTACGATGCGAGATGGGGGAGGAGGTATTTGCTATACATACCTCTTATGACGTCGCTCAAATGGTGGCTCGAATCGGCTAGCGAGACTGCCAGTATCCGACGAGGATTTGAGATTTCCATCTTTCTCTGTGCTTGTCACGACGATATCGGTGGGCTTCACGGTAGATCGCCGGTTTTAGAATGAAGGTGTGCCCGGGTTCGGTATGAAAACGGTTGGGTCCGAGCCGGAGGTGGCGAAGTTACGTAGGTGTGGCTGAGCTGACGTTTGGATAAAACGGAAAGTGAGTTGGGTTAGACGAGGTTGATGAACAAGACCCTCGGTTTTGATAGCTACATTTCAACGACAATTTGGGTGTCAAAGGTTTAACACTTATGTTTTCTTCTCTTTTGTTCTATGAAATTCAATAACTTAAATCGAAATATACTAAACCCCGCCGCCAGGCGTGGGCTCAGAGAAAACGTTGCCCTGCTTTTTGAACAAGGCCCCACGACAAGGCCAACGCCAATATCAGAAACCCCAGCCTAACAAGAGCCTGCCGCCACCCTATGCTGCTGGAAACTTTATCTCATGTACATTTGCAAAGACTTTATTATATGCACCCTTATCCCCATCGGCGAGTATGATATATAGGAGATGCGCTTCCTTCCACTTTTCACCCGACTCGTAGCTCGTACCAAGTTCAACTGCTGGGGTCTCTTACTTGCTCTGCAAGTCCGCCAAGGAGAGTTTCAACCCGTTCGCCATTCTAAGAACTGGTTGTCGACCCGTCCGCCCCGTTCTGACTGTCGCTTGTGTTCTCCTCCTCATCGTCATCCACATCGACCAGTCTCGTGTCTTTCCAAGCCTTCTTTGCCGCCTTCGCCAACGTGTCGTAATCCCCGGTCATCTCGCACATACTCCGGAACACACTGTCCTTCTTGCGCATCAACTCCCAGGGATGAGCGTACTCAACGACCTCTCCCTTGTCAAGCACGAGAACTTTGTCGTAATCCACAATGGTCTGGAGTCGGTGGGCAATCGTGATGATGGTGCTCTGCAGCTCGCGAATTGTCTCCTGGATCTTGCCGTCGGTGGCGTAGTCGATCGATGCCGTCGCCTCGTCCATGACCAAGACGTTCGGGTTCTTAAGCAGCGCTCGAGCCAGGCACAGGAGCTGCCGCTGACCTTGCGAGAGGTTGCTGCCGGATTCGGCAACCAGGGCTGAGAGGTCGAGGAAGACGTTCTTGTTCGTAGTCGGGGTTGGAGGGTTTTCGCCCTCGGGGGTTGCGATAACTGGCGTCTGGGGAAGGAGGGGTGTATTCGGTTGCGTCGTCGACTCGTTAGGGCCGATGAGCTGCACACGGCGGAGAGCTTCAAATATCTGCTCATCGGTATAGATCTCGAAGGGGTCAAGATTGCTCCGTATCGTGCCCATAAACAACGTAGGTTCCTGCGGCACGATTGTGATAGCCTCGCGCAGGTCCCGCAATCCAATCAATCCGATATCGATGTCGTCGATAAGGATCTTCCCCTGATCGGCTTCCAAAGCCCGGAAGATGGCCAGCGCCAACGAGCTCTTTCCTGCACCCGTGCGGCCAACGATGCCGACCTTCTCCCGCGCCTGGATCTTGAAGCTGAGGTCCCGAAGGACGGGTTCGAGCTCCTTGCGATAGCGCGTAGAGTAGCCGATGAACTCGACCGAGCCCCGGCTGGGCCAGTTCTGCGGAGGGCGGTTCTTCTCAACGATAGCCTCGGCTTCCTGCTCGACATCGAGGTACTCCTTGATGCGCTCCACAGAATTCATGTTCTGCTCGTTCACCGAGTAGAGACGAACAAGCCACAGGATGTTATCGGCAAAGCCGATCGCGTAGCTCAACGAGATACCGGCTGAGCCAGCATCGATCTTTCCAAGGCTGGTGATGACAAATACGCCGGCAAAGAAGGCTACCAGGTCTCCCAGAAGATCTGTTCTGAAGGAGAGCCATCTGTTAGCAGCCCATAGATAGATAAACGGTCGCAGCTGCTTGTTGATTCTCGCCAGATTATCTCGCACGAAGCGCCTCTCGTCACCATAGGCGCGGATGGTTGTGACGCCACTCAAGGTCTCGCCGAACTGCTGGAACAGGGGGCTCCGTTCGACCGATTCCAACCGCTTCAGGTCTCGCGAGCTGTGCAGGTAGAAAGAGCCGAGGAAGCAGTACGCGACGGTGATGAAGAAGCCGGCGATCAGGAAGCCGGGCGTGATAGCCGCAATCAGCACGATGGTGACGATAATGCCGAGGGCGCAGGTCATGACACCGATGGCAATCGGGGCCACTTCCTGGTCGACCGCCTCTAGATCCTTACTAAAGCGATTCATCATCTGACCGAGCGGCGTGACGTCGAAGAACTTGAACCTTGCGCCGGCCACAGCGGTCATTAGGCGGTTGTGAAGCTTCCAAGAAGCATTGAGCGAGCCCAAAAAGATCCAGAGATCTCTGACGAGAGCGGTCAATGCGCCGGCCAGACCGATAACTGCTAGAACAATCAGGTAGTACTGAACGTTCACGTCGACGTCCCCGGTAGCCGCAAACATGGTCGCGTTGCCCCTTGCGTAGTTGGCGATGGACGCAAAGTAGGTAGGCGAGATCGACTGCGCAGAGTAGCTTTGCGAGTTCATGTTGAACTCGATCTTCGAGGTTTCCTCAATCGTATACTGATTGGCCCACTCCTTGATCCAGATATTCGACGCGACACCGCTGAGCTGTTGGACGCCGAAGACCAGGAAGGCAACGGCCCAGAACCACCAGGCACCCATAGATCTCAGGTAGAGCTTCATGACCGGCCATTTGACTGCACCAGTGGCCCTGTCCTCATCCATCGCAGCCTTTGGCTTTTCTGACGTGGAGCTCTTGGGCTTTGTGAGGCGGTCGGTGCCATCGGCCTCGTTGACTAGTGTCTCTCCACTATTCTCCCCAATGCTCGATGGTACCCTTGAGGGGACCCGGGAGACGTGCGAAGATCCGGGCCGAGATCTCTGAATGTCCTCCCCAAACTTGCCAGCGGCAATCAGCTCCTTGGGCGTGCCTCGAGCCGTGATACGGCCGTTGTTCATCGTCAACACGAAGTCCGAAAACGGTACGCACAGCGGGATGTTGTGCGAGACCAGAATGCAGGTTCGGTGCTTCATGAGCGGGCCCATGATGCAATTGTTGAAGATCCATTGACCAGTGTGGGAGTCGACAGCGCTGAGGCAGTCATCAAGGAGCAGGTGCTTGGAGTTCGAGTAGACGGCTCGCGCCAACGAGATTCGCTGTTTCTGTCCTCCGGAAAGCGTGATGCCCTTCTCGCCTACCAATGTCTCGTCTCCATTGTCCAATATCTCCAGGTCTCTCTCTAGGGCGCAGGCCACAATCACATCCTTGTACCGCTTCTGATCGAGGGGCGCAGAGAAGAGAATGTTCTCCCTCACAGTTCCGTTGACCAGCCAGGCTTGTTGCGCAACGTACGCGCATGTCTCTGCAAGCCCGGTTTCGGGATCTGGCCGGACGTCCTCTCGGCTGCGGCCGCCCGGGAGATAGACACGGCCTTCCATCAAGGTCATCTCTCCCAGCAATGCCATCAACAACGACGTCTTACCGGAACCGGTGGGTCCGGTGATGACGTTCAACTTGCCAAGCTTGAAGTAGACGTCAAGATCCAGTAGGCGGAATGCCATCGATCCGTCCTCGGCGACCACATCCCGGCCACCCCAGACGAAGGTTGCGTCTCTGAACCCAATCACACGGTCGCCGTTCTCGTCGATGTTGTCTCGGCCGAGCTGCTCAAACTTCTCCGTCTCTTCCTCGGACAGGAACTCTTCGATACGGTCAATGGAGACCTTGGACTCCTGGACGTGTGCGATCATGTCGCCGAGTTGGTCGAGGGGATACCGGAGGAGCATAAAGAGGGAAATGGCCGTGAAGGCAACCGACGGATAGAGGGGCTTTTTCTCGATAACGGTGTAGACCAGGAACGAGAAGAAGGTAATCAGGATGGGTACGGTATTCCAAACAGCCACGGCACTAGCCCAGATGATAAATCGCTTTCTCAACGCCTCAAGTTCTGCGCGGCGCTTCACGTCAACGTTGTTGCTGAATCGGTGCTCCCAAGCAAAATACTTGATGATCCTGATGTTCTGCAAGATCTCGTTCGTCGTGTGAATGCGTTTATCGGTTGCGGCCATGATTTTCTTCTGGCTGCTGTTGAAGGCCTTTCCGAAAAATATGTTGATCGGAAGAAGCAAGGCCATGACAACGAAGCCCGGGATTGCGCTGAGGCCCATGACCTTATATAGCAAGATGATGGACACGAGGAGTTGAGTGGGCGCAGAGGCGATGAGGAAATGAAGATAGGAGGTGACTTCGGAAACCTTGAAACTGTCCACGGACATGAGATTGATGATGGTTCCAAGGTTGGCTTGTTCGTCCGCTGCGCTGTTGTCTTTCTGGCCTGGGGCGCCTGGAGCGGTGTGAGCCGCAGGCTGGCCATTCTGCTGTTTGGTGTCTTCCTTCGCAAGCCCGAGTGCGCGCTTGGCCCTGGCCAGGAATCCCTTCTTCGCCGGAGATTTGTTGTCCTTGCCGGATCCCAGAACGGAATCATTCCCACTGGAGGCCTTTCGACGGAGAGCCTTGGCGTAGATCTCGCCTACCAGAATAGCCCGAATGTTGATGCAGATTCTGCGGCCTATCCAGAGCGCTTGGGCATCGCCAACTGAACGGACGATGTCGCTCAGTGGTAGGAGGATCACATATAGCCACAAAACGTTCCTCGGGGTCTCTCCAGGGGCCTCGACGTACTCCAAAATCGCCTTCAAGAGCATGGTGGGGGCAAAAGTGAAGATACCTGACATGACGGCCCAGGCAGCTTGGGCGAGAAGCATGGCCTTGAAGTAGCTTAGCAGGTGGAAGGCCAGCTTGGTTGTCTTCTTGAACTGGCGGTAATTGGCAAGAACGGCGGCGGCCTTGTCCTTGGGGAGCAAGTTCCACACCTTCTTCATGTCGAGCTGTTGAGAATAGCCAGCCCACACAATGGGATCAACCCAGGAGAAGGTATAACGAGAGAAGATCGAAGCAAGATTCTCTCGCGATGGCTCGATCCCATCCTCCCACTCCAGCAGGACAGTTTTGTTCCCCTTGCGCGTCGAAATCGCCATGGAAAAGAGGAGAGTGTTTAGCAAGAACTCGATAACCACCAAGGTCCTTGCCAGGGGGGAGATGGCATGGACCAGGACAGAACGGAAGATGGCGATGGTGAACAGCCATTGGAGGCTGTAGATGGCAGCAGTGTGATTCCACAGATGCCGCACGCGCCATTGAGTCTTGCTCAAGAAGAGCCGTAAGGACGTGAGCGTGAGCACATAGAGCCAGACGGACAGGCCGGTAATGGCCGCGATATGGCCGTCCCTGTCGCCGAAGGAGCCCGTGGCCAGTGCAACAACATTAACCGCAACAAGACCAGCAATAGCAAGCTCTTCCACCACGACCAACAGCGTCTGGCCGGTCGGGGTGTCGGCCTGGACTATCGACCCTTTCGTCGTCGTCCTCACCAATGCCAAGCGCCCGCCGATAGCCAAGTCTTCGTCATCGCCACTTTCGCTGACCAGCTCCTCTTCAGGGGGCACGTCGGTGTGGGCGATGGCGGAGTCCTCATTGGGACCGTCGGCGGCGAGTCGCGAGTGTCCGTTGGATTGCCCGAATTTTATCTTGACTACTCGCCAGATGCTGCTTGTGGATAGATGCAGAAAGGAGAGACAGACGACTACTACCGGCAACAGAACCTGCAAATAGCTAAGGTGGAAGAAGGAGGTATTAGTGGCTGAGGGATTGATCTGGGTGGATGTCTGGGGTTGTCACTCACTCCTGTTGGAAGCAGCGCGTGAAGTCGTCGCGCTGCCATACCGGCCATTGACATGACGCAAATCCCATCTTTTGACCCCACGGCCCACGTTCGGCCGACAACGGAGACGAAGCGAGCTGGCCTGTGTCCAAAGGCTGAACGTGCGCCTCGGCAGTTCAGCAACCAAAGACAAGGATGAAGCTCGATGGGATAAAAAAAGAAAAAAAGCAAGGCTCTTTCCCTGGAGATCCGGGTGGGAGGGCAGAAGACAGAGTTGGTTGAAGAAAAGGAACGTAGGGATGGAAGAACAGGCGAAGGGATTGAGGAACTAACCCGTACATTAGACCCGGCTCTTTTTTTTCTGGTCGGTGGATACCGGCCAAGCAGTTAGCGGTGGGGTCACACTCACCGGCCTGGGTCCGGGATCATCTTCACGCCTTTCTGGGGGGGGGCTTATCAGTGGCGTATCTTGCAATTGCAGCCTCCATGCTGCAGCTAATAAGGGTTTAAGGTTTTGGGCTGGGCCTGGGGAAACAGAGGTCCATTCGACATCTACTCTTTTCCTTGCTGAAGATTTCCATGTCTTTAGATGGAAGTGTGACTGTGAGTCAGACCGATTCTCTTCTCTCTCTCTCCCATTTCCTTCCCTGTCAGTCTCTGTGCTATCTCCCCCTCTTTCCCCCACTTCTGCTTCCCTCTTTCCTCTTCTGTCCCAGGCTATTTTACATAGTATGTACGGATTAGAGTATGTGCACGCATGAACCTCTACCTACCTACCTAACCTAAGGTATGTAGTTAATAAAAACGGTGGGGCCTATGTTTCTCTTTCTCCCTCTCTATTCTCTCTTATCAACCAAGAACCTTGGAAGCTTTGAATTAAGTCAACCGAATTAGGGGCTTGGGAAATCCCGAAAAGACGGGAACTGAGTCCCTGCAGTTCGTAACTCTGTGTCTACGAACCTACTAGCGTGATTCCTCAACAGCCACTCAGCTGCCATACCGTAATGACGTTATAAGTCGCCCCACCGCTCCTGGAATTGAAGCCAGCTCTCCAGAAGCTCGTGAAGGGCACGACGCGATGTTGACATTCTTGACGCACTACCTCAGTGATGAGCAAATATTTTAATCTCCTGTCGGCGCCCTAGCCGCGCACCTCCCACAGCGAGCGTCCTAACCCGCTCCACTACTAGCGCGGCTAGGTCCTGCCCCGCCCCAGGCGGCCGCCTCTACCCTCGCTCGAGGCCATGGAGGATGGAGGTATGGCTTTAGCTTCGCCACAGCCCGTCCTTCTTGGCCACGACCTCTTCCCATTAGCCAAGAACTGAGAGGCAGCTTCGCATCTGGGAAGATAAACATTCCTATCCAACTCGAGGGTCGAGGCCCGAGGACCTGAGACAAGTTCTAAGACTACGAAGATTGACCATGATCATATCGGTCATACAGCTTTAGTGCTTAGCCCTTTTTGTGCATATTCTGGGACATCCCTAAGATTGTCCTTCCACAAAACACCACCATGCCATTGGTATCTTCTGAAGGACCTGCATAATGTTCCTGGACCCGTCCATACACCAATCGAGCTCGCCCATGAACAACATGGCCAGTCGAATCTGGAAGAGAGAAGAGGAGAGAAGCGTCGACTCCGCCGTGGACTTCTATAGTCTTGACCCTTTCCAAAGCAGGCCGCACCCATGGCTGGAGGACGTGGAATCATGATTCTTGATATTCTGGCTGTACAGTACAACTTGCTTTCAGGACCAGTCCCAGGCAGCAAGAGCCGCCCAATCTTCGCGGGAAATGCCAAGCTTCCGAGTCCTCATGCATTTTTCCAACCCGCCCTCTCGCTTTTAGCAAAGCCCTCCCTTTATGATATATTTTGTTCTGGTATTACACATGGCGGCGATAGCACTTCTCTCGTTCGCCATTGGCTGCAAGATATTTGAACAAAAGCGGAATGAGACACCAAACGAGTCCGGTATCGGCATCTTAACCCATTATCATGCCCTTCATCCCTGAAAGATCGCCCTCCTTGGCCGCGATCTCAAAGTAGCCGTAGATAATGCTATGAAATTGTCAGTCATCCCTGTCATCCGCTGACGAGCCGGGGTTTTGGAAATGGGTAGGCTTACGTGACGGCGAGTAGAGTACCGGTTCCCGAGCCAAGAGCTCCCATGAGGTCGCTGGCAACGGAGAGAGCTCCGATGCAGGCACCACCGAATGCGGCGGCCGTGGGGATAATGCGCTTTAGCTCCTTGTACATGCTCTGGTCGCGGTGGCCGGCCATGACAAGGCCCTGGTCCTTGAGCTGCTTCGCGACGTCGCGAGGGCTGGAGCCGGAGACCTCGATCCACGTCTTGGAGAAGATAGCACAAGCGGTAAGCATGTAGGCAATGTAGGCGACGGTGTGGAGGGGGTCCAGGAGAGTCTCCTTGAAGTTCAGGGGAGGAGACATGTAGTAGACGAGACCAGAGGTGGCAGAGAGCTGAGACGATCCCTCCTTGGCCTCCCAGACACCGAACAGGCGCACGAGAAGATTCTCCGAGAATCGCGAATACATCATCTGGCTGATCAGGAAGATGTTGGACGAAAGGGCAGACTGCAGCATGATGGGCATGTTCGAGGTGTAGAAGAGGCGGATGGGGTAGGAACCGCGGGCACCACGCTGGCGCGAAGACTTGACGGGGATCTCAACACGGAAGCCCTGGAGGTAGATGACGGCGGCGAAAACCAGAAGAGTGGCCAAGAGGTTCATGATGTTGGGAAGGTTCTGCCTGTAGAAAGCCTCCTGGAGGGCACGCTGCTTGTTGGGCCAGGTCATCAGGAGGTGGAAGAGGGCGATGACGGCACCCTCGTACTCGGGGCCGCGGCCAGTGTTGATGCTGGTCGGGGAGAATGCCTTCCACATGATCGACTCGCAGATGTTGGTAGCAATGAACAGCGAAATGCCGCTTCCGAGGCCGTATCCCTTCTGGAGAAGCTCGTCGAGCAGGATAACAATCATGCCGGCAATGACCAACTGGAGGATGAGGAGGAACACAATTCCAGCACCGAGGTCGGAAGGCGGCCCATAAAGACCAGTGAAGACGTAGACGGTAGCGGTGCCAGCTGACAGGACGAAAGCAAAGAGCTTCTGAGCGGTCTGGTAGAGCTCACGATCCGACTTGAGGTCGAGGTTGACGTCGATCATGTGGGTGCCAGCCAAGAGTTGGAAGACCATGCCAGACGAGATGATAGGGGTGATACCCAGTTCCATCAGTGTTCCTCTGTTACTCGCCATCACCATCCGGAGCCAATACAGCGGGTCGGACGTGTCCGATGACACAATGCCATAGAGGGGCATCTGGCTCATGACCAAGAAGATCAGGAGGGTGAGACCCGTCCACATCATCTTCTGGTTGAAGGGGATCTTGGTCTCCGGCTGCTGAACCTCGGGGAGGAACGGCACGAACGGCTTGACCAAGTCAAGAAATCGTACTGCATCGATGGAATCGCACATGTTAGCATTCTGCAAATCACAACTGCAAATGCGATCTAAGCTGGAGGGCAAACGATGATTCAAGCTGAGAGTTCAGCGAGCTTCGGGCAGAGTTGTTCTCTCGAACGCGAAAACTTACAGGAACTCATGTTGATGGATTATGAGCGCTCAATTAAAGAGGGCGCATTCGAGAGAAGAGAAAGGAAAGGAAAAATGGGAATGAGCAGCAATGGCTCGGCGAGGAAGGTGAAGAGAGGTTGACAAAGTGTCTTAAAAGGAGAAGTGGAAATGGACCGTGGCGGCAGATCTGGCTTCAAAAATGGTCCAAATCTGTGATGTGTCCCCAATTTCACTAGCACCCCGCACGTGACCAGTCTTGGAAATGGAAAGCTGGAAGCTGTGGCCCCCTGTTGGTGTGGAGCCGCAAATATGGGGCATTGCCATACAAGCTTCACCAAGATGACCTACCTATTTCTCCAACAAATCCTTATTGGAGGAATTAAGTCCTGCCACAAAGAGGTTAGGACTCAGGTAGCTTCCTGTGAACTCACCTGTAACTCTCCACAGCGAACATGAATCCCGCCGTTCGCCTTCCGCTTTCCTACTGATGAAACTCCTTGGCTTCTGCCGACAGTTTATTAGTTCAGCCGCAGCTATGGCGCAAAGGAAGCCACCGACGGAACCGCTAGTTGTCATCCTAGGGTCTACTGGAACTGGCAAATCGGACGTATGAAGCAACACCGGATTTTAGATGATAGGATTTGGGTTGACAAGATATACAGCTTGCCGTAGAGCTCGCCGTTCGATACAATGGCGAGATCATCAATGCAGATGCTATGCAAATGTATAGGGGACTTCCCATCATCACCAACAAGATTTCGGAAAAGGAACAACGAGGCATACCTCACCATCTCCTTGGTAACATTGGTCTTGAAGAGGCGACCTGGACCGTTGGTGCTTTCAAGCGCGAGGCCACCAAGACGATACGCGAAATCCGGAGCAGAGGCAGGCTTCCCATCGTCGTGGGCGGGACGCACTACTACACGAATGGGCTGCTCTTCGAGGACAGCCTAGTCGACGACTCTCCAACACCAACTGGGGACGAAGCAGTAAAGTCACAGGACTCTGGCTCAAGGTTCCCAATACTTGACGGCCCCACCGAAGACATGATCAAGGAGCTTCGACAAGTAGACCCCGTCATGGCAGAGCGGTGGCACCCAAACGACAGGCGGAAGATCCGCCGTTCCTTGGAGATTTATCTTACAACGGGGAAACGGGCGTCTGATATATACGCTGAACAGCAAAAACGGAGAGAATCTAAGTTGAATCCCACCGGACCCAGGGAGACCCACGGCTCCCAGTGGCAGTCACTCCTTCTTTGGGTCTATTCGCAGCCGGAGGTGCTCAAAGAACGACTGAACCAGCGAGTGGACAAGATGCTGGACAATGGCCTGCTGGACGAGACCACGGAAGTGTATCGATACCTTCAGGGGAGGTTGGCCGCTGGAGAGGATGTCGACCGCACCACGGGCATCTGGCAATCCATCGGCTTCAAGGAATTCGAGCCGTATCTTCAAGGCGTCGCACACGGAGATCACGAGACGACTGAGCTCGGCAGGCTGAAGCAGGCGGGAGTTGACGATACCAAGACCGCCACCAGGCAATATGCAAATTACCAGGTGAAGTGGATAACCAAGAAGACTCTGCCCCTGTTACGACATGAGCAGGCGTTAGACATGTTATATCTGCTTGACAGTACCGACATCAGCCACTGGGGCGAGGAGGTCTTGACCAAAGGTGCCGAGCTGACCAGGCAATTTCTTGCTGGCGAGCAGCTCCCACTCGCAGCCCATGTCTCGGAAACCGCCAGGGAAGTGCTTTCGTCGAAGATAGAGGTGAGCGAGAAGCGGGAGACTTTTACACCCTGTCAGAGGAAGTGTGACGTATGTGATGTCACGATCATGACAGAAGAACGTTGGGAAAAGCACATCCGAGGGAACCGTCATCGTCGGGCGGTTAAGAGCTCAAGACGGACCGCCCTTGTCCCCAGCCGCCAGGCCGTGACCGATCTAATTGCAGTTGAGCAACCGAGTTCGCTGGAGGAGCGTGGCGCCACTCAGGATCCCGGTGTTGCTTAGAAAATTACGAGTCGGCGAGAATAAAAAAAAAGAATTCGATCAAACGCCCGTTTGAGGCATATCTTATAATCTAGCCCTGCGAGACTCCTGGCCCCATGAGACCTGGATCCCTGGAGCAGCAGCGCAGCACGGCTTACAAGCCGTACTATCTTATATACATACGAAGCGGCAGATATACCTAAACATCTTTAGAAACCGTCTATGACAATGAACTCTGGTGCTTCACCCATTTCCCCAACCCGCCCCGTGCAATGAGATCCTGGACATTCGGCGGCAGCTCGCCGACCTTCTGGCTCCAGGTAGCGCCGCCCTCGCCCTCGGTAACCATGACCTTGCTCCGTCTCACATCCCAGATGAACTTCCATCCCGTGCTCCTCGTAAGGACCCTGTCGTTGCCGAATGTCTCCCGTAGCCGCTGGACAAACTTTGGCACTTCGACGCCCAGAAGAGCGTTATTGATGCTGTTCCTGCTGAAGATGTTTCCGAAGCTTCCAGACACGACTAGCGGGATCTTCTTGGCAAGGATCGCCGTCGCGGCCCGCTCCCGCGAGCTGCCACAGCCAAAGTTGAAGCCCGACCAAGATGTCGCCTTCGCGGACAATGGATCGAAGGACTTGTCATGGCTCTCCATGCAGACCTCGGCCATCTTCTCGACCGCCACATTGTCTGGTAGGTGTACTTACCCGGATAGATGCCGCCAGCCAGAGAGGATGTCCGTCAAGGTCTCCTCCTGACAGGAGGTGCCAGTCAACGGCAATTGAATGGAGCGAATTCCTTCCCGGCAGAAAAAAGAATCGCGGGGCAAAATTCCTACCGAAAGTCATCAAAGCTGAGTTCACCGCCCGAGCCCGAGGTCTCCCGCTCTCGGTTTCGTATTACTAAACATAATCCGCTCGGCGCTAAGCCCGTTCAGGTTGGTGTTGGTGCCTACAGGGTAGCTTTTTAACCTAGTAATAATCCTTGCGTCAAAGACAACCTCTTTCAAACATTGCTCTTGCGACCACGTCCCCCTCCATGCTGCCTGCGTACCTGGCGACATTGGCCGGATCCTCCCCTGGATCGAAACCCCCTTTTGAAGGAATGCCCCGCCCGATACGTCGGTTTGTGGGCTACTCCAGTCTAGTGTTAAAAAAGAATTGAAAAACAATCAAACCAACCAGACCTGTGGCCGCCCAGTCGTCATGGCCTCTTCGTCCACAAGCTCTCACGCCTCGTTTGCCTCCAAGCCGCCCCGCATCCTCGCCTGTGTCCTCTGCCAGAACAGGAAGATCAAATGTGATAGAAACTTCCCATGCTCGAATTGCACCAAAGTACGTGTCTTGTCGTAAAGCTATCTAGTCTCCGCATACAAGTTTGGTTCGGGCTAATCCAGCCAACAGGCCAATATCAAATGCACCCCCAGCACCCCAGCTCCCGCTCGCAAGAGAAGACGGCCAAACCAGGACTTGCAAGAGAGACTAGCTCGATGCGAAGAGTTGCTGAAGGAGTATGTCACAGAGAAACCCGAAAGCTCCGCAACTACACCAGCACCACCATCCTACAACAGCGATCCGTACCGTCAATGGCAGCCCATGGGCAAGCTCGTGAAGGAGGACGGGGCCTTCCGGTTCATGGATAGCGTCATTCTTGGAACGATCTATGATGAGGTTAGCAATGCCCTCCTACCTTGGTGACCGTACCGCCCTAACAGTCGTCAAACCCGGCAGCTCCGAGCTATGAGGCAGATTATTGACACAGAGGATAACGACGAGTCGACGTCGGATACCATGACTCCGGACGATAACTCCGAGATGCTCCTCGGGGCAGACAGTCCATCAGTGGCCACAGAAGACTTGTGGCCAGACCCCGGTCATATCTTCCGCCTCTGGCAGATATATCTCGACCGGGTGAACCCTCTGACCAAGATCATCCATGTGCCGACACTGCAGCCTTATGTGGCTGAGGCCACAACCGGCTGTCAGAACCTGCCGAAAAACATCGAGGCCCTCCTGTTCTCGATTTATCTCATGGCGGTTGTGGCTATGTCTGCCGAGGAGTGCCAGGCTCTCCTGGGGTTCTCCAGGGAGGAAGCCTTGCAAAGGTACTCGTCGGGCGCCCGCATCGCCCTCACCCGGATAGGGTTTCTCAAGTCTTACGATCTAACGACACTACAAGCGCTTGTTATCTACCTGGTATGACGTCGACCTAAGCTTGCGTTGCAGGGGTTCGGTTTGCTAATGCGATTCTCAGGTTTCACTCCAGGGGCGGTACAATCGGCACGCGACCTGGATTTTAAACGGCGTTGTTATACGGATCGCCCAAAAGATGGGCCTTCACCATGACGGCGAAGTTCTTGGTCTGGGTCCTTTCGAGTCAGAGATGAGGAGACGGCTCTGGTGGCAGATCATCATGATAGATGCCAAATATGCGATGCTCACGGGACTCAGCCATTCGTTGCTTCCGAGGAACTGGGACATCAAGGAACCCAAGAACCTCAACGATGCCGACTTATTCCCGTCCGCCACAGAGCCATTCCAGGACCGCGAGGGCCCGACCGAGATGATCTTCTGCTTGATAAGCAACAGGATCGGGAAGTTCCTGGTCGAAACCCCGGGCTTCGAAGTCATGATTATGCTGGTCGAGTGCGGTGTACCGGAAAACGAAAGCTCCCAGATGCAAGAGTTTCGTCGAATGGTCGAGAAACTCGCCGCCGACCTCCTGGAAGTACTCGATAACTACTGCGATCCTTCTGCAGGGCCAGTACACGAGATGGCCGTCGAGATGAGGGCACAGATATTAAATAAACTTAACCAGTTGGTAACGCCACCCGACCATCCGGATTGGGAGGATGAGTTGCACGACTCGAAGGACCATGCCTTCAAGATGGCGCTCTCGGCACTAGAGCACGACGAGCACACCTACAAGGTCACCAAGGACAAAGGGTTCCTCTGGTTCTGGCAGATCCACTTCCAAGTCGACGTTTTCATCTATTTGGCGGGACAACTCTGCCACCGGACAGAAGGCAAGCTCGTGGAGCGGGCGTGGAAGCAAGTTGAAGTGGTCTATCAGTACAACTGTGGACTCCTGGATACGACGAACAAGGCGAACCAAACGCTGGCGCGATTTATCCTCAAGGCGTGGAGCAAAAGAGAAGAGGTCCTCCGCGGTCGACTGGGGCAGGCCCCCGAAGTGCCCGAGTACATAGAGAAGCTGCGGCGTGTCATGCCCACCGAAGACATGAAGGCTGAGCCGCTTCCGCCGCCGCATCTGGCCCCTGATCTCATGATCAGCGCGCAGGCGAACCCCCAAGATCCCCCTTTCGACCAGTTGCTGGGGAATTTCCTCGACGCATCATCCTTGGACTGGGACATGTTTGGCAACATGCCGTCCAATCAGCAAAACATGCCGCCCTTCAGATACGGCATGGGGCCATTTTGAAAGGGGGGCCGCAATGCTGCCAGTTCGATAATTTCCTCCTCTCAGCCTCCTCTCAAAACTCACGCCATAGATTTGACACCATGTAAACTTCGGCGGTGTGCTTTTAGAAGACATCTTCACTCTCGGCTTTGGGCGGCTCGTTGTGTACTATATAGGTAGGGAAGGACGGATGGGTAAGGGGGGTAAGAAGGGATAGAGTATCTACATAAGGCAGGGTGGCATCCCATGGGTGCTCGGTGCTCGGAAAAGCATCGTATTATCGGATTTATCAAACCCCCACAATTTAAATGTCACGGATCTTCTGCATGCAGCATAATGACGACGCCGTCGTGAGAGAAACTCGAGAGTCGAATCGAGTCGAGTGAGTCACAGGGGTCATGCCTCGTGGATCGCATTGGGCATGATACTCATAAAATGTGTTGCCATTTGCTCAACCTCATCCTGAGCTCTTCGTTGTGGGGACCTAGCTGGCGGCTAAGCCCTTCGGGGGTTGAAAAACGCGTGTCCGAGATCCTTCCCTCAAGGAGTCGGGGCAAAATTCTCAGATAAGCCCGGTCCTCGGCGAAGAAAGACACCGACCATGCTCCTTAATGACGTAGTCGGTACTCAATTTGAGCGGTCGGGCCCGAAAACGATTGGCTGGGAGTCCAAGGAGTACATAAACAAAGCACCGGGATTATGTACATTACAGAAGTACCTCGGGGCTGTAGGATGGATCCTTCTAAGTTCTAGATTCATTGCTACACCCGTCGGACGGACTTTAGGTTTGCTCCAGCCGGGCAAGAGGGCCGGGCACACTCATTCTGATACCCTGGCTCGCCTGGGTCCCTAACCAGGAGCTCTAGGTCTTGCAAGCAATTAACTTATAAGTACTGGGGGTCGTAAGCAAGCAAACATGGTCTTCGCCGCTGTTGAGAGGAACCTTGCGAGTTCCCGTCTCCTTCAACCTTTTCACCTGTGACTGCCTTACTTACTGTTAGTTCAACGACACTCACTAGTCTGAGGCCAGGACGGCTCTTCATTAAGGCAACCGGCAAAATGCTGTTCAAGAAAAAGGCGAGGAAGGAGGACACATCAATAAGCTCCCACCCTACTATTCCTTCTCGGGAAGGGCCAGTTATAGAAGATGGCACCGAGACAGATTTGAACGACGACTCCAAGGTGGAGGGCCTCGCGCCGGTAAAATCCACGGCAACAGAGGATATCAAATATCCTTCAGGCTTGAAGCTTGCCTTGCTGATGGTATCGACGTTTCTGAGCATGTTTTTGGTCGCTCTGGCAAGTATTATTATTATTATTATCATTGGCTTACATATAAACAAACCACCCCTGAAGTCGGTCGCATGAATTCGACTAACACAAACACCAGGACCGGCTGATCATCTCCACGGCGATCCCCCGCATTACTGATGATTTCCACTCGGTTACCGACATTGGCTGGTATGGCAGTGCCTACCTCCTCACCAACTGCGCCTTCCAGCTGTTCTTCGGCAAGCTCTATACCTTCTTCAGCGTCAAGGCAACCTTCCTGGCTGCCATCTTCCTGTTCGAAGCTGGATCTGCCATTTGCGGCGCGGCCCCGACCTCGGTGGCCTTCATCATCGGCAGAGCAATCGCCGGAATCGGCTCGGCTGGTATCATGTCCGGCGTCATTGTCGTCATCGTCTACGCGGTACCGTTGCACAAGCGGCCTTTGTATCAGGGACTCTTCGGTGCCGTCTTCGGTCTCTCATCCGTCATCGGGCCCCTTCTCGGAGGTGCCTTCACATCCAAGGTCAGCTGGCGCTGGTGCTTCTACATCAACTTGCCCTTCGGCGGCATCGCCATGGTCGTCATTTTCTTCCTGCTCCAGGTCCCGGACAGAGACACGACGAAGCTCCCTCTTGTGAAGAAGCTCCTGCAGCTTGACGGGCTTGGGACTGCGGCCCTGCTCCCTGGCACGGTCTGCCTGCTGTTGGCACTCCAGTGGGGCGGCATGACGCACCCCGTGAGTAGTTCATCCTTCTGTCGTTGCGTCGCACAGCTAACATGTCGCAGTGGCACGATGGTCGCATCATTGCCCTTCTGGTCCTGGCCGGTGTCCTCCTCATTTCCTTCGTCTTGGTCCAGATCTTCAAACCCGATACGGCTACCGTCCCGCCCCGTATTATTACGCAACGCAGCGTCCTCGCCGGCTTCTGGGCTACCCTATGCATCGGATCGCAAATGATGATCTTCGGTGAGTAGCTGTTTGCCCCCTCCTGCCGATCCTATGTGCATTAGCCCCCTCGTGCAGCCACACTAACGCTTCCCTCCCCCTAGTCTACTTCCTCCCCATCTGGTTCCAGGCCATCAAGGGTGTCTCAGCCATCGACAGCGGTATCCGTCTCCTTCCCATGATCCTCCCCATGGTCTTCGCGTCCATCATTACCGGCATCCTGACTGCCCGCATCGGGTACTACACCCCCTTCATGCTCGTGGGCAACTGCCTCATGGCCGTCGGCGCAGGGCTCCTCACCACGCTGGAGGTCGACACCGGCAAAGGGAAGTGGGTCGGCTACCAGATCCTATACGGCTTCGGGCTGGGCTCCATGTTCCAGGCGCCCAACCTCGCGGCCCAGACGGTCCTGCCCAACCGCGACGTGCCCGTGGGCACGTCGCTCATGTTCTTCAGCCAGCTCCTCGGCGGCGCCATCTTCATCTCGGTGGGGCAGAACGTGCTCAATACCCAGCTCCTCACCCGCCTCAGCGCGCTCCCGGGCTTCAACCCGGACCTGATCTCCGGCAACGGCGCGACGGGGCTGATCCAGCGCCTGCCGGTCGAGGTACGGGCGCAGGTGCTCACGGCGTACAACGAGGCCCTGAGGCGCGTGTTCCAGGTCGCCGTGGCCATGGCGTGCCTCGCCATCTTCGGCGGCCTCGCCATGGAGTGGCGCAGCGTCAAGAAGAACGTGCAGCCCAAGAACCGGTCGGCGGAGTCGGAGGCCGAGGACGGGAAGGCGGCTGCTGTGGATGGTGGGGCGCCGGCGGAGAAGGCTGCGTCTGTGTCCGAGGACAAGAGGGTGAACGCCGCGGATGAGGTGCAGGTTGATAAGAGTGCTTTGGAGAAGGAGCGGGCGAGTTAAACGGGGAGGGCTACTGGTGGAGCCCCCTCCTGTGGTCGGATATCTTGCTTTTATTGGTGTTTTCTTTGGTGATACCCTACTCTGATGGTTTGTCAATATTTAATCCTCCTGATCGGTATAAAAGATGATAGATAGACTCTCTGTATTTCCCTGTATATTATGGCATACAAGGCATGGTGTAATGAGAACCTTTTGTAACTTAGTGCCAGGCAACATGCGATTTTCCAAACAGGTATTGATTAGATTTCTGTGTATATAAGAGAGCTCAGTCGTAAGGTCTCCTGATTTACAAATCCGACTCATTCCAGCATATGCAGGGCTCTCAGTACAACCGCCGCCCCTATTTCAATCTCCAAGACCAAGTAGCATTAGTGAATGAACCTGACGAGAGATGAACCCCCAGATAATTTGAAATTCATGTATCCATCACCAAGATCGTGCCAGGGATACAAAGTATGCCCTCTGTGCCACCAATTCGAGAAGAGCTTACTTCTTCTGCTCTTGCTTTCCTCTACTGCTGCATGATAAATATGTGTCGCACCTAGGTAGTATTACTGTACTGATCTGTATGCCGCCCGCAGCCAAGAGCCCCACTTCAGCCTCAATCGCCCTGCCGCAGTGCCACTGCAGGCGCCACTCAAAACTTTTGAACGCTACTACAGGCTCGATCATCAATATCAACATCTTACCCTCACCCCCAAACCGTAAACCACCACCACAACCACCACAACCCCCGCCACGATGCCTCCAAAACGCATGACAGCCAACCCCATCAAGCCGGCGCGCTACCGCGCCGGCAAGCCGATGGCGCCCGAGTCATCCTCGTCCGAGTCGGAAGACGGCGGCAGCGACGACGAGCAGCAGAAGCGGCCCGCCGCCCCAGCGCGCAAGATCGCCCCGCCGCCTAAGGCGCCCAGCGCGGGCAGGATCATCAGTACCGGCGCCGGCGGGAAGAGGCTCGGCTACGGGGCCGAGGAGGAGGCGCGCCGGGCCGCGGCGGCGAGGGCGCTGGCCGAGGCGGAGAGGAAGGCGAGGGAGGAGGGGTTTGTTACGGAGGATGAGGATGAGGAGGACGAGGACGACGAGAGGGAGCAGAAAGGTGCGGCTGCTGAGAGTGGTAGCTCTGAGGAGGAGGGTTCTGAGGAGGAAGATGAAGAGGATGACGACTCGAGCAGCGAGGAGGAGACCCCGCGGCGGTTGATGATGCGGCCGAAATTCATCCGCAAGAGCGACCGTGACGGCGCAAACGAAACCCCGGCCGGCGGAGCAGCGCCCGACGAGGCGGAGGCGGCGGCGGCGGCGGCGGCGGCCGAGGAGGCGCGCAGGAAGGCGGCGGCCGACGAGCTGGTCGAGGAGCAGATCAAGAAGGACCTCGCGGCGCGGCGGGCGGGCAAAAAGCACTGGGACGACGACGAGGACCCGGAGGACGACGTGGACGACGAGGACGACGTGGACCCCGAGGCCGAGCGCGCGGCGTGGAAGCTGCGGGAGCTGAAGCGGATCCGGCGCGACAGGGAGGCCATCGAGGAGCGCGAGCGCGAGCGCGAGGAGGTCGAGCGGCGGCGAAACCTGACCGAGGACGAGCGGCGCGCCGAGGACGAGGCCTTCCTGGCGGGCCAGAGGGAGGAGAAGGAAGGCCGGGGGAAGATGGGCTTCATGCAGAAGTACTTCCACAAGGGCGCCTTCTACCAGGACGAGGCCAAGGCGGAGGGGCTCGACAAGCGGGACATCATGGGCATGAAGTTCGCCGACGAGATCCAGAACCGCGAGCTCCTGCCCAAGGCCCTGCAGCTGCGGGACATGACGAAGCTGGGGAGGAAGGGCGCGAGCAAGTACAAGGACCTGAAGAGCGAGGACACGGGCCGCTGGGGGGAGCTGGACGACGGGCGCTCCGGGCGGTCGGGCTACGACCGTTTCGGAGACGAAAGATTTCAGCCCGATCGGGATCGGGACTGGAATAGGGACCGGGGCGGAGACGGCGCAAAGGGCGCGAATGCCATCCCGTTGGGAGATCGGAAGCCTGTCCCCGGAGCTCCCGAGGGCCCGAGGAATGACAGATTTCGGGGCGAGGACAGGCACCGTTACCGTGACCGTGAGGGGGACCGTGACAGTGACAGGAGGTCGAGATCACCCCGGAACAACCACCGAGAAGGCGACCGAGACCGTGAGCGAGACGAGTATCGGGATCGGCGGAAAAGGGAGTCCTCACGGGAGCGGGATCGTCACGAGGGTGATAAGCGTCGGCGGGTAGACGCCAGATAAATGGTATCATGAACCGCATACCCTAAGCCCCAAGCACTATTGTAGTAAAATACCAAGCCTTGATACCCGACTCCCCCGAAGTCCACGTCACCATTGTCATATACATACATGTACATCGTAAACCAGAGGCTCAGATCCTCGTAATCTCGACCCTTGCCCTCCCAAATACGTTGTGTCCCATCATGCCTCCACTACTCAAGCTTTGATCGGTCAGTGACGGGGCCTTCAGGATCATCCGGGCGTAGGTGCCAGCCCCCCGTCGCTTGGACAGGTATCCGGGGTTGATGACCAACACGCTTTCCACGACCTGTTTGAAGACATCATATCAGCAAAACCGACTCGCGGGCCCCTTCTTTTTTAAAATCACGGCCTTCTTACCTTTGCAAAGGGCGGTAGCGAGCTCGGCACGACAAGCACATCCGGTCGAACATTTACCATCTCGCCGAGCTTCAGATAGCTCGCGTCGACCGCAGCACCGGCGGGGATCCCGTCCGGGGTGCCGACCTTGGGCAGCTTCTGCCGGTCTGCGGGCGGGAAGAGGGGGAAGAAGTGGCCCTGCTCGATGAGGTAGCGGCTGAGGCGCGACAGCAGGGCCGGGTCGGCGGGGCGGCCGCCGACGAGCTCCTCGTGGCGCAGCTCGAACAGGGCGTCCTGGCTGCTGATGCCCATGACCATCTCGTTGATGCTCAGCGTCATGGGGTTGCCGATGACCTTGGCCGTCTTGGGCAGGCCGAGGTCCTTGCGCGGGAAGCTGTCCTGCGGCCAGGAGACGTGCTTGTCGATGACGTCGCGGACGGACGGGATGAGCAGGATGGTGATGTGCGGGTTGGAGGCGACGAGGCGGTTAAGGGCGGGAGAGATCATGTATTTGAAGACGGTCGACATGGTTGCCGTGTCGGGGTCCACGACGGCTTCGTCTGGGAGGTCGAAGTCGCCAGTGGCAATGAGGGGATGGTTCATGTCGATGAAGGGTCCCGTCAAGATGAGAGCGTCGGCGTATATGTCCGCTGCTCGGGTACAGAGGGCATGAAGCGGTTCGAAATCTAAGTTGTCATCTGCACTATAGGGGCCGGAAGCAAACATGACATTCAGGGGTAATGGCTCTGAATCGGAATCCATGACATCGGGACCACCACGGAGTCGCTCCCGATGGGCTTCGAGAGCGGACGGGGTGGATGCTGCGTTTGGCAAAGGCGGAATAGGGAGTACCTCTCTCACCATGAATTCGCGACCAGACGCATTGCTGCCCTTCAGAGCAACAATCTGTCCGGGAAAGAATTGGTACCTGCCCTTGAGCTGCTCCAGGTTCAACGGTATGCGGAGTCCACCGCCCGTTCGCCTCGATGTTTCCAGTACCAGAGATGCTGCGTTAAGCCTCCCTTCGGCCGAGTCTGAGGCTACCCGACCAAGGGCAACTACGTCGCTCGTGCTCTGACTTGCAGCGCTGCCGAACTCTGATTCATCCACCTTGTGATGCTCCATGACCGGCTTCATGAAGTCGTCTATCCGGTCATCGAGGATCTCGGAAGCTTCACTCAACTTCATGGCCAAGGTCTTGTATCCCAGCTTCTTCTGGTCGGAGGCAGCGGTGAGTTTGATTCGAGACTCGCCGAATGGGGCAATGGGCGGCTCCGCGGCCGGAAGGTGATCGTTGAGGACTTCGATAATCTCGCCGGGGGTTTGGCGGTCATTGAAAGACGACGGGCTAGGATGATGAGAAACCAAGGCATTTGAGGTCACGGGGAAGCGACTTACGGAAGAACGCCGAGGGAGTTGAGATGGTCTTCCAACCTGGAAGGCGACTTATGATCTGGCGAGCTGCCAGGATGTTCACCCTTGACCCTCGAGATCGAAGGCGTGTCTAATTGCCTCTTCTTCGCCGACGCCACCTTGTTGAGCTTCCCTGATCCGGGGGTGTTCGGGACGAGCCCGTCCAACATGCCAAAGACGTCGCCATTCTTGGCAGCCGACGCTCGTGGGGTTGCGCCAATGCGCTTTTCGGGCTTGATGTACGCCTGGGATCGATTGCTGCGCTCAAGCGCACTTTGGAGGTCCTGTTTGAAAGCGCGCAACGTGTCTATTGTAACATTCATGCCATCCATGTCCAGCTTGATCGAGTACGACTCGAACTTGAAGAACAGATCCTGCGGGGAGAGCTGGTGAAGCCGCATGATAGACTGGAGCTCAGCAAGAACATCGGGCTCCAACTCTTTCCCTCCGGTCCCAAAGCGCTCGTTCAACTCTTCCACCACCGGATCGGACATTGTGATATCGTTGGAGGTCCTGGGGCCGTGTCGACGCTGGTCAATTGGTCATAAAGACGGTGACAATCACTGATTTGGGCGGGGTAGTGAGGCAGTGAAAACTAAAGCCAATATGGAATATCGGTCCTTTGGTTTGGAGACGCGACGTGACGCGATTTGGTCGCGTTAAGTGGTTCCCGGTTTCCCCTGTCTTTGGTAAGCTCGGTACCTGCCGAGCCTTCAAGGGTCCCTGCTTTCGCAGGGGTTAACCCCTGGAACGGAGAACAGCCCGATATTGCCGGCCGGGGACATCGAATTATCAAAGTTTAGATTGCTAACTTTACCGGGCACCTTTCAACAATCAATATCCGTACTTCCTAAAAAGCCCCGTGGAATAATCTGAACTTTCCTGAGCTGTGGAGTTCATAGAGTCCCTATCTTGATCTGCAGCCCAAATCTACATCTTTGGCAAATTGTGGCTGACACTAAAACGCCTCGTGTACTCCCTCCTTTATAACTGAGCGGTGTGATTAAATCAAACCTCCCATCCTAAGCTCTCGACAAATCTCAAGCGAAGAGTCAAATAGGAATGGCAACTACTCTGGCTGCCCAATGCAGCACTGCTGAGGCAGACTCCACCATCCAGGAGAAACCAACGGGCCCGGTTATGGTCCCTCTTGCTGCTCCGACATCGACCAGCCGACCGAAGGAACGCGCCCCGTTGACCGCAGATCAGGAGGCCAAATATGACTGGCTTCTGGAGCAGGCCAGAGGCTGGAAGGCGGTCTCCTCAGACAAGGGGAAAGGCGGGCCACTTGCAGACAATGAGCGGATGTGGCTGACTCGCGAGTGCCTCCTCCGCTATCTCCGGGCTACGAAATGGAACCAGAAAGACGCAGAGAAACGGTTGCTGGCCACCCTCGCTTGGCGGAGAGAGTACGGCGTCGAGGAGCTCACCCCGGAGCACATCTCGCCGGAGAACGAGACGGGGAAACAGATCATTCTCGGCTACGACAAGGAGGGCCGCGTCTGCCACTATCTCAACCCGGGCCGCCAAAACACAAACGTCTCTCCCCGCCAGGTCCAGCATCTGGTCTTCATGGTCGAGCGCGTCCTCGACCTCATGCCCCCGCAGCAGGAGACCTTGGCCCTGCTTATCAACTTCAAGGAGGGCAAGAGCAGATCCAACACGGCTCCGGGCATAGGCCAGGGACGAGAGGTCCTGAACATTCTCCAGACTCACTACCCCGAAAGACTAGGCAAAGCCTTGATTATCAACGGTGCGTAGATTAGGGATAGTTCTAGAGACCAGAACGCTAACTAGCTCAGTTCCTTGGGTCGTCTGGGGTTTCTTCAAGCTGATCACGCCCTTCATCGATCCATTGACCCGCGAGAAGCTGAAGTTCAACGAGGACATGCGCCAGTATGTTCCAGAGGAACAGCTATGGACGGAATTCAATGGCGGTCTGGACTTTGAGTATGACCACTCGGTCTATTGGCCGGCGCTGCAGAAGCTATGTGGCGAGAGACGCGAGGAGCAGAGGCGACGATGGGTCGCCGGCGGTAAGCTCATTGGAGAGCACGAAGCTTACCTCGGTGGCCACTCACCGACCGGCGCCGCCGGGGTGCCTCCTAGCAATGCCGAGGACGAGGTGGAGGCTCCCGACTCTGCGGGCGAGGTATCGGCACCTGCCGATGCGGCCAAAGACAAGCCCGAGCAGGCAGCCACGGAAAGTGAAAGAAATAGGTAGCTGAAGTGTTCCGGTTGGGGAGGGGAGGGAAGAGGAGTGAAACTAAGCTTTGCTATTGATGGCAAATGCACTCTTAATCAGATGTAATTAGCCCCCGCTGTGCTCCTAACTGAAGCACCATGTGGGCGGGATGCAATGGAACCGACCTTCCAGACTAATATACCTTAGCCATACACCACACCGATTTTCCGGGTCTTGTCATTGCCAGTATCCCGAGTCATGACATCCTACTTCGCCGGCACTATGAATGGACTTCTGCCTTGGCCTCGAGAGTCGCGACATTGGCTTTTCGCCCGACAGCTTTAAGGCGAGATCTCAAGCACCAAGATCTAGTCGGTACGCGGCCGTTTGTTATCCCCGTCCTCACTCACTCCTTGCCCATTGGCATCATCAGCATCTGCTTCTTCCCTCTCATGGACCCTACCAGCACCCTCTCCGAGTTCACCATTTACCCCGCCCCCTTCGCCAATCCAGTTGCCCTCTCCGTCGAAGTACTCGTGTACATTCTCTGCCGTGATCCATCCCGAGCTACCCGGCAAGGGTGGCGGCAGGCCACCATCAGACGATCCAACAAACACGCCTGAAAAGCCTTCTACGGCGTGGTGATCTCCCTCGAAGACAATTCTGTCTTCTCCGTCCTCGTCTTCCGAGTCATCGACAGGGTCCGGATGAAGGTTCGAACAGTCGGATATCGCTCCAAAAAGCTTCGACGTCTCTGTCTGAGGGTCTACATCGCTATCCGTTGCTGTTGCTGCTGGTTCTTGCCTTGCTGGCGGGACGATGGTCAGCTCGAGAGTATCGAAGGTCTCGTCATCGCCGGCGCCATCGGAGAAGTCGAGCTGAAGATAGACGGATTGGTAGCTCTGATCGCCGGAGCCAAGGTTCTTGATCGCATGGAGGGTGATGGATTGGTACGGGATCGCTATGCCCGACTCGCTATTCGGGCAGAATATGGTAAAAGTCCTGGATCCAGGTTAGGTGACGAAGGGAGGGATTGCGCAACCAGGGGCTTCCAAACTCGGAGGTAACAAATAGGTCTACAGCCTGTTCCACCAGGTCCTCAGACGCCCCGTTTAACACGCTTGACTCTGGGCCTGTGGGCTCCGAAGCGAGGTCTGCTGGGAAGAAGGGGAGGTTGCCCCTTTGTGATTTTGGGATCCAAGCTTTCGCGCCAATCGCATGGTAATGAAGCACTGGATTTCCGCCGTGAAAAGTCTCGGGCGTTTGAGACTGATATTCCGAAAGGGGGGTGTAGTCTGCCACAGAAGGCGGCGACCGGATCGTCGTCGGCATCATCTTGAAAGGGCGAATCTCTGGACTTGTTGTTGATGTCACCTGCAAGTGGGATGTTCTCCAAAAGCTCCAAAAGCAAAATCCAGGTGGGGCCTTTGACGAGGTAACTGCTATGGAGCTTATCGCTTATCGCTTTGTCCTGGCCACCCCGACCACATCCAGCAGGCCCAAAAAAAAAACTCCTGCAAAAAGACCACAAGAAAAAAAACAATGCGTCGGCCGGGAATCGAACCCGGGGCCCACGCATATTGGCTTGCCTATGGCAAGCGTGGATTTTACCACTAAACCACCGACGCTGTTAAATGGCAGAGCCCCTAATTTGGTACCTACATAAGAAAACCTCTCTCTCCCTGAAAATTCCCGTGAGAAACGAGTTACGCCCAAGATTGTACCTATTCCACCTCCACGCAGACAATAAGCATACAAGTTTTCTAAAATGCCATTTGTGCCATCGGCTATGCATATAGGCATAGATAAACCTAGCTTAGACACGTGACGCTTCTTTGTCCACTGAGGCTCTACAAGACACTAGTCCCAATTTGGAAGTAAACAAAATTTGCTCTATAGTGCTATATATGCGCTCGATGAAACATACAGCGTCGGTGGTTTAGTGGTAAAATCCACGCTTGCCATAGGCAAGCCAATATGCGTGGGCCCCGGGTTCGATTCCCGGCCGACGCATTGCTTTTTTTCCTTTTTGCCTGTTCCCCCTTCCCTTCCTTTTTTTCCTTTTTTTCTTCCATTGATTGATCCGTTTGGAATTTGTCAAGTGTCAGCAAATGCAATCTCTGCGTCAAGATCAGTGTAACAGTAGGACTAGATGTTGCCACTACGATATTCGCGGCTGGGAGACTTCGTTTTACCCTGTTTCTAAAGGATCGTTCGTAAAGGCGCTTCGTATATTAGCCAGTGTGGAACTACTTTGCCATTGATTGAATTTTCGCAACCGAACTGGAAGAAAATAGAAGAACAATAGAGAGGGATATCTAGGACGAGGGCATGCTATATTTATCTTGCAGTTGATATCCCGGGTGACCACGGGAGTCCGGCCGGGGAACATGGAAAATCGGGGCTATGGAGGGGTTGGTGGGTCCACAGAACCCGGAGGCCCGAAGTTTGAATTGTCAGTCGAACTGTATCCGTCTTTCTCAACGACCCTATCACCCCTATCAACTATCAACGCTCAACGCTGCCAAAATGCATGACAATTGTAAGCTGGCCCCCTACTCACAATATCTAATATCCCGCTTGCTAACTAACTAATACTAGACTCTCACCCGCTCCTTGAACAGGTGCCCCTCACCGTCTCCCCCTTTATCAACCTCCCCACAGCCACGACCCTCCCATACACATACAAGACCATGCCGTCGACCCTCCCGCCATCCACAACCGGCATCACCTCCACATCAGCTGGCCCGGGTGCCGACAGCAGCGGTAGCGGCGTGCACCCGTCCGCGGGCCCGACGCCGAGCAACAAAGCCAAGTACGTCATCTCGGCGTCGGGCCACGCCGCGCACCCAGACGACATCGTCGCGTCGTGCCGGGCGCTGCAGGCGCACGTGGCGCGCCTGCAGGCCGACGCCGAGGCCGAACTGCGGGCCCTCGACGCGCGCATCCGCGCCCGCGACCTGGCGGAAAGGCGGCGCGTCGCCCCGGGCTGGCTGGACAGCGAGGCGCGACTGCTCGAGCCGGAGAGGAAGGCCAGCGCGGCGGAGGAGCTGCCTCCCGCTACCGAGGCCGGGGCTGGGGATTTCGGCGGGCCGCCTGGTTATGCCGGGGGTGGGCAGCTGTTTGCGGGGCAGCATGTCTGGGGGTCTGGTCATGGGCCTGGAGGGGAGAGCGAGATGGCGGTTCCGGATGAGGGGGAGCAGCTGGATAGGGTTTTTGGGGGCTTGGCGCTAGGGAAGTAGATCACGGCAGGATATCGAGGAGACCATGCTTGTTTTGGGAGTGGGCATCTGAGGACTCTCGGCGTTGGCTTGATATTTGTTTGCATTTCTTGGTGTGCGGGATATCCATTCCATGGACTCGAACGGCGCAGGGACGGCCACAGGCAGAGAGAGGCCCTCGATTCCAAACATGTGACACACCATATGGGAGAATGGCAGGACCTAGACAATACACTAGAGACGGACGGCCGGCTTGAATCAGCCACGGGTTCGAGCTACCGAAGCTGGGATCGAGGTGCCGGATTCTTGCATTTGAAGCTTCGGCAGCCGAATAGGCAATTACATCTACATCCTAATTCGCGCTTACCTTCCACTAGATCTATCCCAGTTATAGAGGCTTGAGAATTGGCATTGATCAAATTGATACCTTTGCACATGGAAATTCTGCCCATCAAATCCTCCTTAAAATCTAAGTGCTGGTAGATAGGTAAGTATATTGCACTATCAATATCTGGTGTTGCCCAAGGACAGTGGCCCCCAGTGACTGCTGCCCGCGTCAGGTACATGTACCTACCTAGGTACCTAGACTGTGCTAGGTTCCATGCATTGCTGGGTTAGGTGTTCGAGACAGCCTTCTGCCACGGCCCTTCTATTGGTCACAGCAGGGGTAGTGAAGATAAATGGCCTGTGCACTCCCAGCTTCCCTCCAAACAGATCCACCAAACAGGTCCAGCCTCGTAATCCATCCTCCAGCTCCAGGCATTCAACAACAATCTTGTGCGCTTGTTAGGTGCCGCTGTGGAGGCTTCTCGAGGAGGATTGGTTAAGGAAAGGACTCATTCCTGCTTCCACCTACACAGCATGCACACATGCCTATGCCCGAATATTTCGTCTCTGCCTCATGCCGATGACTGACGGACCTTCGAAATCATCCCGACGGCGGAAGAAGGACAAATCCTCCTCGCGCCGTAAGAGCAAACAAAAACCCAAAGTTGAGGACGAACTCTATGCCATTAAGGACATAATAGACGAAAAGTACGAGAGAGGGAGAGTCTGGTATAGGATCGACTGGGAAGACGACCCAAACACGGGCGAACAGTTTGACCCCTCCTGGGTATTTATTCCTTTTTATTCTTGCCTGCTAGACAGCACACTGAATGCCTCGTATTTAGGAGCCTGCAGAGAACGCAACTGAAGACGCCATTGCTGCTTGGGAAAAGGCAAAGGGTGAACGTGCTGCAGCTGAGCACACACACGAAGCTCACACCCCGAGTCTCGACACGGACAGCCAGCCTGTGCTTCCGCCCAACGAGAGAACAAAGAATTTCAAGCGTCGACGGGCAGACTCGGGACTTAGCAGCACAGGCGCCAGCCCAGGTGGCAGCCCACAGAAGAAAAGGCGACTTGAGCAACTGACCGCTGGCCCGGGTATTGAAGATACTGGCTTGGAAGAGGAGTCGACCTGGAGCTTTGCGGAACCACTGCCCCAGAAAAGAGGCACATTGGTAGTTGGCGTACCTGCTCGACCGCACTTCGATCCAGCCGAGTACATTCCTGTAGGCCCGTCTTCGAGCTCTCAGAATACCTCCCCTCCCCACCCTCTCCCAAACAGGGATACTGCTCAACGGGAAGCAGAAGTAAGCCAACGGACGATTCCCGATTCACAAGACTTTCCCGAGTCAATTCCATCCCATATAACTGCTACCAGCGGGCTGGTGAGAGATAGCGAGTCGCTCCGAGACTCAGCCATTGGGCCCTCGGACTCTCAATCTCTTCACTCAACCCATCCGGGGGATCGCCAGGACCATACTTCAGAAAACCGTGTCGCAGTTCCTATAGCCACGACAACCACAAGTCAGGAAGCCTCCGAGAAGAGCTCTAAGCCAGCTACCAGCCAAGGGCAATCAGAGCTTTCCGGGGAACCCATCCCCTCGCGTCAGCCAGACAGCCCTCTCCACGACACCCCATCCTTCCAGTCTACCTCTACGAGTGGTCGGGCGGTCCTTGCGGACAGCAATCTTGGCGGAGGCTCAACCGTACCTCCTGAATTTCCGGCGGACACACCATCGCATCATTTGGGCCGTGACCATTCTCCTCCACCTGGGAATTTCCTGTCGCAACCCGACTTTGGCCTGGAAGTCCCGACGTTAGAGAGCTCCTTGCCCAGGCCTTCTGACCGAACCGCAAGCGAGATAACTTCGAGTGGGAATGCAAGTGGAAAGAACCTACTCCTTGGTACTCACGTCAGCCGAAGCGTTATCACAGACACTTCGCCTCATTCTGCCCAAGTCGTACGACCTCTCAGCAGCAACCCTGGAGACATCCGGACCCAAAGCGACGACCAGATCAGTATTGGCGACAACGAGGACCAAGCCGCCGCGGCCACAGAGCATAGCGTGTCTACTGAGCTACCAGACCCTCAGAGTGCCGGCCACCCTTTGTCTAGACTGAACGGAGATATCCCAACTTCAAGTTCCAACATTAACAACCACGAGCCCGCTCCACCTAGTGTAGCAAGAAGCGATCACGGCCCCCCATCGGACCAAGAGGTTATCGCTCAGATTGTTGACCTCGAAGAAGGTTCAGCAGGGCAAGAGTCACAGGCTTCCCCAAGCCCCCTTTCCCGGATCCATTCGCCAAGCACCCCGCCAGCCCGGAACTCGGACAAGTTCTCCGCGTCGCGCCCGCGCCCATCAACCCCTTCGCCACCCGATATGGATCGCTCCTCGCGTGATGCTAGTACCCCGCTCTCGGCGGTCGAGCGATTCAGGAAGCTGCAAGCCGAGGTATTCGGTCAATCCCCTGCGCAATCGTCTGACTCGACTTCCTCCCGGGAGACTGGCACAGGTAGCTCCCAATTCTCACTCTCGCCGGCCGCGCAACCTCAACAGGCTGGGGCATCGAATGTAGTCGCGCCTTCAAGTGGACAGTACACCGCGACAGGTGATTTGGCTGCTAGTCCAGCGCTGCATCCCACGTCCGCCATTGGAGATACTCCAAGCAACGCTCAGTCCCCTCATGTCCAGTATACTCTACCCCATCTCCGAGCCAATTTAGTTGATCGTCATCAGAATGAGGCCATAGTGCCGGCAACTGTTGCTCCCTTGGACCTGGCGCCGGCAGCTGAACCATCGACTATCCAAGATATTGTGGTGCCTGAGGCGACTAGTCATGCCCTATTCGAGGCCAGCACCAGTGAGGAAACCGCGGATGATGTGCTGCCTGGGATAGAGTCGCAGCAGTCTCCCACCGAAATGGAAGACGACTCGTTTCTTGCTGCTGTCGTGAGACCCGTCACCGCTGGCTCCAACGGATATATTGTTACCCTGCCGATGCTAGCCAGCACTCGCGCTCAGTACCTCAAGGCAATCCACGCCAACAAGTCTTCGATGTTGGCATATGGCGATTTCTTCACCACGGACAACGCCAAGATTCCCGACGGTGCCCTTATCTCCACGATGGATTCGATATTCCAGCACCTGTCTGACCTTTGCGACATGCCTGCTTTTGCCGAGAGTCTTCCCGAAATGACGCCCGACGGTAAGAAGAAGCATGCAACTGGCACCAACAGCAAATTCTCGTTTGTCTACGAACTGCTGGAGCAGCTGCAGGACTTGGATACCCGAGTTCTTCTTGTCGCCAGGCCGGGCCGCGTCCTTGAATTCATCGAAGCCGTCGTGGCCACGTCGGGTTTCAGCTATCATCATCTGGGTCAGGGGACTGCTGCTAGCGGCGACTCCGAGAAGCTCGCCGTTATCCTCGCCAGTTCAGACCAAGATCTCACCGGAATCCAGCCAGGAGTTGACGTTGTCATCCTTTTTGACAGCTCTGCTAGGTCTGTAGATCTTCCAGAGTCACTGGCTCGCGACGGGATGGCTCATCCAATCGTCCTATCCCTTGTCGTAACGTGCTCGATTGAACACATCGACCTGCGGCTCTCAGAGAACATGGATCCGCTCTCGAGAAGGAATGCCGTGAACTTCGCATTGGTGGCATCGCAAGAGCTTATCAGAGACCCTAAGCGTTCGGGTTTCATGGAACCGCATGAGGTGGCGCTGCATTTTGCCGAGTTCATCAGAGACCCGGACGCAGACCTAGAATGGGAGCCGCAGGGCATCCCAGATGACTTGTTCGACTTCTACCTGAGCTCCCAAGTTCCGCCAAGGGAGCCACTGGGCGATAGCGCCGGACTGGGAGACGATTCGGCAAGATCAAAGAGTCGCAAGCGTCTAATCGTAGGTGATCCGAGGCCCACTGAGAGGGTAGGCAACCCGCTAATACATACTCCCCTCCAGCAGGATGACGTCGAGGAAGAAACACCCAAGCGGGCCAGAATAGCCGGGACCCAAGAACCGGCGGCAAACCGGACGCCGCCCGCGATGAGCGATCTACTAAAGAAGCTCCTCGCGACCCGTGGTCCTAATAGCAAGGTCTTGGAGCCGACGGTCGAGGTATCGGTGTCGCAACTCGAGTCGTTGGCTTCAAAGGTGAGTTTCAGCATTCGGAGGCCGCCTTGTCGGTTACTGACCGAGATAGATTGCGCTGCTGTCGAGCCGCCTGAGAGATAAGGGCGTCATCGAGACAAAATTAGGAGAACACGTCAAGAGCCTCGAGACGCAGGTCAAATCCCACGAGAAATCCATCAGAGACATCCAACCCAAGTATATGGAGGCTCTCCGGGATAGAGGCGTGTATGAAGTGGAGCAAATCAAGGCCCTTGAAATGGCGGCCAAGATGGCACAGCAACTCGAGACAAGCAAGGCGGAGGACCTGCGCGTCAAGGAGCAGAATATCCTCCTCGAAACAAAGCTTGCCGAGGCTACTACTGCAGTGCTTCGCGGGTCCTCAGACGCCGAGATTTCGAGCCTAGCCTCCTCCTCTGCAAGGGAGCTACAGGAAGCGAAAGCCAAGATCGAGACCCTGGAGAAGAAGTTGGCCACCATCCAAAAGGACATGGACTACAGCCGCGAGGCCTACCAGAGAGCCTCGACCTCGGCCAGCGAACTCGGGCTCGAGAACAGCGAGCTCAAGGAGCGGATCAAGGAGCTGGAGCGTATGGCGGCGGACAACCTGGCCAGGATCCAGCAGATCAATGCCCAGAACGAGAGCCAGGAGTACCAGCGGCAGTGGGAGGAGAGCCGGGCCATCCTCAGGGACAGGGAGCGTGAGCTCGACCGAGTCAGGGAGGAGCTCCGGCAGCTCAAGAGCGGGCGGCGCGAGACCAGGCACCCGAGCGTCCCTCGTAGTCCGAGGACGGGGGTCATGAGCCCGCGCGTGGTCGGCCGGGGAGCGGGCGGCGGCGCCAGTAGCAGAGGCACGAGCCCGGCTGCCTCGGGCGGCATGGATGGCAGCCCGGTGGCCGGTATGACATTCTTCAACCAGGCGCCGGGCAATGGCCGGTGGGGCCACTTGAGAGACTGAGGAGGTTCTAGAGCGAGTGCAAACGTGACCCGTGACCGAGTTTGATTTGCTTTGTCATTGCTGGCAGCTAGCCCTAGCTGACTAGGGAGCTTACCTTCGAACGCATTTATTCATGGCTCGGATAAGGAATAGGGGCTTCGACATCACTTCGACAACCTATTATATCATGTCATCGGAAATGGCAGGGGATTTGCTATTATTGGTGCCTTTTAAGGGCTTGTTGTTTCACTATGGTGGAAAAGAGGCTTGCTAGTGAGGTTGGTAGAGTGCAATCATATGTCCTCGACACTTTTGTCTCTTGTTCCTTTCCGAAGGATTGGACTCCTCCGGTTCGCCTCTCGGTATATATTGTACTTGATTTGGCATGACTGACACAGGAGACCCTGATCCGAGCCGAAACGTGGTAGAGAAGGAGCGGTTATGATCAAGCATCTCTAGGCTGATACCGTGCATTCATGTTAGGCATTTTCTCGGTTGTCAACATAAACACATTGGTATGACAGATTTTGGTCAAAGTGAGTTCAACGTCTTAAGGAAATTGGATTATGCTCTGCTCCCCTCTTACAAGACGACTGTGGCCATAAGTGAACACGCATCGGTTGCGACCCACCTCCTTCCATTGAGCGTTCAACTTTGGCCTCAGGGCCTCCTCTCTTCTTTTCAGGTCTACTAAACATATACAGATTGCCCTCGGATGGGGCTGGGATATCCAACCATTCTCCAGGATCCCGGAGCGGGATTGTCGGATCGAACTTGGACGAGCTCAGCGTACCCAGGCCAGGCCCTCTAGTTGGTCTCCTCGGGGTACAGATCCTCCTTCAGCGTGATGCCCATCTCTTCCCGAAGGGGCTTCAGCTCGTCGAGATACTGCTGGTACTGGCCCTTATTCTCAACCTTTGCCTGGATACCTGCATGCCAAATTTGGTCAGTCTGCACAAGCCTGAATTTGTTCTGCCATATATATCCCGCAAGACTCGTCAAGGGGGAGGGGCTTCTTACCCTCGAAGATCCGGACAGCGGTGGGGAAGTCGTTGACACGTCGTGCAGCTTTCAGGGCGGCGACGACGACCGAGGCGGAAGGTACGAGATCGTAGGCGAAGGCGTTGTTGAGGTTGCGCTGGGGAATTGGGGGAATATCGTGATCAGCTAATTGTGTCCCCACCGCAAGCTTCGGCACCAAATGGAGGTCCTTACCTGGAGCTCGAAAACATCCTGGACGCCCTCGAATTCCTTCTCGTATCTACGAGAACCCGCATATCAGCAATTGAATCTCCAGGCAAGCTTGCCTTGCCGCATTGAGCATCGGGGTCGCCTGGATCCATCCGCTGATGCGTATCACGTCATGACATCTGGCGGGTGAACGGAGGGACCCCCGGTGCCTCCCAGCAGCTGGTGGGGAAAAAGAAAGCTGTCCCTGCTCACCTGGCCGTGAACTCCTCAAATGTCTCCTCCTGGTGTTCTGAGCGCAGGCAGGTGCCGGTGCTGAAGCTGTTGTAGGAGGACGGGAGGGCGAGGAGGCTCGGGATGACGAGACCAGCTCGGGCTGCCAGCGACTGCTGGCGGGCGACGACGTTTGAGCGGAAGAAGGTGCTCGGGGAGCCGCGAGCGGCAACACGGAGGAGAGAGGCGGACATTTGGGGAGAAAGAGCTGCTGCAATTGAGGTTCGCGAGACGAGTTGGGGAGGGAAAGTACAGATGGGTGGGTATCGGGATCGAATGATCTTTCGGCTACGCTTTTTCGCTTCTGGCTGGTGTTTTCGCTCCCTGAGGCACAAGCTTTGCCTGAGGCATTATTTCGCAAGGAAGATTATTGGGTGACCCACGTGTGGAGCTGTGGCTCGCCAACGCAACCGCACCAGCCACATTTTCAGGAGCTAACCATTGAAAATCCATCGGTAAGTCAGCAAACGGCTTTATCCTGATTTCCCATCTGATCTAATCTCCCAAAATCTGTGCAAGCAATTGGAAGAGTACATTGCAGCTGGGAAGGTCCATTGGCACTGGGCTGTGATGTAAACAGTTTCTTAACATGAATATGCATGATACAGCTCTAAATACCTGCTCCCTGGAGGCAGAAATGGACATTTGTTGTCCGAGGCATTCATTGTATTCAGAGCAAGGAGCCTCGGCGGCTCATTGTAATATCCTATCTGTGCGGTTCATTGGCTACAAAAATGCACATGCTGTTGCAGGCATGTGTTAGTGCCACCTTAGGTAACTACCTAACTCCTTTTTGTCAATATTTTCCCGGCAGCCATTCCAGCTTTAAGCTACCGCCAGTCGCCCATCTCAGCCGACCCTTTCAACTCTCCCCGTCATCACCTTCTCCAAACCGAACCTAGGCGCGTACCTGGGCTCCTTTTTTTGGCCATTGTTCCTTTCTTGTCTCTCATTCAGTCCCGTCTCTTTCTTTCCTTGGCGGCGATCTGTCTAGCTTGTCTATCTTGACGCTTAATCTCACTTGCTAATTGTCCGCGGGTTCCGAGCCAGCCTGCAAAAGGGCTCGCGTCAACTCTCCCGTTAATTCAGGTGCGCATCAATGAGACTCGGGCGAAACCATCGGAGGAGAGGTTGCTAACTGGCCCACTAGCTATTTTTTATTCAATTGCGCGCAACAAACTTCAAGATGGCGACCGAATCTTCTCTTTCGCTCTTCGACAAATTTCCCGTTCCCACCCTCGACCGGCCATTCGGCATTCACTTATGGCCCTACTTCAGCAAGGGCTTCGAGTATGTCGTCGGCTATCCCGCTGAGGACTTCAGGTTCATCCCTGGGACTACCCCAATGTCGACCCTGAAGGAGACGGGCCTCTTTGTCATTCTCTATTATACCATCATCTTCGGCGGTCGCGAGATTATGCGCAACCGCGAACCGTTCAAATTGCGGTCCCTCTTCCTGATCCACAACTTCTACTTGACTGCCATTAGCGGCATCTTGTTGGTCCTCTTCATCGAGCAACTCCTAGGGACGGTGGTCCGACGGGGCATCTTCTACGCCATCTGCGACACCGGGGGCGGATGGACTCAACCCCTGGTTGTCCTGTACTACGTGCGTTCCTTGGTCAGGTGTGCTGTTTTTGGAGTAACATGAGGGCTAATATTGTCTTGCAGCTGAACTACCTGACCAAGTACCTCGAGTTGCTAGACACATGCTTCCTGTTCCTCAAGAAGAAGCCCCTGAGTGCGTTATCTACCTCGGTCCAACTTTGGCGAAGGCCTCGGGGTTTCCTCCCTCGTGCTCCTACTGACACTTCCCAGCCTTCCTCCACTGCTATCACCACGGGGCGACTGCCGTTCTCTGTTACACCCAGCTGATTGGTTCGACCGCCGTCTCTTGGGTTCCTATCACCCTTAACTTGACAGTGCACGTGGTCATGTACTGGTACTACTTCCAGAGCGCTCGTGGCATCCGCATCTGGTGGAAGGAGTGGATTACCCGTCTTCAGATCATCCAGTTTGTCATTGATCTTGGTACGTTGAGCTTGTGCGTGATTGTTGAGTTGGGCGATGGCAACTAACAGCTCCCTCCCAGGTTTCGTCTACTTCGCTTCTTGGACATACTTCACCTCGACTTATTTCCAGTGGCTGCCCAGTGCTGGCGAGTGTGCCGGAGAGGAGTTCGCGGCCTTCGCCGGCATCGGCATTCTCAGCTCATATCTGCTCCTCTTCATCTCCTTCTATTTGGCTACATATCGCAAGGATGGAAAGCGACCCAGCGGGCGAAAAGCCACTCGGCGGATGAGCCAGGCCCCGCTTCCCGACCCGCACGATATCATCTACCGCAAGTCGGCGAACAGCGGGGCCAAGTCGACCAGTATGAAGCCCGATGGCTCCGCTCCCCGCTCGCGCAAGGCCTAGGTCGGACATTGTTGGAAAATCCGGTCCCTCGAGTGTCGAGCTTTAGCTATCTATCACATTGTGCCTTCCTGGGCCGTCACCTCGACTGGATACGAACTCGTGACAGCAAACCTTTGGAAGGGAAGGGGGCCACCTGGCGCTTCAACACGCATGGCCACCTCGTCCACTGAGAGCTCCTTGATCTTTCCTCCTTGCGACTAGAGGGAGAAAGACTTTCGATACGGTATTACTTGCATCTCGATATTCATTTTCACGGAGTTTCACGCGGCAAAAATTGTTCCGGGACAACGGCTCGGAATATATTATGACGTATGGCCAGGTGGGATAGGCGAAGGCAGGATACGAGCCAGGCCCTGCGCGTCAGTATAATATGGAGGGGGGGAGGGCATGGTTGTGTATTATGATGGCGTCGGCCAGGACGTGTGTGCATGATGGAACCAAATCACTCTTTGGCGGTACTGGACGGCATCAACAGGTATTCCTTTGGAATCCGACGGGTGACAGGTCGGTTGGCCTTGTCGGTCGGTCTCTGTCTTGTGTGTAGGTTCTGACGAGCTTCGGCTCGGCCTCTTTTTTTTTTTTTTTCCGTCGAGTCTTTTCCCCCCAATTCTCTGTCTGATAAGTTGCTTTTAAACGGGCTTGCCAGTGTGCAGCCTGACTTTGGGCGGGTCGAGAGCCCATAGACAATATTAATACTGCTTCTTCTCGAACTATATCTCTCTAGGCCGCTGGGGGTGATCCTGGGGACTAGCCGAATACGCCTCTGTTCATCGGGGTCATCAGCGTGACACCATCGCCTTGTCCTATAGGGACTATGCATTTAGGGGAACAAAGTTTCCCGGTACCATGGTATGAGCCTCGCGCGGCTACCCACTTGGCCGCCGATTCGCAAAGGTTATGGCGCAATGTGGGAAGCATGGTCTCCCAGGAGCTTGGGTAAGATCTGGCCGTTCCTGTATCCCCCTTGTCCAAGAATAAGAAGCCACCCTGGCCCGTTGCTTGCAGTGGCTTGTGGCTTGTGGCTTGCAGCTTGGTAAGACGTCGCTCCGCAGAATGCGGCAACGGCAGTGTCACTGTCACGAGGGAAACGACCTTGCACCACGTTGCTTGCACGCAGCCAAGAGAAGGCGCTAGCGACAGGATGATGATGCAAGCCACCGCTACCGCCTTGCGAACAACCTGCAGCTTCCATCCCATATGTCGTTTGCGTTATGGTTCCTTTTGCCTCCCCCAACCCTCTCCCCCGCACCAAGGGACGGACCCCTTTCGTTGGTCGCCTCTTCGGAGCCCCTGACCCCGAATGGATCCTCTGGAATAGATCAAGTCCATCCAGCGGGGTCTGCCATTTTCCCCGCCGCGCAGGCAGGGTAGGGCCTAGACGAACTGAGGCTGCGAGTGCAAACGAGCTACAGCCTCGAAACGGCCATTCACGGGGAAAGGAGGAGGAGAAGAAATTGTTTAACTCGCTCTGGTTCGGCCCACCGATTCCTAGGATCGCCTGTTTTTCCGTTCTGGCGGGATCGGTTTGTTGACATCCATCTCTGCGGGTGGCCCTGATGCATCGGGGACATACTCAGGCTTGCTGGTCGGGCTGGGGAACTTGCTTCCCCCCACCTCTTGAGAAGTGCGCAGACAAACAGCGCTGCGTTTGGCAGCGGAGAACCTGCGTCTAGCGGTAGAGAGGGCCGCTGGGGGGGGGGGGGGGGTTAGCTTTGAGTCTAGGCCGTTCGTGGCCGGCAGCAGCAGACGCGTGGGACGCTGGAACAGGACGGGTCTCGACGTGCCAACCACCTACCGCCGCCCTCTGCGGTGAGGAGGCTCTCGGCAGGGGAATTGAGATTGTTAGTCTGCGGCCGCCGCGCGGAGGGCGGCCAAGGGCTCGCGAGGCCGGTCGGGGCCCGCCGAAACCATCGAGGGTGGCGCGCCAACATCGGTTCTATGCCACCACGGGATGACTAGCTAACCCTAGGGGCTATGATTCGGACACTTGTGAACAAGTATTCCCTGCCCAGGGTTGGGGGAAGACAGCGAGCCCACTCCCAATAGGGGCACGCAGTGCGCCATCCCCCTCTCCTGAGGAGCAGGTGGTTGTTCTCCAGGTTGGACCTCATTGGGCAGCCGGCCGGCCGGCCGGCCGAAACAGGCAGTCGCTCCCGAAGCCGTTGTTGTTTATTCTTTCTTCGCCACTTCGCGGGGTTGTTATGGGAGGTGGAGGATGGAGCGGTGAAGACGATTAATACCTTAGGTAGCTTGGTAAGTGAGTATGCGGCCGACAATTGGTGCGAGGCAGCTATCGTGACCTATCACTGGCTTATACCAGAATATAGTTCTACCATTAAGCCTCCCCATCAAGCGAGCTCCGGGAGCATGGTAACGGCTGCACTGAGATCGCTCGACCCAATGATGGGTATTTCGTCCCATGCCGGGCCATATTGGAAACACACCATTTTCCTCCATTCCATGTCGATAACGGAGAGCCCAGGCAGCTGACACAGGCGTCGGTCAGCAGTAGCACAGGATTGCGGCGTTGCTACAAATAGCCTCCATCTACGGGTTCGTCCGGTCTTCTGGGAGGGTTGTCAATGACACAACCTTACCTAACCCTCCTTTCGATGTTACCGTGTCCTCGCTGGCACGACGGCTTGAGATTGCTGCTAGCTCCTACCAGCCTTCCTCCTCTCGTCCTGCCCCTTGGCTGCTGGTCATGGGAATCCCGCCACCCACAGAGCTAACCCCTCCACCAAACGATGTGACTCGGTGGTTGGCCTGGCTACCAATTGGTAGTAGCTCCTCGGCTATCCGTCTGTTGGGGGCTCGCGGGACCGGTAGGCTACCGACCGGCGGGAGGCTAGTAAGCTGGCGATAGCATGACGCTGGATAGTGGCCGCCAACACCGGGGACAGGGCGAGATGCCGGATTGGGAAACCGACTCGGTCCTTTATTCTGCCTATAGTGATATTTTCTTATTCTTCTCCTTCTTCCCTCTCGCCTCTAGCCGCGTGCTGTGAAGCCTTAACGCGGCTGATAAAGGGGTGTGGGATTTGGTGCGGTACCTGCGGATCTCTTACCCATGTACCTCAGTGATACTGGGGTCTGTTTTCTAGAACTGTCAGACAGATGACATGAGGATGGCCCTTCTCAGGAGCTGTTTCTAGACCATGTAGTTTGAGAACCCGTAGATTGCAGCGGCGCGCTAAACGACGTTCTACATTCTAATTCTAGAGGCCACGGTTGGCGGTGTGACTGTCTCGACCGCCCCCTTAGAAGACCCATAGCACGGCCACATATACAGTATGCGGCACTCTTCCTTTTCCGCAGAATACCTACCTACCCTTTTCGCGGGGCAAGGTACGCTAACTGCAGGTTCCCTCTTATGCTGCCTCCCCCCCCCCCCCCCCCAACCCCCCAAGGTGCATGAGCAATGATCGTTCGTGCATGTTAAGCATGAGAGGAGAACCAGATCCGCGTGGGTGGATAGGGGGTCATATTGGCTTTCGGTATGAAAAAAGACAACTTCTCTGCCTTAGCATCTCGACCGGGGATCGTGAGATGGTGATCGTCCACGTCCTCGAGAGCGATGGCGATCAACGAGAAAGAATTGGGATTTCCTGTTCATGCACCCCATCGTCCTTCGTCGCTTCCTCTAAGCAGCTTTTTTCCATCTTGCAGGTGACCCAAGAGGTCGCATGTTCCGATCCTTGTCTGGTTAGAGGCTCTAACTTGACTGCAAGGCCATTAGGTAGTACAACGTAGGTCGGACTAATTCAAGGGGTGATTGGTGGGGGTCTTGGGGGGTTCGAGGGGGCGGGCGGCGTCGAGACCATTGGCGTCAGCGGGCTCGGAGGCAGAACTGGCGGGTGCCCCAGATCCCACAACGGGTCAAGATACAGATTACGGAACCAACAGATTCCACGAAATGGGGGAGTTGCTCTTAGCCGGATGTTGGGTTAAGAAGACAAGGTTAGGTTTGCTTCTTGCTACTCGTTGGACTGCGGAAGCAGTGGTTTGGGCAAGGGATTCGTTGCATGACTTTGAATTCTTCAAGATGGATATTGCCCACAGAACGAACTCGAATACGCCCCAGCAAATCGCTGGTTGGAATCTGCTGCCGACACTTTAGCGCGTGGCTTTTTTTTTCGCAAGTTCCTGCCGATTTGCATAGCAATGAGTGGAGGGAAGGATGCATGATGTTCAGGTGGAAGAGGGCAGCACTGCATCATCGGACACGCTGTCCCCGCTCCACCGCTGCCGCACTGTGGCACGAACTGAGGCATCTGGATGAGTTAGGTTGGCTGCATCACCTCGAAGCAGGTACGCAGTACAAGTGCATGCATTCCAGTTGTGCAGTCGTGTGAGGCCGGGCCCCTGCTGACCCCAGCTTTTTTTTTGCCCAACGTGTGTGTGAAGGGTGCTCTGCTTCGATCATCGATTGCTTCAAGTTCCTGACATCGGACGGGAACCCAAACCTGCGACGAATGGCTTGCCCATCTCCTTCAGCTTTGCTTGCGTAGATATGGACAAGGGTCAGAATTAGCAACCAAAAAGCCAATCGGGAGCCAACCAGGGATCGAGCAGCGGGAGTGAGGTCGCACAGAAGCCAAAGTTCTGAGATCGAGGGGTCGAGTCGAAACATCTTGTCAAACAGATCTGAAAAGGCCTGTGAGCCTGTGACAGCTGCAGTCCTTGCAGATATTACTTTCAGATGCAAAATTGGCATATCATCACTGAGAGGGCAGTTTCTGCTAGTGCTCTGTAGGTAACTCTTGTATTATTGAAAGCAGCTTTCCATGGTATCATTGAGTTCATCGCAAGGTACAACCGCTCTGTAAACTTTCCCTCGTCGGAATCTCAGTAGTCAGGCCATAGATCGTCAATGATCTGGAAATCATTAGGACACATCATAATCCCGTCCAGTAGATCCCCCCAAGCGCCTGCAAAAGGAGTGAATGCCAAACGCCAGGTTCCTCCAAATGTGTGTGCAATGACGAGCCCTTCCTTGCTCAGAAAAACAGCTAACAAACGCCGGTGATGATCTCACCCCTTGTAAACGCCATGCATAATGAAACCCCAGCATGCCCAAGATTAATCTTCCAACTCCGAGGAGTTCATCCCGCGTAATGCAATTATCGTTTCCAGTGATGCTCATCTCATATCAACCTGCCCGTCAACTTGATGCTCCGCCGTCTCGCAGCAAGACCACTCAAGATGCCTCTCTTAGGCCCAGTTGTCGGGGACGCAAGAGGTGACTGTTGCTGATGTGTCGGTGATGGGTGTGGCGGCGAAACCATGGCATTCTTCCTTGCCGCCTTGATGATGTCGTTATATGTGATTGGGGACTGCGGTGATTGTGGCGACTGTGGTAGCTCCGGCGCCCTGCGTGTCTCCTCTTGCACCTCCCGCGGCTGTGTCAAGGAAGGTGCCGGGGAGGTCATATTGTCCCGGGATGCCACGGCAGCAAAGTTATTCAGGAGCGGCCTACTCCTTTTCCTGACCAGGCTGAACGTCCTCGACGCCCCCCTCAGCAGTGCGGTTGGTGTCCTTGGCGTCTTCGGTGCTGCCTCGTCCCCATTATTCTCCTTGAGAATCTCAAGCGAGTAAGTGCTCCCATTCGCATATGGATCGATATTCAGGAAAGGTGGTTTTCGCCTCAACGGCAAGAAGGACGAGACGAGGGTGCTCGTCCTCGTCGGCTGGTGCAATGATGAGATAGACCCCGTCGGTGTCGAGGACCGCTCGATCGCCGAGATGGACGAATACATGCTTGAACGCTTGCTGGAACCAATCGAGTTAGGAGAGATCGACCTTCGCGGCGTTGGGAGCTCTATGATCGAGGGCTTTCCCGAGAACACGACCGACACAGCCCTTGCCATCACCTCGTAGCTTGTCCGTCGAATGGGTGATTGCGGGTCTTCGTTGCTCGAGTCGTAGCCGTAGTTATCGCCATAGTCTGAGAAGTCGTCGGCGGAGGAGGAAACATCTTCTTCCGAAGACAGATACATATCGAGAGGCGTTGCTTGGGGGAGCTCCGTCGAGTCAATCGACGGGCCAAGCTTGAGGCTGATGTCGTCGAGCAACCGCGAAGCCCTCAACGAGCTCCTTTGAGGCAAAGCCGGAGCTTCGGGCGCGGGCTGGGATTTGTCTTCTGTAGAGTAGAAGTTGTCGAATATGGTGTAATCATGGTATTTGTCGTCAGGAGACGAATAGATGTGTTCCTGGGACTCGTCTCGAAGGGACTCGGGATACGACTGTTCCTGATTCTTGTTTGAATGGCCTACTTCCCTTGCCGGAAGGAACTGGTCCACCGCTAACGACATGGCGTCGGTGCAGTTGGGTAATGCCGTTTGGTGATCCTTGGGGGGAAGGGAAATACTCTTCTGCCAGAGAGGAGAGGGTGTCGGAAGACTCAATGGTCAACAGGAATATATGGTATTCTGCAGCTGCCAGAGGAACTCTTCAGCGTTTTTTCAAGGCTGCTCAAGATAGAAGCGAGAGAATCTGGCAAAAAGCACCAGGGGGTGGGTGGGCAACGAGAATCTTTATTAACCAAGGCACCAGGCATGGTGTCTACTCTGTAATATATGGACGCAGTATGTATACGCGAGAAAAAAAGGGTTGGAGAACACCCCTCGACAGGCCCTGGTTAATTTGCTGCAGGGTACCTTGTACCTTCAGATTATGTTCGGAGCTTGATCCTTGCATGACATGGAGGCCTTGCCTGCAACACAAACCCCCGTTAGTCAGGGATGTCACGGCCATGTGGAGATAACTAACACAGTAGGTACGTGTATACATACATTTGGTATGTACACGGTGCAGAAAAGAAGGACAAAAGCAAAGACAAACGGCTATGGGGGACGTTGAACTATTGGTCAAAAGACGCGGTGGTGGTTGGCCCCGAAGCCTGTTTCAGGTAAAACAGACTGAAGACCTTCTTCTCCTTGCCTTCCAGTTCTTTTGGGTGGTTGTTCTATTGAAGCTCCCTGGAAGAGAATTCCAAAACTCTTTCTACTTCCAATAGACCGGTCTCACTCGGCCTGCACTTGGTCGACAAGGAGATTGGGACAGTGATGCGCGATGGGAGCAGAGGGAGGCGAGTGCTTGAAGGATGGGTTAGAACGGGATTGCTATTTTAGCCAGTCAGCCGGGTCGGCGGCCTGCCGATGGGCTCGACGGTGATGGGAAGAGACCTTATAAATGTTAGCAGTCAATACGTCAATACATCATCAATACCTCAGAAGTATCCGTACCTAGGGTTCACAGTCACCACATTCTACGCCGTGTGTATTTCTGTTGGTGTGTAAGCTGCAGTTCAGTCATACCTTCAGTATCCTACAACATTCCCTCCAACTTTCAATGTCGTGGATGCCAGGGCCAGAGAAGGGGCGCAAGGGGGTTGGCTCCGAGTGGGGCCAGGTTCACTTTAGCCAGTCCTGGTTCGACGATTGGGGACGGAGTGAGAGCAGTTGGGAGGCGTGCGAACAGGGCGGCAAAAGGGAGACATCGGATTGGGGAATTCATGCAGGATATCCGTACTTGGGGTGCGCTAGAGAGGAAGAAGGAACAGCATGCAGCACTGCTGTCTTGTCACTCCTACCATCACCATCCGTCTTGATAGTGAGGTTACCATAGTAGAACATCGGTGGAAAAGGATCCACATTGTTTACGTGCATTTTTACCCACAACTTTCATGCATTCTGGGGCTCTCAAGGACGGCCTGAAATAGAGGCTCGGAACCTAACATCCTGTCCCTTATTACCCTGGCAAGATCGACGAGGGATGCCCGAGTCAGTCTACCATCCATGTATGTACATACAATGCGTATGCGTAGATCGATTTCTCGTCCCTGTTTTCTCGGCCAGCATGAATGGTGAGCAGCTGGGAATTTGTTGTGATGCGTGACCAGCAGCTGGACCTGGTCAACCTGGCCTTGACATGGCCGCCGACCTCAGGCCAGTCGACCCGGTAAGAGAATGCCGTGTCCAGTCGAACAAGTCTAGCCTACATATTTACACACAAGTAGGTCAGGCCTTGGTCATGCCGTATCGTCCAAAAGCGAGAGGCCATTGGCCCTAGGAGGCGGTGACAATTGCCACCTCTTGCAGCGAGGTTGAATTGTGTGTGTGGCTTTCCCCCCTCTTGCATGTCTGTCGGCTTGGCCCCTCTGCGTGTCTGTCTGGCGATTCGCTGGATTGCTAGTGATGTTGCACACCATTTCGCTCACAAGACTTGGTCTGATAGGGCAAATCAGAGTTTTGAAAAACACACTTCCCTTCCCCATGGATCTTGTGATGGCTCGTTACCCTGGTGCGTCTCCCAAAAACCCTGCGCACAGTTCCTATGCTCTTACCATCAATAAGTATGTTCCTTGCATGCTTGGGAACCCCCTCCCCTTCCTTCGGGGTTGCCCCGGCAAGGGTGCATCGCTGTTTCGTCTTGCCTTGCCGAGTTCCAGTTTACGGCGGAGGGGTTGTGAAACATGCTGGATTCTCAGACCTCGAGGCCCCAGAGTGCACGGTCGGGCCTCCATCGGCCCCCCATCAAACACTGCTGATGCCTGCAGTGCTTCAAGACCATCAAGAGCCACAACCGGAGACCTGGGACTGCAAACGGAGAGGCGTGCCTTTTGCCACTAAACTGCATCGCCATGCCCAGAGGAGATTGTCAGGGATGTGGCTGTCATCAAGGGGCGCATTTGCCCTGAAGATTGCACCTCATCCCTGCAGAGACACGAGGAGGCTACAGGTTAAGTCAGATAATCAATAGTGCGATTATCACTGGGCACGCCGTCGTGGGTTGGTAAGAATAGAGTTCTTGGTGGAGGGCTGCCTACATGGCGTCATCAACTGAGCAAAAACAAAGTTAAACTATTTTTACTCTCCATCCCACCACGCTAGAGCAGTCCTCCACAGTCCGCACCTGGTTTACCCGACTTCTGGTAGCGGAGGTGGCCAAAGCTTCAGCCACCCGATGCGAAGATCTATTTTCATCAACTACCTACGCTACGTCGTACACTAAAATCTGATTCCACCTGACATCATTCTCGTGTCCCTCGTCCTCCGACTACTGTCATTGAGAACGGTTATTTGTCTAGTGTCAGCCCTGTAGCACACAGCCACCTCTAGGCTTCAGCTGGGGTCAACCACGTTCAGAGCGTCGTGCGGCTGGTGACGATCTCTACATAGGTACCTATGTACTTGAGCCGTTCGACTTCCGGGTCGGCGAGGCTGTTGATTTTCAAGTGATCGGTGAGATCCGCAAAGTACAATGCATTATATTCAACCCAAACGGTCACCAATTGGATTGAGTGCAATCAATCACGTACTGCCTAGCGCACGTACCGCCTAGCGCTGTTGTAGTATCACAAAAGCCGTCTACAAATATGTGGTCTAAAAACACCACGACCTTGAATCTGGGGTTTCAAATTGGAGCAGATGAACAAGGGATATGCCACACTTCCAGAGGCACCTTTCATCTGAACTTTGACAGCCATTTTCCCTCTTGACAGACCAGGATCCTGATTCAAGGACCACCTAGAAGTTTGAGGTTCTAGCTTCCGAAGCACGTGCTCCTCCTCCATCCCAAGGCACTAGAGCCTCATCCCAAGTTTCAACTCGACCTTTTCTCGCTAGGGGGATGTCACTAGTGTGTGTTTCGTTTTCCACTTGATCCCTAATTTCGCCTACCATTCTCCCCTGTCTTTCTATGCTCCCTGGCCTGTCATAGGAATCGACTTTCCTTCGGCAGCTCCCCGATCACCGACAGTCAAGGATTCCACCGCCGGCCGGAGACGCAGAGCAGTGGCAAACGCCTCCCTATTAATCCGTACAACTTCCAGGTTGGAAAATGCAAGCGCAATCCATCACCTGCCTCGCCAGAGAATTCGCCCGTTACATGGTTGGCCCTGATGGTAAGAGCAGCCTGACACTCGGTACACCATGAAGAAGGGAATAGCTGCTCCCGGTCAGTCAATGATTACAGGAATAAAGTTCTCCCGTGCAGGATAGGGGAGAGAACTGGTCAAGCGTCCGTCTCTCGTCATTCGTATGATGGCGCTTGTTGGCCGTGGGCCGGACCGTAGCGATGAGAGTTCGTCTTGAATACATTGGCTACATATACACCCCTGGACCATAGCCGCTCCTCTAATATTGCTGTCCCGGGAAGCTCATCTATCTTCCTGCCCGGTTCTCTCGAGGGTTACGCGTCAAGCGACGTGTCCCGTGATGAGGGCAATTTCCTTCCAACATTCGTGTCATAGCAGCATGGAGACTCGCAGGTTTTGCTCATCATTGCCTCCCAGGGCCAAGGTGTCTTAATTCTCCGCATCCAGACTGCATATCTATGTAAAGGATACTTCTGAGAAGAGGCCACTGCGAAAGACGGGTGTGGCTCCTTTTCCCTGGAAGCGCGGCAATTTTATATTGCTCCCATATTGCCTCCCCAACACCAAGCCCGTTCGTCCCCTGAATACTGAATAGGTTCGGTCCCGCGGCACTCATTTTTATTCATAGTACCCTCCCTACCCGCCAAACTCGTCCCGCAGGGGGGAATCGGCAATCGCCCGGGCAAGATCGCACCGTTGAGAGCTATGCGTAGCGAGAGAAGACCCTCGCGGTTCGGCCCACCTCCTGACCGCCTCATTCCAATGCATTCCAGTGAGGCGCCCCATCCGGCAACGCAAATTACGCGATCAGTTGCACCGTGCATGCGATATCCAATCCCTTCATTCCTCCCGAGTGCCACCCTTGCCTCTTCTCCGCGTCTTCTGCATTCCTGCCCACGTAAGTTCGCGGTGTAGAGGAAACGAAACGATCTCCTATGGCTGCCCTGTCTCCGGTTACGGAGTTATTGAGGTGCGCCCGGGAGCAACCATCGAAGCCCGTTTGACACTTAGGACCCATTATAGAGACACCGTTGAACTCTTAGATATGTTCGGACATTAAAATAGCATGGGAATATCCGCCGTTGCGTTGCTTCCTGCCCAGCACCGCTTAGGTTTGACCTCGAAAGATGAAAACCCTACCACACTCTTCTTGCAGGGCCAAGAAAAGCAATTCCTCCCACGGAACGCTGCAGATAGCAAATTAATCTTGTCAATTACGCCATGTCCTCGTCTCGTCATGAGAGGCGATCTAGTCGTCAACAAGGGCGGTGCGTGGTGGGTATACTAATACACAAAAGAAGCATTTCCGTAACTAGGCCAGCAGCTGCCTGAGCCATTCCAGGGGCCAGCGCAGACCAGACACCATGTAAAATTAAGCTGCCCCTGAGTCCAATCCTCACCTCCATCATGCACATCGGCGCGCCCGGTTCCATGGATTCTCCCCTCCCCCGTTCCCCTTTTTTTCATCCCCAGGTTGATCACGAGAGAAGTGCCAAGGCCGCAGTAGACCCGAGACCGTTCCTTCCCAAGTGCAAGATGGCCAAACTGCCACCTAGACCAAGTAGACCCGAGGCCGTTCCTTCCCAAGTCCAGGATGGCCAAGCCACCTAGACCACCCACCGGCCCATTCCCGCAAGGGAGACATAAGCCGCGCCGATATCACGGGCCCCCCAAAAACAGGAGCCCACCCGTCCGCTCGCCAGGACCCGTCACCGCCACAGGTCCATCCCCTCCCACTTCTTCTCGCCGGCGCTGCTCTTGGGCCTGGGCCACAGCTCCTCGCCCTCGCCACCGCTGCTCACGGAGCCCGACCCGGCGGCCCTACGCCTCCCCGCTCCTCCTCCTCCTCCGCCACCGCTATCGCCGGTCGGCACCTCGAGGAACCCGCCCCCCGCGCCGCCAACGAAGATGCTCCTCCGCGCGCCCGAGCCCGCGTTCCAGCCGCCGGCACTCCCGCCCATGACGTCGGTGCCGAGGCCGTAGCTGCTCGAGGGCCGCCTGGCCGAGCCGGCGCCGCTCTGGTGGCGGTGGTGGCCCCCGACGGGGCCGAGGGCCGAGCCCGGGTTCACCTTGACGAAGGACCAGTCGATCTCGTCGTCGCCCTTGGTGAAGACCTCGAGCATGTGCGGCAGGTTGGCGATGCTCTGCTGCTGCTGCGGGGCCGGGGGAGGCGGCGCGCCGGAGACCATGGACGCGAACGGGTTGTTGCTGCTGAAGCGCGGGTGGTGGCCCGGCTGCCACTGGTTAGGCGGGGACGGGCTCGGCGGGGACCGCCCCTGGCCGGGTCGATTGTTTTGGCCGGGCGATCGACGGCCGTCTGAGGGGCTCAGGAAGGGATTATGGGGCGCCTGCAGGGGCGGGGGTGCGAAGGGGGGTGAGTGTCCTCCCCCGGAGAGGAAGCCTTGCGGCGAGACGGGCGCGAAGGCGGGGGATAAGCTCTGGCTGGAGAACCTGGAAGAGAAAGGGCTGCTCGAGCCGCTTGAGGCCGGACGGACGATTCCTCGATCGGCAAAAGAAGGCATCGGGGGCGGTAGACCGAGCAGTGTGTCCGGGAAATTGGTGTCACGGACGTAGACGGCGCAGAGGTTCGGCAAGCCGCCTGAGAGGAGGGACGAGGCCAGGTAATTGTAATAACTGGCTGTGGTAATGGCGGACGGGAAGGCGCTAGGCGTGATCTCGTAGTGCAACGTCTGTATGCTCATCGACGCTAGGGGAGGCACATTATGCGTGCCTGCTGCTGCCGGCATGGTCGCTGTTACGGTGTCAATTATCGACAAGTGGTTCAGCGCCGGGGTGGCGGCGACCACCTCGTGCAGCGTCCAGGGCTTGACTCCGGTGCGGTTGAGGGTCAACACCTTGAGCGCCTGTTGGGCCTCGGGAAGCATGAGCCATTGCTTTAAGCCATCAGCCGTGACGTAGGGCACGTCGGTCAGGATAAATTCCTCGAGGGGTGGGACCATTGGCAGCAAATCGTTCCAGTATAGCACTTCGTCCGTGAAAGACTGCGTCTCGCTGACCTTGAGCGCACGCAGGTTTCCCAGGCTGGCGAGGACCTGACGCATAAGCGTGGGGTCCAAATTAACCTTTATCAGATCCAGCACCTCCAATCTGGTCCATATTGCACCGCCGGCCAGCATCTGGAGACTGCGCTCGGCCCCGCCCATGTATGTCATCTTTCGGATCCCATGGCAGCGCGCCTGGACCTCTAGCCGTAGTGTTAGAAATGAGGGGTCATCGGTGAACAGACCCTCGGGGAGGTCGACGTATTTGAGGTTCGGCAGGACGGCAATGGTCCGGGCTAAGTCGGCCTGGCAGGACTCCCGGAGCATGTAAGGCGTCTTGAGGAACTGCACCTTGGGACCCAGCCGTGCCGGATCTTCACGCAGGGTCCGGCACAGCAGCTTCAGGCGCGCCTGGGTCGTATCCTCGGGTTCAGCATTGCGGTCGAAGAAGGAGCGGCGCTTGCGCCTCTCGGAGAGGTAGATCTCGCGCTCGCAGTAGTGGACCGTGTCGATGCGGATGCTGTGGTATCTGTTGACAAAAGCGGACATGGTCAGCAAGACGGCCCCCAACCCCATTGAAGCATCGCCAAGCGTGATTTCAAGCACAAATAAACATACAGCAGCTTGAGAGCCTCAGCTCTCCATTTCTTACAGACGGCGACGCAGTGGGCAAGGTCGCGCAAGTCGCAGAGCATGCATGCATCCTCTAGGGAGCTCTGTTCGCACGTCTCGTAGGTCTCGTCCGTGGTGTGGGGGCAGACGAAGGTAAATATCCGCTCGAGAACGGGCGCGGGCAGGTTCACGACGATGGCGGCGGACGAGCGAGTGGCCATGGGCCGGAACCGACTCGTTCGGTGGCCAGAGGTACCTCCTCCAGATGCGTATTGGTCGTGTGGGGAGCTCCCGGAAGGCTGGCGGTATCCAGCGTGTTGGTAACCATTGCTTGACACATAGGCGCCACCCTTGGCGGCGTGGCCGGAGTCATAACCCCGGGAGTCGAAGTTGTCATCCTTTCTCTTTTCCTTTTTCTTGAAGAACTTCATCTTGTCGAAAAGACGAGGGATGGTCTTCATGATGGAAGGGAGAGGAAGGGGGAAGGGGATGTCCTACACGGAATGTTAGCATGTAACGGATAGATTGTAAGCAGTCAGCTAATGTTTAGTGGTGGGTTGCCGCTGCAGCCCAACGCACTGACCGGGGATGGTGGGTACGGGATGCAAGCTCCTTGCTCCAAGACGGCCACTAAAAGTCGACCATGCACCTCGCTAATGGAGCCTCTAGAGGTCTTGACTCTTCACTAGGTACCGCCACAGCTTGAGATCCGCCCGCCGATGTGGAGGTGGAGATGCGTGGCCTAGCTCTGATCTTGATAGGTTGGTCGACGATGAGGACGAGGTAATGAGTGGCAAGAGAAAAAACATAAAAAATGTTACGGTGGCATGAGCCTGGCAGACGGATAAAGACGATCTGATCGAGGGAGGATCAGCCAACGAGGGCAATGCCTGGTCTTGTTTGGGACAGTATTGCAGAGAGTTGAGGTGATTTGAAGCCGCAAAATCTGTGCATCGCAGAGCCCTAGGCAGGCAGTGAGCTCGGGTTTTATTTTTGCTGCCTTGGGATAAGGTTCAACTCCGGGAATTTGAGTCGACGAATAAAAGGATAAAGGTACCAGGTAGGTAGTATCATCCGTCTGGTCTTAGGTACAGTTGAATGACCAAAAACAGTTCCTGATGTCGGCCAGGCCGTGTGCGCCGGCCGGGCAAGGGACATTGAAAAAGGGGACAAACAGAAGATACCGATCGCTCACCGTCAGCTGCGATGTTCTGGGACCAAGAGATATAGGTGCCTCTACTGCGGTATAAAAGACCTAACTTGAAACCTGTTTCTGTTTCCCACCACTGCGGAGGTTCATTGATTGATTGATTGATTGATTGATTGATTATATGCTGTCTTGTACAGTACATACTTCCGTACAGGCGGAAACACTTCACCACTTCGCCCTATTAATAGTGTTTGGGTAAGTAGGTCCCTGGGTCGGTGCGAAGGTGAAAAGATACAGGATATAGGAAAGCTTCCCTGGAAACCCAATCAGGAGTCGGCCAACAAGCCGGCCCAAGCTCTCTCAAAGAAGACGGGGCTCCTGTTAAAGCTCCAGATGAAGGCTCGCTCGCCACTCGATTCCAACTTGAACCATTCTCATGACAAAGGAGGGAAGAGCATGGGAGTCAATACGCAATACACACACAGCATACCCAACCTGAAATTATGCACCCTTTGTCACTTGTCTCACCGTATCGCCCAATAATGCAACGCTCCGCCCGTTTCACCAGCGTTCTGAATGCTCCTGCCTCTGCCTCGATGGCTCTTTGTCTGCCGTCGCCATTAGTAAAAGGACCCTCTCCCATGGACCTCCTATCGACGCTTTCTCGAGAGCCGCATTACGAGTCCGTTGGCGGTTGGGGTTGGCTGGTTCCCCATCGTAGAGTTGTTCAGTTCGGCAGCGGCCAGCAGCTAACTCGAGCCAGAAAGTTTAATTCCCATTGAGCCGAGCCGCTTCAACCGGGCTGCCTGGCCCCGATTGTTTGGTTCTCAGCGTGAGAGGGAAGGGATATTCGTCCGGGTCCTCGTCGTCACCCCTATTTCCTGTTAGTCGGCTTGAGTCTTTCGCAAAGGCTTTCGCGGCAGCACTACTTACGGGAGTTTCCAAGCAACATAGTCTTCAGTGCTGAGACCCTCTCGGCCCTCTTGCAGGCTCCCAAAATCACCAGGCGTCATCATACCAGTCCGGTCACGGGGAGAGCCAGGCACCGAGAAGGGCCGCGAGATCTTCTGCTCCACGCCGGGGATGAAATCCTCTTCCTCGTCACCGCTGAACGAGCCCGGATAAGCCCGTCGGAGGGCCAGCTGGCGAGCCTTGACGTACTCCATGCCCATTCTCTTCCAGTCCAGGAGATCGCTGAGACGCTCAGTGCGGTTTCGTTGGTTGATCCGCTGACGGCGGCTCTTCTGGCAGAACTCAAACATGTACGACGTGAGCTGGTTGACCGAGTCGTCCACTCCCTTGGCGCGGCGGTCCACGATGTAGATGCCGTAATCGCTCGAATTCTCGATCAACTCCTCCATGTAACAGCCAAACCCAGACAAGTTGGTCGTGATACTTGGGACTCCCATCACAGTGCACTCGGCCGGGGTGTAGCCCCACGGCTCGTAGTAGGAGGGGAAAACTCCCAAGTGAGTGCCACGGACAAAGTCGTCGTAATCCAGCGGCAGCACCGGGTTGGCCGAGTTCAAGAACTCTGGATGGAACACGACCTTGACTCGGTCAGAAGGGTGGTTGAACAGCTGGACCCGACGGATCTGATTCAGAATAGGGTCCTCGTTGTCATTGAGCATGTTGTGGGTCACGATGGGGGGTAGCCCATGCCTCTTCATTGCGAAGAGGCGGCGGCGGAGAAGAACTCGATCCTGGCTGGTGATTAGCTCCTTCTCATCCGGCATCGGGTCGCCGTCATGCCACTTGAGCGATCGCTCGAAGATGCGCCGGCCGATGCTTCGCTCAATGACATCGACAGTATCCCTCAGCGACTTGATGACGGCCTGTCCCTTAAGAGCCTCCACAGTCAACGAGGAAGTCTGCGCCGGCATGATGATGAAGGCAACGACCGTCGTCTTACTCCCGGCAGTCTTCAGCCTATGATTCAGGCGGGCAAGGGATTCGACAAACATATCGACTCCCTTGTTCCTGAATTCGTAACGTCCAGCCGTGAAGAAATAGATTGTGTTCTCCGGATCAAAATCGTAGTGGCCGTAGAAGTGGCCACGGACGAAATCGTGAATCTTCTCCTTGGACACCTGGTGCAGATTCTGGAACTCGTGAACGGCAGAGAACTTTGTGACGTTGAGCCCATTGGGCAAGACACCGTCGGGTTTCCGCTTGAGCAGGTGCTCGCTCTCGTAGGCGGTGATATGCGACACGGTCGTGAAGACATCGCACGCGTGTGCGGCGGCTCGCTCGATGCAGTACCGATGGTAGATGCCCCGCTTGCCCGCCTCGGCATCAACATCGAAGTACTGGAGGTTGTTGTAGAAGTCGACCGAGCCAGCACACAGGTACCTACCCAGCAGGGTCGCGTGAGTCGTGAAGATGGTCGTCACGTCTATCCGCCGCTTCTTGGCAAGGGGCAGAGCAACGCCAGCTAGCCACTCGTGGAAGTGGGCAATCACGGCCTTCTTCTTCTCATGGCAGACGAACTAGAGCCAAAGTCAGTCTCGAGATGAACGAGCACATGTGCGCCGCCTAGGCTTAGCTTACCTCGCCAAGAAACCAGGCAACCAGGTACCCAAAGACGATGGCTTCGTTCGTCTCGTCATCATTGGGCGGAGACGGGATGGAGGAGAGGTTCCACAGATCCGTCTTCCATTCATTCATGAAGTGGTATGCCGTCTTGGTGTCGAGCAGCAGAACCCTCGGCGCTCCTTCGATCAACCACCGCCCGTATACCATGCCAATCCCGCGCTCTTTCATCGCGTTCATGGTTGCGGCAAGCTCTGGTATGGTCGGCTCCAGCTCCTCAACCTCGACGGCAGCCTGTAATCGTCAGTAAAGGATCGGGGCCGATAGGGCAGACAGGAATTCCGTACCGACTGGTGGTTGAGAGGCCCGATGAGGGTGTAGCGTTCGCCATACTCGGCGGTCGTCACTGGAGCTTTCGACTTGAGCACGGAGTAGATGCCGCCAACTAAGTCAGGATTAGCCAGGGCTCCAAGGTCGCCAATTGGACGGTGTATCAAAGTCATGATGCCTACCTCGATGGGCGACCTCGGTCGCGATTTCGAAGAGGAGGTGGTTCTTGACATCGCGGGGTTCGCGGTCTGCCTCTTCAGCCATTGTGCAGCTGTTGCGGCTTCTAAGAGCGACTGAGCTTGAGCGACCTATGACAGGTTGCAAATGTGGTAAGCAGCAGGAATAGCTATCAAGAGGATACAAATTGTGCTGTAGACGCTGCTGGCAATCCTTGGAGGTAGGAAGCTGAGGATGGCATGCAACCTAGCAGCTCAAGCTCGGGCGACAGACGGCGGGAGAGCTCTTTGGTACCTTTATGGACAACCTTTCAGAGCCTCAAGCCAGCAGTATCCTTTGGCTATTTTGGACAAGGTTTCTCAATTCGAGATGAGGGCGACGAGGAGATAGAGGATCTGCGGGCGGCGAGGTACAAATAAGTAATGCAATGGGTCTGATGACTCGGGGGGGCAACAGCTAGCGATGTAGTCAATTCCTACTTTGCATACATATTGTTGCAGGGTCCCCCATTCCAGGGAGCTGCATTGAGCTACTGCAACAAAATACTCGCCATTACGTAGGTAGCACTGGCAACGCCTCAGACACCCACCCATTCTTCAATTCAGCTCTCATTTAGCCTACTCAAAACTTGTTGCCGCCCCGAAGATAATCGCTCAATCCACGACCTATCTCTGGACTAGCTTCTTCGTATTCTCAAATCTCGTTGGTTTTTACCAGGTTCCCAAGCTTAAGCGACAAGTAGGAAAATACAATACATGTAAGACGGAAAAAAAACTCAGACGCCAAGTTGGTGGCGAGGTTGTGCTGGACCCTTTTTGACAAAACTCTCTTCGACGAGGCCGCCTAGAACACTCCCGTCCCAATGAAAGATTCCATACCTCGGAAGAGTCATCCGCAGTGTACGATACCAACGAACAGTAAAATAGGTACCATTCATCAGGCACCCAGATCCATGGCTTAGTCAGGATGACGACACCGTCATTGCGGGGTTCCCAATATCGCATCTGACTGGCGCAACTCCGTTTCCCGCCAGGAAGAGCCAAGATGGACAAGATGGACAAGATGGACAAGTTGGACAAAGATGTTCAATTCTCTTACCCAATTAACCCCCAAGAGGCAAGTGTTTTACCTTGGAAACTTGTTCAACATCCACCGAGGGAGGATTGTTGGATGGTTGACGTTATACATGCACATACATAGTATCCGTCGCATCATGACAAGTAATGGCTGGCTGCCTACCTAGGTTGCCTCATGATCTTAAGAAGACGAACTTTAACAATTGGGAAGGTGAGCGTGGTGAATTGGTGAATCCACACCACACACGGGTGAAGTAGCCATGTTCTACAACAAGGGACTTACCTGTCAAAGAGTTTAGGAGTCTAGTGCTTGCCACTGTAGATACTTGTGTAGGTAGATACCTGTAAGTATCTACATTAGGTACCTCATATTTATGCGTACAATCCTGGATGTATGTCACGTGGGATGGTCATATGCTCCATGGTTGGTCCGAGCTTCCTGCATCGTTGCCTACCTGGCTTGCCTATAGACGACTCCGTCACCTTTAACAGAACCCATTTGACAGCCACTTGGTCGCACAACGCATCTTTGCAAGCCAGGAATCGAACCTCTGAACAAAATCCTCATAAACCCGAATCTCCATCCCCGCTTTCACACAATGGCCAACCCCCTCGACACCGACGCTGGTACGGAGCTTTTCAAGCACTACGAAATAGAGTATCAGCTGGTGCAGGCCGATTTAACACAGAAGCTCGAACAGATTGCGGAGCTATCGGGGGAGCCGCGGAAGGCGGCGCTCAGTGCGGCAGAACGGGCGCTAGAAGAAACCAGCGAGCTGCTCGACCAGATGCAGATGGAGAAGCAAAACGTGCCCTCGACAGCGCGCACCTCGATCAACCGGCGGCTCCGTGACTACAACACCGACATCGACGGCTACCGGCGCAAGCTGCAGTCCCTGGCCGGTGACAAGGCCGCGCTGTTCGGCGCGCGGTTCCGCGATGATCCGAGCTCGTCGGCGGACATCCACTTGGAGCAGCGCCAGCAGCTGCTGGCGGGGACGGACCGACTCGACCGCAGCACGCAACGTCTGAAGGCCAGCCAGGCGCTGGCTGCCGAGACCGAGACAGTCGGCGCCAGCACGCTGGCTGAACTGCAGCGGCAGCGTGAAACGATCGACCATACTACACGGATGCTGTACGAGAGCGAGGGCTATGTTGATCGAAGTGTCAAGACATTGAAGGGAATGGCACGCAGGTAATCTATCTGTTCCTTCCTTGAAGAGGAATAGTTATAATAACATAGTCTCTAGGATGGCTACAAATCGGGTGATTACTATTGCTATTATTACGATATTGGTTCTGCTCATCGTTGCGGTTGTCTTCAGCAAGTTCAGATAATTTCGTCAGAATCGGGTGTCAGCTTGTTGACCAATCTGACGTCGAGAGAACCAACGCGGAGAGGGAGAGAGGGAAGTCTAGCAGATGCATGGATCCGGATGACTTGAGAGGGAAGCGATGAACCTTGACTGAGTCCAGGAGAGGAGGCGTTTTAATGGTGATCTCGGAAGATCGAGCAGTTTCACCCAGAGCTTCAACTGGGGTTTGTTTAACTATGTAGATATGGTATGGCTAGCGAACCGGAGTCCCCTTGATTTTGAATAGTACAGAGATATCGTCAGCTCATCCCTCTCATGCCCAGCTATTTGGACGAAGACTAGTAAGGGAATACGAGTAATGAGGAGGATTACTTCGCCCAAGTCGGCGTCAAGGTCAGTTTGAGGCCATTTTAGTGACCAAGGGATAAGAAGGGATATCTCTCTGCAATGCCTGAGAAATATGGTCACGTGATAATTCCAGGCGACCTGCGCTCGATCCCCGCCTCTGCCTGAGGCGTCGAAAATTAGCGAGGGCCAGCCTTTGATGAAGTGGCTGGCTCAGTTCCCCATCAACTTCCTGCTTCACCTTATCTTCTCCTCTACCCGGAGATACTCTACCTTGGCGGATCCATGTCCGCGACACCGCTGATGGCTCTATTTTGTCTTTCGAAGGAGCCCGATTTGGCACTCGTGGTCTGGCAGCACTTGACCGCTTGGGAGGACCAGTGAAGCTGTCCGATTTTGAGAGGCGCTCTATCTCCAAGCTCCATGCTCCAAGTACCCTCCCTCCCTGACCGCCATTCGAATTGCCCTCCTTATTCGATTCACGGCAGCTCAAATGCCACCCAGCAGTGGAAAGTCAACGCGAGAATTTGTAATAGAATAGCACATCTTGGCTCGCATGGCGTTGGGCTTGGATTCCTTGGTGGCAGGTGCTTTTATCCCGGCCAGGCCCTTCTACGGTACATCACACACCGTCATGTGTCTCATTCCCATGAGCATCCTACAGACTGGGCCAAACCCTTACCCTTACGAAGTATCTGATACATTGCTGCACTATCAGCCGCGCAATCTTGGGCAGTGTCATGACCTCGGGTCGCTGGGGGATCGTCAACGAGACCAGGTCCGGGAACAGTCCGGGAGCCATCCTTAGCCATTCGCTCCACCTTGAATGACATCCTGGAGGTCCCGTGGAGGTGTGTCGTGGGATCAGATCTCGCGATCCTTGGACATGGAAACAGTCGGGGGCCAGGTCGCTTCTATGTCCGGCCCTTACTTGGTGGCCCAACGAGGGTGCCCATGAAATGGTGATCGCATCAACCTGTCGTGCTCTGACAAGGTGACGAGGACAGCCTGTCGCTATCTGCCCTGACATTCTCGCTCCCGGCACCGGACATTCTGTTGCTGGCGCGAGCTCCTTACTCTATCGTCAACATTACGCCAACCACCAACCGGCAACGGTCCAATAAAGGGACAATTGATCGGAGGAATCGCAAATGCGTTTTAGGTTAAGGCGGCGGGTATTTTTGGAGACGACCGTCCGCGCTATGGGTTAAAGCCTAAGGGCTATGCAAGACAACAGTTCTTTGGGGATGGAAGACTGGTCTACCTGAGCTTCGGGCAGGGTTGGCTGGCAAGCTGGACGCCTGGGACCGTAAACCGTATCTTGCAGTATATAGTGGCTTCACTTCTTGACTGATGCTCTGCGGTAGTGGCCTGCAGACGGTTGGGTAAGAAGCTGCGCTCGCGGCTGATAAAGGGCCGCGATGGTGTTGGTTATCGCCACCACTACCGTGTAGCAGAGGCAGAGGTGGGCTGGTTGCAGACACGGCATGCCGAGGGAGAAGTCGAGGAAACTCCCTCCAGCAAGTTGCGGTATTTTGCCCGCATCGCTGCGCTCTGTGTCTATCAAGAGCAGAAGGCTGCGAGCTCTGGGCATCGTTTAGGACGCCCCTCTAGCAGCAGCAGCAAACGCAACGGGCCGTCGAGTGTTCACATCACGCCGGCAGCCCGCTCGTCCAGGAATTGCAAAGACTGGTAGGTCCCATCCATTACCCCAACCAACGCGGAGAGCAACACTGAGAACCTCGAAGCCTTGATATTAAGCTCGACAACGCGGTCAAGGTTGGTGAATTTAAACGTTCTATGGGGTTTTGCTCCTCCCTCTCAGTTAACCTTTGTCCCGCACCATTTCTTCAGCATCCCTCAACATCCTCATCTCTCTCGGGTATACCTTGCTTTGACTGGGTGGTTTTTAATTCATATCTGGTCTGGCTCAAGGCTGCTGGCGGGCTACTGAAACCACGTCCATTCCACTTTCCGGGGGGTTGTCACTGCTGGCAACGCGTCTAGCGCCTAGGCCGTGGGCGGGGGGACCCTTGCTCGGCAAACCTACCGCCTTGACCAGCACTAAAACTCAAAATCGCCTCTCGTGCCGCAATGGCAACTTCACCACAATGTCGGACTCGAGATGTTGCAATGCTAGAAACCCACCGCAGCCACGGTGATCACCAACGCAGAGACCCCACCCGAGATGACCGAGGCATGACTGCTTTAAGTAGATCCGCATCGCCTGCTGCCGCTGCCGCTGCCGCTGTTAATCGGTCCCGCGACACCCGCAGAGAGAGCTATCAAGCCAAGCCTCGCGGTCGCTCAGTCGAGAAGCCTCAGCAACCCGGCGGACGACGCCGCCGCAAATCCCGAGGCCGTAGCAAAGACCGCTCCAATCACCACCCATCAGAGCCGTATTGGCCACGTCCGAGACCCGATTCTCGAGACCGCATCAGGCCTCTAGGCCCGCATTCCGACGAACCGCTCTACTCGCGCGATCATCCTCCCCAACGAGAGAAGGGAGGCCCCCAGCAGGACTCCGACAGACAGCGCGCTGCGTCGCGTTCTCCATCCTCGGCAAAACGCCCAAGGAGCTCGAGTCCACCCGTGATTGGATCCCAGTCGTCGAAGAAGACGAGGAGGGACCGCAGTCCTCGGCGACCAGGAAACGGCGCTTCAAAATCTCCGAATCCGACGAAATCCCAACGGGACACCCCATCATCATCTAGACGTCCTCGATCCCCCGAGCGCCGAGAACGCCACCAGAGGCCCCGAGAAAGCTCTGGCCACTCCAAGCTAACGAGCCCAACTCGCCGCGCCTCACCAACGTCTTCAAGTCGACGGAGTCAGAACCACCCTCCACATCCCAAGCGACCGCATCCGAGGCATCGAAGCAGATCTCCTCTCCCCACCTCTCGGCCTTCCTCGAGGTCACGCCATCTAAGTCCCGCATCTCGAAGCAGTCGGCCGCCCACTTCATCCGATACCACCTCCCGAAGGAGACCCACTCCTGATTTCGGTTCATACAGCAGCTCCTATCCTCCACCCCGTTCACCACGAGACCAGAGGGGTCCGAAATCTAGCAAAAAAGGGAAGGGCCGGGATAACCCAGGATCGTCCAAGAAGTTCCAGCCATCGTCTGGAGCAAACAGCATAGAGGTGAACATGTCGGCACGAGGCGGCTACCGCGGAGGCTACAATCCTCCAATGCAACCCGCCTTCCAAGGCCCACACGATTCGCGAGTTTACTCCCAATCTTCTGGGCACGCAACACCCAACTCGTCGTATCACGGATCCCCGCCCTCGCATTCTCCGTACGGCGGAAGTGGCCGGGGCTGGAGCAGCCAGCAGCCATATTCACCCCAACAGTAAGTGAATCGCAATGAATTACCACGAAATGCTCCGCTAATCACTAAAGTAGGCAATATCCACCCCAATATCCGCACGGTGCTTACGGCACTCCGAACGGCGCTCAGGGCCATTTCCAGGGCCATTCACAACCGTACCCCCCCCACGGTCCGGCTTCTCAATACCCCCAAGGGCCATATCGAGGTGGTCATCGGGGAGGGCCAGGCGGCTTCAGGGGGGGGCAGTTCGGCTCTGGCCGTGGCAACCATCGCGGCGGCGGCTTCAAGAACAGTCAGTGGAACTCGAATGTACCCGCCAGTAATGGTCGGGGCCAGCATGGAGTAGGCGACGAAGTTGAGGCGTCGAACCTGAGCGCTCAGCCATCTCCATCCTCAAATCGTGTTGAACAAGAACATAATGATGGGGACACCGGGATGGACGACAGCGAGAACCCATTCCGCCCCTCGAAAGATTTACAAGTTGAAGACACGGTAAAGCCAGAGGCTAGCCAGGAAGAGGACCAGATGCCACCTCCGAACCGACCACCGCCGACCGGGCCGCAATCTTCGTCTAAGTTTAGCTTCGCGTTCAAAGCATCCAAGCCCGCCGTTGCCACTCCCAAACCAGAAATATCTTCAAAGTTCAATGCACCGCCGCCACGGCGAGAGGCTCCTCGGGATAACTCCAGGGACCGCGGCGGCTTGCCCCGAAATGTGCCTACTGAACCCGCTTCGGCACGGCCGCGTGGCGGCGAGCATAGGCAACAACAGGCGGAGCCGACCCCCAGGGTCCGGAAGGTCAAAAAGATAATGAGGCGCCCGAAGCCGAGACCGACGCTCTCCCCGGAAATGGCTACTTCTGACTCGATCTTCTTCCGAAAACCCGGCAACGAGTCCGTCATCGGCTCGGGAACTTATGGCAAGGTCTTCAAGGGCCTAAACGTCTACACCAAGAAGCTCGTTGCCCTGAAGCGAATACGCATGGAAGGAGAGCGAGATGGCTTCCCGGTTACTGCGGTCCGGGAGATCAAGCTTTTGCAATCACTGAAGCATACCAACATCGTCAATCTCCAGGAGGTCATGGTCGAGAAGAACGACTGTTTCATGGTATTCGAGTACCTGTCTCACGACCTCACCGGCCTTCTCAACCACCCCTCTTTCAAGCTCGATGCAGCCCAGAAAAAGCATTTAGCGAAGCAGATGTTCGAGGGGCTGGACTACCTTCACAACCGAGGTGTCCTACACCGTGATATTAAGGCTGCCAATATCCTAGTCAGCAGCGACGGTATCCTCAAGCTGGCTGATTTCGGCCTGGCTAGATTCTACGCGAAACACCACCAGCTCGATTACACCAACCGCGTCATCACCATCTGGTATCGGTCACCCGAGCTGCTGCTCGGAGAGACCCAGTACGGGCCTCCGGTAGACATCTGGAGCGCCGCCTGCGTCATGATGGAGATATTTACACGTCATGCCATATTCCCGGGAGACGGCGGCGAGATCAGCCAGCTGGACAAGATCTACGCTGTTCTCGGAACCCCGAACAAGACAGAGTGGCCGAACCTGATTGAGATGCCGTGGTTCGAGCTGCTGCGGCAAGGCTACCGGAAGCCTAACGTTTTTGAGCAGAAGTACAAAGACCGCCTGCCTCCTGCCGCCTTTGACCTCCTCGCGGCCATGCTACGTTACGACCCAGCAAAGCGCCCGACAGCTGCCGAGGTCTTGGAGCACCCCTACTTTACGACCGAGGAGCCGCCTCCTCGGCAGGCCATCGAGTAAGTCTTCTTTTCCATTCTCACCATACTCTCTCTATCTGCTTTCCCTAGTTTCTTTCAATTGCTGACTCTCATCTCCAGGCTCCAAAACCTTGACGGCGACTGGCATGAGTTTGAGTCCAAGGCGCTACGGCGCGAGAACGAGAGGAGGGATAAGGAAGCAAAGCGGGCCCTGGCGAAGGAGGCCGCGAGTGGCCGTGACAGGGACAGGGACAGGAAGAGGCCAAACGACGAGAGCGAACCTCACCGGAATCCCAAGAAGCCACATGTCAACCCAAAGCCGCCGGCCCAGTCGGACCGGGTGCCTGGACCGAGCTCTGTCGGGGGCTCGTCTGCCAACGTGGCACCGAGCAAGGCATGACACAGCCCGTTTTGCGGGATGGGGGGGGTCCAGCCTCGCTGCATGGGCGTGGCGTTGCCCGATCAGCAGCTGGCGTTAGGCCGGTATAAGGGATGCCAGCGCGCGCGCTCGGCTCTTAATGATGTGTGAATTACAGAGACCAATGGGTCGGATTGGTCGACCCCGGATGCAGCTGGTAGTCCCGGGGCGATTGGGAAGCAAGGCGGACATGGGTGTTAATCGGGGCGAACGGGAATAGAGGCACAAGGGGGCTGCCCCCCCTTTCCGAGGGAAATGGTGGCATTTGTCGTGTACAGTTGAGGCGGGCGCAATATTGCATGAGCGCACAGCCGGGTCCATTAACATATGTTGGCCGTGTAATGTATTTTTCTATGGCCATGGACTCGGGAACATAAAGGCGTGATCATATTATTTCATGGGACGATTGGGGCGACCTTGGGGCCTATTATGTGGGTGGGTATGCTCTACTCTTCCTAATTCTTCCAGCGAAATGGGAGGAAGAAGGGGGTCGCGGTGGTTAGTCTTATCCTTTGACAAGCATGGCCTGAGAGACTCAATTAAGTAGGAAATTCTTATACATACACAACGAACTTTCGTGTCCCTCTGCATATCCATATTCATCGTATCATTTACAAGGGGTGAATCAGTCATCATGGGAGGCGAAATGGAATAACATGCGACAGAGCCTAAAGAAAGGGACGTCGGCAAAGGCGACCTGGGAAGAGGGAAGGCACATCGCCTTCTTCTCCAAATATCCATATCCATATATGTCAGAGGACTATCGGCAGATTTTTTAATGCTGGCAGGATATGAAAACAAGTGTCTGTCTATCTTCTTGAATTCTCGGAGGTCGAAAACGTGCTCTCGTCGGCTACCCTAGAGAACGAAAAAGGGGCGGAAAGAGAGGGAAAGGGAGAAAGGCAACGTGAACTCCGACTCCCAAAAGTGGCGCCCCAGCCACCGCTTCACCCACTCATCCTACTTTTCCGTGAGGGAACACCCGTTTCCCCCGGTCGGCATCCGAAGCCGAGGCCGGGGCTGGCGCCGGACCCGGAGCTGGTGGGACCCAAGCGTTCGACGTGCCGGTCGGCTGGACCTGCGGGAAGACAGAGTTGGCTAATTGGATACTTGAGGCTGGTCAGGGGATGTCAGGAAGGGTGGAGAATATGTGATCATGGGTTGGCTGACAAGAGATAGTGAGGTGGTGTATATCGGTATTGACGGGGTCTAACCAAGCGTGAACAACAGCATGATGATTTAGCCCGAAGACGTCGGCTTTTCCTATGCCTATTTGGTCCTTCAACTTTCTCACTTGTGCTTGCTAGTCCTCCTGATCTCCGTTGAAAACCCTCCAGTCTCGAGATATGTCACCGAGCCCCAACCCAACCTTGCCCTGTATAACCCAGTTGATTTTTGTAATTCCGCTTCCAAGCACAAGAAACACCCGCTGCGCAGAACCTTCGACTGCGCGAGTCAAATTCGCGAAACACTTCGTAGACATCATAAAACGGGGCGTTGATATCGTCAAATCGTCGACAAGAAAATGGGTGAAGTATACAAAAAAAGAGGACCAAGCGAAATTCCTGTCTCGTAACAAGCCACGGGAAAGGAAAGCAAAGGGGGTATATTTCTCAGGAAAGGAAATAAAAAAGGAAAACAGCCGGGTCAGCCTTGTTTCCGGGGCTGGCCATTTGTCCTTCCTCTTTGAACGTCCCATATAGCCCCATAGTCCCACCCCTTTTAATCCGAAACGGTATATTTTTTTGGTTCCTGAAAGAGCGACAAGGTGATACAGCCTTCGAGAGAAACCGAACTGCCTGTCCAACCCGAGAAGTCCCCCCGGATACCACATGCGCGAAACGGCCTCTTCGCCCGCTGGCCAGCCTCAGGGACCTTCCGGCGACTTCCCGACCGGGTCCTCCCGATCGACCGCCTTGCCCTTGTCCATGCCCTTGTCCTTGGCGTCGACTGTCTTCAGCAGCTGGCGGAGACTCCCCTCGGCGTGGCTCGCGCCACCGCCGCCGACGCCTCCTCGCCGGTTCGGCCCCGACGCGCCACCGCTCCGCCACGGAATCCAGGCGCTCCAGCCGGGCACGTAGCCGCCGCTCGCCGACGGCCTGAGGTCCTCCGGGCGGGGCAGCAGGCCGCCGACGACGACGGCATCGGGGCATCGGGGTTCCGCGGACCCGTCATCGGGCGCGGTCCGGATCTCGAGGTGGCCCATCGACGTCTGCGGCAGGGCGGGCTCGCTCACGAGCGTGGCGGCCGACCCGCGCGGCGAGGAGGTGATGGCGGCGGCGGCGGCGGCGGTAGTGGTAGCGGTCGTCATCGTCGCCGCGCCCTTCTTCTTCTTCCTCTGGCCGGCGGGGGTGGTGTGCTGCAGCCGGGTGCTGTCCATGACGGCCGTGGCGAAGGACGCCGACTTCTTCCTGGCGAGGCCCCTCCCGCCCGGCCCCTCCGGCTGCGCAGCTACGGAGCCGCTGGTCCCACCGCTGCTGCCGCTCTTGGAATCCTCGGCCAGCGGCGCCGCGGCCGGAGGGTCCGAGCCCTTGCGCATCGCGCGGCCGCGGACCTCGTCGGCGATCTCGGCGGCCGACTTCTTCTTCTTGGCCTTCTCCTCCTCCGAGGACCGGCTCGAGGACATGATGGTCTCCAGGGTGCCGTACGCGACGCTCCTGCGCCGCGCGCCGCTCCTCCGCTTGCGGTGCGACCGGCCGCCGGCGTTGCCGTTGCCGTTGTTGTCGTCGTCGTCCGAGTTGATGGCCTGGAGCGTGGGGCCGCCCATGCCCATGGGCGCGTGGGTCCCGTTGTTGCCTTTCCTCCTCCCGCCCGCCGCCGCCGCCGACGACGACACCCCCGGGCTCATGAACGCGGAGCCGGAGCCGTGCGGGGCGACGTGGACCTCGTACTGGTTGCTCAGGCTGTACCTCGACCGCGCGCAGATCTCGGCGATGCGGTCGAGGTCGGCACCGATGCTCCCACCGGCCCCGCCGTCCTCGGCCTGGAAGTCGGCCATGAAGCTCTTGAACGAGAAGGCCTCGAGGGGCGGGAGCTTGGCCTCGTCGTGCCCCTGCTGCCCCTGCTGCCCCTGCTGCGGCTGGGCCGACCCCAGCTGCCACTGCCAGGGCAGCTTGCTTTTCTTGGCATGGGCGCGTGGCATGTTGGCTACGTGCTGCCCATGTTTGCCCGCTGAAGGAGGTGCGCCGCCGACGGTTCCCAAACTACCGGCCCCACTTATGGTCGGTTTGGCGGGGCGGCCTCCCGAGAGGTACGAGTGGGCCCGGGCCGGCAGCGGTAGGGGGATCCTCCGCGAGCCGCCGCCTCGGGTCGCGCTCGGCGGCCGGTGGTGGTATGAGTGGGCGCTGTACGAGGCCTGCGAGGGCGAGGGCCCGCTGTAGGTGCGGACGATGACGGGCTGCGAGTAGGTGCTGCTCTGTGCACCGCTCGACTTGGCGTATCGGTGGCGGTGGCGGTTGACTGGTGACGGGTAGTTGCTGTTCAGCTCGCGTAGAGCCGACGTGCGGTGCGCGGCGGTAGAGTCGTCGAGGGGGATCGGCTTACCCTCGGCGGTCGAGGGGACGAGCGAGGCCGACGACGAGTTCGGTGGTTGGAAGAAGAGGGGAGGGAGGGAGAAAGAGAGAGAATGCCTCCTGCTCTTGGAGGGGCGATTGGATATGGCGCCCTTGGCGGTGGAGGAGATATTGGAGGGCCGCCGCGGGAAGGTGGAGGGGCTGGGGGGCGAGTTGAGTTGATGGAGATGGGATGACGAAGAGGCCTGCTCTGTGTTGTTCGTTGTTCCCGTTTCTGCGTCGTCTGGGTCGACGTGTGGCTTATTATATATATACATGGCGTCAGGATGCGGGATTAGACTGGAATCAGGGTAACAGGCTGCACCATGCAGGTGTGTCGTGGTGGCAGCCCGGGCGCGCGCGCGGGAGAGCAAGTCAGCAAGACGGAGGCGAAGGAGGCGAAGGAGGCAGCATGGTGCCCGTCCTGCGTGTCTCAAGATTGATCAACGTGGGCAGGTCAATATGGCGCACATGCAACCCGCTTTTGCATCGCAAGTTCGGGAATCTGTTTGGATCTCGCAATGTCCACGACGGAGAGAAAGAGGGGCAATGCAAGATGTAAGTGCAAAGAGGATTGGAGGCAGGGCAATTTGTCGGCTCTGTTCTTTCCTCTCCGTCCTTTTTAATTTTCCTCAATTGTGAGAGGGGGTAAGGCTGCTCTTTGGTCTGGTCTGGTCTAGGGTGAAGTTTCGGGCGATGCCATTGGACGGCTTGAAGCTGCGAGATGCAAGCAGTCGTGGCTGTCGTTCAAAGGATGGCCAGGCGGCGGGCGAGCAAGGGTCTGCGTGAGAGGCGGGGATCGATTCCCCAGTCGATTTCCCAGCCAGCTTCCGAAGTCCCGTTAGCTGCCTCACGAAACTTGATCCCAGGTCGGCAGATTCCAATGTCGTTCGTCCCGCAACCTTTTGATTCAACTTCCCCCAGATCTTCGCTCTGCTATTTAATATCGGCTACCTCCCCTCCATCCTCTCCCAGTGGGCGGCTCGTTTCCTTGGTCTCGACCTGCGCCGCCTTTCCTACCAGAGCAGCGCGAGCGTCTTTCCTGTGCGGTCTTGGAGCGGGAAGCTTCCACAGCAGCACGTCGACGTGTACACACATGGCAGGCTCGCCTGGCTACCAATATTGAATGCCTATTTCCGTCTTGTGGACCAGAAACCATGCCGTTCGAGGCAATGGGTCCTTTCCCAGTATCTTGTCTTGTCTTGCTTATCTCTCATCTCCGAAGATGTCCCTAGAGGATAAGAATGCGGTATCTATTACTGATTATGGGCTCCTGATAATGGTCACGCCTCAGCCTTGGCAAGGCGTATCTCCCAAGCAGCGTCATGTTGCACAATAACCCGTCCGAAGAACGGCGTGCACTTCGTTATGTCGTAAAACAGGCTTAAACCTCAGCATCATGACTAACAGATAAAAGAGAGTTTTGCGTTTATCATTCAGGAACCGGCACTCATAATTCTTAATGATTCATGCCCGCCCCCTTCCTTCACACCGGGCGTTTCTTTGTCGTCCACTCTCCACTCTCGCATTGGAAGCTCAGCCTCGGCGGCGGCTATTAAGGATGGGTGGGTTGGACGATCGTTCCGTAGCCATGGCCACCAGACTGGACTCTGTCGCTGTAAATTCCCGGGGCCCGTGATGCTGGATGACGGCCCTCCCTCGCCTGCTCTCGACGGTCGTAGTACACCCACTCGAGATAGAACGCGTGTACATGGCCGGGTATATATCTGTTTGCGTGTTCGGGTTAGCAATAGCCGAGAAGAATAATCATTCGCAGCCGAGAATGGCAGGCTTACCCTAGTAGGGTGAGGCAAATGTTGATGAAGAGGTCAACTCCGCAGCCAGAAACTGCAAAGACGCCCAGGGGAGGCACTATCAACGGCAAGTTAGCTCAAATCCGAAAGCTGAACAGGCTGCGACACGGGTTCCGCGACATACAGAAAAGCGTGATGATAATCAAGATGATGGCGGAGGCGACGCCCATATTCTCAAGGTTGCAGCGAGCACTTTTCTTCTTTTTCTTGTGCAAATGGTTATTTGACGCCGAAATAAGCGAGTGATATGTTCGATGAAGGCGGGAGCAGGCAAACTTCCTTTCGTATTATGAGCCGTCACCTTGGGTTATATGTTATATGACAGCTCAGCAAATCGTATGACGTATGTCCAGGTAGCCAACCAAGGTCAAGGACGCGCCACACACGCGCGCCACACTGTTCCTTTTGCCACACAGCCTGCAGGTTGCATGTACCGTACCTCCTAGGTACACTTACCTTTACCTGTCACAACCGATATTCATGAGAAGTGTTTTCAGACGAGGTGCATCTCCATGGAGAGCCCAACATACATCAGATAGCAGTACATATTATGCAGTAGAGTGCATGTAGGTACTTGCAGTTAGCACAACATGTTGTATCAGCTCTGAAAGATGGGATCATGGCCGAATACAATCAGCAAAAAGGAAAAGACCAAAGAATAGGTCGAAACGGTGGCATCGTCGTCGAAAGACACAAACAAAGGCTAGGAACATCCATTCTGGCCCATGGTTTGGGAATACCTATTATTCAAACCTTTATCGTGTCGCCCGGTTTTCGTGGTCTTATCAGTCTGATTCGTGCTCATGTTGGAAGGGTTCCTTTCTGCCGAATTCCCGAAGCAAGTCTTCGTAAGTGTAGGTAGGTAGTTCTTGGCGTTCAGTTGTGGAGCCACTCAGGAACCCCTGGTGTTTAGACTTTTGGGACACGCCAATTCGGATAGAAATCGTCAACAGTCAGGGACAATTGAGACCTACCTGAGGCATCCCTGTCTCTTGATTTCTGGACTGCGAAGTTTGTTCAGTTACTACGCAGGATACCCAATCATGTTGACAGCTAGGAACAATTGACGTATCGGATCACAATAACCGAAGATCGCCATCATGCCGTGGTTTGTTTACATGGAGCTGTCATCCTGGCGTTGAAACTCCCAGAACCATCATCCACTGGGATTTGTTTCGACAGAGGAGAAATGGATCGTTGATCACAGCTTCGGATCTGCAGGCTCGTCGCAGAGACAGGAAACATGAGCCACCGAAGTCCTGCCGGGGTTCGTGGATGGATTCTTGGCTCACACTTCGTAGGACGATGGAGAGGAGGTCCAAACTCGACGAGGATAGACTGATAGCTATCACTATGACCAAGAGCTTGTAAAGGCAATGCAACTACGATTTATCATGCGGCTTTAAGAGCTTGCAGCGGAGTTGCAGATTGTCGTCAGAGCTCCTCCCTTGGACTTAAAAACAACCAGGGTTGGTCATGATGCCACACTGAGCTTGGGGCATTGTTGGCCGGTGGAAATACCTATCTATCGATTCAATTTCAATTCGAAGCGTATGTGAATGCTGCAATTATTAAGCCGTACTCTGGCTGGCGAAGCTAGGGGAGCTTCTTGCTTCCAGACGGCGCGTCTGGGTTTCTCGAAGCACTCAAGAACGAGCTGGAACCCAATTGGGTCCGTGTGAGTGGTCAAGCCAAGACGACCGGGTGGGTGGATCTCCACGGAGGAACAGTGTCGCGTCGCAGGAGGACATGGGAGTGCGTCGCACTGCTGTGATATGGAAGCTTTGTCCATCTCCATCCAGGGGGGCGTGGGGTGACGATTGAAGAACCAACAAGCAGGCGCCGCACTTCTGCAGGAGAGGTACGGATACCTAAGCAAGCTATCGTATGTATTCTGGATATGTATTCGTATGCATTGCCTGCCTTGCCTTCTCGCCAATGGTTCTCGTGAGATGCTAGGAGAGCCTGCAACTAGGTAGCTACCTACCTACTGCATAGTAGACGCTAGGATCCATGGGGGTGATGGCGAGTCGGTTTTGGCTGAAATACGAAGTAGAGCAACCGGGTCGCCTCTTCCGCCAGGAGGGGTGGGCAATAGGAGCTGTTTATTAGAATGGATGGTCGCGCGCATAAGGCGGCGGCACAATTTGCAGCGAAGAGGGTTGTCCATATATTTACGGGTACCTCCCTCTGCCCACGGGTACACGCGGGAGATATACACGTGTAGACTCGAGTAATGAATCGATATCAGCAGATGGAAGGCAAGGAAGGTGTGGGCCGCTCCCGCTTGGCTTCCGTGGTGCCAGGTCTGAACTTTGGTGACGGACGGCGAGAAAACGGGAGATTTGATGGGCCCCAGCTTTTCGATACAGGACAGTGGATGCACTAGGGAGCTCCGCTAATCCCATGTGCAAGTTACAGTGCCAGGGGGGTGCTGCCCCATTCTGAGATGTGAGATCCTGTAGGGGTTTGAAGTATCGGTACCTGGGTCAAATGTGTCGAGCGCCATGAGCCAGGCACCGTGCTGCGTACCTTCCCCGCCAAGCTACCTGCATAAGCGACCTGTGCCGGCAGCAGAATCCATCAAGTCTCCAGGACAGGCAGCGTTAGCTTGGTACCGAATACTTTTCCGTTTCCAATGCCTAGCTGGTGCTTCAAGGATTGTTGCTCTGGTGCTCAGTTGGTATCCATACCCCAAAATTTCAAATCCAGTGCTGCTTCCCCGTCTCAGGCCAACATCCACCTCCATCATCTTTTTTCCTCACTTTCGTCCTGTATCCTGTCTTCTCTCTTTCCTCTTCCCCCCTTTTCCCTTTCTCTACCTTTCACCGAGGCTTGAGAGGGCGTGCAGCACATCACGGAAAGGATCACGCAGACCCGTGCCCTATCCGTCACTTAAGTGCTCACTTTCACCACCACCCCTTAGCCGTTCTCGGTATCTTTGGCTCGACATCCCGCGAACCTTATCTTGCACCTCAACTTTTCCATTGTGTTTGCAAAGGCGGTAAACACCAAGGTTTGCAATCCCCTCGGTATGGTCCCAGCGGAACCGCGACATTGGATGCTGACTCGCATCTCCTTGCACAGAATTGTCTCCGACTCCAGCTCATAACCGCGATTTCCCCGTCACGATTCGACCGACCTTACATGTGTTGGCAGCCATGGCAACCCAACAGTCCCCGCCTCTCAAGATCGACCGATACCTGGTCATCCACGTCGCCACTACCTGCGACGAGCATGGCGTTTATGTCACCAAGGATTCGGCCGAAGTCATAGAGCTAGGGTGGATCCTCCTCGATGCCAACAATCTTGAGGAGGTAAGCATTGGCGGCCCCAAGGGCATAGCACCCCCTATTTGGCAAATTGCTAATTGACTCGTCCCAGCTCCATCGCGAGAGCGTACTGGTCAAGCCAATTAACACTCCGATTACACCTCTATGCAGTAAGTCTCCTTGCCTTCCTCTCTCTCTTAGATTTGCAGGGCCTGTCCGATGAAGTCGCATCAAACTTTCCCGTTATCAAACTTTGAGCTCAGTCGCTGATCAGCTTCGCCATAGCGAGCTTGACGACCCTCACCTGGGAGCATGTTCGGACGGCTGGTACATTCAGGGATGCTATCAATCGATTCGATGCCTTTGCTTCCGAGTTTCTCACCGCCCAGAATCTCGACTTCGTCTTCGTGACCTTGGAGGCTTGGGATCTGCGTGTTCAGCTACCTCGGGAAGCTCGTGACAAGGCGGTTGTCCTCCCTCCTTACCTTCAGCATTCTCGCACCTTCGACCTTCGCACTGAGTATCAGAGATGGCAGCAGCACCACCCCGAATCCCTGCCGTTCGGGCCCTCGTCCCTGGGCAACATCTGTGCTGCCCTGGAGGTTGAGGCTGTGCAGTCCAGCGCTCCCATCAAGCATAACTTGCCTTTCCATCTGCAGGCCCTGGCCCCGGCCTCTCCCCGTCGCGCCATGGAGGAGGCTGTCACCCTTGCTCGTGTCCTGCGTGGGCTGATTCGGAAGTCTCAGCCTCCACACGAGCATCCCGATGTCCTCACCCGCCCAATGGATGCCCGTGCCGATGTTCGTGCCTTCTTATCGGAACGCAGCAAGGTCTTGCACATGTCAGGTTTGCCCCACGATACAACCCAGTCTGAGCTCGAGAGCTGGTTCACTCAATTTGGTGGACGGCCAATTGCCTTCTGGACCCTTCGTACGCCAGAGCAGCACAAGCCAACTGGGACTGGCTTTGCTGTCTTTTCCTCCCATGAAGAGGTATGATCACCTGCCTACCTCTGTGCCTTTCTGATTCCATCAAGAATTTAATTATTCTATCCGCCCCCTCTCTCTCTTTGTTCCATACTCCTCCCTCATATTTTACATCTGCTCGGCCTCGGAACTTGCCGGGAAATTACTTCAGCTAACCCACTTCCCTCCCAGGCCGCCGAGAGTTTGTGTATGAATGGTCGAGCCCTGAATGAGAAGGCGATCGAGGTTTCGCCATCGTCGAGCCGTGTCCTGGACCGCGCCGCCGAGATTCTCACCCCATTCCCTCCTAGCAAGAACAGACCGAGACCCGGTGACTGGACTTGCCCGTCGTGCGGCTTCTCCAACTTCCAGCGGCGCACGGCCTGCTTCCGCTGCTCGTTCCCGGCCGTCAATGCCGGCCCTACGGGGGACATGGGCTACGGTTATGGCTACGGTCCGCCAGCCATGATGGCTCCTCCTCCACATATGGGTGGACACCACGGCCACGGTGGCGGTCATGGGCGGATGGGCGGCAGTGGGGTGGTCCCGTTCCGCGCCGGCGACTGGAAGTGCGGTAACGAGGTCTGCGGCTACCACAACTTCGCCAAGAACGTTTGCTGCCTCCGCTGTGGCGCCAGCCGTGCTGCTGCTGCCGTGGTAGCCGACTCGGGATATCCCTCGCCAATGGATACGCCGTCCTCGTATAACATGAACCAAGGGTCGATGGCCGGGACCCCTGGACCGGGACCCTTTGCTTCGACCGCTGGAGGTTTCCCCTCAGGTGGCGCCTATGGCCAGCACTTTGGAGGGCCGCCGAGCACCTATGCTCTTCCATCCGGGCTGGGAGGCGGCGCCGCTCCCTACCCGTCATTGAACACCCACTTCGGGCCTGCCCCAGGCTCCCATTCCGCTGGACCCTTCGATAGCCGTGCTGCCGAGGCTGCCTTCCAGTCTGCTGGCAACGGCCCGGCCTCTGCCGGTCCGGGCAACAACTTTTACTCTCAGAACGAGAGTGACCCCTTTGCCTTCCTGTCTTCTGGCATCGGCAGCCTCTCGGTTAGCGGCGGAGACGCGCGCCAGAATGGAGGCTCCGCTCCTCCTAGCAAGTCGCCGGCGTAGGATGCTGTCGGAGACGTGTTGATTACACCAGGACCTTGGTCTACTTCGCATGGAGCTTGTTTTACTTTCGCGGCAAGTTTGGGACGAGGACATAGAGCATTTGAGTGGGCAATAACTTGTGGAACTACCTTTGGTTTCGAGAGATGTGGTGGGATTTGGAAGAATACAAATGACACAGGCACACCGGTGTCAAGGGAAGGGGGGAGCGGGTGGAAGGTCACGGTGGGCAAAAATTGCAAACGGCTGGAAAGACAAAACGAATGTCGTATTCTTACAGGAACCCTCGGGGCGGAGTTTTTCAACCGACATTGTATCTGGCTACGGAAAGGTACGGACTGGATGTCATGTCCTCGTTTGGAAGACGGGGTTCCATCTCGACGGCTCGACACACCCGAAACGGACTGGTTGTTCCAAAGAGGACATTGGCTGGAAGGTACGGGGGCGTGCATAGCGAAAGGGAGTGTAAAGGATATATCTGGCCTTTTTGTTCCTCACAGTTTCCGGTTTCCTCTTCGCTCTTGTTTCTTTCCTATTTTCTTCCTTCGTCTTATTTTCCGCAAACATCCTGTCTTTCTATCTATTTCTGCGTCATGTCTCACAGACCGAGTACTTGAACCCTGTGTGTGCGTGTGTCTGTGTGTGTGTGTGTGTGTGTGTGTGTGTGTGTGTGTGTTGTTATCCTTCGACTCGAAATTGCTGGCTGGGCAGCGGGTGGAGTAGGCGGAAGGGGCGAGGTGTTGGTTGGGCCTGGAAGGGAGGATGGTTGTTTTCCCCTTGTTTTTGACAAAAAGCTGCTTCTCTTCCGATGCATTCTCTCCCTGAGACGGAGGACGGCGAAGGTTTATACTACCTCTAACCGCCTCGTCAAGTAGTTGTTAATAATTTCCCCCCTCCCCTTCCCCCTAGGCATTTGCGCTGTTGCATACTGCGAGGACTGGACAAATAAATACAAATGCACAGCTACCAAAATCCTGGGCCTGTTTCCCCTTATTATTCCTATGCTATGCATCTACACGCCGGATTCTGGACTCATCCGCAATGACCTGACCTAGCTAGCATACATACAGCATAATTCGGAGCGCGGAACAGCCTCGAGCCCAAGTGGGAATCCTTTTCTTTATTGTCCTATGTTCTATACTAGTAATCCGTACATGTCAGGGTACCTATCAATTGCCATATTCTTGACGATGGCCCTTCCAGAGTTGGTCAATCCTGCTCCTATGCGTCGTTGCCAGTCATTGCTCTCTCTCTCTCTCTCTCTCTCTCTCTCTAGAGATACTAAAGCGATAAGCCAAGGACGAAGCACTCAGACGTCTATTCCACGCCTAGTCAACCAGAGCACCCCTCCTGCATTAACCCACGACGAAAGACAATATCATATCCCCCATGCGAAACAGAAGGGAGGAAAGCCAACGAAGATAAAAAAAAAAAACACTAGTACTTGCGGTAGTACTTCTTCAGCTTCTCGACCTCGTCCTGGGCGGGGCCCTCCTTGTCCTCCGGGTCGACGGCCCCCATGCTGGGGGTGGGAGACTGGCCGTAGAGGTCCTTGAAGTCTCGGCGGTAGTCGGCCATGAGCTTGTCCCAGTCGATGTTCAGCTCCAGCTCCGAGTAGTCCATGTCGGCGAGCGACTTGAGGTCGTCGTCCATGCGCTTTAGCTCCTCGTCGCTTATGATGGCGGCGAGCGAGCTGGCGACGGCGCTCGAGACGTCCTCCTCCTCCTCCTGCTGCTGCTGCTGCTGGCCGGCGGGTTGATGCTCGTGGTTGTTGCCGCTGCTGCTGTGGTTGTTGTCCGGCTGTCCCTGCTGTTCGTCCGTCGTCTCCGACACGGACGTGTTCAGGGTCAGGCTGCTGAAGTCCAGGGACTCGATGTCGACGATGCCTCCGATGCCGCGTTGCATGGTGATGCCGCCGCCACCGAGGTTGAGAGAGGCGGCGCGGGACGAAGGGGCCGACGAGATAGACTCGTTGGTGGTCGCGGCGGAGAAGGTCGAGGAGCTGACGGTGGTGACGGAGCCGTTGGACACGACCCGGGGGTGCGTGATGGTGGCGGGGGCGTCCGCCATGGTCGCGGGCCTCATCGCCATGGGGATCCTGCCGGCCCCGGCGGCCGGGGGGACGTCAAAGTCGTCCTGGTAGGGCTCGTGGTCGAACTCGGAGTTGTCCTCCCAGGCGAGGCTGCCGCGGATCTCGTCGCGGTCGTCGTCGAGGATGGCGTCGCGCTCGGCGGCGGCCAGGGCGTCCCAGCGCATCTTGCGGGCCAGCTTGGGCGTCCACTCGCGGTAGCGGAAGGGCACGTTGCCGCACCCGCCGTGGATGCCGCGCTCGCCGTCGGGCGCCGCCTCGTCGAGGTCGTCGTCGCTCATGTACATCTCGTCCAGCGTGGGGCCGAGGTCCGAGCCCGTGGACAGGTCGACGCGCCCGTAGGCAACCATGGCCTCAAGGTGGGTGGGCAGCTCCAACTGGCGGCGCGTCGACTCGGCGATGACGAGCTCGTCGGGCCGCAGGAGGTGCTTGGCCCCGCGGCCCCAGCCCTCGAGGTGGCCGATACCGACGCTCTCGACGGGCACGCCGAAGACGGGGAGGCCCGTCTCGGCCTGGTCCGTGGTCAGGGGCATGTTGTAGAGCACCTGCAGCTGCACCACCTCGCGCAGGCTGGTGAAGGCCTTGCCGCGGAGGAAGCGCCACAGCGGGGTGAGACCCGTGCGCTGGCCCAGTAGGGGACGCATCAGCATGCCGGCTCCGGGGCCGAAGATGGGGTCGTTGAGGCGCAGGTAGAGCTTGACGAAGAAGAGCTGCGCGACGTAGATGTCCTCGTCGGTGAACACTTTCTCGTTCTTCATGAGTACCTGGCGCTGGAAGTTGGATGGCATGTCCATGAGCAGCCATAGCTTCTTGAGGACTATGTGCGTCTCAGGGGGGACGCGGTGCCCGCCTCGGGCCAGCGCAGCGAGGATATCACGCACGCGTTTCTCGCGGGCCACGACCATTTGAAGCCAAACCAGGGAGGGGACATATCGGACCCGTCCCGGCATGTTGTCTGTGAAGATGACGTTCGTCGTGTATTCACCCTTGGTGACGACGTGCTCCTCCGTCTCTCCCGGCAGGCTGCCGTGGGAGTGGTACACGTCCGGGTTCTCCAGTCGGCCGGCCGGGTCGAGGACGCAGGTGCCCTTGTAGATCTCGAAGGGGAACGCCTTGGCGCTGGTGGGTGCCATGACCTCGGCCCAGGCGCGCATGCTGCTCGTCAGGAACCCGTTGATGGCGTCGTGGAAGTCCCGGCTGACGCTGTACAGGTTGAGGATGTCCTTGGGTCGGAGATACTTGCCCACCTCGACGGCTAACTCGACCCTGGAGCTGATCGAGCCGATGAGGTCGAAGCTGGCAGACGTGCTGCCCTGGCCGCGATTGCCATTGGTGTCGTGGGCGTCCAGACCAGTCCCATCTTCCAGGCTCAAGACATCCAAGGTGGCATGTAGATTGGCCTGGTTGGTGAAATACTCAGCCAGACGGCCCTGGAAGTGAGCTGGCAGCTCTTGGAACTGGCCATCGAAGTGCTGGAGCCATTTTCCATCGTCCTCGTTGTTCTCAATCTTGCCATCCGCGACATCGGCTTGAACAGATTCCTTGTAGACTTTCTGGACCAGGGCCAGGGCGTCTCCGTTCATCATGCGGGCCTTCTTCCTGGGCGGAGAGGACGAGGCCCCGTCCAACAGGGCCGCAACGGTGGGGCCATCGGCCTGCACTCCCTCCTGCTGGATCTCATTATCGCGGGCACCGGCACGAGCCGCCTGGGCGTCGGCGAGGCGCCACTGAGAGGCGCTGGTGTCGTAGTCTCGTGGGATCTCGAGGGCAATCTCTGCTTGTAACTTGGTCAACACTCCGGCGTCAAGACGCGGGAGTGGAATGACCGGTCGCTGGCCGTGGCCTGGACCGCTACTCGTAGCGGCGAGGGGTGAAGACATTGTGGCGTCTCGTACCGTGACCGGCTTTGAAAAGGCAGAATTTGAGGAAAGGGAAATGAACGGGAAGACAGGAGAGGGCAAGAAACGCGTGGATGCGTAGTCTCTTGAAGGGGGGAGAAGAGAATCAGAACGTGGGGATACTGGCGTTGCTAGGGTGAGAGGTGTAGGGAAGGGAAAGCAGAGGTTGTTTGTTTATATACCTACCTACCTACATGCCCGTATTCTAGAGTACTGAGGTACCTGCCATCTGCCTACCTTTGTTCTGCCTCACAGTAATAGGTAGACAATGGGACAATATGGAATTCAATAGAGCGCCTACTTTCCCACCTAAATGGCATTCACTTCAAGCTTAGGGGTATCCTAGGAGTTCACTAGTCGTTGACGATGCAAATGCACTAGAGAGACTTCATCGAATCGTCCTGTGTCTTCGCTATCAAGATAACTAATAGCCACTCCCCAGACATCACCGTAGTAAGCTAGGGTAGTGACATGACATATGTGCAATGGCCATTTGGCATGGATCCATAGCAAGGAAGAATAGGTACTGTCCAACGTAGCTGGCAGCCTTACCAAAGACCGAGCCTCCGCCTCCCAAGGTACTGAGGAAGATCTGTCTCGTACGAGGGTTTCGGCTTCATCTTAATCTTCATCTTCGTCTTCGATTCCACCACAAGATAGTCCCCATCTTCGGTTCCACTGCTGGCCACAAGATAGTCCTCATCACAGCTGTGACTGCTGGCCTCAAGATCGTCCTCATCACCGCTTCCAATCCCGGTCCGGCTCCGGCTCCTGCTTGTTGTAGTTGCTAGTGCCGGTGCCGGTGCCGCCATCGCTTTCTGGTTTATTTCCGCCCTCGTTCCCCCTATATTTCGACGGCGTCCCACCTAAGAGTCTTGTCCCATCTCGTCGAGAGGCATGTCCTGGTCGTCCTGGCCAACAATCGAATCGGCTACTTTCCAGATCTGGAGCAGGTTGTCTTCCGCGGCGCTGCAGACTAGCCAGGGGTCATTCAGGTTCCAGGTGAAGTCGGCCAAATGGTTTGTGTGGCCACCATGCATGAAGAGCCTATTTCAAGTCATTCAGGTCAGTTTCAAGGAGAAACGCGACAGGGGAGGGGTGTGGATGGCGTACAGTTCCGGTGGACCATCTTCCTGGTCCTCGGGCATCTGTTCCTCGCCCACTCGGCTGAGGTCCCAGAACATGATCCTTCGGTCATAGCTACCACTTCCCAGGATGCTAGACTCCTTAGGATGCCAGGCCAGAGAGGTGACCGCATCGCCATGGCCCACGAGGGTGTGGATCTTCTCCCGTACGTTCCGAATGTCCCAAATCCCGATCGTCTTGTCTGCCGATGCTGTAGCAATGATGAACTCGGACCGAGGATTGAAAGCAAGAGCATTGATGGCGTCAGTATGCCCATTCCGCGCGGTCAAGGCAGACTTGGAGGTCTGCTGCTCTCGAACATCCACGATCTGGAGAGTCAAATCGTCCGACACACTGCCAATGAAATGTTTTACGAAAGGATGATACTGCACATCGTTGACGATGTGTGCGTGGTGCGTATACCGCCGATAAGGCTTGAGCGTCTTGCCAGTGCCCTGCAACATTTTCAAATCCCTGAGAAGCGTCAATGGGCAATCAAAATAATAGCATAATGATGCTGTAGAACATACCACAGACAGACCGTTGTGTCCTCACTACCGGAAACAAGGCAGCCTTCGTCATGTGGACTCCAGTTGAGACCGAACCCTTCCGACTTATGACCAATCAACTCCACTTGGGGAGATGGCGAACCGGTAGGAGTCAGACTGTGCTTGGTCCTGTCGAAGATCAGGACTTTGCCGTCGACGGCGAGAGTGGCGATGATGTCGGGGTTCTGGGGCTGGTAGCGCGCCTTGTTGACCTCGCCCGGGTGATCGATCTTTTGGGTAATGTTGAAGCGGATGGCAGGGGCATCTCCAGAGGAAGTCTTGCTGCCATAGCCACCAATCTCGCCACGCTCCTCGTCGTAATCATTCGGATTGGGCTGAACAGTCTTTGGGATCTCAACCTCTGCAATCTGCAGGTAATTCGGCTTGCCCTCCGCTGTGTGGGTGCCAATCAGGACCCGGTGCACGAGGTAGTTCTTGTCCTTCGGAGCTTTAACATCCGGGAACCACTGGGTCGTGAGAGTTGGCCACTCCAATGCAGTGCTGCAAAGAATAAGTAAGCGAGAGGGGCAATATCATCACAGTGGGCACTTACCTCAGGATCATATCATAGAGGAAGGGGCTGTTCTTCTTCCAAGTTTTGTACTCTGCCGCACTTAGCACAAAGAGCCGAGAAATAATAGTCATCATCATAGCATACCCTCATTGATCAGCTTCTGCTCCTGGTCGTCATCTTCTTCTTGACCCATCTCGACTGTGAGGCTGCATCAGTGTTTGTTTTCTGAAGCAAGAGGCCTAATTGAGGCTTACTGTCCACGTCGTCCACGACCTCAGTTGGCCCCATTGTCACAGGTTCTGGCTCAGTTTTCTTGAAAGGAGAAACGGATTGTGAGTGAGAATTCTAAGGGCCGATGTATTGAATCGGATTATTCCGAGGACTGGCAACCTAGACTTGTCGTTACCTACTCGGGGGTTTAGACTTGGTTGGTTGGCTGGATTGGGGAGGATGAGAGCTGCTCTGCGGCTAAGCGCGACTCTCGTCGCGTTAAGTGGGAATAAAAGGCGGTAGGCGTTGGCAGATGTCAAGCTGCAAGCGTTGCACGGACCAAGAATGGCGACCATACTAGAAGCGGTTAGTGTGGGGCAAAGAGCACCTGGGGGCGAGGCGGATTGCAGCCGCATGTTTTAAACATAGAAACTGCCCGTGCCTTGAGACCCAGTATTTATCAAGGTCTCTCCGATCGCATCGTCTCCCATCCCATCAGGATCATAGTTTTCTATAGTATCCTTGATTTGGGTCTAGAAGGTCTCATAGACTTCAAGTTTCTGTCATCTATACGTTCTACTGCCTCTCAACGGCAGCATATCTCGAGCCGCGCAGTTTCCTGCTCGTGAATTCCTTCGTCACATTCCCAACCACACACAGCCTTCCCTGATGAGAAGACGGTAGAGCAACGCTTTGCCCTTAACTCTTTACTTTTTCGCATCACTCTTCTGCCGCAAATGCCCCCGCGCGACTGACAGGCACGAGAAAATCCATAATACCTACCCGATTGAATTATTAGGAAGCGTTTGTCAACATGGGGTCCGTCGTCGATTTAACTGTCCATGAGGCTATTTTGGTTGCTAACTGATTTGCCCGCAAGTGTTCCCAAGTTCTTCAGATGGCTCTCTGAGCGATATCCTGCCATTTCACAGCTCATTGCTGAGAATCGTATCCCCGAGTTTGACTGCCTCTACGTGCGCTACCTCCCTGATCAACGCAGTCGGCCTTGTGACCTTGCAAACCCCCCGCTAACCGATGGCAGTTGGACATGAATGGCATCATTCACAACTGCACGCACAAAGATTCTGGCGATATCCAGTTCCGCTTGACCGAGGAGGAGATGTTCATTGCGATATTCAATTATATCGAACACCTCTTCGGCAAGATCAAACCGAAAAAGCTATTCTTCATGGCCATAGATGGCGTCGCCCCGCGAGCAAAGATGAACCAGCAACGCGCGCGCCGGTTCCGGACAGCCCTGGACGTCGAGAAGGCAAGAGAAAAGGCTATTCGGGAAGGCAAAGAGCTTCCGAAGGAGGAGCCGTTTGACAGCAACTGCATTACTCCGGGTGAGTCACCTCCGGCCCACTGCGATCCATCCTCTCCACTAACCTAGCCAGGCACCGGATTCATGGCCAAGCTGTCCGTTCAGCTGAGGTACTTCATCAACAAGAAGGTCTCGGAGGACAAGGAATGGCAACAACCCGAGATAGTCCTCTCCGGTCACGAAGTTCCCGGAGAAGGAGAACACAAGATCATGGAGTATATTCGGAATGCCAGGGCCCAATCCGACTACAACCCCAACGTCCGACACTGCCTATACGGGCTCGATGCCGATCTCATCATGCTGGGGCTCCTCAGCCACGACCCGCACTTCTGCCTACTTAGAGAAGAGGTCACATTCGGTCGTCAGTCAAAGTCAAAGTCCAAAGAACTCGAGCATCAAAACTTCTACCTGTTGCACCTGTGTATTGTGCGGGAGTATCTGGAGCTGGAGTTTCAGGAGCTGAAGCAGGATGGTGTGATGAGCTTCTCATTCGATATGGAAAAGGTCATTGACGACTTCATCTTGATGGCATTCTTCGTTGGCAACGATTTCCTCCCGAATCTCCCCCATCTGCATATCAACGAAGGCGCGTTGGCGACCATGTTCAGGATTTACAAGAAGGTCCTTCCGCGGTGCGATGGCTACCTCAACGAAGGCGGAACAGTCAACCTCAAGAGGCTCGGACTGCTTTTGGAGGAGCTTTCTAAAGAAGAAACCCGTTTCTTCGAGCATGAGAATGAGGACGCGAGCTGGCTCCGAGGGAAGAGGATGCTGGAACAGAGCGAAACAGAGAAGGTCAGGGCGAGGACTAAGGGCAAGCTTGTTGTGACCTCGTCTCAAAAGGCTCTCTGGAAACAGAAGATCCGAAAATTCCTGAGCAACCGTGCGCCACAGGCTCTAGACCTTGGGACAGAGCTCAAGGCGGAGGATCGGAGATTTGCCCAGGAACTTGCCGAAGCCATCCGTGTCGAGTGGTCCACGAAGGAGGACGATGAAGGGAACCGGCACTTTATCTTGGCTTTCCCTCAGACGCCAGGCGATGCCGTCGATGCCGACGACGAAGATGAGGAGGCACAGGCGGCTGTGCTTCGGGTCGTTCGAAAATACGACAACGCCCAGGTCATCGACCTCACAGCTGCGGACGCACAAACAGAGATGGAAGCCAAATACAAGCAGAAATTCCAAGAGTGGAAGGACGAGTATTACTCTCAGAAGTTTGATGACTGGACCGATGACAATAAGGAGGACGAGCTCCGGAACCTGGCGGAGAACTACGTCCAAGGTCTCCAGTGGGTGCTCTACTACTACTATCGTGGTATCGCATCGTGGCCGTGGTATTACCGCTATCATTACTCGCCGATGATATCAGACGTCACCAAGGGCCTGAATGCGGATCTAAACTTCCGCCTCGGGCAGCCCTTTAGGCCATTCGAGCAGCTCATGGGTGTGTTGCCAGACCGGAGCAAGAGTATCGTCCCTACGGTCTATTGGGAACTCATGACGGATCCCAAGTCGCCAATCATCGACTTCTACCCGAGAGATTTCGAGCTAGATATGAATGGCAAGAAGATGGAGTGGGAGGCTGTCGTCAAGATCCCCTTCATCGAGGAGAAGCGTCTTTTGGATGCCATGGCCCCGAAGAACGAATTGCTCTCTGACGAAGAGAAAGCGAGGAACGACTTTGGAGTCCCCTTGAAGTTCACTTACTCCAAGGGCGTAGATTTCATCTACCCCACCTCTCTTATTGACGTCTTCCCCGACATCCCCCACTGCCACTGCGTGGAGAACATCTTCGATCTCCCCGTGGTCGAGGGGTTGGACTACCGTGTCGGACTCACGGACGGAGCCCTGCTCAATGTTTCCGCGCTGGCGGGCTTCCCCACTCTAGCCACCCTCCCTTACACTGCTACTCTGGGATTCCACGGCGTCAACGTCTTCCAGCAGGACAGCCGCAATGAGAGCATGGTTGTCACGGTATCCGACTCGGAGATCCGTACCAGCGTCGAGTCCGCTAAAGTCAAGCTGGGCCAGCGCTGCTTCGTCGGCTATCCTTTCTTACAGGAAGCCAAGGTGGCTCGAGTGTCGGACGAGCTCTTCGACTATGTCCTGTCGGACGACGGCTCCAACCAGATTATCCAGAGACACCACACACCGAGAGAGATCGAGGACTGGTCCAAGAAGGCAGGGAAGATTGAGAATTTCTACAGCAAGCGCTTAGGTATCCTTATCAGTCGGGTTGAGTCGATGGTCCACGTCGACATGCTTCGCGGGTTGATGAAGACGGACGAAGGGGCAACGATCAAGGAGTACGGAGATATTCCGGGCATGGAAACCGACTACGCCTCCCAGATCATCGTCGACGAGGTCGTGAACGAGGACGAACGCTTCCTGGAGCAGGCAGCGTTGCCACTAAGCGAAGAATTCCCCGTCGGCTCGCATGCATTCTTCCTCGGGGAATACAACTACGGTCGGCCGTTGGAAGTCATCGGATATGCGGACAAGAAGTTGGAGATCTGGCTCTCTGCCCTCAAGGAGCGTGAGCCCGATTTTGCCCCGTCGATCATAGCAAGGGCCGCGAGGGCCAATCATTACACCCCGTCATATATGGTGGCCAAGCAATTGGACCTGCACCCGCTCGCTCTCAGCAAGATAACCTCGTCGTTCTTCATCTCGACCCTGGGGGATCTTAGGGTGAACCTGGGTCTCAATTTGAAATTTGAGGGAAAGAAACAGAAGGTTCTGGGCTACTCCCGTAAGTCCTCGACCGGCTGGGAGTTTAGCCCGGCAGCCATCCGCATGCTGGTCGACTATATGACTAGATTCCCCGACTTCTTCGCCGCTGTGAAGAGAAATCCTTCAGGTAACGAGGTCAGGGAGACAGATCTCTGGCCAGACGCGGCTGTTGCGTCAGCCAGGGTCAAGGAGATCGGCGCATGGCTGAAGACCCTGAAGACAAGCGAGTTGGAGAGGGTGCCTCTTGATGCCGAACAACTCGACTCGGATGTGGTCATGCAGCTCTCCGAGGCCGCAGACCAGCTGCAGCTGAGCCAGCTGCCCCAGGCGTCTAAGAAGATGAAGGGCGTGCCACGCAATGCCCTTATGCGGCCTGCCGATGCAGAACATCGGCTCGGCAACCAGCGATTCAGCCTGGGCGATCGGGTTGTCTACGTTGCTGCGTCCGGCAAAGTGCCGATCGCAGTTCGAGGAACCGTGGTCGGCATTAGCCGCACGGCTACTGCTAAGCTTCTAGATGTCGTATTCGATATCACGTTCATGAGCGGCACCACGCTTAGCCAGCGTTGCCCGAGCTTCAGGGGCCAGACAGTTCCGTCAACCACCGTCTTGAACATCACGACTAGGCAGGTCGTGGCGGGGTCCAAGGCTACAATGGCACGACAGCCCATAGCTCCTTCACTGACCACCCTGACAAGCCACGGCGGCTATCATACCCCCAACGGCAAGCAATACCGCGACGCACCGGCCCCTGCTCCATTGCGTGGCGGTTGGCGTGGCGCGCTGGACGGGGGCGGCCGGGGCAGGGGTCGCGGCGGCGCCTCACAGGCTCAGCGAGGGAGCTTGAACCTGCTCCCCAGCCACCTGGTGTACCGGCCCTCTCCGCAACAGGCGCAACATGATCAGATGCAGCATGGCGCCGGCTTCCCCAACGGGCCGCGTCACGACCTCAACGGCCAGAGAGGTCGAGGAAGGGCTGCTTTCCGGGGAAACCGGGGAGGGCGTGGAGGAGGCTTTGCCGCCCCGGGAGCGGGGATGGTCGATGATGGCGCGGGCAACTTCCAGCAGGCTGCGCCGCAAGGATTATACAACGCCGTCCCGCCCCCCACCAACCTGGACGCGCGCGGGGGTGGTGGCAGGGGTCGCGGGCGCGGTCGTGCCCGGGGGGAATTCCGCGGGCGCGGGAGAGGCGCCCGAGGCGGCGACAACAATTCTCCCCAGCCGCAGGATCCAACTGCCCAGAATTAGGGATGAGGGCGGACTAGGATGGCTGGCTGGCTGGAAAGGCTGCGGAACCATATTATTTTGCTGCGCGCTACTGCTGCACCCTTCTGTGAGTCCAACAGGAGCGTCAAACTATGATACGGTCGGATACTATAGGTAGGTAGGTAGGTAAGTAGGTGGGAGGATGGGTTAGGTCCATATCTTGTCAGGACCAAAGCAGGACTACCTTCATAGGCAGGTTCCGTGGATTTGCTAGGTAGCTAGTTAGCTTCCATGATGGTCCAGATGGTACCTATATAGGAGCACTCCAGGTAGTCACAGTCTACAACAGGAAAACAAAGATAGCATTCTCGCCAAGAAACCCCGACGTATGCAGTGATAGTATGTAATTTTATTTCTTTTTCTGGCGACCTAGGTAATCATTCCATTTGCCCGGCTCTGCCATCCCTCCCTCGAAACGCCCAACTTGTCGATCGACCGGACCCAAAAACAAGAAGAAAATCCAAAAAGCATAGCCCCCCCTCGGCCCTTATGCCCTCCCCTGGCTCGGCTCTATCGCAGGGCTACTTCTTCCCGGCGTCCTTCTGCTTCACGGCGGGTAGGGCGAACCTCTTGCTCACGCCGCCCTTGACCTTCTTCCACAGGCCGAGGTCCGACTCGAGGTCCCATGTCAGGACCCCGACCCACGGCTGGACGTTGTAGTGCAGCCTGAGGACGAGGTCCTCCGTCTTGGCGATCTTGCCTGACGGATGGACGATCTGGTATTTTGGGCGCTGGTTCTTGAGGGAGAGCTTGCCTCTGTGTTCGGGGGGATTGGGTTAGCAACGCTTGGGGGTTTTTTTGTGTACCGATTTGGACAGAGTGCCGGCTGGGTGTGTGTGTGTGTGTATATACGGAAAAGAGCATCAAAAACTCACCGGCTAGGATCAATGCTCTTCCCCTTGGCGCTCTTGCGCAGCTTCTTGAGGGTCGCGGGGCCGATGTTGGCGAGGTGGTCGGAGCTCGGGCTCGTGATGATGCTGTCCCAGATGACGGCGCTGTCGGTCTCGTTCGCGGGGCCGGCTGGCCACTCGGCGGTCACGTAGACGAAGACGGATTTCGTGTTCCAGTTGAATAGGGTCGACAGATCCGCTTCCATGTTGAACTTCATCACCGCGTACTCCTCCTTCTTGGTGCTGTACATGTGCGGCCGACCGCGGATCCTGCCATCGGGTTGGGGTTAGCGGTCTGGCTTGCTCTACTTTGCTTGGAGGTTCTTTTCGTCCGTGCGGCTTCGAGCGGGAAAGGTTGGAAGGGGTCGCAGGTTGGCTGGAACGGTCGTCCGGCGTGTTCTAGGTGATATGCCTGTTGCTGTGAGGGAGTCGCTGGAGAGGGTTGTACTCACACCTGGAGATTCGTGGTCTTTAGCGTTCCGCTCGGTATCCGCGGCGCAAAGAAGTCCGACGTCGCTATGAATGCCGCGACGACGAAGGCTACGGTCGTGAAGAATCCGAACGCATTCTGTACTCTAACTAGAGATGAATGCATGGTGGTGGTCTAGTGGAAGAGGAACAATCGGGAGGTTCGTTGGACTGGGCCAAGATGTTCGGTGCAAGGCAACCCCAGGGAATCGGTTGACTTGTTGTATCCCTGACTCTTTCTGAGGAGAAATCTTTTGCGACGTCGCTCAACTGTACCGCCTCATATCGTTTTGAGAGTTCGTCGTTATGCTTGGTCGTTGATAGCTGCTGTAGATGCGACATGGTTCAAGCGCGAGTGAGGACACGTTGATATGCATCAATCGATTATTATGCATTTACTAGTCGCGGAGAATAGACCCACTATAGCTTTTTAGGCCAAGGTTGATTCACATGTCGATCTCCCGTCATCTAAGTCACGGGTGCCCCTTGCAGCTTCCCGTGTTCAAAAACTGTACAGATTACACGGTTGTATATTCGTGGTATCATCAGATAATAGTTAAGATAAGAAGACGCGCCATGTCAAGCAGAGCAGTCTAGCTGTCGACCCGGAGTATCCGACCAACCCCATAGGTGCTCCAAACATGGCGACTCAAACGGGGGAAGTCAAAACGGGCAAGGCGTCCGGACCTTGCCTTTCGGCGAGGGTGCGCCGGGGGGGTTCTACTTCCTTTCCCTTCCCCTTGCCAGAGTCCTCCGGGCGTGTCACGGACCGCCGCCTCGAGGATTCGGCCGGCCCTTCCACTTGCTGGCGTGCCAAGTCCTTCCCTTTCGTCAGAGGGCCCTGATCCTTGCCGGTATTCTCAGCCTGGACAACGACGCGCTGAAGCGGCACAGTATGCGTCTCCGACACGGCAGGTTCGAGCCTCTTGTCTAACCTGAGAACCTCCTTGGCCAGGCCCGCGACCCCCGCGGCGATCACCTCGGGCCGTTCCCAGGCCAGCAGTCCCGGCCTCCCCTTCACCCGTTGCGTGTAGACCACGTCGTAACGCGCGTTGCCCCATGTCGGGAAGACGTACCTCTCCCTGGCGTCCTCGCCCTGCTTAAGCTCCGGGAGGACGTCAACCTCGTCATCATCACCCTCCGCGCCAGTAAGTCCCCCACCACCCCCCGCCTCATCCACATCCTCCCCTCCCAAGAAGACAGTTATAGCCACCCTCGGCCTGGAATCTGACGCAACTCTCTTACCCCTCCCCCTGCCCTTCCCCGCCGCCTCCTCCTCCGCCCCGTCGTCGTCGCCCCGCCCCGCCTCGCACCGCGCCCAGAACCGCATCGCGTACTCGGGCCCCGGCAGCCACGCCAGCTCGGCGAGGGTGACGACCTGCTCGCGGGAGAAGCTTCCGCGCCGCTGGCTCGGGCTCGCCCCCAGCGCCCGCAGGCCCAGCATCACGCACACCAGCAGGCCCGTTGGCGAGTCGCAGAGCGCGTACGCCAGGGCGTTGGGGTCGCGCAGCAGCAGGCCCAGGCCCAGGCCCGACGCCAACCCGCCCGGGCCGGCCGACGGTCGGGCCGGTTGTCTTGAGGCGCTGCTCGCGGACGTCGGAGTCGGGGATGATGGTGATGGTGATGACATGTACGCGCGCCGCAGGGCCGCGAAGTCGTCGTCGCTGTAGCCGAGGATCCCCGCGTGGAAGAAGTTGGCGACAGACCACTTTGCCCACTCCCAGGGGGCGTCGCGCGGCCTGGGCGGGGCGAGGGGCGGCGAGATGAGGTGGGCGCCGAGGCAGGTGGCGGCGTGCCGGGTCGCGAGGCTATCGATCAGCCTCCCGTCTATGCCCGCCGGGGACGGGGACGCGGCGCCGGTGTTGGTGACGAGGTAGCTCGGGTACGAGAGGCGGGCCATCAGCGCGTCGAGGAGGTCGGCGGCGGTGGATATGGCGGGCGCGTTGTAGGGGAGCGGGTCGCTGAAGCCGAGGCCCGGGAGGGAGGGGATGACGAGGTGGAAGCGTTGGTGGCTTGCGCTGCCGTCCTCCGGGCTCGTAAACGCCTTTGCGACATGACTCAGGGATAGGTTTGTGAAGGGGAATGGGGGTATCAGGAGCAGCGGGATGGCGTTCGCATGAGGTGAGCGTATGTGGATGAAGTGAATCCTCAGCGGAGACTCCAACGACGGAAGGGCAATGGCCGTGCGAAACTGGGGCAGGGAGTCGTTGAGGATCCGCTCCTGATCCCGCCAAGAGTACTTATCAAGCCTGCGGCGCAACTAACTATCAGACTACACACCCCTCCACAAGATCAGTCAAGGGGCGTCGGAACGAACCAGAAGTCGATGAGCCGCTCGACCTGCGGTTTGGGCTCCCACCAGTCCTCGGGCTTGTGCGTAGACCCCTCGTGAGGAAGACGAGTGAGCTCTAGCTTCCGCTTGGTGAGTTCGAGGTACTTTGTGGATACCTGGATCGCAAGTCAGCTACCTACATTGTAAAAGTACGGATACAGGTGGGTGGACCGAGCTGATGATCTGCACTACTCACATGTATTCTGTACGGCTTTATCTCGTTCCTGTCTGCGTGATCACCGGCATCCGCCATTGCGCCGACTTACATGCCCTGTCTGACAGACGCAGCCGGGCCGACACAATACTGAACCGGCGAGCCAAGACGCCAACGGGAATATAATGGAAGTTGTGACGAGACAAAGAGATGGAAAAGGTGATGATATGAGTAAGGGGTTGGCGAAACTGGAAGGAAGAAGGATGCGGTTGTCAAACGACAGGCCTTGCTGCTGTCCCCTTCACTATTACCAATTATCGCCTACGTTTGCGCCTGGGTGTGCCCTTCTGTCCTCCCGGGGTTCCGGGTTTCGGCTGAACCCAAGGTGGGAAAGACTCCGGTTGGCGAGGAGTCGGGGGGTGTGACAATAGGCCGGGCCAGGGTTCTACGATGAAACAGGTGGCGTGCAATCAAACCTTGAAGGCGGATTCCCGGGGTATTATATACAAGGGCTGGTGTATATTGCAAATCTCCGGCTCTCTGATGACTACTGCTTATTTGCTACATCCAGAGCGACCCCATGCACTGACTTGTATAAGTGGGCTGTTGCAAGGTTACCCTTTAGAGGTCTCCCCATGATAGATCAAACGCCTTTCGCGCCAAGCACCTGTTATACTTCGCTGATATACTAATTCCACAAATGTGTCCGTCCCCTCGAAATGTCGTGATTTGCCCATTGCTAAAACCTCCAAGTGATAAGGCGGGCGGCTCAGCCGGGTCTAGAAGGCGTATCCCCCCCACTAGCGGGAGCCGGTGCACCTCTAAGGTTGATAGACCCGATTCTGGAGACGATATTGCTCCCGACCGCATCCACCGCTCCCCGCGGCGAGGTCAAGGTAGGGCCCTCGGGCGCGGTCTCCTGCACGCGGAAGAGCTTGATCGCCGTGGCGTTCCAGATGCCGATTGTGCCCTTTGCTACCTGCATCTCGCTGCTGAAGATGAAGCTCCAGATGAGAGACTCGTACCATCCAAGGGCTAGAGGCGACCACTCGAACGAGTGTACGCGAATGGGCGATGGCTCAACCCCTACAAGGCGCACCTCTTGGATCTTGCTCAGCATTTCCGAGTGGGGAGCATCGGATGCAATAGCCTGACGCGGGATAAGGGCGGTGAGCTGCTGAATCAGCGTCAAGATGGTATGGAGAGGCAGCTCCGGAAGCCAGCTATCGATCCACTGTGCCGTCGGCTCAAAGGCTCCCATGTGCGACTGGCCCGCAGCGGAATTGCTGCCCAGGCTTGTCGTGCTGTTCTGGCGCGAGAAGCTGTTCGCACCCGCTGGCATCTTGCCCCTAGCCTTCTCCGACATCCCACGGAGTTGCCGTGGGACATCGTCCTCTACTTGTGACGCGACCGAAGAAGCCCGAGACGGGTTTTCGTTCGGGCTGGATGCCGCTGGCGTCGGCCGTTCTTCGTCATCGCTGTCGTCCTCCTCGTCTCCAATGGCAAAAGTCCCATCCTCTTCAGGAACATCGCTCAGAGTTGGCGTCATTGGCTGAGGCGCGGTAGTGCTTCGGAGGCTCTCTACTGAGCTGCGAGTAGATGTAGGTTCGAGAGGATCCAAGGGCCTGCCGGACTCCTTCCTCCGTCGGTTGCGCTTCTCGATCTCTTCTTGCCCGCTTTCCAGGGTGAAAGAGCGCAAGGCTTCGAATCGTTTTCGATTCCTAAGGATCGCATAAACAAACTCGGGATTTTCTGGGACAATGTCAGGGCGCTGAGATGGATGCATTCGGGAGGGGCGGTCGACAATGACTTACTCTTATACTGATGCTCAACAATCGAGTTCATGGATTCAAGGAGCGACCGCAGAAGATCGTGATTGGTTTCATTGGCCAATAAGAAGGACGGCGAAGACATAGAGTTGAAAAGCTGCATGATCTTGGAGCAAGTTTGCGCACTCAACCCTTCCAAATAGGCAGCGATGTTGTTGATGACGGCCAATAGGGCGGGGTATATGGCAGTAAGCTTCCCCTGGCTGGTCGTGATGAGATTGTATATCGACTAGTACGTTGTCAGCAACCACATCCACGTTCCCTCTGGCGGTAGACGCTCACATGTATCAGGAAATCAGCATAGGAGCCTCGAAATCCTACAATCCTGATAGCTGGCGGAAGGGTATCCTGGGCTTTGAATTTCTTGTTCAGGTTCACCCCAAAGTTCTTCTCGACGCTCAGTGTCTGCAAGAGGAAGGCGCACATCCTCACAACCCCTTGCTTCGACGCATCGCCCTTATACTCGAGGGCGTAGAACAGAAGGAGTATGACGAAATCGTGAGCCCTCTCCGTGTCTATGATGAAGGACCGGAAGCGTTTATTGCACTGCGTGACCTCCCAAAACAACATGAGAATCTCGGGAGCGAACTTGACGAATGACTGCGTGCCAGGAATATACGAGGCATTGACGTGCAGTGGTTGGTTCAAGGTCCTTGTCATGCCGTCGACCATGAACTGGAAGTCTTGCGGTCGATGCAACCGCCCAAAGAAGTGGCGGTAGTAGTTCTTCTGCGGAGGTTCTCCGTTTTGCTCCGGTATAGGGTACAGAAGGATGACCAACAGGAACTGGAGGGTATACGTGGTCAAGATCTCTTTTGGATCCTTGAAGACGAGGGTATTGTATGGCACCCTCCAACTCGCTGGGTTGTATTTGAGAGTCGTATTTAATAGCGAGCAGAGGAGTGAGAGGACGACCTGCTTATCTGGACATGTGCAGATGTAGGTGAGGGCCTTGATGCCCCGTTGTGGGAGGATGCTCGGGGATGTGTACATGCTCTGGCTGGCCAGCGTCAAGAGCAGGCGGATGATCTCGCACCGGTTGCTCTCGTACTCCTTTGTTGTCGGGACCGCGGTGTTGCATCCGATGCCGCTTTGCCATATCGCATAGCTGACCTTGGGCTTGCCAGGCGGCTGCTTTGGGACAGTCAGGTCGGAGAAGAAGAGGAGATCAATGAGGGTGTCTATGAGCTCCTCGGCCAACGGTTTGGCATCTTCAAATTCATCGGTTGTTGTTTTCTGTTGGACGTCTTGCGCCTCTTGGGCCTCGTCGAAGAAGACTTCGGGGGTGATAGATGACTTCCTGGTGCGTTTCCTCCGCGCGCCCCAGAAGAACCGCTCTTCCCATGGCTGCAGTGACTCCTTCTCGTAGATGTAGGGGAGGATCCGAGTAAGAACTCGAACGCAGTTCAGCGCATCCCGCTCGGGGGCGAGCTCAGGGTCGGGGAAAGAGGGGTGATGGCGAAGGATGAACAGCCGGGACGTCACGGCGAGGACTAATGTTTCCAGGTTTTCCAGGGCATTGTCGCGAGTCCGCCGAATATCTGCTGGGGTAAAGAGACTGAAGATGTCTTCAGAAGACTCTGGTAGTTCCCAAAACTTCCATGCTTCATTAGCACTTGTGGCGGAGCCAAAGACACGGGACAACTCACCGAAGTCCAGTAGCTTTCGTCTGCGGGAATGTGCCTCTCTTCAGATAGTCTGAAGATGCCTTTCTTGAAGACAAGCTTCGAATCACTTGCACCCATGGCTGCTACTCACTAGCACATGTCTTTCCAGGCTGGTTATACGCTGGTTAGGGGTGAGGCTGGCCAGAAAGAGGGTAGGATAACAGCCAGAGGTTTGTTGTAAGGTAGTTTGGGTGGAGCCGAGGGACGGTCTCTCTCTCTCACACTACCAAGAGACCTACGTAACAGTAACTGGCATAAAACGCTTGGGCCACATATGCACTTCACCCGCACTTGTGATCTCGTACCTACCTACCTACTCTACAGATTACATGTTATGCTAACATTGTAGTAAATGCAGAACAGTATTTTTTGGCTAGCCACGGAAAATACGTACATTGTTGGTGGGATCTGGCCCATTGAACGGCCCTTCGCATCTTGAACCCTGCGGTCTCTCAGACGCCCTGATCCCTGGGACACCAGTATTTGCTCAAGCCAACACTTACGGTAAATGTAGGCCAAGACAACTCCACTCTGGTTCCCTCGAGCCGGAGCTTCCATCTAAAATGCTCCCAGCCATGCCATTTCATACATGTCTTGTCCATTAAAATCTTCACTTCGCATAGCATCATAAGGTATCAAAAGTCAATTACCCCTGCCATCATCTCCAACTTGACCCCTCCGGTCAATGCAAGAATGCGCTGCTTGATGTCCTCCTCCCTTTCTCGTACAGCCACTTATTGTTGAGGCCAACACTGGACCTCTTGCCTCCAGCGGGGCTTGGTGTACCGGGGCTGTCGCCGAACAGGCTTGCTGCCGTACTTGCGCCAAGTGGGCTGGCGGATCCGAACGAAGGTCTCCTAGCTCCGCCCATGCCACCAGTTACTGCCTTCTGCAATAACGGACTGGCAGGTGAATAGGGCGAGCCACCATGCCGTCTTTCCGATGCGGGACTTCCATTGCCAGACAGAGGAGAGCTGTTGTAGCTCTTGTTACTGGCCGCCGACCCTGCCAGGGATGGCGTTCTAGAGTATCGAGGTGGCGTGCTGTAGGCCGAGTTTGGCGTTGGCGGTGCTGAGTTCGGCGGGAGCCCCAGGAGCTTCCTCTGGGCCGGCGTGAGTGGGATGTCGGATAGGTCGTCCTGTCGGCGGGCGAGCGGCAGCAGCGCAAGGGCGATGTTGACAAGGGGGATGGCTTGAAGCAACATATAACCCCAAGAAATGTATGCTTTCAATGACGCATTCAACCTAAGCGCGCCATTAGAACAGGAATCTTAGACATGTGTGTGCTCCGCTATACTCACAGCCCGGACGGCACATTCAGTTTGACTACCAGGCCCAACACCCAGAGAAGAGTCAGAGTTGCGAAATTGTAGGCGATAGTCTTGACATTCTTTTCCGAGAAGACTGTTCTGCCTTGTCGCCTGGTGATCTCTGCTAGTCGAGGGTGTTTCCAGTTGCCAGGGCTGTCCGTCACAACTGGTGCTCGCTTGACGGGAGTGGTGTGCTTCGCCGGTGCCATGGCGAGTTTAGATGGTGGCATCGCAACGAATAGAACGAGAAATTGGGCGATAATTCTGTCGCCGTGGAAAGACCCTTGAGAGAATTGACTTCGTTGGCTCGATCCTCGATAGATGGGCAATCAGCAGCCAGCAGCCAGCAGAACTGCTGGTGTGGTGCTACTAGTAGGTAGAGCGCCCGATGAAAACGAAGAAGAGGAAGAAGAAATAGAAGATTCCCTGCTTATGTTAGTACATCCGAAATGGTGGCCGTTGTGGCCGAAAGCAAGATGCTTCTCTCGGTCGTTGTCGCTGTCGTCGTTGTTGTTAAGTGTTGTTGGAGCCAGGATTATAAACCAGAGTCAACAATGGAGCTTAGGTAACACGAAGTTTTGCCAGGCGACGGCCTTGGCGCCAACTGGGTGGCTGGGTGGCCTAAGCGCCTGACGTGACGCAGGCGGCGGGCAGGTCGACGCCCCAACCCCCCTGCCACCAAACGATAAGAACACAAACGATCGCTAAAGAGCAACAAGCCTACATATTGAGCTTCAGTCGTCGTTCATTATCCGCGCAGGTAAGCATCTCACTCTGGAAGACTATGCCCACCACACACTCACCGTTAGCTCTGAGCAGCATTCTTAGAGTGACTGTTTGGACGGCATCCCACCGCGCGATTCAACGGCTGCCACCAAGATGGGCTTCTTCGATAACGTGATGCTCAGGCTCGACGAGAACATCATCGGGATTTTTGGGCAATGGAACGCTTACTCGAGCCTGCTCGTCACGCTGTTCCTAGGCCTACTGACGTACTCAATCGCAACCCGGCGCGATCCTGATACGCACCCGATGCTTCTCGCCCGACAGGCCGATGCTTCAAGGGTCCGTCAGGAGGGGGAGTCAGCAGTATACCGATCTCATTCGGCCCCCCACGGCATGGAACTCAATGCTGGCCTCAACGTAAAGGACCCCGGTGCCTCTAAGTGGGCAAAGGGCCGAGATGGCGATCTGCGGGATATCTGGCGACAAGCTGTCAACGGCGTGCAAGAAGACGGACCTTCAAAGGGTGCCACTGGCCGGATATTCACGGTGCTGGGCACCGAGAACGTCACCGAGCATAGCCTTGGTGAGTTTCTCTACAGACGTACCGATGATGCGAATTTGCTGACAGTCCTGTAGACGCCATCACTCGCCAGATCAACTTGATTGGACAGCATATCCTCGACCAGGGTGGGAATCGCGTCGCCATCTACCTTCCAAACTCGGTGGAATTCATCGCTACGCTCTTCGCATGTAGCTTCTATAACCTGACGGCCATATTGATTCCATTTGACCAACCCGACGACGCCGTCATCTCGATGCTCAGAAGGTCAGCTGCCGATACCGTCGTTGCAGTGCCAGGGTCTTTCCCGTTCGATAGCGTTGTGAAGTCCTACCCGGCTCTTCGCCAGCTGGTCTGGGTTGTGGACGAAGGCAGCAACCACATGGACTGGAACGAGGTGCCGCAGGGCATGGGAGGCAGTGTTAATGTCTCCACCTGGCAAGATATCGTTAATGAGCCAGGGCAATCCGCTGCGACGGAGTTGCCCCCGGTTGAGGGTCAGAAGGAGCCGCGGGACGTGACCATCTTCTGGGAAGCCAAGCCTGGCGCGATGGAAGAAATGGTCCGATTCACAGCCGCGAACTTGGTCTCCGGTGTTGCGGCACAGCTCTTCGCCATCCCGACTGCCCAGAGAATGGGACCATCGGACTTGTTCCTCCCTGCCGACTCACTGACCCGGACGTACACGCTCGTGCTCACTCTTGGGGCGTTGCACTGCAACGCATCCGTCGCCTTCAATTCAGTGGCTAACAAGGCCCCTGACCTTACTGTCGCTACGAGAGGGATTGCGCCAACCGTCATTGTCGCCACGCCGTCCCAGCTCCTGAAGACCCACGCGGAAGCCAGTCGCTCAACCTCGTCCTTCGTCGCCCGCAACATCCACCGGCTACAGACAAACAGCCTGACCCAGGGCAACGTGATGCCTGCGGTGTCGCTTCTGACGAAATACAACGACAGCCTTCGGCCGTCCGTCGGCACAACACCGGGCAAGCTGCGCGTCGTCTTCACGGCCGACAGAGCAGGAGCAGGCTCGGAGCCGCTACCATCGGCCGTCCTCTCGGATCTGCGCATCTACACCGGTGCCCGCCTGATCTACGCCCTGACCGCCCCGAAGGTGGCTGGCGCTGTCACTCAGACTGGCTTCTACGACTACCGAGTTTTTGAAGACAAGCGCTCCCACTTCGGACCGCCTCTGTCGAGCACTGAGGTCCTCCTGAGAGACACGGCAGAGCATAAGACGACGGATCAAGAGAACCGGGGCGAGGTATGTTTTGAATCCAGTGTGGCGTTTGTGTTGCCTATGCGCTTGCTAATCAATCTCCACATCTAGATCATCGTCAGGGGTCCATGCGTGGCGGGCAACGAGGCTGCCTTGGGAGTGGTGGGCGTCATTCGCGACGACAACACCCTGGCATGCGTTTAGTTGGGCTTTGGGTGCGCAGAATTTGATGACTCTTATGAATTTATTGCAGTCTCCCGAGTCTTATCGTTTCCCGTAATTGGCTTCGATGACAAGAGTCTTGCACCCATCTACTCGTGTTTATAGATTACCCAAGTACCCCATTTCGCAAAGTCGCAAATCTGAAAACCTATTCATCCACTATAATGAATTCTTGACAGTGATTCCCTGCCGTGTACATACAATTGCCTTCATTTTGCGCATGTCTCTGCCTTGCCTCATATCGTCAAATCACCCCATCATCGGAAACCCCCAACGCCGGCAGCAAACCCGTAGTAATTAGTTAACCCCCCTTTCTTCCAAGTCCCAGTTCCAGTCCCGGTTCGTCCAATAACTCATGCACCATTCCTGTACACCTGGGCCCCCTGGTTCCTGAACATGATGGTGTCCCTCCTCTGCAGGATCATCAGCGCCCTGTTGAGCGCCTGCTCGCTGAATCCCTTGCCCTCGACGAGCTCGCGGCGCAGCGTGGCGAGGCTGGTGCTCCAGCCGATGGGCAGGCGGCGGCGGAGCTCCGACTCGACGCGGCCGACCTCCTCGTTGAGCTCGCGGCCGCCCTGGTTGCTGCCCTGGTTGACGGCGTCCATGGTCGAGCAGAGGAAGAGCCGGATGGCCTCGTCAACGTGGTGCTCGTTGGCCACCGGCGACAGCGTCAGCTTCGCCAGGGATTCGGTGATGCGCACAATGGCCTCGAGCTGGCGCACCGTGATGGGGATCGACGACCGCGCGTTGGCCTCAATCTCGGACGCGTGCACCTGCTTGCGGATGGACACAAAGTGCGACGAGAGCTTCTCCGCCGCGGCTTCGCTGAGACGTGGGGCGCATCGGCTGTGGGAGTTGTTAGGAACCAGGGGTGCTACTGGATGTGTGTTTGGAGAGAGAAAACTTACGACTTGCAGTAGCTAAAGTATCGTCTCATCTTCTCTACCGGGATCTCCGACTCTACCTGCTCCTCTACGCCACGTCCACCCATGTGGATGCCCATGACGTGCTTGGCCATCCGCTCATCTTTGGCCCGATCATGCCCGTCCTTGACAATAAAGATCATGTCGAAACGTGACAGGATTGTGGTCTGGAAGTCGATATTCTCGCCGGGGGTCTTCATATCATCGTAACGGCCAAAGATGGGATTGGCCGCCGCAAGAACCGAGGTTCTCGCGTTGAGAATCGTGGTGATGCCGGCCTTTGCAATAGAGATAGTCTGCTGTTCCATGGCTTCGTGGATGGCAACACGGTCCTCATCCCGCATCTTGTCGAACTCGTCGATACAGACAACACCGCCGTCGGCAAGGACCATAGCACCCCCTTCGAGATAGAACTCCCGTGTCGAATGGTCCCGCTGGACTGAGGCTGTCAAACCAGCCGCCGATGAGCCCTTGCCAGAGGTATAGATGGCAATCGGCGCAGCCTTTTCGACGAACTTCAGCAGTTGAGACTTGGCGGTACCAGGGTCTCCGAGCATCAGGACGTTGATATCTCCTCGAAGCCTCATGCCATCCGGGAGGATCTTTTTCGACCCACCAAGCAAGAGACATAATATCGCCTTCTTGATGTCTCTGTTCCCGTAGATGGATGGCGCGATGCAGTCGGCCATGACACTGTAGAGGTCAGGACGCCTGCTGAGCTCAAGGAACTCCTGCTCCTCCTCTTCGGAGAAGATGGCCTGGCCTTTCGCAGTCTGATCGATATCAGTCCGGATCCCCACGGCACGCAGATAAGGTGTTCTAATGGCCACGGCACTAGAAGTCGAGTTCTTGGAGCCCTTGTTTTGGTAGATGGAGAAAATCCCCATGACAGTGCATCTGGATCCTGGCACCACGCGGTTCGTAAGGTAGCGGTCCGCAGAGATGAGCACGTGCCTTGGAAGCTCTCCGACGGGGACTTGGTCGGGCGCCTCTTGGAGCTTGATGATCTGCTGGTCTACAAACGCCGACTTCTCATGCATGACGAAGTAAGGGTCGAGCGGACATTTTGCAGTCGGGTCATTTTGTACTCGTATTCTGCCACACAGCCTCGGGAGTGATACTCCTGAAAATCCGCCAGAAACGTGCATATGCTGCTGGTGGCCGCAATTCCGGCACTGGATCTGCAGGTCCGTGGCCTTTGACGACATGACGGAGGCGCCGATGACGATTCCCGGCACTCTGACCAGCCGAGAGATGGTCAAGGAGTCCAAGTTCCTAATCGATACATCTTCGGCACTCGAGTGCAAAAGAAGTTGGTGGTCGGGAAGGTCGACTTTCGTTTCGTGGGGGAAGACGATTCTGTGCGTGCATCTCTTCAAGGCACCTTCGAACTGGCAATGGCGTTAGTATTGAGAGGAAGGGAGAAAGGCAATCTTCTAGGTCCTGCGTACTAGAGGAATGATTTCTGCGGGTTCGTTCGTCAGGCGATGTGCCAGCTCTTCGTTGAACTTGATGAGGTCGCCGATGTTGACATCGCAGTAGAACTTCTTGAGAAGCGCATTCTCGCGCAGCTGGTCTCTTCGGCCGGTATCAGTTATCCGCCATAAGAGTGTTTCGGGGGGGTAGAGCGCTACCTGTAGATGAAGGCATTGTCCAGTCTGAAATCAAGAATAAACGCTTCCAACTGGGCCTGGACCTGGAGATTTGTGTCCTCGGTCTGGGCAAAGGTTGGGTTATAAAGATGAGTGGAAAACACCGATTGGCGATCCATTGCGAAGGAGAGAGTAGCAGTGTCGAGTCACAACTGGGAATGAAGCAAGAAGTCAAAAACAGAGCGTGAGGGAAAGATTCTGGGCGGGACGCTTGTCAAGGAGGGGCGCATCAAAAAGGAGGTTGAGAGCTAAAGACGCGTCGAGGGCGCGTCAAAGGTTAAAGTGGTTGCAGCGCGCCGCGACGCCAAATTGAGAGCCTTGCCCAATGTGGTAAGGGCGCTCAGTATCACGTGAAAGCTATGCAGCTCTTCCGGTTAAACCTCGGGGTTGGTCATTGCCAGCTGAATGCGGCCCCTTGAGGCTTGAGCGTGGCTGGCCAGTGGTAAGAGAGGTTGGCATCTCCTAGGATTCGTGGCTTTGAGAAGAGATTCGTCATTTAGCAATTGGATATTCAACGTCTGAACTGATACTCGAAATCTGATCCATTGTCCTCGATAAACAAGGGTTCTTTGCTAAGCCACGTCTTAGCTATGCTCCCGCGATAGCCTGCCCATCCGCCGTCACTCCGTACTCCGTCCCATGGTCTGCTAGCTTCAGCTTCGAGCTTCGAGCCTCGCCTCGATGTGTACTCGCCCAGCCCGGAAACGTATTCAAGGCTGGAGAGTCTTTGCAGGACAAAATGTTCTCCAACCCTGGCGCTCGCAAGTCTGTCGATAGCCTCTCTCCAACAACTCCGGTCGGGCCACGCGGGGATTTCCCTTTCCACAGGTACGATGCGCCAAAGCCATGGACATGGTCCTCTTAACCTCCCTGCTGACTTTCTTCCCAGGAGAGCATCTCAAAGTCCACATCGCCCGACACACCGGCGAGGATCGACAGCAAGCTCTATCCAGTCAATAGGTGGATCCTTAGATACCTTGTCGACCCACGTCGTCTTCGAATCGGGCCAGAATGCCATATCGACTCTCCTCCAACCCCCAATAGTCCGAACCGGTTTCCTTCCGCACACATCAGCTCCAGCTTCAAGCGCGCATAAACCTCCGACTGCACGAGACATCCCACCAGTGGTTCTTACCAATATACCCCAGATCGACGTAGAAGAATTCAGGCCCTACCTCTCCCAGGTTGGAGCGTTGTATGAGCAATTGCGAAGGATCAAAGAGAGTGAAGATGAAGGTACAGGCGCATCAAGTCGGCGGAATAGCAAACCAGACGACGCTTCTGATGTGGTTGATGACGGCCATTTGAAGCCGGGAAATCGCCCTGGCTCGATAAGGAAGGCATCAACTGCGTCTATCAGCTCCATAACATCAATCGAAACCCCAGGCCCGAGTCGGCGCGGTTCAGGTCTCAATAGGAGAGCTCCAGCACATGGTCCGCCGCCGTTATCTACGATTCCTAACGTCTACTTCGAAGAGGACTTCCACCTTGAGAACCCACGGACTTTTGATGTTGTGAGCGAGCGGTCTGAAGTGGTTCGGCCTGCACCCGGGACTCTAGACGAGAAGGCTGCTGCTAATGGCCACGCAACTGCGCCCCGAAAGGCACTTGCCACCAATGCCATCTTACAGGAGAAGCTCTCATGGTACATGGACACCATCGAAATGCATCTCATACAATCCATCTCAACAGCATCGACCACCTTCTTTACCGCACTCGGTTCCCTGAGAGAGCTTCATTCGGAGGTGGCAGACTCGGTGGAGAGGATCAAGGCGTTGCGGAAAGAACTCGAAGCTCTCGATGAGGAGATTGCCACCGGTGGCTTGAATATTGTGCAACAACGCCGACGGAGGGAGAATATGCGGCAGCTGCATGATGCGGTTCTGCAGCTCCGAGACATTGTCGACTCGGTTGCAGCCTGCGAAGCCCTCGTCGACGCCGGGGAGACCGACAAAGCACTCGACAGCATTGACTCACTAGAAAAACTTATTGCTGGAGAAAGAGATGCGTCACATGATGCTCGCACAACAATGCAATTAAGAGACCTAAGGGGGGCGACAGCACTGCAGGGCATCAGCAGCGATCTAGATATGTTGAGGGTTCGCATTGGCAGAGCATACGAAGCCAAATTTGTGGAGGTCCTGATGGGCGATATTCGACGTCACACAGAGAATGTGTCAACCCAAGAGGTACTCATGCGTTGGAACAGCGCTTCACTGCGTGCTCGAGGGGGTCATACTCGTGAACCATCGGTATTCCCGTCTTACATGTCCTCGGTCGAGGAGCTCCGTTCCGATCTTCCACAGACCTTGGTTGGTTTGCAACGCGCAAAGCATCTCACTGCTGCGACAAGTGCATACCGGGAAGCTGCCTTGCGCCATATTAGGAGCATCATTAGGCGCCCTTTACCCAGCTCAAACGACGACGACAATGAGTCGATGATGTCTTCTTCTACCATGACCGGGGGACGGCAACGGTCCCAACAGGACAAATCCTCGATATTGGCGAGGAACCTCCGAGCCCTAGAGCCAGAAGACGCAGAAGAGCTCCTAATGAAGATCTACATTGGAGTCACCGAGACTTTACGGAGGCTCTCAACCCAAGCTAAGGTCTTGCTCGATGTTGCAAGCTCGTTAGGAGGCGTCCCCTCATCACCTTCTGGGATGAGATCACCACCAGCTATCAGATCCCCCTCGCTCAGCCCTACCGGCCGACATCCATCCTTGGATGGGTTGGAGGCCCAGGAAGAGATCCACAAGACCCTTGATCTTTCCAACCTTCTTGGCCAGGCAGTTGACATTGCACAAGACAAGATAGTTAAACTTCTCCGAGTGCGCTCTCACCAAAGCACCCACTCAGCTTTGATCTGGTTTCTTCGGTACTTCACCCTCAACCTTCACTTTGCAAACGAGTGCGAGGCTATCTCTGGTCGGAGTGGGACAACGCTGAAGACGGTGGTTAATGGCCACATCAAGGAATTTGTCCAGCAACATGGAGATGCCGCGAAAAAGCAGCTTGCTCAGGGGATGGACTCAGATCAGTGGAATGTCAAGGACTTTGGGGATAATGAGAAAGAACTGCTAGACCAGATCCTAGAAAGCAGCACGAAGGACGCAACAACGTGGACGGAAGGGACCAGGATTTGGGTACCATATTCCGACACGGACGAGAACACCAATGGAACCGACGAGACCGGCCAGGCCAACGGCATGGCAAAGGCAAAAACGCGGAGCGCAGTGATCGAGTCGGAGAGCTTCCTGCTGCCCAATTCGGCCATCCTCTGCATGAATGGCATGGCACATTTCTTGCATCTGATCGTCGGGCTGCAGTCCATGACCATGACCTCGGATGTTTCGACTTCGCTCATATCCTACCTTCACCTCTTCAACTCACGCTGTACCCAGCTGATTCTCGGGGCCGGGGCGACTCGCTCTGCAGGCCTCAAGAACATCACCACCAAGCACCTCGCACTGGCCTCGCAGGCCCTCGCCTTCATCGCCACCATCATCCCCCACGTCCGCGAATTTGTCCGCCGCCACTGTGGCTCTGGCACGGCGGTCTCATCCCTTATGGGGGAGTTTGACAAGGTCAGGAGGCTCTACCAGGAGCATCAGAACAGCATCTACGACAAACTAGTCGAGATCATGAGCGGGCGGGCCTTGGTCGGCTCCAAGAAGATGAAGGCTGTCGATTGGGACAGCACTGACAGTGACACGGCGGTCAACGAATACATGGAGACGCTGACGAAGGAGACAACCATGTTGCATCGAAACCTGACCAAGCATCTGCCCGAGAGCACCGTCCATCTGATCATGGTGCCCGTATTCGAAAGCTACAAGGACACGTTCGGTGGCACCTTGAGAAGTCTCGAGGCTCCCACCGAAGCCGGCCGGGACAGGTATGTTACTTGTTTGCTCGAGATGTCATGTTAGTAAGCCGACTAATCCGATATTATAGCATGCTGCGTGACGTTGAGTTCTTCGAGTCGCGACTGGGAAAGATCGACGGGTTTGAGGATGCCGGCGAGCATCTCACGAATATCATTAAGTCCAAGGAGGTCAAGGAGGTCAAGACTGCTGCCGCGCCTACGCCTGCGCCCGCGGCAGCAGCGACAGCCGATGGAGAGGGGAAACAGTCGAGCGAAGCCAGTAGTGACGCGACTGTGACGGATGCCAACAACGGGACGGCGGGTGCCACAGAAGACACGGCTGCTTAGATGGGGGGTGTGGTGTGTAGAACTGGGAAAGGGGTCTTGAGAGCTGTGCATTCGGGAGATATAGACATCATGCTGTACACCCTCTTCGTGTATAACTTGGTACCAGGCTAGTACTCGACCGGGAGGGGGGGCTGTCATTGCTCCTGAGCAAGCGATTGTCCGGCAGCTTTTCGCTGGTGTGTGTCCGGGGACTAGGGCCCCGAGCACACCAAGAAGAGAGTCGCTGAGGCCTGCAGTAATTAGGTACTCCACTGTTTATAATATTCAGAAATACCCTCATTTCATCATGATTTTCATGATATTGAGCCCACCACGTGCGGTTAAACCCTCAATCTGGAAGACGGGCTGTCATTCCAGGTCGCTCGATAACCAACACCCCGGCATGAATTGATACAGTGAATGCCCTCCAGCTGATGTCAGCCCGGTAGGCAGCGCCCCTTATCGGGAGCCCTGCTATCAACCGGGGTGGGGGGGGGGGGGGGAACAACAAACCAACTTTTTTTTTCAGGGCACCTAACTAGATGTTCATTCCTTGCCCATCCCTTGCCGTTGTGCCGATCCTTCCTTCCATTGCTCCGAGATTTTCTTCGAGAACAAAAACGAAATCAGGGCAAGTAAGGGGCGGGGCGCGGGCGAAATCTGGCCAAGGAACTAGAAAAAAAGGGGGGGGAAGAGAGACAGCTTGTAAGGAACAGATCCCGACCCGATCGTGGGAAGCGGGAGGGGATGCATGCCCGGTCCATGCGACGGGTCGGTGCAGCTCGCGAGGACGAAGCGAAACGAAACGAGAACCCGAAGAAAAACAAAACTTGGGGTTTCGAAACAGATGGGTGGCTTGCCTGGCGTTGCTGTCGTGCTCTAAACCGGAGAACCCCGTGGGGGAAAGACGACCCTCGGGGGGGAAGGGGTTCGACCGATCATCGCCTGGTCGACGACGTCCCCTTTAGCCTATTGAGACACCACGTGCTGACAGAAACAGACACGGTATGGCCCGTGTTGTTTTATTACTGCCTACTATCTATTATATTCGGCTGCGAACTTACCGAAAATATACCATCATCGATCTCGTGCTCGGGCGAAGCCCTATCGGTTGTTAAATGGGGTTGTTATTGGTGGGATATTAGGGACATCTGGAGGACAGCAACCGGGTGCTGCCTACTGGATATAATAATCCGACCGTCTTTAGAATGACCAACCTGGTACGTGCCGAGGAGTCATGGGAAAGAGGCATATTAAGACACCGACAAAAAATGTGCTGGAGAAAATACGAGTCTATATTGTCCTTGGATTGCACCAATAAGGAAAAAATAAGCCTGATAGACCCTAGAATATGTACAAGAGAAGATGAAGTGGTAAATGTTCTGCAAGGCTATCAGCCAGCGACTGTCAAGAATCATTTTTCATGTCCCAAAAAATCCCCAAATGCTCCGGTAAGCCGAAGTCGCCGTTCCTCCGTCCCATTTCATGTCTCTCTAACGAATGACCACACCAAAAACCCCGCCCCCTTGAACTTTGAATTTCGCACCAGAGAGAGGCCAATGGATGCCGCTGGCCGATGCTGCTGTCCGTAGTTCCCGAATAGAAAGCTGGGGGTATCCCGACATGGTCCTTTTTTCCCGTCTAAAAGGGTCGTAACATGGTCGTTACCGCGCCCTGCGCGTCATGGATCTCGTTGGATCTCGTTGTCGTGCTCGTTGTCCCAGCGAGGTAGAAAGAAGAAAGTAGGTCTAGTTCGCCCACCGGCCGACGACGAAATCGCGCTTGAAGCTGGGAGTCTCGACCTCCTCAACGCTACGCCGGGAGTTGCCATTGCCAAGCGTGCAGATGAGGTCGGTTTCCGTGGTCGTCTTGGTCTGGACATCATCCGCAAGGTAGTACGCGTTGTTGCAGGGGAAGACTTCACAGCCAGAGACGGGACTGGCGCCGCCTGCAGGCCACAGCTGCTTGACACCGGAGTGGTCGTTGGGGTTGACAATAGCAGAGACATCGAAGAAGGTGATGCCGTTCCAGCCGTTGAAGGCTACTTCACCGAGCATGCCGGGGACGTTTGAGGCACCGTCAGAGACGGAGTAGAAGTTGCCGATCCAGCCCTGAGGGAAGGTAACCTGCAGAGAGGCGCCGCCTGGGACCTTGACAGGGGAGATCTGAGCGAGACCGGCGTTGGGAGTGAAATAAATAGTGCGGCCGATGTTGTCCAGGGACTGGAAGGTGACGCTATTGGCCGCAGCCAAAGCAGCCGCGGTAAGGAGGGATGCGAGCTTGAAGAATTGCATGTTGATGGTGTTGTTGTTGTTGTCGTTGGTGGTGGTGGTAGTGGTGTTGTTGTTGTTGTTGTTGTACTTGCGACCTTAATGAATGTTGGTACCGGTGCCTGATGAGCTGAGCTGAGCTTCTCGAAGGAGAGTTGTACGACTGTTACAAGCAGGTTGTCGTGTTGACAGTGGAGTATAAGGGTTGACAGTGGAGAATAGAAGGATAGAATTGGGTTGCCTTGAAGTTTAAAGACGAGCCGCCAGGGTCCAGTATTGTCCGTCCGTCTAGGGAGCGAGTAGTTGTTTGTAAAGAACGTGTATGGGCCTAAAAGGAGAGTAGGGGGCGTTGGATAGGGGGGGATAGAAAAGGTGGGCAGGAGGAGGGATGTCGGGCTTCAGCCCAGCTCTTATATACCCTACATAGGACACAGCACACTGCACTGTAGTGGTGGTGATGGTGGTGGGTCGGGCAGCCCAGGAGTTGGTTCCAGGATCAAGGAGTCGACGACAAAGCCAGCTGAAGACAAAGAAGTACTCGAAAGTACCCTCACCAGTGTCCAACCGACCAACTGAGTCGCGGATTCTCAGTCGTGTGGCTCGGGTACGTGCCAACCAGCTCCTGGCGCAGTGTTGAGGGGCTTACTATGTGTACGCGGAAACAAGTCCGGCAGAAGCCCGCGCAGCCTGTTCCCTCGCTAGTTCCTGGGCTAACAGGGATCCCGGCAATCAAGAATAGTCTAGATTTCAGCCATTTTAAGTGCAATCGGCTTTTTCAGGCACCTTTGCTGCGCCATTGGCTGGAAGGCTGCGGGTGTGTCTGGTACCTGACAGCGGCCCACATGTGTCGAGCCCTAACAGGCGGATCAATCCCGATCGATGCCAGCAAGGCCAAGCACCACGGCAGAGAGATCACATTGGAACTCTCGAACAGAAATATCCGCCTGGAAACGATTTTACGGAAATATCATGAGGGAACGGCAGGTTGAGAAATTTGAGCTACCCCTTCAGTACTGACAAAAAAGAATGGCAAGAAAAGGCTGGTGGGGGTAGCGCAGGGAGAACGACCGTGGCCCAGAGATACGCACACGTGAAGGGAGGTAAGGAAGATGTGCCGACTGAGAACAGCAGCTCTGCTGAGTCACTGCCCAGAGCCCAAATGCTCTAGTAGGTAGCCATGATCCATGATGTGTTGTCTCATGGGCAGCCAGTCGAACAGAAAAGGGCAGAGCAGCTCCACCAAGGTAAATGCCGACCTCGGTACAGAGCGTAAAAAAGTGAGGTCTTCACCGCCGACCGAGGATTTAGTCCTCACCTTAGTGTCGCACTGCACTCGATCGAGACTGCAAAGAGAAAGACGAGAGGGATTTTCCATAGATATTGATGGTGGTGTGGAGAAAGTCAAGAGGGGAGGGTCAGACTGGTGAGAGTGTTGTTGAGTAACAGATTCCTCCTTCTTTTCCCACTTTCCCAAAATGGAAGACTTGGCAGAGCGCCAATGAAGTCCAGGCGGTCCAGCACGGACCCGGTTCCCCGGCCCGGAACCTGGTATATTTTCCCGCGCCCTGTTTTGCTCAGATTTTCACCTACCGGTTACAGTAGGCGCCCCGCCGGCGTTAAGTGGTTGCATGAACTGAGGGACGGAAGCCCAGGCGGGCTGATGATTCTCACATGCGTCCAGGCCCGCGCGCACGCCACCGCCGGTAGCGGTGCACAAGACGGTGGCTGCGTGTCGGCTGTAAAGGAAGTATCTCGCAGAGCCCGACGGACCGATTGGCTCCAGGTCTTCGCCAGAGGACATCGTCTGTCCGCCGTGTCCGCCTCATAGGAAAACTCTTCAGGACAATCTCCACCTATGACAAATCCCAAGCCGTTCCCATCAGAATGGTCGGCGGCGGGCACCAGAGCCGATGGCCGTCAGATTTCAGAGCTATATTGCGCTTCTTTGACGACGTGGGCCTCTCCAGGACAATGGGCCGGGACTGAACTACTCGTCAGGCCTATGAATAGTAACAAGCGGTTTCTGACTCGCTCGAGAGCAGATTAGGCCGAGCAGAAATGACCGGATTAGGACAATGAGAATCTCTATTTCTTTGACAGACTCGAAGTTAAGTCTTGTGAGTTGTCATCGGTTTGGGACAAACAAAAAGCTCAACCATAACTGGTAAGCTAAAAGGGGGGGGCAAGAAAAGCATCGTCGACAATGCCTCACGTATCCCACCATTTGATTCAAAAAAGGGTTAATAACTCCGAAGCTACAGAGTACAGCTCGCCGGCTCCTAATCGATACGTATCTTGAGCCAGGTCCGGCTGTTACCGCGCCGCCTTATCGATAACAATGGCATGGATAAAAATAGAGCCAGTGAGCAAAGACCCAGTGGAGAAGTAAGAAAATTCCCACAGAAAAAAAAAAAAAACTATGGTTTCATCTGCTGTTCTTTTTGAAAATAGAGCGGGTAGAAGTGGGTTTTCTTGAGGCTTCGGATACACTACAAGGAAAGTACTCTCCAGTACTCTTTCCATAACCCAGCAGACTGGGAAGATTCGCACGTATGCGGCCCTTCCCTTGTGCTTTCCCCTTCTTCGTTACCCCTCCTTGCTCTTTGGCCTCCCGAAGGCCACTTCCCTGCTCCAAATCCCAACCTGACTCGAGCATCGCAACTGACCGAAGGTGGCTTGCCTAAAGGGACCTCATTGCTCTTCGAGTTCTCTAGGTCCCGTTGCGGTTGCGCCTATAGGACAAAGCCACCACAGACGCCGAGTTTCCTCAATACAAGCCTCTTTCTGTCCTGTGTCATCGATCATCATAACAAGATGCTTAGTCAGATATGCCAAAGCACTGGCCATGGCTGGCATCATCCAAGTATCAAATCAATGCCCTCAGATAAGTTGAATCCGGAATCGTCTTGATTAATTCTCCTTGCAGTTCGTGGAACGTCAAATCAACCATCCAAAGTCGGTCAGCGCTCTTTGGGTTGCACACTTAGACATTGACGTCGGATTTTCCTGGCCCAACCAGTAGTTGGAGTCTCGTATTGTCCAACCACGGAAGTGAAGGGCTTGGTCTCCTCATCCCATCTGATCTGACGTCGCTGCCCACAAGCAACCTACCCACTACTAACCCAAATCCGGTCTAAAGCGAATGGGACCGAGGGGCCGCAAACCAGTTTGGAGATCCCACGGCGAAAGATGGATACGATGCTTTTGAAAGAGCCTCGCTCGACCTGCTTATATCAGATTAGACGTTGAGAATAGCTAATCTTAGCATGTTGGTCCCGTCTAACTACGAGGCCACCCTGATGACGATCTAAGCTATGCCTGAACCGTCGGCTACCAGTTGTGAAGGGCCGTCTGCCAGTGCAGGTTGATACAGGTGTTGATCACCCTCGAGTCCAGTGGGCTCTCACATAGTGCTGTTCGCGGCGTCCTCGATGTTGGTAGTTGCTCGTGATGAAATGGCGATATCCGTGGCTTTCACATGTATTGGCCGCCATGTCCATCCCGCCAGGTCCAAGATCGCCACGCCCCTAGTCGAACCAAGAACACCCCCCTCTTGATAAAAGGGCCCTCGTAACCCGCCCTCGATGTGTTCTTGACATTTCTTCACACTCTCGTTTGCTCACCTCAGACATTATCGTATTGTGGTCGATCGTCTGCCTTCCGGCCACTCCAGACTCACTACTGTTGCTCAGATCTGCAACACACGCTCGCTTCACATATCGATTTATCGCTTTCCCCTTTACAATGAGATTTTCGACCTTGATTGCGCCTGCCCTTGGGCTAGCAGCCTTCGTGGCGGCAGCAGATTTTGAAGACCCAGCTGGAAAGGTAGCTGGAAAGCCAGCTGGAGACCAAGCTGGAGACCGCGTTGGAGACCATGCTGGAGACCTATCTGGAGACCACGCTGGAGACCACGCTGGAGACAACGTTGGAGACCACGCTGGCGACCACGACCACGCTGGAGACAACGTTGGAGACCACGCTGGAGACCGCGACCACGCTGGAGACAACGTTGGAGACCACGCTGGAGACAACGTTGGAGACCACGCTGGAGACAACGTTGGAGACTACGCTGGAAACCATGCTGGAGACAACGTTGGAGACCACGCTGGAGACCATGCTGGAGAACCAGCCGGTGTTATCTGGAAGACAGAAGTTGTTCCAAGTTACATCACATTCTGCCCGGTACGGAACCTCCCCTGGCGTTAATGCATGGGAAGAAGCAGCTCTGACAGTCACCATAGTCTCCCACCACATTCGAGTTCCACAACGTCACTTATTCTGTGACTGAGCCAACCACCCTCACCATCACGAGTAAGCCCACAGAGCAAGATCCGAGCCGGTTGAACCTTGACTAACACATCCAATAGAAGAGTGTCCCTGCACCATTAGCTACACGCAACCCCACACGGTGACCGCCACGTCTACCTTCGTCCCACCACCTCCGCCGCATACCTCTACCGTCGTCCCACCTCCGCCGCCTCCGCCTCCGCCGCATACCTCTACCGTCGTCCCACCTCCGCCGCCTCCCCCTCCGCCGCATACCTCTACCGTCGTCCCACCTCCGCCGCCTCCTCCGCCTCCTCCGCCTCCGCCGCATACCTCTACCGTCATCCCCCCACCCCCACCCCCGCCTCCGCCTCCGCCGCACTCCAACGTCACAACCACCATCATTCCCCCTCCTCCCACGACCCCCATTCCCCCCCCTCCCACCACACTCATCCCGCCCCCTCCCAGCAGCATCCGCCTCAATACGACGGCGGTGGTGACGAGCGTCATCAGCCCACCTCCGGAGTCCCGCCCTGTAACGACACCCATCCCCCCACCCCGTACCCAGACCGAGGTCCCTAGCTCGGCGCCGCCCAAGACTCCCTCCGGGCCGACGACTTCGCCCACACTTCCCCCCGCCAGCGGTGGGCACAGGCTGGCTTCCTCGGCTGGGGCTCTTGCTCTCATGGCTGTCGTGGTGGCCCTCACTCTTTGAGCACGTTAGGGCACCGATTTCTCCGAAAGGAGATGCTTCCCTGAGCGGGTTTTAGAGTCCTCTGTTTGCGATCGGCTTACTGAATTTTTACCCTTCTTTACTCTCTTTTTTACCTTATTTAATCAAAATTTGGGCACGGTATGGTGGAAATTGGGTTATCGGTGGCAGGGCGATTACAAGAGAGACCCCTTATAGACGGTCTTCTCTACTTAATAATACTAATGGTTTTTTTGTTTTTCTTTCGAAGGGCATCCTTCTGAGGACGGACAACTGGACGTCTTTGGAGGGATCTTAGCATCGACAGTCTTTACAGCATATAATAGAATAATCTATAATCTCTACGTTCATTTTCACTGTGAACCAACTAGTCCAAGTGCCCCCGATAGCCATGGCCATTGGCATGTAAGTGCCCTCTCGATGCAGAGCCGAATGCTCACTCAGCCCCTTTCCCAGAGGACGATTGGGAATTGAATGCACGACAGCTAGATCCACCCCAGTCGCCCCGGCAAGGACTATCAGCCTCGTATTCCCGCTCGACGAAGGGGGGCCGGGGAACTGGTGCTTCGTATCTGACTGGAAACTGTCCGCCTTAGCTACTCGGACTAACTGGGGAAATCGAGCGTTGCACAAGGATGTCAATGACGAACGTGGTGGGTTAGGTGAGTTGGACCACCGCAGTGGTGGTTGCAAGGTTGGAGTTTTAGTTTTTGAGACCTCGTATTGCCTTATTTGTCGACCACCGCAAGCGGGATCTTTAAGCTTCTTATCCAAACCATTGCACCGGTACAGATTGGGTTGTGATAAACGCATCAAACCCGTAATTATGCTTCAGCTATGCTTCAATAAAACATTGCTCGAAACTCAAGAGAAACGCCAACAACGAAGACGACAAGTGAGTGGCGATGGGAGCATTCGGTTCAGTTCACAAGGCGCGTCTTTCGCCGCGAGCAGTCGTAATCATGATCATCATGGTTAATTTAAATTTTGACCGGAACCGTCCCCGCACTCCTGACGTGCCCAAATAACGCCTCATAAGACGGACACAAACAATAACACGCTCCCAACCCGGGGTATCTCTCCGCCATCCCATCTAGCGCAGTCGCTCGTAGCAAGGCATGACGACGGCTCTCAGCAAGCACTAGCTCTAGCCAGTGCCCATTATTCATCAACCCGCTCGTGGCTGTAGCCCGTTCGCCGATGTGGCACCACCCACGGCCATCATCCACTGTCGACACCGCGGTCCTGTACGAGGGGATTGGGAGACCGAGCTCATGCGGCTTGAGCAATCGGTTCGGCCGCGCCACCGTCACCGCCATCACCATGAGAGTGGCGCGAGTCGTCGAGGAATAAACAAGCCTCCTAAAAAGATGGCTAATCCATCAGCTTTCATAACCCAGATTCAAGTCCGGCCAGACACCGTCGTCATCCAGTGCCATGTCCATGTCCTCCGGGTTAGGAGCTCCTAGCGTTCCAGCAGACCCTCCATCCTGGAGCGGGCCTCGTGTATAAGCGCCTTTGCTTCCTCGACCTCGACTCCGTCCTGGCAGAGCTCGGTCGCCAGGCGATTGGCCGTCGCATAGTCCTCGTTGCGCATTGCGTATTGCGCCAGCCACATTCGCGCCCTGCTCGTCGCGACCGTCACTCCCGTCCCCTCGTTCCCGCCGCCGCCCCTGTCGCCCCCGTTGTCGCCCTCGTCGTCCGACGTGCCGCCCGGCGACGAGTCGTGATGGATGGCGATGGAGTCTGCGAGGCCCCCGCCGCCGTCGCAGCCTGTGCCCCCATCCTCCTGGGCGACGCATAATTCCATGTACGCCTTGGCTTCCTCCTCCTCCTCTTCCCGGTCGTACATGGTTGCGATCTGTAGTAGGACCTCGGGGTCCATGTGTGCCATGCGGTCGATAGCACCGGTGCTGCCGAAACTGCTGGCGGTCGAGTCGTAGTAGCTGTCTGCAAGCAGGGCCCTCTTCAAGGCCTTGATCCCGTCGCGGTTGCGGCCCATCTTCTCCAGGCATGACCCGACGGCCATCCACATCTTGCCATCCCACGGACGGAGACCGGCGGCCTTCTTGTAATACCAGAGAGCATATGTGTGCATTTCTAACACCTCGTAGGTCTGACCCAGGCCATACCAAGCTCGGTAGTCGCGCCGGTTGACGTCGACTGCTCTGCGGTAGGATTCAATCGCCGCGTGGGTGTTCTTCAGCTCGACATACTCGTGCCCCATCAAGGTCCAAGCTGAGAGGCAGGACCGATCGAGGGTGAGAGCTCGTCGGAAATACTGCACGGCCTTCTCGTGAAGCGACAGAAGAGAGTAGTAGTTGCCAATCACGACACATGACTCTGGTCGGAACTTGTCGATGCTAGAGCAGAGGTGCGCCAGGAAGGCCAATTTCGGCCTCATGTTCAGTACGTACAGGATGTTAGAGTAATGGTCTAAGGAATCAAGTCGGTGTGGGTGTAGGGAGAGCAAATGACTAAAGTCCTGCTCTGCGCCCATTAGGTCCTTGGAGTGGTATGCTAATAGAGACTTGCAGGTGAGAAGGAACGAGGATGTTGGGAATATGTTGAGTAGTTCCTCCAAGGAATGGGCGAGGTTTGGGCCTTGCTGGTACAGTTCCAAGGACGTATGAAGATGGAAGATGTAGGACACGATGTTCTGCGGAAGGTGTGGGGATATTTGGTTGAGCTAATGGGGTCAGCACCTGAATAGAACGCAGCGATTTTGGGACCATGGAACTTACAAGCTCGAGGCGGGTGATGAGGTTTGTCATCTCAAGCCAACAGCCCCAATTCATCGGGAACAGATGAACACTTCTCACCAAGAAATCTAAGGCCGCATTGTCGGTCTTCTCCTTCGCGAGGACCATCCCATAACTTGCAGAGAGTCAGCATTGACAGGCCGGTTAGTTGCGCATATGTAGGTGGTGTTCCTCACAGATACTCTAGAAACCCCTGGCTCCCGGGGACATCTCCATCCTCGGTGGTACGTTCAGCAAACCACCTCTCGAGGAATCGGCCGACTACAAGCAGCTGCTTGTTTACGGTGGAGCCAAGGTCCTGAGGGCCCATAACCATCTCCGAATCTTCGTCTTTGCGTTTCTCTCCAGAGATAACCTTGGCGTATAGGGCTAGGAACAGACTCTTCTGGCTGATCTCCGGCAGGGCGTCATTCGAGGAAGCCAGCGCCAGCGCCGCCGCCGGCGCTTTGCCTTTCCCACGCGGCGATGTAGCGATGTCGTCGGGCTTCGCGGACAGGAGACCAGAGAGCAGGGAGTCTGGCAAGAAGACGGCAGCACAGCGGTCATATTCCTTGCAGTCGAAGAAAGACTTGGCCAAGAGATACTTGTTCAGCTCCCTCGCTTCGAGCACGGCTTCGTTCGGGTCAATGTTGACTGAGAAGGCAGGATGAACATACGCCCCCGACTGTCCGGTTATGTTTGGTTCATTGGGACCGATCATAGATTCGGGAAGAGCGTCGAGAAGCTCGGCAGCCCTAGTCGAAAGCTGTTAGATTCGGCGCACACTGCTGAGGGAGGAGGATATCTTTCGATTTACCATTTGGCCGACTGGTAGAGACATCTTTCAGAGCACTGAACTACCGCGATCTGCAGGGCTTCCTTGAGCTGTAGGCGATCTGTAGCGGTGAGAACCATCGTGCTCTACTGCGTGTAAGTTTGCGCCGCCACTGTTTGGCAAGTTTCTCGGATGTCAATAATGAGAGTACCCGGCCATAACAGGGCAGGTTCGAAAGACGCCGTGAGCCGTTACATTCAGGAAACAACCACTGCGTCTTGCATTCGTTTCGTTCGCCGGCCTGCAGCAGCCCGCGATCCTGACAAGCTTCGGCGTTGGGGAGGTTTATTCGGTGTACTTTACGTTTGGGTTAACCATTCCGTCATCTCGCGTTGGCATCGCGGATTAGCGCGTCCCTGGCATGATGCCGAGGAAAAGAGGACGTGCGTGCTTGTATGGGCAAATTCAATGGAGCCCCGCACCTCAACCCCTCCACAGGTCCACACCCCTATTTTGTCGACAATTCACCTGCCCCGCCAACCAAAAACCTCTAATAACTCCTAACGAACTCCACCTAACTCCTTCCCTCGGGCTCATAAACATTTGGTATAGGCTTCATAGGCATATCTAAGATATCGCGAGTCAATATGGCCCAAAGAACCACTCTCAAGGAGTTCGAGGCCGTCTTCCCGAAGCTCGAGGAGGTGCTTCTGGACTACGCCAAGAAGTACAACCTCCCGGAGAAAGAGCTGGACTGGTATAAGAGGGTGTGTGCTGTTGCTTTCTCTCGGGAGCCAGTGAATGCTGGAGCAGGTCATCATATGGAACAAGTGCTAATGTTGCCATCTCCGATATAGAGTCTCGAAATCAATACCATGGGCGGAAAGTGCAATCGGGGCATGTCGGTGCCCGACTCGGTGTCGCTCCTCCTCGGGGCCCCCCTTACCGAGGAACAGTACTTCCTCGCCGCCACGCTGGGCTGGATGACGGAGCTGCTCCAGGCCTTCTTCCTCGTGTCCGACGACATCATGGATAGCAGCATCACGCGCCGCGGCAAGCCGTGCTGGTACCGCCATGAGGGCGTGGGCATGGTGGCCATCAACGACGCATTCATGCTCGAGGCCGGCATCTACACCCTCCTGAAGAAGTACTTCCGCCAGCACCCCAGCTACGTCGACCTTCTCGAGCTCTTCCACGAGGTCACGTATCAGACCGAGATTGGCCAGCTGTGCGACCTGCTCACCGCCCCGGAGGACGTGATCAACCTGGACAACTTTAGCATGGAGAAGTACCGCTTCATCGTCATCTACAAGACGGCCTACTACAGCTTCTACCTGCCCGTGGCCCTCGCGCTGCACCAGCTCAACATCGCAACGCCCAAGAACCTCAAGCAGGCCGAGGACATCCTCATCCCCCTCGGCGAGTACTTCCAGATCCAGGACGACTACCTCGACAACTTTGGCTTGCCGGAACACATTGGCAAGATCGGGACCGACATCATGGACAACAAGTGCTCATGGCTGGTGAACCAGGCCCTCGCCATCGTGACGCCCGAGCAGAGGAAGGTCCTCGAGGAGAACTACGGCCGGAAGGACAAGGCGGCCGAGGCGGCCGTCAAGAAGCTGTACGACGACCTGCAGCTGGAGCAGCGCTACAAGGACTACGAGGAGAAGAGGGTTGGCGAGATCCGCGAGATGATCGCCAAGGTGGACGAGAGCGAGGGCCTGAAGAAGGAGGTCTTTGAGACCTTCCTGGCGAAGATCTACAAGAGGAGCAAGTAAGCTCGCAGAACCTCCGTCAAGCTGCTCTTTTCGGCGATGTAGGACGGGAGGAAAAGTCAAGTTCTAGATATGCGGCTATGCTCATAGAATTTTTAAGGAGATGACCTACGTATGATGGTCGTGACGAGTTAATGGCACAACAAGAGAGATAATATTACATGACAAGGAACCCGGCAGGAGCCCACAGAGACCCGACAATTAAAAGCCCCGTGCCGCGGTCATATCGACCTGACATCAAGCTACCAGCCCCCTTCTCCACAGAAAAACAAACACGTATATCACGTATATCACGTATGCAAGAAACCCACCCACCCCCTGAGCTCATCATCTAGCCACCCCAGCCTGCAACCCACCCCTAAGCGGCCACCCGTCCTTGGGCCTCGGATCCCTCCCTCTCTCCGACGCCGAGGAAACAGACCTCGGACCAGAAACCCTCCCCCCCGCCGATGACACCCTCCCCCGTCCCACCGCCCCAACCGCAGCAGCTGGTCCACCACCACCACTCCCCCCACAACCACCACCGACGCCCCTCGCGAACGCCCGCGCAGGCACCGGCGGCACCGGCGGCGGCGGCATGTCGGGCGGGCGGCGCACGGGGCCGTGGCTTATAAGCCCTCCGTAGCCGCCGCCGCCAGCGCCGCCTGCTGCTTGTCCCGCCGCAGCTGCAGTCGGCGGCGGCGACGACGACATGGCCGGCGCTGTCCCCGATCCGGATCCAGATCCGGATCCCACGACGACGGCGCGCACGTGGCCGCGGCTGGTGCGGAGCGGCCGCGGGACCAGCGGGTCGTGGTGGCGGTCTGGGCGGAAGCCGCCGCCGGTGGTGCTGGCGCTGGTGGCTAGGTGGTGGTGGTCGAGCATGGCGCCGCCGCCGCCGCCACCGCCGCCGCCTACCTTGGAGTGGTGCGAGTGCGCGCGGTGCGCGGGGCCGGGGCGGCGGTCGCGGGCGGAAGGGGTTGAGGAGGAGGAGGTTGGGGTCGCGGGGGAGGAGGAGCAGGGCGAGGACCAGCCCGCCGGCGTGTGCGGCGGGGTCAGGTCGACGAGCGGGCTGGGCGCGTTGGCCATGCGGCGGCGGTGGTGCGGGCGCAGGAGGGGGTGGTGCTGGTGCGGGTGGTGGGGCCGCCCGAGGAGGTGCAGGTTGGGGGGCCGCGTCGGCGGGGTCTTCTGCGGCGTCGAGCGGCTGCGCTCGCGAGCCGAGTGCTCCAGCGCGGAGGGGAACCAGCCTGGCGGGTCGGGCTTGTTGGGGTCCGATGGCTTCTTCGAGCCCGCCTGCGCGGTCGAGGTTGGCACGTCTGGGGAGGTGCGGGATGGCGGGCTACTGTTGATAAGGGAGGGTCCCGGGGTGAAGGGTCCATCATCGGCTGCGGCTGTGGCGGCGGCGGTGGTGGTGGCAGGGTTTCCCCCTTTCAGAATACCCTTCTTTTCGTGGTCCTTTTGAGCCTGCTTCCGCTGCTCGTAGCCGTCTCCAAGCAGGGCGTTCGCGGCGAAGACGCCGTCGGTTGTGTCCTGTTTCGGCGCCCCTTCCGGCTTCGGGGAAGCAGCCGTCGGGCTCTTCTTCTCCGACAACAGCGCCGACTTGCGCGCGGCGTCTGGGATCCAGTCCTTCCCGAACTCGTCCAGCGGCTTGTCGAACCGCCCGAGGTCGAGCAGGGGCTCGAACGCGCCAATGGCATACGGCGACTCGTCGACCGACACCTTGACCTTGTGGCCGTGGACCTTGACGTGGCCGACCGACTTCTTCGGCTCGCGATTGGTGGGGATGACGATCTGCGGCGGCTTCTCCGACCCGCTCGACCTCTTTTTCTCCTCGATCAGGTCGACGTGGCTCGCCAGGTATTGGCTGCGCCATCCGCGTACAAGCGAGTGGAATGTGTAGGCGAGATCGGGATCGTCGGTGCAGAAGAAGTGGACAAAGTTCTGGCTGTTGACGAAGACAGTCGCCCTTTGCTGGCTCTTGATGGCGAAGCAGTACTTCCTAGGCGGCTTCAGCTGCTTGGTCTGGGACTCGGTGGGCGTGTATACGTCAAAGTCCGAGAGGTGGCAGAGAGCCACGGCGTCCTTCTTGTCGGCGGGGTTCGGGTCGGGCTTCTTGGAGGACAAGATCTGCCCGTTATCCAACAAGGTCATGTAGCGCTTGTTCCATCTCCTGGGCTGCTGCGAATGGTAGAGCTGCAAGACGAAACCCCTGGAGCCCTGTCCGGTTGGCGACACATCTGAGTCGAGGTCCTCGTCGTTCCCGGTAGGGTCGGAGTGCACAACGACAAGACAGTTTCGGGAATTTTGGTCCCACGAGTTCAGTATGTCCCGGATGCGCTCGTAAGGGCGGACACGCCGTTCGAGCCCCAGTTGGTTGTACATCTCGACGACGGCGCTGTTGCTGGTGTTGATCGGAGTCGTCACTTTGGCAGAACAACTAGTCAGGATGTCCAGGGCATTTGTATCACTGCCGACCGTGAGGTTCACGGTAACTCCCCTGCAGCGCACAGAGAGCTCCTGCATGCCATGTTAGCGAAGAGAAACGGTATACAAACCAAGTAAGCTGCTGCGCTTGACTTACCCGCTCGGCGCCATTGCTAGCAGAAACCGGCGCATCTGTCTGAGGCACGATGCTCTTTCCTGCAGGTTCGATGAAGGCCTTTGGAAGGAGCGCCGAGTCGAGGCTGTCGGCGTTGCTGATGTCGGTTGAAGAGCGCATCGAGGAAGCAGTTGGTGACAGGCTTGCGGCGTTTGATTTCCGGCCCCTGGAGAGAATATTGAATATTCCCAGGGCTGGACTCTTGGCCTTGTTCGAGTGCAGACTCGGGGGCGGGCTGGGCACCATCTGGGGCGGAATCCGGCCGGCGAACCTCTGCTTCTCCTTTTCTGCAGGTACCCGACCCGCCTCTGCCTCTACCCGGGCAACGTCCTCAGCCCATCTGGCCGTCTCATCCTCGCGTAACAACTGCTCTTCCCGCCCTTTGCACGCATGCAGGGTGTCGAATGGCGGAGGGGAAACGGCGTGGGGTGGTGTTATTGGGGCAGTAACTGAGCCGTCCAGCATGGAGCGCACCGGCGTGCTGTCGGCTGTAATCTCGACGTGTTCCGTGCGCACAGCTAGCTGGGCTGCCTTGGAGATATGCTTCGATAGCGGCTCGAGCTGCTGCCAATTCTGTTCCACTGACGATGGGGCAGCTAGAGGCGGCGACGTTAGACTTTCTCCGCTCCCAGCGGAAGGCGAAGTGCTTGGCCGTTGCTGGAGGCCCTTGGCTGTTGGTCTGGAGAAAACTGTGGCGATGCTACTCTCGTCGCCTTCGTCCTGCTCGAGTAGCGTTGGCTCAACCACTGTCCAAACCTTGGATACGCTTTTTGCCCTCATGCGCCGGTAAGGAGTGAGTTGCTGCTGCACCGGCGCCGGCATCGTGAGCGTCTGTGTTGGTGCCATTTCCGGTTGAGACGAGCGTCCTGAGCAGAGTTGCGTGGGCTTTCCCTTGGCCAACCTTGGAGAGCCTAGAACGACTAAATCGTCCCTGGCGATGTGCGATGTTGCAATGTTTGTCGGTCGTCGCTAAGATCTCGCTGGTTTTCTTTCCCCTTTCTTTGCCCTTCTTGGGGTACCTACTCTCTGCGGCGATTCAACTCCGATAGTGAAAGATGCAGTGTCAGAAGCATCCTTTCTAGATGGGATAAAGAAGGAAGGGGACAATGGAATGGCCAGAGGCTGGGACGGTGCCGAGAGGGGCAAAGAAGGGATGAAGGGAGACAAGAATGTTCCACAGGGAGGAAAGCCTGCCAAGGGAATGTATTGAGGCCCCTCGAAGGGTCAGATGCATCATCTTGCATTTCATCAGGTATTTCATCAAGGGAATGGAGCGTGGGGATAAGCCAGTCTGGCGCATAGAAGAAGCAAATACGCCGGCTATTTTACCGTGCTGCAGGTCAGCGCGTCAATCGGCCATTCCAGAGGTGGATCGCACACATTCCAGAACAGGTTTTCAGGTGAACGCGTGGAATCACATCTAATCCAATTTGGAGTTATCTAAATCAAGGGAGGAGGGTGTGTTACTCAGACTCCATACATAGTAGGCATGTTATTCCTGATGGCTGGATATTGCTGAGACACTGCAGGATCAGCGAACAGCTCAACCCAATCAATCAATCCCGCGTCACGATGCGTCACGAGAATCCATTTCTGGTCACGAACCAACCCGACTGGAATCGATCAGCAATGGTCCCGCGGCTCCAGCTCTCCCTCATTTTGGAGACATCCGCGACGGATCCTGGACCCCGGTGTCACATTCGGAAGGCTCTGACTTCTCGTCTCCACCAAGATTTGAAATCCTGAGTGGAAATATTGATGCCAAGAGCCTTCAGACCACTTGTCTTGAGGTGGCAGTCGTACGGCCGCTGGACGCTGGCCTTTGGGTCGTTGCCCTCCACGCTGGGGTCTATACGATCTATCGGGAGACCCATGATCTCGCCGAATAGTTGGCAAATCTCGTACTTTGTAAACCTGTCTTCGCTTGAGAACTGAAGTATCCGGGGCAGCGCCTGGCGGTCCTTGGTTCCCAGGTAGTGGACGGCTACATCTAAAGCAGGGAGGCTGGTCAGCCGTGATCGTGCTCGTTTTCCACATGGTCCATCAGCTTGGGCAGCTGCGACGTACCGTGGCAGACGCGACCAACATCTTCAGTGTTAGTCGGAAAGCGGAGCGACCAGTGGTCCATCTTAATCTTGGCTCCCTCATTCTGCGCCTTCCACACCGTGTCCATCAAAACGTTCACGGCGCTCTCTTCGGGGGTCTCAGCATGTCCATAGAGGACTGGCACTCGCAGGACAACGCCTAGCCCCTCCTTGTTGGCGACCTTGTACTCCTCCAAGATTGCGTGCTCACCATCCAGCTTCGTCTGACCGTACAAGTTGGGCGGGCCTGTCGCAGCGTCTGCATCGTATGGAGCCTCACCTTCCTTGCCGGAAAAGACGTAATCAGTCGAAATATAGATGAGCAGGATGGACCGCCCGGCACATAGCTTTGCCAGCGACTTCGAGGCAAGGATATTGAGTGCACGTGCTCCCTCGGGATCCTTGTCCACTTTGTCCGGAAATCGGCTTGCGGCACCTACAGAAAACGTCAGGAAGAAACCCGGGAGGGGGTATATTAGAATGCCGACGAACAGTGAACAACGACCTGAGGTCTGTCTCGGCGTATCAGCAACGAGAGGATTCTACAGCATGACTTTGCGAGGCTGCTGGTGCACGAGACTTACTTGACACGATCGAGAGCTGACTCGACTTCGCCGAGCTTGTTCAGGTCGACCCTGAGTATGGAAACACCATCGGCACGCGAAAGGCCTGTACCTCTGGTGGTCCAGCCGCCTCGGTCGAAGGCTCTCACGACTTCTCTGCCGAGGAGTCCTGTGGCCCCAGTGACGATAACTGTCTTGTTGCTCATCGTGTAGTATTGTTTATCAGAAGCAGAGGCAACAACCTAGTCAGTGGGAGAGTTGTGTTGTTCAGCGACGAAACTCGAATCACGGAGCCAATGTGTAAATGCAAAGCGGGGCATTACCTAATGCGCCTCGGAAGGAAGCTGGAGGAGACATGTTCTGTTTCTTTCAACGCCATTAATCTCATCAATCCTTCCGAGAAGAATCGTCACTGGTGTGGTCTGTGGTCAGCTCGTTTCTAAGCATCAAAGCCCAGAGGAGCCGATCATGACGATTGGTGAGAAGATCCAATCTTAGGCCCTCAATCTTTTTGGCCAAGCTCGTCGGATAACTCAGGCGGAAGCTAATGCTGTGCCCCTCGGGTTCATGCGCGATGGGAGCGAGCCACAGCCTTCGCCTTTATATCAAGCGCATCTATGCAGTCAAGCAGTAAGGCCTATCCGGCTGTCAGTACGGCCTAAAGCTGACACGCTGCGATGGATCGGTTGGCTCCTGCGTACTGCCTCCCTCACGGTCCTGGCCTAAAGTATCGCCATTAATACCACTCAATATGGACACCCAGCCCTTGTTGACCAAGACTGGAATAGTCTTCCTCCAGCTGTGCAACCCAGAGTATCAGGATCTCCTGTATCAGACTTATGAACGTCTGCAGCGAGCTTGACCGGCATGGTTTCTGCCTCGAAGGCTCACATCTCATAAGCCCATGCAGAAAGACGGCAGTTCTGACGGGCCTGGATCGCTCATGAGGATGCTCGATACTTTCTTTTATACATATAGCCTTCCGCCTCCCACTGTTGGCCCGACTTTCCACTTCTGTTTACTCTGGCGTCGTCTTTGAGCATGCCTTGGGGCCTAGCTTGGTCCAGTGTTGCTATTGTGCAGGAACAGCGAACGGGAAATATAAACTGCTAACTTACCTCTAGGGGTGATATCACGGTACGCGGTAAAGGGAGAACAGGATGAGAAATGGACCGATGTATATTATCAAGCATCGCCAGGTTGAGCTATTGCTAGCCGTGCCAATCTAATAAACCATGACAAACCAACCAAGGACGATACTCCCAGACCACGCTCCAAACCATACGATAACCTTTGGGTGGTCACCCCAACCCATCCATAGCCGCGACGGCGGCGAAACAAGCAAGAGGAACAAAACCAGACCCACGCAAAGGCCGCAAAAGCAACCCAAGAATCCCCCTCAGAGCCCGACATCGACGTCCCCATCGGAATCCGTCTCGGGTTCCTCCTCGGACATCTCACGGTCCGTGTCCCGGTACTCGGACTCGGACTCGTGGTTGTTGCCGACCACGGTGTCGGTGTCGTCGTCCTCGTCGTCCTCGTCGTCCTCGTCGTCGGCGTCCGACGCGGCGCCGTACGCGGCCCTCTGCATCTGGGCCAGCGCCGTGGCCGCCATGGCCGCGGCCCGGGCGTCGGCGGGGGCGCTGGACGTCGGCGAGGGTCCGTAGACGACGACGGACTGGGACTGGCGGTGGCGCCGACGAGCAACAGCGGTGGCGGCGGCGGCGGAAGAAGAAGAAGAAGAACCAAAAGCGGAAGACGCCACGGTGGTGGCGCTGCCGGGTGCGCCTGGCTGGGAGGCGTGGCGGGGGGCCGGGGCCCAGGCCGGGGTCGCGGGAGGGTGCGAGGTCGCGGGAGGGTGCGAGGGCCAGGGGACGGCGGGCCCGGGGATGCGTTGCTGCCCGGGATGGTGCGATGGCGTGGCCGGGGTCGCGGGACCGGCGGCGACGGGGGCGGGAGCGGGGGGGAGGATCGCTGGACGCAGTGCCAATGGCGACGGGGGGACATTGTTCGCGAGCACATTGGCCCGGGTGTTTGGTGACATGTTGCCGAGTACCGAGATAGTCTCACGAACAGTCCGCCGAATCCACCACTGCGCGTCCATATGCGACCCGACATCCGCGCCAGGAGTGGCAGTCAGGCTGCCCGTGTTCGGAGGGGTAGGGGTGCCCGAGCCAGGACCGTTCGGCTGGTGGGCAGGCTGAGGTGGCGCTCCCTGGAGGAACCTGGTCCCGGTCCAGTACCCATGCCCTGGGTAGTAGCGAAGCTGCAGGGGTTGGGAAGGCGGAGTGGCACCGGGCCCGGACTGACCTCCAGCTGCCTGGCCAAAGGTATGGCTTGGTCCAGAGGTGTAGGGAGGGGGAGCCATGTAAAAGCTGCTCTGGTTCTGGCCTGCACTCTGGTGCGGTGGTTGAGAATAGCCATTGGCGCCAGTCATAGGGGGCGGAATGGGGGGGCGAGCAGAGGGCATGTTGGCAAAGGCGGCGGGGACCTGGCTGGAAGTGCCACCGAGAGGGTACACGCTGGATGGACCTGGGGCTAGAATACCGCGAAGCAAAGGCATTTGGCCTGGGGTGCCATTGGGGGGAGGCGGGAAAGACGAGGCCGCAGAACCCGAAGAGGACGAAGGTCCAGCTGAGGAAGCCGGGGTAGCTGAACCAGGGAGAGCAAATGAGACGGACTTTCGACCTCCTAAAGGCAATTAATGAGTCAGTATGGCTTCACAAGAGGGGAGGTGTAGCGGGGAGGTGTAGCGGGGAGGTATAGTCATACGCTTCTTGGGAGTCTTATCGGCCATCTCCTGGTCCTCGTCATCCATGCTTGGGCCGGTGCCACGACGCGATCCTAGAAGGGAGGTTAGCAGGCAGAACACAAATATCTCAGAAAATGATGATCAGCTTACCCTGGGGCTGGCGTTCATCCTCAGCCATGCTCTCTATGTATCGCCGAGCATGCTCCTCTGCATGTCGGGAAAATCTCTGCTCATGGACATTCTTGAACCAGTGTTCCACTGTCCAGAGTAGTTATGTTAGAGTAGCTAGAACTGGAGAGCAGTGGGGAAAGGGAACAAGGAAGGGAACAAGGAAGGGAATGGGGATGGGGATGGGGATGGGGATGGGGATGGAGATTGGGATGTGTTCCTACATAGACTGGCAGCGGTATACTGGCGGAGGGCATTCTCGCCCATCATATCTTGCATCGTCTGGGCAAGGGCATGCCAGGGCTGTCCCGGGTTCCTGTCCCTGTCCTTGCCGAGGCGCTTCTCGGAGAGTGGGACGATCACAAACCAGAAGATTTCCTCCTCGGCCGCCGACCAAAGTCTGCCGCCCATGATGGAAGATAAAAGAATGAATGCGTGCGTGGTCTTGTCTAGTTATTTCGAGGAAGATTCTGAGAAACGAACTTGCGAGCCTGGGAAAGAATGCAAGAAGCTGCAAAGAATGCGAGAGACTGTAGTGAGGGAAAGAAAGGAAGAGGGAAAGAGTCGGGTAAGGTAGGAAGAATATCCACGTATTTATACCTGGGTGGGCAGGTAAATTTGTTCAGGTTGGTATTCACCACGGCCCTAGTCGAGGGGATCTGACGAGAAAGCCCGAAGTGAAGGACGACCTTGGACGAAGCCGTTAACCCGAATGGAGAGCAGTGAATGGAGAGCAGCGATGCTTGATGTCTGAATCACAAATCTGAGTCCAAGATATGGTGAACAAGACGTTCTCGGGAGGGGAACAAGATGCTAGGAAGGGAAAAACAGGGCCTGCCAAAGATGCGGTCGCTAGAGACGCGGTTGTTTATGTGGAACATTTATTTAGCACAAGGAAGTGAATAGAACTTCTAGAAAGTGACAAAAGGCTGAGGCGAGGTTTCCTTGACCGCCTTCCATCCATCTTATACCTACACCTGCTCCCAAAAATGGTCTGGCTCACGGTACAAAGTACCTCCTTTTCCCTCCCACAGTCACTCTTCAGGGAGACCAACCACATTCACAGACATGTCCAGGGCCAGAGTAAGAAAGCAATAAAAATGACATTAGTGATTGGGCAAGACCTATGGTAGATCTGACAAAATCAGGCGTGTTTGTGTATCTGTTCACTCGAACGGATTGCTGGGGTCAGAAGGGAAGTATCCGCGGGATATCAGGAAGGGCGCAAGCCTCCTCTCTACCCGTGAGAACTTCGAACAGAGTTAGACTGGCATGACTGGCATGGATTGCAAATCGACAAAAACCAAAGACTCACAATGCTCTTTTCAGGGAGTGGCACCACACCATCCTTAACCCAGATACCCCAGCTTCCCATCATGTTGGCAAGCATCATGTCAGTGCTGAGCCTGTCCCCAATGATAGCAATTTGATGGGGGCTGGTGACTCCTGTCTCGGGATGCTGTCGAAAGTACGACATGATCTCATCCCCACAGCCAGGCTTCTTGATCCGGTGGGAAAGCACAGCGACACCGGTAGACTTCTCGACTTCTGACGCAAGCTTCCTATGGGAATCATAACTGAGGGCGCCAGCCGTATTCGACACCACCACCAGCCGCCTCCCTGGATATGCAGCCCGTAGTGCCTCGAACCGATCCTTGGCCAATTAGCTTGTACTCACGAAAAGACATAAAGGGTAAGGGCAAGACGCTGTGAGAGAAGGAGAAACGAGGAAGGCATATGTGTTTATGTGTGGTGGAATCTACCTTGTATGGGCCATGAACTACATTGCTGTCCGGATAGGCAAAACAGTCGTCCTTGTCAAGGATGACAGCCCTGATGTTTACTTTTCTCCCCTCCTTCTCAAATGCCTTGTCCAGGGGTATCGGCAGGTCATTGAAAGTAGGGACAGTGGCATGTGGGAGGCATAGTGACGGATTTGCAAGCAGTTTAAAGACGTTCAGGGACGCTGAAAGGTTGAGATTCATTTCAATAGATTGCAGTCCAGCATATGATTGTCAAACAGCTGCCAATCTGGAAATGCATGTCCAAAAAACAAAAAGAAACGGTTTGTTGTCTAAGAAGTTCCAAGTTACCATAGCTTGAACATGTGGAAGTCCGAATGTGAACCAGACCCCTGTTCCACAATTTCGAAAATTGTGGGGTCTCGACGTCGTCATTGACTTGGACAGGGATGAGCTAGTTGACCTTCAACCAATAAGAGGCGCCAATTTGACAACCTGCCTGCACTAAAGTTCTACGCAAGCGCGTCAGGCCATGACCGCGTCTAACCAGACCAAGCACGACAAAGATCCCCATTAGACCTCGACACACCCATCCTACCACATAGAGCTGTAGCGCGTTGTTACTAGCCATGGCCCGTCGAAAAACTGTGGCGGCAGAGCCTGCTAAATCTCCAGACGAACGATCTCTTAGAAAACGGGCTGCTCCAAGCCAAGGACACGAAGCCTCCGAGGAGCCGACCGAAACAAAGCGCCGACGAGTCTCAGCTGCCACCAAAACATACAAAACTGCCGATTTGGTCGATGAGCTCCCTATTCACGAATTAGGAGACGGACCACCTGTTGAAGAAGCTGCCCCGATCCTGACGCCAAGGAAGCGAGGAAGGCCGCGAAAATTACAAAATGCTACGGCTACTGGAGAAAACACACCTACTCCTTCCAAGCCCCTGGCCAATGCGACTATAAAGACTCCAGTGAGAACTCCAGTCAAGGCAGGTGCTGTGAACGGTGTGGACACTCCCAGCCGGAGAAATATCGCAGATCGTTCAGCAAGAAGGAAGAGTGCCAGGGCCTTGATCGATCGGGTGGTTGGTGATGCTTCAAGCGACGAGGAAGAAGGCAACGAAGCTATTGCAAGAGAGATATATGAATCCAGTGGCGAGGATGAGGATAGAGGAGAGGAGGGAGAAGGCAGCGATGGCGAGCTGGAAGGGCTGCTCAGCACCACGGGCACTCCGTCAAAGACGCCGAGGGGGAGGAAAAGGAGGGCCACCACTCGAAAGAAATCACCGACACCTCCCCGAGACCTGCCTCCGCATGAACAATATTTCTACCACAATAAGCCTGGCATTGCCAAGACTTCGAATAACGACCTGTCCTCGCTGGATCTTCTGACACATGACGAGTATTTTGCCCTCCTACGCGAGTCCAAGGATCAGCATTCCGAGGATATACAGTTCCTTCAGTCTCTGCATATCGAGTCATTCCCCCAGTGGGCTTTTGAGCTTTCACAGGGGTTTAGTATCTGCCTCTACGGCTATGGATCCAAGCGACAGCTCCTGCGCAAGCTTGCCTCACAGCTCTACTCAATGGCAGACGACCACGGCTCCCACAAGATTGTGGTCGTGAATGGGTACGTACGGGCGACGACGACGCGGGACATCTTGACGACCATCGGGAGCGCCATCGATCCATCCTACAAACTAACATCAGGTAATCATGTTACCATGGTGCAAACCCTTCTATCGTTACTCTCGTCTCGGGAAGTGACGATAATCCTTATCATCAACTCCATCGACGCTCCCCAACTTCGCAAGGCCGGGATTCAATCAATCCTAGCTCAGCTAGCTGCTCATCCGCAGATCAGGCTAGTCTGTTCTGCCGATACCCCAGATGTCTCCTTGCTCTGGGACAGCGGTCTCCGTTCATCCTTCAACTTCCTCTTCCACGACTGCACCACATTCGCACCCTACCTCGCAGAGATGGACGTCGTCGACGAAGTCCATGAACTCCTTGGCCGCAAGGCCCGGCGAGTGGGCGGGAAAGATGGAGTAGCATTTGTGCTCCGCAGTCTACCTGAGAATGCCAAGAACCTGTTCCGGCTCCTCATTAGCGAAGTACTCGTTGCGATGGACGACGAGAGCGGCGCCGGCGGGGACAACCTTGGGATCGAGTATAGGATGCTCTATAACAAGGCTGTCGAGGAATTCATTTGCAGTTCTGAGATGGCTTTCAGGACACTGCTGAAGGAGTAAGTCTGCTCCCTCCATCCTGACCTTCAACCGGATTTTCTCTGCTCTTGTTCATCTCATCGACGCCGTCTGACCTTGCATAGATTCCACGATCATCAGATGATTATAAGCCGAAAGGACATGCTCGGAACAGAACTCCTGAGTCTGCCTTTCAGGAAGGATGAACTGGAAGCAATATTGGAGGACCTCATGTCATGAAACAACCCCAAGAGGCTCTGGGAAATCGACCTACTGCGTATGTGTTCAACCATATATGTACGGACTTTGGTAGCTCCTCTTGGCACCCCACAAGGATGGAAAGCAAGGGATCCCAGGATCCTGGCTTGCCTGGGAAGCTGGCGTGGGTGGCTGCCCCACCTACCCCACCATGCCTGACGTATTGTCCGCAGCTGATGCAGGCAAGCTCAGTGAGGTACTTTGCCTTACGCAGTACCTATGTCTTTAAAACATGGAAGTCTCGCCATACTGTGAATGAATAAATCCACCGATCTTCTCTGGGATAAGAGGCAATCTATCCTCAATTTCTCTACACCTGTGACATGTGCTAGAACCAAAAATGGGAGACTCAAGCGATGACGACCAGAGGTCGGTCGAGGTATGTACATCCCCAAGCTTCCATGGACAGACCTGTACTGATCTGGAATGTCGTCAGGTCATGTTCGACCCGTCCAACCCGTACCGCCGCAAGAGTTCTCTCGTCACCACCGAGACGACCAAACCACACCTCCTCCAGCGCCATCCCAGCAAGACCCAATGCCTCGTCCACCAATTCCTAGAGAGCCAGCAGCCCGGCCGAGGCGCCCGGCCTGGCGGCACCCATGACGACCACGGCCACCACCCACGGGGCTACGGCATGGACGTGTCGAGCGAGCGCGGCCTCAACCGCGTGGTGGAGCCCAAGGGCGCGGGCGCGGGCACGGGCGCGGTCGCGGGCGCGGCACCGAGCCGGTTCGAGATCGTCGACAACGCCAGCGACACGAGCGACGTGGGGCAGGTGGACCAGAAGCACTGGAAGCTGGGCATCGTGAAGCCCAGCCCCGACATGGACAAGGCCGGGTCCGAGGCGCTGCGCAGCCGGCTGCTGACCAAGAAGCAGCTGAGCGACATGGCGTGGGGCGTGCGCGAGCTCAGCAGGCGCTTGGGGAGCATGCGGCTCAAGTCCAGGGTCCAGAACATATTCGTGCTGGCCAAGATCTACGATCGGGACCTGATCCCAAAGGTCAGGGAGCTCACCAAGTGGCTGCTGGGCCGGGAGAGGGACGGCCGGTATACGGTGTACGTGCAGGAGGAGATACGGGACGACAATATGTTCGACAAAGCCGGGCTGATGGTGGAGCTGAGGAAGGAGTACGTCGAGGCCGGGGAGGAGCCCGACAAGGAGATCTCGTCCCGCCTGAGGTGCTGGGACGAGCACATGTGCCGAGCCAGGCCGCACACCTTCGACTTTGTCATCACGCTCGGCGGCGACGGCACCGTGCTGTACGCCAGCTGGCTCTTCCAGCGCATCGTCCCGCCCGTCCTCAGCTTCTCGCTCGGCAGCCTCGGGTTCCTGACAAAATTCGACTTTGAGGACTTCCGAAAGACCCTGGCGGGCGCGTTCAAGGACGGCGTCACTGTCAGCCTGAGGCTGAGGTTCGAGGCGACCATCATGCGGAGCCAGAAGAGGACGAGGCTTGTCACGGACTCGGCCGGCGCGGGCGGCGGGGTCGACGGGGAGAACCTCGATGCGAAGGGGGACCTGGTGGAGGAACTTGTCGGCGAGGAAAGGGACGACGAGCATACCCATCGGCCGGACGGGACATATGAGATATTGAATGAAGTTGTGGTAGATCGTGGCCCAAATCCGAGTAAGTTACTAACCGCGCCCCTAGAATTTTCCACCTGTCTTGCCGCCAATGCTGACGCTATACTTTTTTTCTTTTCTTTCCAAGCCATGTCATTCACCGAGATCTTCGGCGACAACGAGCACATCACATCAGTCCTGGCAGACGGCCTCTGCGTCTCGACGCCGACGGGCTCGACGGCCTACAACCTGGCGGCGGGGGGCTCGCTGTGCCACCCGGAGAACCCGGTGATGCTAGTGACGTCCATCTGCGCTCACACGCTGTCCTTCCGGCCCATCATCCTGCCGGACACGATGGTGCTGCGCATCGGGGTGCCCTACGACGCGCGGACCGGCTCGTGGGCCAGCTTCGACGGCCGCGAGCGCATGGAGCTGCACCCGGGGGACTACGTCACCATCAGCGCCAGCCGGTACCCGTTCGCCTCGGTGCTGACGCAGGGGAAGAGGAGCGAGGACTGGGTCACCAGCATCAGCGCCAAGCTTGGCTGGAACACAAGGCAGAGGCAAAAGGCATTCAAGTAGTGGGGGCGGGATGCATGGGAATCAGACGGATCGAGGATTCTGTTGCGAGGAGGGCATAACGGAAGGGTCAATAGGGGCGTTCGAGTTATAACAAACACCGTTCTTTCTTTTCAATTTTTTTTTTTTTTCAAGCCCAAGAGAAGAGACATTCAGAGTTCTAAGTAATCCTACCCTTAAGCAGATCCATCTTGATTTACTGGCCCAGTCTCTGATTTGTCTCTCCAGGTAAACCCAATTCTAATCTCAAGTAGCTTCCCAAAGTTCAGAAGACCAACCTAAGATAACCGCCCACCTCCCCTTTAACATAGGCATCATTTGGATACAAACTACTCAAAGCAACCATTTGCGCCATATCACAAGAAAAGGGGGGAAATAAGCCCCCTGGTGTATATTATTGGTTCCTGCGGGATTTGAACCCGCTCGGCCATGACAGTCCGGAACTACCAAATGACAACGTTAATACGGGGGTCGCACCCGAGTGTATGTGAAAAATGAGTTGATGACCTTAACGACCATTGTTGGTCGAAATTACCACTTGGTATTTGGGACTATACGACCATCTGGGCTACCATGGGGGAGTGAAGGTGGTCTGGTATGCTGAATGTGCTCTGAGTGAGGCGGGCTTGGCATGACTGCTGTGGCCAGGCCAGCCTCCCACTCGGACTGCAGTACCTTCACATTTAGTTCCCGAAGGTTGACCTCCGAGTAATGTACACTACCACCGGCTTTCTGTTCAAAAGATACGGCATATAGCGCCGTTTCGAGTTGCCCTGAGTGGTAAATATACGATGTTTATATGGTATTGTATGTACCCCCCTAACCGAACCAAGCAGCCATACTCCCGACGACATATTCAGAACGCCCATAATCGCAACGCAGATCACGATGAATATCGTCAGTCCAACCATCGGGGGCTCAGCGGAGTTACATTCCAGATCTAAAACAACCTAATCATCGGAACCCCTCGATATTTTCCTTTATTCTGGGCAGGCCCGGGCCCGCCCTTTCTTCCGCAGCCAAGAGCAAAACGGGTAATAATAAAACGCCGCGCAAAGACCCGTCCGTTTCGGGCTTTCAGTCCTCGTCCTCGTCCTCGTCCTCGTCCTCGTCCCCGGCGAGCTCTTCCACGAACGTCAAGGTGACGCCCTCATCGCCATCGACATTGAGGTTGACGGCGTCGAGGGCATCGCGCGTCGACAGGACAGGTGCCGGGGCGGCGCCCAGGGATGCCGCTAGTGCGCGGGCTTCGTTACTTGAGGGCTGGAGAGCTTAGGAAGCGGGCATGTCAGCATCGTGTTTTGCGCAGGCAGGTCACAGGACCAGGCGGACGGAACACGTTTGGGGCTGAACGGGAACTCACAGGCTGGCACACCCCGGCGGACGTACATGGTTGTCACCTTGGCCCGGACCCTGGAAGCAGAGGCCTCGATGATGTCGCGCTTGGCGGCGGCGCCGCGGGTGGACGGGCTGTTGTCGACGATGATGCCGACGCCGGATCCCTCGGCGCCGGTCCCGAGCTGGACCTTGGGGCCCTTGACCAGGGCGGCCTCGGCGTATTTGAGCGCGCGGTCGAAGCCGGCTAGATCTCGCTTGGCCTTCGGGGCGTCATCGGTTTCGACGCGGGGGGCGATCTCCTTGCCCAGACCTTGAAGTGAAGCGATCTGTCCGGCCTAGTGGTTCGAAAGAGTGTCTGGTTAGTAGGCGGGTCTCGAGAGGGCTTGCTAGTACAGTCGGTACTCACTTGGTCGGATAGAGTCGAGTCCGGGGGGGCAATAGTGATAGGTCCGGATCCTCCCGCCACCGTATTGGTGGCGGCGGCATTGGCAGTGTTGGCCACCCCTGCGCCGGCGGCGGCATTGATCGCAGCACCTTCCAGGGCGTTCATCAAATTTGACACGTCCTGCTTGCCACCGAAGCTGATTTCACCATCACCTGTTGGCCTAGTGAGCAAATATCCTTCTTCTTCGTCCAACACTTGGACGCGGCTGGCCACATGCGTTTAGGGGGATGAGTTCTCGCCGACTAACCAACTACCAAGGCCGGTGAGTAGGCACCGAGGTTGATATTAAGGGGGAGGGCAGCGGCCAGGCCGGCAAAGGCGAAGATCCGGTAGTTGACCATCTTGACTTGCTGGCGTTCTCGACAGGAGCTCGAGATGTGCTAGTTCTTGTGTGTCTTTACGGAGATGGATAAAGGCCGGGAGGTTTGATATTAGAATTGACCGGCGACGACCAGCGCCAGAAGTGAAGCAAAGAAGAGAAAAGAAAGAGAAAAGAAGCACAGGGGAAAGAATGAGACAAGGGATAGATGAGCACAGCTGAATAGTCTGACTCCAAAAGAAGAATCGAGAATGAGAGCAAGAGCGAGGACATTCATATATCTATAAAGCTCGCACCGGCCACTTGAGCTACGATAAACTTACAGGACGACTCCATGACGCCACGATAGCACGGTTATACGCCCCGAGTTCATGAAACGCAGGTGACACTGGTCGACGGCGAGGACAGAGAGGCATTTGGCAGGCAGGCAAGCCAGAGTCACGATGGACATGGCTGTTGATCCCAGTCCAGGCCTCTTTGGCTATGCTGACCAGAGCTGTACGAGAGAGGGGGAGGACATGTTGTTTGGTGGGGGTCGCGCGCAAAGCAGATGTACCGGGGATCCAGCGAAATCAAGCCATTGCCAAGAGTGCTGGGATGGCTTCTCCTTGGCTTGCCAAGAGCCTCACAAGAGTTTTGCCAAGGCTGAGGGCGCGGCGAGCCCCAAAGAGCCAGGTTATTTTTGGCTTCTTCGGCCCCGCTTTTTTGTTCTTTTATGCCGAATCCAGGAAAGCTGCGTGCATCATTGGAGAGCCCATTAAGACCTCCTGCATGTTATAGCTCAGGGCGCGCGGGAGCCCTACAGGGGCCCCATGTCAACAAGCCCCAGGTTCATCAGACACACGCCAGTGAAGCTCCTGATATACACCACCACAGTACTTATAGTTCCGTAAGTAGAGGTTGATGAGGCGATACAGCGATCTCCAAATGCGTTGATGCTCCACATCTCCTTTTCTGGATTCCCTGGATCGCTGGACCAAGCCTTATCAGCGAATCTTAGCAAAGCTTATTGATAATGCGATCTTGTGTCGGTGCCGCCGCCGAGACTGCGGAGTAAACACTGCTCGTTCCTTTTCTATTAACAGCACCGGACCACTTCTTGTTTCCCATCTTGACAGGGGACCCGAGGAACGACGTGGGGGAAGGGTACCGTTCCAGACACGAGCTAAAACCCCCGAACTTGGGCCTAGACCTTCTCATGCGATGTCAAAGGCGGACGGGCCACGGTCTCGAACCTCAGATCAGTTGCATCCCCGTGGTGACAGGGATACTGATAACAGCTCGACCTTGATAGGTAAAAGTAGCTGAGGCGAGAATTGGGGCACGAGACTCAGTTCGCTGAAGCAATGCCAAGAAGGAAACGTCGGAGGTTGCCAAGCTAGCCTACCACGATGCTTATCATTGATCGTGGGAACGTGAGGCTTGGTTTTAACAGCGATGCCCAGCTTGGCAAAAATGCATATTCGGCCATCTAGTTTACCAGCCGCACGGCGGCAGCCCTGTGTTTCGACGAGAGCCATGGACTTCGTCGAGGAGCTTCACTCCAGGCACAGCTCCAGATTCTCTCCCTACGTTCCGGTAGTTCATTTCCGCATTTGTTCGCACACTATCTCACGATGTCTCGGCGTTCCCACAGGCTGTGGATAATAGGTCGATGACCTATTGTCGGCCAAGGCCTATCGATCATGGGCAGTAGTCCTGAGAACTACCGTTCGGCATAACTAGCTTCAGGAGACTGACTCCTCCTCTGAACTGGCATTGGAACGTCGATGAAGGCCAGTGGTGCTCCCAACTCTTGAGCAGCCCCTCAGCGACACACCGAAGGAGGCTCTGAATGCTCATATTTGCACCGCCCCGTTTCCTGGTCAAGGCCCCTGATACCTGATCAAGGCCACAGCACTTGCTCCCTGTCTCTTTCGGAAGCTCTTGTAAAGTTGTGCAGAGTAAATATGAGAGGACTCACCGGCGGACTCCAATGTGCCAGCGCTTCTTGCCAAGGAGCTCTGTACGCGCAAATGGAGGAGAGTTAACTGGTAATTGAACCCTGCTGCTGTAGCTTTGAATACTGAATAGTGCCTCAAGGCAGTTGAGCGTTGTCTAACCGGTGTAAAGAGGGCCATGAACGCGAAAATATGATCCTACAGCACAACGGCGTACTAGCCTCGAGCTCTACACCTCGCGTTTTTCAACCATAAATTTATCGTAGAGCTCTTCGGGTGCTGCACTGTTGGTGTTAGTGGTGATGTTTGGAACTTGGAGTTCTTCAGCACGTGAACCAGACAACGGGTGATCCCGCTCGAGCCAATAAGAGGCCCGTGCACCCAGGCCCGGCAAGTGTTCGTCCTATCAGGTGTAGTGGATTGAACCGTCCCAAATTTTTTGGAAGCTCTAAATTTTCCCATCAGATCAGGAGCTTCGGTTGGTAGAGATCCAGAAGTCTCGTTCATTTTCCCATTATCTCCGCTCATTCCAGTTTACTTTCTCATAATTAACATTCTCAGCCATGTCTGCTTCCTTTAGAACAATTGCCCCGTTTCTACGGACGGCACGGTACGCCCTCCGAAGGCCAGCCAACCCTCTCGTCTCGCTGCAACGCCAGAGCCCGTCACCTGTCCTCAACCTCGCCCGGACGTACGCTGTCTTCGAGAGGACCAAGCCGCACGTTAATATTGGTGAGTAGCAGCGCTTGTCCGGACAACTAGTAGTGCGAAACTGACAGTTGGCTCGTTTCCAGGCACAATTGGTCACGTCGATCATGGCAAGGTTCGTAGAGATGGACTTGCGTGGAGACGAAATCGGGCTATGCTAACACGACTCGGCGTATAGACCACACTGTCAGCAGCCATTACTAAGAGGCAGTCGGAGAGAGGAATGGGAAACTTCCTTGACTACAGCTCCATTGACAAGGCCCCCGAGGAGCGGAGGCGTGGCATTACCATCGCGACTTCGCATCTTGAGTACTCGACCGAGAAGAGGCACTACTCCCACGTCGACTGCCCCGGTCACGCCGACTACATCAAGAACATGATCACGGGTGCCGCCAACATGGACGGCGCCATCATCGTCGTTGCCGCCTCGGACGGACAGATGCCCCAGACCCGAGAGCACCTGCTGCTCGCCCGGCAGGTCGGCGTCCAGCGCATCGTCGTCTTCGTCAACAAGGTCGATGCCATCGACGACCCGGAAATGCTGGAGCTCGTCGAGATGGAGATGCGCGAGCTCCTCAACACGTACGGCTTCGACGGCGATGAGACTCCCGTCATCATGGGTTCGGCACTCTGCGCTCTCGATGGGAAGCGGCCCGAGATCGGCGAGCAGAAGATCGATGAGCTCATGAACGCCGTTGATGAGTGGATCCCGACCCCCGTGCGTGACATGGAGAAGCCCTTCCTCATGTCTGTCGAGGACGTCTTCTCGATTGCCGGCCGTGGAACTGTCGCGTCTGGCCGCGTTGAGCGCGGTGTCTTGAAGAGGGATTCCGAAGTGGAGCTTGTTGGCAAGGGCACCGAGGTCATCAAGACGAAGGTCACCGATATCGAGACCTTCAAGAAGTCGTGCGAGGAGTCCCGCGCCGGTGACAACTCCGGTTTGTTGCTCCGGGGTGTCCGCCGTGAGGATGTCAGGCGAGGCATGGTGATCGTCGCGCCCGGCACCGTCAAGTCCCACACTCAGTTCCTCGTCTCGCTCTACGTCCTCACAAAGGAGGAGGGTGGACGGCACACTGGATTCCACGAGAACTACCGACCGCAGATGTATGTCCGAACCGCCGATGAGAACGTCGCCCTGTTCTTCCCCGAGGGCACCGAGGACGCATCTTCCAAGATGGTCATGCCCGGAGACAACGTCGAGATGGTGGCCACTCTCCACCAGCCTGTTGCCGTCGAGGCGGGCCAGCGGGTCAACATCCGCGAGGGCGGCCGGACTGTCGCAACCGGCCTCGTTACTCGCATCCTCAAGTAAATGGGTCTGTCCGTTGATACAGAAGCTGGTTCCTGGTGAGCTGATGCAGGAGGTATCGCTCGGATATTGGGGGGTCTACGGATTGGGCAGGTCGTACGGAGTTCCCAAAGTCATAAAACTGTACAATTGTAAGATAATGATGTGTACGAGACCCCTGCGTCGGGCACCTGTATATTGGGGCTGGGCTTCTGCATCTCCACTCTTGTTCCTCTTGGCTTTTGTCGTGTAGTTATAGACAAAAGATAGGGCAAATATTAGAGGCTCCAAAATGCAGGCTGTTGTTCACAAGGGTACCTATTTCATCGAGGCGTGTCTCCCAGGCTCCTCCATATGGGCATAATCAGCTTGACGGGATGAAGATGGCTTAGGGGATAACCATCCCGACGAAGAGTAGAATAATTATAGGAGCTTGGGCGCTCCGACATCATGAATTCCACATAACTCACATAGCTTACCTCCACGGATACTAACCCTTCCCTCGAGCTCCTGTAGCTTCAGAAAACATCCACCAGGGACGGTCAGGGCTCCGGCACTGAATTGAATCGCATGCTCACTCGGAGGATTGTCACAGCAGCTGCACCCAACTCGGCACTCGGCACTCGGACCATGATCGCAACGGTCTATTCTTCTGTCGATGCGGATATCTGGCTCTCCTCCACCCATATGCTGAGTTCGCAGACCAGGTCCCCTTTTCCGAAGTCAAACCAATAACTCCATTATGCCACACGACGGCCCAGAATGCTGATTGGAAGTTAAAAGCATGAGGAATGCATCGAGTTCGACCGTCCTCCGCGTCCTCCCATCCTCATCTCCTCCAAACCCCGACGCTCGAATAGACGTTTAACGGTACTGTCAATCCAAAGTTAGTAATGCAATCCTGGGAGTTGTTTTGCCTTTGTTTTCCCCCTCTCCCCTTGGAGACCCCAAAGGCAGACTCCGTGCTGCTGTCTCTCTCTCTCTCTCTCTCTCTCGCTGTAATCGTACCTTGACGAAGCCAATATCGGTGGACTTCTCGCGGAAGCACTGACGGCAGATATCGAGGCCGTACTTGCGGATCAGACCGGCCTTGTGGGCGCAGACCCGGCTATAAAAAAGAGACAAGCAGTTAGTAAACTAGAGGGTTCGAGAGAAAAAAGCCGAGGGCCGTCATATCGTTCCCCTCCCCTCTCCCGGATGCAGTGCGAATTTGTCCATACCATGAGCGGGAGCCCTTGCCGTACTTGCGGGGGCGCGAGTTCCAGACGGATTCGTGAGACATCTTGTGCTGATTTGGCAGATGTGAGGCCTCAGTAGGGATTGGTGTGGTGGTTCGTGTTCTGGGTGAGGAGTCGGTTGGTTGTCGTGGAATTTCGCGGTCAGAGGTTGCAAATTCGCTGATGCGCAAGTGGTTTTTTTTTGTGTGGGTGTCGCTAGCAAGGGTTGACCGAGCCCCAGGTACCTCGGGAACTGGCTGTGGCTTAGTGGGTGGTGACTGTGGCTGGTGGATCATGGAATTCAACCTCTGCAAGCTCAAAGTGAAGGTGGGCTTATCGTTCTAGCGCCATTCCTTATCGCAGCTAGCTGTGAGGTCAGCATCTCACTAGGCCTACGGCTGTGCGCCGCTAATAAAACACCATGGTCTTAGGTGACAGTTAAGTGGCCAGATCAAGGCAAGGACCCGGAGCTCTGACAATTCGGCGAAGGTGGCATCTTTCTCCAATTCCACTGCAAGTCGGTTCTATCTAACCATTTTCCCTGCCATCGAGTGGCAGTCCCTTTGATTAACCGATTTTCCCGCCGTCAATATCGTCTCAACTTCGCCTGTCCAATCCAATTCGATCAATATGGTCCTCCTCAAGAGCTTTGTGCTTGCTGGTCTCGCAGCTGCTGTCTCAGCTAAGTCTGCAGTCCTCGACCTCATCCCCACCAACTTTGACAATGTCGTCGTCAAGTCTGGAAAACCGACCCTAGTGGAGTTCTTTGCCCCATGGTGTGGCCACTGCAAGACCCTCGCCCCTGTGTACGAGGAGCTTGCCCAGCTCTTTGAGTTTGCCAGCGACAAGGTCCAGATTGCCAAGGTCGATGCTGATTCTGAGCGGGATCTGGGCAAGCGATTCGGCGTCCAAGGGTTCCCCACCCTGAAGTGGTTCGATGGCAAGAGCGACAAACCATCCGACTACAGCGGAGGACGGGATCTGGAGAGCCTGTCTGCTTTCATCACCGAGAAGACTGGTGTGAAGGCTAGGCGAAAGGTGGCCCTGCCCAGCAACGTGGTCATGCTTAACGATGCAACCTTTGCGACCGAGATTGGTGGTGACAAGGATGTTATTGTCGCATTCACGGCGCCTTGGTGTGGTCGTATGTGCTCTCCCCTGTCTCTACCTACTTGATCTCAATGGCACTTTCTAAAAGCTCACGTTTTCACAGACTGCAAGACACTTGCGCCAATCTGGGAGACTGTTGCCAACGACTTTGCCAACGAGCCCAATGTTCTTGTCGCAAAGGTGGATGCCGAGGCTGAGAACAGCAAGGCCACTGCCAAAGAGCAAGGAGTGACCTCATACCCAACCATCAAGTTCTTCCCCAAAGGCAGCAAGACCAGCCAAGACTACAGCAGCGGCCGCGATGAGGCTTCCATTGTCACCTTCCTCAACGACAAGGCTGGCACTTTCCGTGCTGTTGGTGGTGGCCTCAACGCCCAGGCTGGCACCGTTGAGTCCCTTGACACTGTTGTTGCAAAGCTTACAGGTGGCACCTCCCTGGTTGAGGCTGTCAAGGAAGCTAAGAAGGCAGCTGGGAGCCTTAAGGAGCAGGCCCAGAAGAAGTACGCCGAGTACTACCTCCGGGTCTTCGAGAAACTGAGCAAGAATAAGGAGTATGCGACCAAGGAGCTGGCTCGTCTGGAGGGCATTATCAAGAAGGGAGGTCTCGCTCCGGTCAAGCTGGACGAGCTCACTGGCAAGACCAACATCCTCCGACGATTCGTCGATAAGGCGACGGGTGAGAAGTCGAAGGACGAGCTGTGAGGGAGGAGGGATGGACTTCTCGGTTTGGGGGCTTGGTTGAATTTGCAGCAGGACAGTGCAGGACAGGACATGCGCGTACTTGCAATAGAAAACTCAGGGCACAGGCATCTTGGCTTTGAAGTTCTGGCGCTGAAAACAAATGACATGGCATGATCATGATACCTCCTCATGACTGAACGAGCCCCTTGGTGAAAGTATGAATTCAGGTGCTTGCCAGCTGTGAGGGACCGCCTTGATATCCCCGGCATATTTCGATCCGTAACTCCAGAAACACCGTTGCCACAAGAACCAAGCAAAAGGCAGTGCAGAATACCGACCTAGCTACCTAGTTGCCTCCTGCACTGCCATCGTTATTTGCCTTCAATTGAGACTCGAGGTTGTCCAAGCGCCTGGACATCTCATCCACTAGAAAAGTGGCTGGTCAGCAATCCCTCGGCGGCGAGCGCCCTGGCTAGAAGCGTAGGAGGGGCAGGAGAACGCGGCTCACTCTTGGCAAAGATCTCGCTCGATACCCCTGAAAATTTGTTGGACAGCGTGTTCAATAGATCCTCGATTTGCGCCGTAAGCTCTGCGCGAGCATCGTCTGAAGTCTGCGATGCGGTGTGAGCCGAAGGGGGGATTCCATTTATGGACATTTGCTCTGTCGCTCATCAACTCACGCTGGCTTGGGAGTCGCCGTTGGAGGACATTGTAACTGTCGGCGGCCCTTAAAAGGCAGAATGGGACTTTGTGGTGAATGTCAGTGGGCGAAGCGCCGAGGTTTCTGACCCTCTGGCTGTCAATTGAAGAGATAAGTTGAAGCTAAAGTGCGCTCTGATCATGGTCTAGAAACACTAATACGTTGCAGTGTAAGGGGGTGTTTGTGTAGTAGAGTTTCAGCCAGACAGTTGACAGCTGATGACATATGATGATCATAGCTAGTGTGTGGCGGCACGCGGCTCTTGTCCCCTAACAGGTGCCAATGTCCAATACCAAGACCTCCCCACTGATTACCACGACATCTTGATTCGAGCTCACTTTCTACCTTTCTGTTACAGACACGGCGAATCCGGTAGCCTAATTAGATATGGCAATAACGAGTCTAAGATGACCGTCACGAACCAAGCTCGACAACCATGCCTCCGCCGCACGAGAACGCTAGGGTCTTCATCCTAATCATCCTCCTGTTCTGGCTCATCTCCTCCCCCGACAATGGGCCCGGCCTGATATCTGTCCCCTCGATCACGTCGGCTCGCCTCGACCGCCAGCGCCGGGCACACGGCGTCCTGAATACCACGAAATGGGGCGACTTTTCCCCGCGGCTCGTCGACACCCCAGAAGGCACCGCCCCCCGATACCTGAACCTGACCGGGTTCAGAGAACGCGACGGCTTTGCGTGGGACGATCTGGGCAGGTTCAAGGACCGGTGCTTGGAGTGGAGCCGGAACGCCAACCCTTCCAGCAGCGGTAAGCAGCTCTGGGATCTGGGTCTGGCCGAACCAACATGGCAGAACGCTACGGGCGTGGTCCACGGAGAGTGGGTGCGGCGCGGAGGCTCGGTCGAAAGGCACCCTGCATCCTACAACCTCAGTGGCGTTACCCCTGGGGTAAGCTGGGTTGGGGTCCATGGGGAATGGGGCAGGAACGTGACGGGGCAGCACGGGAAGATCATCCTTCGGTTGGACGAGAAAGACGGCAGTGTCGAGTACGAGGATCAGGATGGGGACGATCAGCCGAGATCGGGCGGATTGGCTAGAGAGATAGTGGCGACCGTCACGGTGCAGGACGATGGCAACAGAGCAAGCGCTTGGGATATGCGGCTGCACGGGGTCCACTGGCCGAGGCAGGGTGCTGTTCTTCTTAGTTCGACAAGCGAGAAGTTCGCGGGCATTTTCGGTCTCCCCCATCTCACCGCGGCGCCCAACTACTTTCGCTCGAGCCAGAAACTCCTGAACGAGACCCTGGACAAAGTTCTCAGCAGGAAGGAGAGAACCATGTTCTCGGACCCAAGCAACCCCTGGACGTCCACTTTCGAACCCCAGGGGGAGAATTGGAGCTCGGCGCCGCACTGCGAGTATATTGTTTACGCGCAGATCCACCCCCTCGACCCCCAGCGGCTGAAGCCGGCATACTTTGGTGATGATGCTAGGGATAAGCTGGGCCTTCTTGTGCAACACATGGAAGATGAACTTCGCAACCCGACGGGGGCACCGATCCCAACAATCCCGGAACTTCAGCTCTCGGCCGTCATGTGGTCTCCAGATTGTTCGTTCTTTCTGGAATCCAAGGGCCCGCCTTTGTACCCCTCGGCGGACGGACAGCATCTCCTCGGCATGAAGGAGGAGGTATTCCTACACGAGGCAAAGATATGGCTGCTGTCATTCGCCGCCGTAATGGCTGGGCAGATCTACCTCCTGAAGGGTCAGATTAGGGAGTCCAGCACGCCATCCACCATTGGCCGCGTGAGCTTCTATACCGCAGGCATCATGCTCCTTGCCGACGGCCTGATTTTTGCCTCGGCATCAGCCTGGAGCCTTTCCGCCTCGACGACGCATCTCCCATCGCTGCTGTTGACCTTTACCGCTTTCATGTCTATGGCAATAGGGGGCGCCTTTCTTTCGGAGGTTTACAAGATTCAGGAGCCGGAGAGGAGAAATCGCGAACGAGAACAAGGCGCAACCAGCTCAAACACGACAGCCCCGCCGCCAACGCCGGCGGCTGCGGCGGCTGCTGCGGCCACAGCCAGGGCCGCGGCAACCGTTTCGGAACTGCCTCGACCCGTCACTGCGGGTCCGGCCCCGCCCCCGACCCCGCCATCGCCGCCGATAATCATCCCATCGGACCAGGACATCGACGCCGAAATCGCGGAGAACGCGGCCATGGGCGCCGCCGCTGTCCCCACGCCGGGAACAGCAGCAGCGGCGACGACCACGACGACGACCACCACTGCCACTACCGCAGGGTCCATCGCGCAACAGGTGCGCGCCACCACCTTCTCCTCCATCACGGGGCGCTTCATCCTCCTCGGCACCTGCCTCCTCTTCCTGAGCCTCGCCGCGACGTCGTGGCCGGCGCCCGTCCGCGCCGTCTACGTCAATCTGATCGCCTTCGCCTACCTGTCGCTCTGGGTGCCGCAGATCTGGCGCAACATCCAGCGCAACAGCCGTCGCGCCTACAGCTGGCGCTTCACCATCGGGCAGTCGGCGCTGCGCCTCCTGCCGTTCGCCTACTTCTACCTGCGCGAGAACAACATCGTCTTCGCCGAGCCCGACCCCTTCGGCTTCGCCCTCCTGGCCGCCTGGGTCTGGGTCCAGCTCTGGGCCCTCGCCTTCCAGGACGTGCTGGGCCCGCGCTTCGGCGTCCCCAAGGGCTGGGCCCCCGAGGCCTGGGACTACCACCCCGTCCTGAGGGAGGATAACCTCGAGGCCGGCGGCCTGCCCATCGGCCTCGCCGGCCCTCCCGCCGCCGCCGCCGACTACGACGATCTCGACGCCCCCCACGGAGACAGGTCCCACAGGCGGTCATCGTCGTCGACGTCGTCCACCGCCGCCGTCGCCGCCGCCACGGCGGGCTCGGCGAAGAACAAGCGGCGCGGATCAAGCCACGGCCGCCGCCCGCACTCGCGATCCATGGACTGCGCCATCTGCTGCGAGGTGCTCGAGGTGCCCGTCGTGCCGGCGGGCGCGGACCCGGACGCCGTGGGCGCTGGGTCGGGCGTCGCGGCCGTCCTGGCCCGCCGCGCCTACATGGTCACGCCGTGCAGGCACATCTTCCACGCCGCGTGCCTCGAGGGGTGGCTGCGCTTCAGGCTGCAGTGCCCCATCTGTCGGGAGGAGCTGCCGCCTTTGTGAGGGGTCGGGGCTGTTGCTTTGTTTTGTGCGTTTGATGGGAGGTGGGGCGGGGGGGGTTCGTGGATTCGAGGTTGATATATTTCTGTTGCTTTGGCATTCATGATGAGAAATGGCGGGAGGATCGGCTTGTAGATATAAGGTAGGTAGATCACGATGCATTCGCTGTAGGTGCTGATGTATTGTTACATGTATGAACATTCTTTAGCTTTGAGGGCTTTGCGAGCGTGAGCGTCAACAATGATGAACTGGCCTGTCCGAGGCCCGTAACTTGAGGGCATAACCTCCTTGACGAGAGGACAAAGTATGTCAACATGTAAGTCACTAGGTCAGCCATGGTAGGCAGGCGGAAACGGCCAGTTACAGTAAGGGTCCTCACGACGCCAGTATGTTTTACACATGATATGGGATTGCTTGTGGTTGCACTATGAAGCTCCTCCAGAGCAAGTTCCATACTAATTTGTTTCCTACCACGACGTATTGCGTTTCCAACCGTCATTCAGCCCCTCAGCCCCGGCTCCGTAACTCCGGGGGCGAGGTTTTTTTTCCTGAAAGGGAAAGAACAAGATATCCTAAAAGAATATCAGGCAAGAGTGCATCTTAGACGTCCAGTCCAGCAAGGGTCCAAGGTGGGCAAAGTAGACGTCTCGCTCTCCGATTCCTGATCGAGTGCGTTTGAGATCGCCAAAGAAGAAAAAATATAAAGACAATACGAATAGCATCCAGGCCGCTTCATACATGGCCAATACATGTTCCAACGCTCCAACGCCGTCCGGGTATTTGAGAATCAGGCCGAAGAATGCAAGCAGAACGCTGTGAAAGAAGAAAGTCAAATAAAACCAAGACGGAAAGGAAAGCAAGGCAGTTCACCACTCGATCCGCTTTACCCGTGTCTTCAGATCGGGCGCACCCGAAGGCAGTCCTCGAGTGCCGAGTTGGATAGTCGCAAATCGCTCCCGGAGGTCGAACTGGACAGCCTTGATCATGACGCGCCTCTCAGCAGGTATCGGACCCCTCTGCGCCCTGGCCATGTAGCCGCCCCGGCTTCCCCTCTGGGCATCGTATCTCGCATTTCCGCCCGGGCCGAGCGGGACGCCTTCCCAATAATCACCGGAGCCACTATGCCTCGAGGTAGAAGAGCTGCTGATGGACTGGTGCGACCAATCCGTGGTCCCCAGTTCCTCGGCAGCAGCCACAGGGTCTTCTTGCTCCTCGATGCTGGCAATCCAAGCGCCGATGCGGGCTGCCAGTTCGCTGTCCCACATGCCTTCTCGCCTCGAACTGCTTTTGAGCAGCTGGATGGCCTGTCTCCGGAGCACAAAATCCCGGCACTTGGTGGCGACGACGAACAGCGGCGGGACAATGCCGAGGTCTGCGCTGAAACTTGGTTTGATGTGCCGGGCAGCATACTCGTACTCTCCAAACATGTTACTCCAATCGTCGATAGGGTGCTGGCAAGACTGGAGGTCGGGGCACCGCTTTGCAGCAGCCCGCCTTTCCTCGTCTCCGACCACCTCGAGTGCAAGATCGACAATGGCCTTGAAGTGAGGGGTGAAGGCGTCAAATTGCACTTCGCTGTCGCTGAAGGTCATCAGAAAGAGGACCTGGCTCATGATCTGGGCCATCTTGAGCGCGGCAATGGCTGTCTTCTCTTGGCTGCTGACGCCGGGTGCGGTCCTAGAGGCGAGGATGTGCTCGTACGCGTTGGACCAAGCTTCTATCTGGTTTCCGAAACCGGCCCCGTGCTTTTTCAGGACCAACGGCAAAACACCCATCGGCCCGTTTGACACATGTGAGAACATGGTCTCGGTGAATCTGAATATACGCTCGACGAGAGCATCCCATGCTAAGCGAGCCTCCTTGGAGGAAAGGAACCGCTCCGGTATAGGGTCATGGTGTAAGGAGACTGGCGAGGAGCCTTCAGACGATGGCGAAGTGGCATCGGCACCTCGAGGAGCCTCATTGAGGCGGATGACATAGGGGTGAGGGAAGTGAAAGGCCATGTCGTAGGATTTAGCCTGAATCGCAAGCCTAGTAAACATCTGAATGATTTCCTCCTCGACGGGCTCCTCAGGCTTTGACAAGAACGCGCGCCTCCGCTCTACGCGAAGTTGTTCCAGCAGGCCGAGGCCAGTCTGGATCTGCCTGATGGCTTGCCTATGATCGCCGATGAAGGAGTCAAAACACGCGAGAAGCACGCTTCCCATCAGTCTCGTCCGATCCGTGATCTGCGAACCGGGAGCGCACAGTTCCTGGCAAGCGTGCGAGTATTTCTTGACCGCCATTTCCCAATGCTTAAGAGGGGTGTCGATGGGGTTTGAGTGGTGGGTTGTAGTGGGAGAACCCGGAGGCGATTCACACGTCTTCTCCAGAGTCCTATATAATGCGCCGAGCGCAACTACCGCGTGTCGGATGGCGGCCTCGGAATAACACTCCTGGAGGACACCCCGGGACCAGAAAAGGCTATCGAAGAAGCCCGAAAGCTCGCTTGCTGTGCGCTCCTGGAACAGCTGATAATAAAGACCCTCCTGCTGATTGAAGGGCAGATTCATCGACGGCGTGTAGAGCATCACGGGGCCGCTGCTCACACTGCTCACACTGCCCACTCTTGGGGTCTTTGGAGGGCTCGCGAGGGCGATCTCGCGGTTCTGCCTTTCCTTATCGCGCTTCCTGTACTTCTCCACCTGCCTCGCCGACGGCGCAGGCATAGACGGCCCGGCAGCATTGTCCCAAACGGGACTCGGTTTCGGCGCAATTCTGACCTCTTCAGACGGTCTTGCGCTCCTGCTCGGCGGAGGATAGCCGGTACATATTTTCTTGGAGCGAACGCAATTGCTGCACGACGGGCGATTCTCGTCGCACTTGATCCTTCGTTGTCTAGGATTCGCGCACAAGTTAGCATGGCGATGAGCGCGTCATAGCTAGCGGGGAGCCGAAATGCCACATCCTCCCCCACACTGAGCCTGCAAGGCAACTTACTTGCAGTTATTGCACCCCGTCTTAACTTTTGGTTTGCTCGTCCTAGCCCGCCTCGGTCTCGGGGCGCCGTCGCCGGTGTAGCTGCCGGCGGAGTCTCTAGACAGCGTGACGGGAGTCCCCGTCGCGGGAAAGAGCCCAGAGGACATGTGGAAGAGCGTCCTACGGTCTAATTAGGATTCTCCGAGGTTGGTCGAATCGGAGCCTGCGAATACTCCCATAGCAAATGAATGCGAGGCGACAAGGCGAATTGGTGGCAAACGGGTTCCTGGGCGCGACAGGGCGGATTGCGGGTTGTCCTTGCAGCGCTGTTCACCTGGGCGCCATGTGGATACCGATAGGTTAGTATAGAGATAGGTACCTACCCTAAAAGTATTGGGGGAGAATTCATGAGCTATGGTAAGGATCGCGCGTTCCTTCCCGGGGATGAAAAAAGGAGGTAGGGTCAGGTCAAGCCGAGAGGGGGTTTAAAGGGGATTTTCGCTTGGAGCTCGGTGGGGGTATTTTTCCCACCCCCCCCTCGTTCGGTGATGATGATTGTCCTTTGTACGACGCACCGTTTAGGTGTAGTGCCAAGAGTATGGCCTCCCTTAACTTACCATGGGACGGGAAGTGTTGGGGGGTGCATGCGACGATCTCTTTAATTAGAGTCGGTATTTTTTATTATTTTTTTACTTCTCCTTCTGACACCGACCGACATACATACATAGAATAGGTACCAGCATTCACAACAGCCCGGCTCCCGTGTATTACCTCGATATTCTAAATCGTGGGACAGGATATACGGGACGTACGCGATCAACGGGCATGTATATACCTCTAGTGCCGACAAAGACCTCGGTAGGTATGTACACACTGGATGAACTCATCATACACACGTCACACGGGTTGGTCGGATCCCGGGTAGAACAGGGCAGTCCCTTCCGAAGCTCCCTCTCTTTTACTCCCTCACGGTCTCACTCTCGCGAGCCAGTGCCAAGTTGACGGGTGGTGCTGGTGCAGGCAGCACTCATGCACTTGGTGTTGCTGGGCTACCTACCTAATAAGGTCGCTGGTGGGTGAGGGCTGGATAAGCCACACAACCTGCAGAGCCGAGATATTTGCTGCAAATCTCTGGTCTCCTCTCCTTTAGGCGTGACGACGTTGCTTTGGAGAACCCCAATTTGGGGCATCTGCCTCCCTGTAGCACCGTTCCACTGTTACAGGTAGTTACCTGACAGGTACCGGGGGAAGATCCAGACCAGCCGTGAACGCTCGGATCAATAGTCACTAGACCGCAATTGCAACCTGGCATGCAAAGTCACTCACAATATCGGCGAGCAAGCAGCGAGCACAAGTTCCAACTATCCCAATAGCCCACCCCTTTTGACTTCCCCCTCCGGCGATGACTCTTCCCACATCTGTCATCAATGATTCGGCCCGTGGTAACGTTGGAACGTGGGAGCCTGTCGTCGTTGGACGGCTAGTATTCAACAAGCCGGCCGCTCCACTCTACCCACCCTCCATCTCAGCCCTACGATCGTCGAGCATGAGCGTCATCCGAGGTCTTCCTGCCGGCGGTCATTGGCCATCTGCTGCCCAATGCAGACCATCTACAGACGTCAACGACAGCCACTTATTTGTCCAAGAAGCCACCAGTCAGGAGAGTCACATTCCTCCTAATGGCTGCTTGAGACATCCCTACCATGGCCTTCATTGTCCTCCGTATAATCGGGCTGGCACTTGAGACATTTATGGGAGAGATCGGTCTGCCGAGTGCGGACCAACTGGACCAAGTGGGGAAGCTCACTTCACTAAAGAAAGTCCCGTCTGCCAAGAGATTACCGCAAAGCTTTGGCGACCTTGGCTGCTTGGCCATTACCCTGGCGGCCTCCCTTGCCCCTGATTTTGCCCCTATTTCAATTTACACTAAGAAGACTACTAGGACCCCATTTTCAACCGCACTCACCCCCTCCACTGCACCTCGGGTAACATCTAAAGTAAGAATCCCCCGGCTCGTTTACGCGCTCCCGGAGAAGCGCCGTGGAAATTTGGGGGCGACAGAATGGAAGGAGCAGGAAAGTTGGGGCGATACGACCAACTGCTCTCAATTGCGCCCGGATTGGAAGTATTCTAGAAAGTGGCTGCGCCTCGCCCACGCCCGTTCCGGCCCTTCCCCCAAGCATGTTACCTACCTATTCATCTGCGGATAGGGTGGCAGTGGCAGCAAGTCGGAGGCAGCAGCGAACGCCGCCACACTGCCTATCAGTCAACGGCTCAACGTAGCAATGGGGCTTGCTGTTGTGGACGGATGGCACTGTCGCCCGCATGGTGGATGACGCCAGAGCCCTACCCGAGCCTCGGGGCCGCCGATTTGAGCGGCACTTTACAGTGGGCCCAGGCACCATCCACTGCGCCACGGCGATATTACCGATTCCCCGGCTCCTTTTACGCCGTGTAAGTGTGTCGTCCTGCGCGGGGTTGAGATTTCCGATATGCACAGATGAACTCTCCCCGGAATCACTTCAGCTGGCTCATATGGCATCCGAGACACTGCCCAGATCCTGGTAACCACTCACATTGTATCCCACTGGTCATCCTCGGTGTATCCAAATGGTGTGCAACCCCAGGCTGGGGTGCCTTTCCGCTCACAACTGTCCTTCCCCAATTGCTGTCGTGTCTTTGAGAGACTTGACAATAGGCCCGAAGCCCACATGTTTGGGCTTTCGTTCATCTACTGGAAGGTACTTTGGCTTGCAGCCAAATCCAGGCCCATGTTGTTCAGTCACGTGATATCGCAGTGTAAAATTCCGTGATAGAGAGCTCAAGCCTCAAGGTAAATAGGTATCCTATCCAAGTGCCTCGGATACCCGTTCAACCGTAACTCGGAAGGTACCGTATATCTAATATAGATGCCATATACGGTCTTGAGTCCCTTGATCTCTTAAAAATTGTGGTCAAGTTGCGTAGGGTCGGAACCGAGTCCCTGGTCTATGGCCCCGCCAACATTGTCTGACTTGGTCTTCTCGGAGCAAGCCAACCACAACTTCTCTAGGATTCTGGGCGACCTGAAGCGGGCAAACCTGTCCATACCCAACCGGCTCCGATCCATCCAGCAAGATGCACGGTTCGTCGAGCAGGTTGCCTCCACCTACGGGCTCCCACTCGTAGCCAACGAGCGCTGCGGCAGCTGGTATATCGACCCGAGCCTCAAGGCCGCGTCGGCCTACTTCAAGAGCACGGATGGCCACACGGGCCAGTGGAAATTCAGCACGCGACGGCTCAATCTACACCTGCTCGATCTAATTGGCCGCCATGACGGGTTGTGCCCTCTTAGGTTATCTATACAGACGGACATGCTGACTGATTCCTAAGGTGTATCATTGTGGACTCGACAAGGCGCGGGAAAAGTAAATCCCTCCCCGGCACAGCACCTCCTTCGAGGTCTTGCTGACAGACAAAACCCCCTAGGTATGCCGGACGCGCTTAGCAAGACCGTCCCCATCTGGTGCTGCGTGTTGAACAGGGCCCTGTTCCCCGACAACCCAGACAGCCACGGCCTCCACATCCCTCCCAACGTAGTCTCCGACTCGGAGAAGAGCCAGATCGAGGCCAGGATCCCAGACTTCGTAGCGTCCTTCAAGCTCCTCGACCTCGACCTGCACTCCTTCCGGGCGAAGCTCACAAAGCCCCTCAGACCAGCCTGGACAGTCCAGGACGCCGCCTACTACTCCGTCCCAGACCTCGAATCCCCCTCCTCCCACCACCCCATCGTCTGCTGCACCAGCTCCCGCCGCGTCGCCGGCGCGGAGCTGAGCGAGGCCGGCTACGTCCAGGGCGCCGGCGACGACACCGAGAACTGGGCCCTCGGCCTCACGGCCCCTCTCTTCTGGGCCCACGCCGACGACCTCCTGTCCGCGTCCGAGGCAGACCTCCCGGGGCTCATCGCCCTCCTTGTCGCGGGCGCGGGCGCGGACACGCAGGGTGGTGGTGGTGGTGGGGCGCTCCGCCTTACGCCGCACATCTCCGTGTGTCCGCTGCCGATCGGTGGTGAGGATAAGCACGCGAACGCGTGTCTCGTCAGCATCGTGCCGGCGGCGGCCACGGAGGATTCGGAGTGGGAGAAGTCCAGGTCCGAGCTGGAGGTCGGCATCGGCAGGGGGAAGCTCGCGAGCCGCGGCCTGCGCCGGGCCCTGCCGGTCATCTGCGACTTTGTGTCGCGGTTCCTGCAGGCCGAGCCCGGCGGCGTCGTCCTGGTCGGGTGCGAATCCGGCAGGGACCTGTCGGTGGGGGTGGCGCTGGCGCTGGACTGCCGGTGCTTCGGCGACGACGGGGAGGTCAGGCGCGGGGGCGAGGACGCCCCGGGCTTCACCAAGGACGGCATCCGGGTAAGGCTCGGGCGCATCATGACGGCGATGCCCGAGGCGAACCCTAGCAGGGCTACGTTGCAAAGTGTCAACAGTTTTCTGATGGATTGGCGGAAATGGTTTGGATATCCTCCCCGCGTGCTTCTATCAAGGGTACATAGGGTTCTAACACTCTCTCTAAGACAGGGTTTCTTTCATGCGCTAAAGTCCGGCATCACCGATGCCCTCCCGATCCCCCTCTTCCTGACGGCCTGTTCGAAAACAGCAGAAAGATTTCTTGCCCCGGATCTCACGGCTGGCTAGCGGGTTTACGAGCTCCCGTTCTCAATCTTCTCGAGGCAGGACTCGAACTCGCTCCAGTCCTGCATGATGACGGAGGCGCCGGCATCCCTCAGCACCTTCTCCATCTCGGGCCTCCTCTCCTCCTCGTACGGACCGACGTAGCCGATCACCTTGATCCCCGCGCGGGCGGCGCTGGTGGTGCCGCTCTTGCTGTCCTCGACGGCGACGCACTCGTCTGCGTTCTTGCCGAGGACCTTCATGGAGTGCAGGTAGATGGCCGGGTCGGGCTTGCTGGTGGGCTTTGGCAGGCTGTTTGCGGCGGAGAAGACGTGCTCGCCGTTGAAGAACTTGTCGTGGCCGACCTTCTCGATGCTGGCCTGGACGCGGCGCAGGGCCGAGCTGGACACGACGGCGAGGTGGTACCGGCGGTGCTCGGCCAGCTTCTCGAGCTCGGCGTCGACGCCCGGGCAGGGCCGCAGGGCGGCCCGCAGGCGCGCGATGACGACGTCCTCCTCGCGCCGCACGTAGTCGTCCAGCTCCTCGGGCGTCAGGTCGAAGCCGTAGCGCGCCTGGAGGCTCGTCACCATGCCGCGGAAGTTCTGCCCCACGAACTCGACGATCAGCGCTGGGCCGGTGAACTGCTGCTCCAGCCGGACCCCCTTGGCCGCGCAGATCTCGTTGAGGAGCTCCGCGCACCCCTCGAAGGCGAGCTCCTCCGAGAGGACGAGCGTGTTGTCGCAGTCGAAGAGGAGGGTCGTGATCTTTGCTTTGGGGTTAGCCTGGGTCTCGATACGGTTACAATTTCTTTTTTCCCCTTTGTGAAGGATAATCGGAGGTCGGCACAAGAGTGGTTGGTTGGTTGGATTGGTTAGAGGGGTGGTTGTTTGCTTGGATTTACATACCTTAGGCATCTTTGACGGTGGTGTGTGTCGACGGGACAGTTGTACAGTTCAGGCGATTGAAGGGTCCAAGGAACAAGAAAGATAGACTAGAGATTTCAACTAGAATCTAATTTTCTTTCCCGTACAAAGAAAGATCTGCGTCCTTCGGCTTTCTATTTGTATGTCCCTTCCTCATGGAGGAGGAAGACGGCCCACCCTTCTCCCTTGGAAATGGAGTCCATCAACCCCTCCATGTGTCGTCATAGGTGGGGCGCCAGGGAGGCCATGCTCTAATAAGAAGTCGCGAATAAGAATAGCTATGGGTAACCAAACAGAATCTTCAAACCTACCGAGATACAATTTACGATATCCCCCGACTGCTTGCGGGATAATATGCAGTATGCAGGGCTTTTCAAAAGCTGCACTAATTAAAGTTGTTTCCTGCCGCTCGGCGGCCCGCAGAAGAGGCTGCACGACCAGCCATGATCCCCCCCTTATCCACGTTGACACGCACAGTGGACACGCAGCCAAGCAGGTCTACTAGGTATTGACTCGAGAGTTGGAAGTTACCGCGGTAGATATGCTACTTGACAGGGAGGAGGAGCTTCCTTCGATAACCTCAGCGAACGGTGTTATTTTGGAAGCGGAAAGGAATGTTTCATGGCTGCCTTCGGACCGACTCTGGCTCGGAAGGGCATGCAAATGGGAGCGGCTGTTTCTTGGTGGTACGGGTATATGTGTTGCAGATTCTCCAAGCCCCCCGGCCCCCAAGCCCGCTAATCTGCAGATCTGGAGGAATGTATGAAAACATTACCGCCCACGCCACCTAACCAATGCTCCCATTCCTAGATTTGGAATACCGCCTGATGTTTCTGGGGGTGGTCCGTATATGTCACGTCCATGACTCTCGGGTTCCGCATCCGGTCCTCGGCCAACAACCCATATACCGACGGATCGCACGACGGCGTCGAGGGCGTCGTTCGCTGGTCACGTCTGTGCCGGGGGCCCGCTCGACGGGGCCGAGGGCCATGACGCTGGGCGTCTTCTGGAAGCGACGGATGAAGCGCACGTTCTCGACCTGGATGAGCGCGTCGACCGGGTTGATGAAAGTGTTGTAGTCCAGCACCGGGTCCGCGTAGATGTCCGCCGGGTCCAGCAGGATCGTGCCCCGGCTGACCTCCTTTGTCAGCTCCATGACCCCCAAACCCGTCGTCTGGATAGGGAAATCGAGTCGGGTAGGATCGCCCGCTGGGCTTCGTAGCCCTTACTCCTTGGCGTCCTGACCGCGGTACGTCTCCACCATGGTTTCCCACCGGTCCGGGCTGACTACCTTCGGGGGATCAGTCCGGCCGTGTTCCTTGTCGTTTGGGACATGGGGCCTGGGATGTGTGCGTAAGCATGTCTGGTCTGCGCGGGCAAGATGCCGGGCTCAATGGCGTCTGGCATATCTGATGTGTTCTCGGTCCACTCTTGTTGCTGCCACGCCAAGAACGTGCCGTTGGTGGAAGAGCTTGACGGATTCGACGAGACATCCGTATGGTCTGCATCTGGTCAGCCAAGTTATCCTTGCAGCCACCGGTCCCCTTTTTTACTTACACCGGAAAGACACATGCCCGACAGGGTGGTCTTGAAGGTTACTTCCCACGCCCGGGAGGTCGACGAGGACGAAGATGTTTGCCTTCTCCAGGAGCCATGATGGCCCGATGCCGCTGTGCAACGACTTCGCCGTCAGGAGGATCTCTCTCGTCGCCCTCACGGTCGTCAGTTGATCAGGCCCTCCGTTAGGAGTTCTCCCTCTGTTGCATCTTGATGCCGGTGGCATCCTTGTCATCATCGAACTGTACGTCGTTCACCCGCCAGCCCGTCAGGATCTGGAGATTTGTCCGGTTCTGCACGGGGTCTTAGTGCTGGGGAGCTGAAGTCAGATTATACATGTCCCTGCCTTAGGTAGCGAGTGGCGCTCTGGGGCTGCAGCATCTTTGTCGAATTGTCGAAGTAGCCATATTCGACGATAAGGACAGTGGCTTTTGGCATGGTTTAGCAAACACTCTCTTGTCCAGATGTTCGGACCAAACCACTCACCATTGGAATCCTCAGAGAGCCTGTTGGCAACGATGAGGCCTGCTGCCCGGCTCCAACTACGATATAGTCGTATGAGTCCCGGACCTCGCGGGCATTGATTCTCCTCTTATGGAGCTCTCCCTGATGATGGGGGTAGCACGAAGCAAGGGAGCAAAGACGAGGAGCCCCTTGACGAGGCTCGTCAGCATCTTGGCGGAAGCAGGCATCCTGAAGACTTGATTGTTCCTTGGCAGCGGCTAGCAGCTGAAGAAGTGCAATACCAAGCTCTCACGTTCCGACCAGCGTCTCATGGATCCTAGACCTGGGGAAGCACCCCTTTCGGACGAGGGATTGTGAATCGTCTAGTTGGTGTTTTGCCGTGGCTATTCTCTTCGATTTCGACATAGGGGGGCTCACGAGAGCTGGGCTTCTAGTTAAATACAGTGTTGATCTTTTCCGGCTGCTCGACTGCTCCGATCCAGGAACTGGCTGCTGCAAGTGGATTGGGGCTACTTGATTGCGCTTGGAATCAGGTCGGTTCTCGGATAGATCCAAGCCTTGGAAGGCAGAGATGACTGGATCATCCAACTACCTTGGTAATGCTGCCATGCCATGCGGTAGATACCGAAGAAACCGAGGAAACCGAAGAAACACGGATAATAATCGTTACACTATGTAGCTTGCAAGAGTCGAGACGCATATTCGAACTCGTCCTGCAATCGTCACCCATCGCCATCATTCGAGCGTCCCTACGTCGTCGTCAAAATCAACCTTGTGCTATTTCCCCCTTAAAGTGTGACACGCAACAAAAGAAAAAAGAAAAAAAGTCTTGGTCAATTGACCCCATTGCCATGCAATGTTTCGAAAATCCCCTTGCGGACCTGGTTTAGATGAAAGTCGCCATACCAAAGCCCCTGAGAGGTTGCCATGTCTCACGTCGTCTCTAACCAAAAATCCCTCCATCCCCCTTCCAACTCTCCCAAATGTACATCATCCCTCTTCCCGAGCCCACAACGATAATACCGTGTCTCCAAACCGACGCCCTTGCTCGGCTCAGTCATCCATCGGCGGATCCACGAGCGTGACACCGTGACTACCAGGATTCTCCTGTCCAGCCGATGGTGCGGTGAGGGTGACGCGCCTCCCGCCGACGAAGCGCGCACCACTGCGGCCCAGGCTGTTCCGCTTCTCGACCAGGTTCTCCGAGTCGGCCCTCACGGCCGCCACATCGCCGCCGCCGCTGCTGAGGCCGCTGCCGTCGTGGGACTGGGACGGGAGGCCGTCGCCGTCGCCGGGGACCTCGAGGCTGGTGCGCTTCGGCAGGATGGGGCCCAGGCTCTGCCTGTGGCTCCGATCCGCCGCCCCGGGGCTGCTGACCGTCTGGATGGGGAAACGCGTCTCGGGCCCGCCGATGCTCCGCTCCCTGCGGTGGCCGGTCCCGCGGGGACTGGGGGCGGGGGATGTGGCGCGGGAGCGGCTGCCGGAGGCCTTCTCGAGGAGCGCGCGGTTGCGCTCCTCCATGTGCGCCTTGCGGTTGCTCTCGTCGGTGGAGATTGCGCGTGGTCGGTGCGGGGCGGCCGTTACGGATACCGAGTGGCTTAGCGTCGACATGCGCTTTAGTTCACTGAAGATGGCGTCCTTGTGGGCGAAGAGGTCCCGAATGAGGCGGTAAGCGTGCTTCTCTTCCAGAGTGAGCGAGGTCTCAGTGCGGGGACGGAGAACGCAGGGTGCAAGGGAGGTGGCTAGCTTGGTAACGTAGTCCTCGTCGGCGGAGGTGAGGTCGATAAGGCGCGTGAAGTGGTTCATGCACGCATCCAACGTCGCGATGTTAGTCAGTCGCAACTGGGATAGAGTCTGCTGGAGGACCGAGACCCGTGCCGCCTCGGTGGTATCGGCCGCTGGCGTCGAGTAGATTGTACGGATGATTTCGTAGACGTGGGATGAGACGAGAGAATCTTCGGCTCGATGTCAGTAACAAGCGCAAGCTGCAGGGCAGTAAGTAGGTATGGGGGTAAGTCTTACCGGGAAGCTCGAGGAGATACAGTTTTAACAAATTCGCAACGGTGGGTATATCGAATTCAGCAAACACCTCCATCGACGGCGCCCTGCCATCGTTGACCCTGGCCCTGAGCTTGTGAACCTGGGCAAGTGAGACATCGTGGAGCCACACCCCCCGGCGGGCCTCGTCGCCCTCCAGATCCGGATAGTGGTGGTCAAGATAGGTCAGGAGGCTGGTGATGATGACCGGCACACGCTTCTTATCCGCGCGTGCTCGGGCCTCGAGGTCAACCCCGAACGATTGATCGTCGACCTTGTTATAGTAGTTTTCGTAGACCACTACCTTCGGGGTGAAACTGCCCGTGCGATAATTCTCCAGAAGATAGCGCAAATCTCCGAGGGGCTGTACCGTCTCCTGGTACAGCATCATGTTGTCGACGGCGGCCTGGAGGCTGGGAATTACATTACTAATGGCTCCCGAGAAATCCAGGATAACTGTCTTGATAGCCTTGAGGCGGTCGAGCTCGCATCGTTCGAGGAATCTGAGGTGGGCGTAGATGGCTTCCTCGAGCTCGCACCGCATCTGGTCTAGTTTCCGTACCGCTGCCTTGTACCTGTCATCCGACTCTTTAGCTTCACGGCGCAGCCGCTCCGGTGGAGTCTCGTTGGGGCGGGAGGTGTTGAGAACGTTCCAGTTGGACAAGTACTCGCTGACAGTCCCGACAACTGGAGAATCGCTGCCGTCCGCTCCAGTCGCCGGGAGGGAGAAGGTTCTCGAGAGTGGCGCCTTCTTCTCAGGAATGCCGGACATCTCGAAAGCCTTGGGCCGCCATTGGTAAAACATCTTGGAGCTGTTGACGAAGGAATTGCCGACATTGCCGATCAAGCGAAGGAGACCGTTGGAGATGAGATCCTGGCCAATCCTCTCCGAGTAGCTTATACTCGTCGTGCCCATGTGGCGTTGCAGGTACTCGACAATATCAGACCCCGACGAGGTGTTCAGGTAGACTCCGAGGATGGGAACCTTGGTCTCCCCGATCTTGATATTATTTAGCATATGGGCGACGATTTTCTTCACTTGGTCCCGCGTATATGTCTCGTCGCCGATTTCGTAGGGCTCGTCGTCATCCTCCGCTTCTTCCTGGACCTTGATCTCAGGGATCGGGGCCACGGGGTGCTTCGATTTCGGGCTCGTCTCTGGGTCTTGGAAAGCAAGCTTATTCTCTTCTTCCAGGTCCTCCACCAGGCGGCACTTGTTGAAATAGTTGCTCCTCAGCTTCGTGACCACTTCCGCCTGCCTATCGTGCTCCTTGATTCTTGATTGTAATTCGTCCTGGGAATCCTGGATTCGAGACTCGTGTGCGTCGGACCATCGCGAGAAAGGGTTCACGACCAGATCCCGAATGTTCTGCGCGATCTTCTTGTGGTTCCTGGCCGCATCCTCCATCTCGGTCCGGACGCCATCGTATGCCTGCCAAGCTCAGTCAGCAACTCTGCGGTTGGTATATCGACCGGTACCTCAACCCACCTTTCGCACGCTGGCGCCATCGTCACCGGAGAAGCCACCTTGCACCTTGTCAACTGTCGGCGCGATCTCGGACAAGCGTAGGCCGTAGGTCTCTTCTGCTTCGGCGCGCAACCGGGCAATGGTCAAGATCTGGCGGTTTTCGATTACGCCCTGTTGGAGCTTGCCAAACAGGACCCCAAGTCCTAGGCCTTTGTCAGTGCCTGGACGAGCTTGCAAATCCTACCAAACGAGCTTGACCTACCTGCAGCATAGTCCTGGGACCAGAAAGACTCTGCGAAACCTGGCATCTTGAAAACAAAGCAGGTCGACTAGCGGCCAGGCCGGCAGACACTCTATCTTGCTTGTCCGAGAGGCTGTTCTGAACAATTGCTAGAGAGAAATGTGCGTGGTTGAAGAAGGCATTCGCAAGGGTCTATGGACGCGGGCTGGGCGAAGCAAGCTGACAGCTTGGCTGAAGCGCAAGCCACTTTCAGGGAGTAATATCAGCTGGCTAGGCGGCCGACTTTAGGATCTGCTAGGTGGCAAGGCAGGGGGCAGTTGACGCTTTCAAGCCGGCAAAAAGAGTAGAGAATATAAAAGGTAGCGAAAGTCGTGAGAAGATGAACCCGGGACAATTGCAGATACCAGAGCTGCAAACCATGGAACTTGAAAGGCTCATGGCTAGAATGGAAAGATATCCAAAACGGCGGTGCACCCTGACGCAAGGGCGGGCCATTTCTCATTGGATGGCGAGGCTCAGCCCCGGGTCCCGACCGCTGATGGACCAACAACGGGGCTGAGGAGGTCACCTATCGAATGTGAACTGTAGGGGCGTGCTAATTAGTTAACAAGGTACACACACATATAATGGTTGATGAATACTGATTACTCCGGACATATCTTGCAATAGGCATGCCTGATCACCCAGTCATTATTTCCCGGTTTTCATACATTTTGTATCAACTGTGATGGCCTGTTTCCATGTTCCTTGAGAGCCAGCCCAGCCGCTAGTGGAGAGCCAGGTTAGGTATGTACAGTAGGTACCTAGGTATATTTCACCTGCTCTCTGAGTTGCGAATCATCCATATGATTGGTCATCTGCTATCTTCGATTCCTCAACCAATTCATCCTGTCTCGGAGACTGAGAGCTACCTATTCATCTACCTACGTAATATCAGACCAGACCAGAGCAGTTCTCTGGCTCTGTCTAGCTCCAGGGGACCATGAAGTCTACTGGAGGAGCCTTGATTCCAACGGGGACAGCGAGTGCGCCGCCCAATTGCCGAGCAACCTTGGTGAAGAAGACGGTAGCTCTGCTGCTTCTGTCGGCCCTCTTGCTCTGCGTTTTGACGAAGACGTCGCTTCATGGCATTGGGAACTGTTTCCGACCAGAGCCGAGGAGTATCGAGCAGCGTGTAAAGAAGATACTCACAGAAACCCCACTGATTGGTATTTCCAACTATTTCCAACTCGGACATCTTCGCCCAAGGTGTAGCTTCTGACCCTCTGTATGTGTAGATGGCCACAACGATCTGGCTATCCTGGTGAGATATGTCTACAAAAACCACATCTACAACGAGAGCTTCGCGAAGCCCTTTAAAGATGGCGGGCTGAATGGCCATGTCGACCTGCCGAGACTGAGATCCGGAATGAACGGCGGAGCCTTCTGGAGCGTATTTTGGCCATGCCCAGAGAACGGGACGGATTACTCTGACGAGGCCTATGCATCATGTCAGTCATTCTCCCACTTCTCTCAAAGGGAGAATTGGCGCTGATTTGTACCAGCGGTCCAGGCGACCCTCCAACAGATCGATCTCATGTCTAGGCTGAAGGAAGCTTATCCCAACGACTTCTCCCCCAGTGTGGACAGCAGCTCCGCCCTGGAGGCCTTCAGGAAGGGACAGCTGATATCCCCGCTCGGCATCGAGGGTCTCCACCAGATCGGCAACTCGGCCGCCAACCTCCGCCGGTTCTACGATCTCGGGGTCCGCTACGCCACGCTGACGCACAACTGCGGGAACAGGTACGCCGACGCCGCCCTCTGGGAGGCGCCGCTGCGCAAGGCCCCGGCCCAGTGGGGAGGGGTGAGTCCCGAGGGCCGCAGGCTGGTCAACGAGATGAACCGCATCGGCATGATCGTCGACCTCTCGCACACGAGCGTCGACACGATGCTGGACGTGCTGGGTGCCGGCCGGGCCGGCTGGCGCGGGAGCAGGGCCCCCGTCATCTTCAGCCACAGCTCCGCGCACGCCGTTTGCCCGCACCCGCGCAACGTGCCGGACCGCGTGCTCGAGCTGGTGAAGGGGCGCGGCTCGCTGGTCATGGTCAACTTCGCACCGGACTTTGTGTCGTGCGTCGACGCGCCCCCCGGCCGCGATAACGGCCTGCCGGATTTCTACCCGCCGAACTCGACCCTGTCCCACGTCGTGGACCACATCCTCTACATCGGCAACCTCGTTGGCTTTGACCATGTCGGCTTTGGGAGCGACTTTGACGGCATTGCGTCGACGCCCGAGGGGCTGGAGGACGTGTCTAAGTATCCCGACCTGGTCGCCGAGTTGTTGAGACGTGGCGTTAGCGACGAGGACGCCGCCAAGGTGGTTGGGGGGAACATCCTCCGCGTGTGGAAGGATGTTGATGCCGTTGCTGCCAAGCTGCAAAAGGAGAACGAGCCAGTGCTCGAGGATGACCTGCCCGATCTGTGAAGTGCTTGATGTTCTCGAGGGTCCTCAAAGTGGGCCACGTATTTCCATTAACTGCAGTGCGTCTGCGAGAACCAGACTCCCTGCTGCAGTCTGTCGAAGGATATATGTAATATCGACACGCTATATATGTCGTTCAAGTTTTGTACATTCACATTTACATACCGAGCCGATCCGTCATGCCTCCATGGCGGATGTGGCATCAAGCTAGACAAATGTAGCTCCAGGTGCATCAGCCACCATCCCAGCCAAAACCAAAACGAATGGGTCTACCACGTTCTGCCCCATCGTAGCATACCCTCCCAGCTCCAGAATCTACTCCAGAAACCGGGACTCTCCACCCACAAAGCTCAAATCCCACCCTGGATCAACATCAACCCTTGCGCTCAACCTGGTTAAGTTTCCTCGCGTTCTCGATCTGGTTCCTCGTCCGCTGTCCGCGCACTGGCAGGCCCATGGCGTGCCTCCTGCCCCGGTACGTGCCGATGTCCCTCAGCCGCTTGATGTTGTCCTGGACGATCTTCCGCGCGTCGTTCTCGATCGTCATCGCCGACAGCTCGGCTGTCAGCGCCGTGATCGTCCGCTGCGGCAGCCCGCCCATCTTGGTCCGCGGGTGCACGCAGTGCTTGGCCAGCACCCGCGTCGATATCTGCGGGCCGATCGCGTAGAAGGACTCGAGCGCTTTCTGGAAGGGAATTGCAGTGTTAGGGGAGGGCTGGAGAGGAGAGGGCGGCGGGCGGGTTCCGGGGGGAGGGGGAGGGGGCACTTACCTTGACAAGCTTCTGCTCGTGGAAGTTGACTCCCAGAATGAAAACCTGGATTGGAGTTAGCCTTGGTGAGCTACGATTAGGAGGGGCGGGTTATGAACTAACCATGTTCGCTGATTCGTATTCCAGTTACCTTGCGGTACAGATCATATCTAGGTTGGCAGACCCGCTGTAGCAACAATCTCCGGGGAGCGATTGTTCGGCCGTCGACAATGTTGGAAGTCCCGAGATCGAGAAGTGCGTCCGAGATTCTCGCCAAGCCGGCCAGTCGGTCCCGACTATGATTGGTCAACGATGGGGTATGAATAGCGCTTTTATAGTGACACCCCAAACCATACAACTTATATCCACCCATCACCCATCACGTGACACCTCCTGGAGGTGTAAAAACTTTAGAGGGAAACTGATACACCTGAAGCCGTGACTTATGCATACTGTCCGATCTCCATCTCATCCCATCGCCACATTCTCCAGAATGACTGGGGAAGAGTCGCCATGTCGGATCCTGGTCATGGCCTCTGGCTTTGGCTCGAACTTCCAGGCTCTCATAGATGCTATATCTACGGGTCAGCTTCGAAATAGCCGCATCATATCTCTCATCACAAACCGGAGAAATGCACACGCAACTGTTCGAGCAGATGAAGCAGGTAGGAGCTCTCCCATGGGCGTGTAAACAGCATGCAACTAATTCACGACCAGGCATTCCTTGGGATTACTTCAATCTAATTAGTAACGGGTTCTTGGGGAAGGGAGAAACAGACGAACAGAAAGTAGCTGAGGGCCGTCAAAGATATGATGCTGCATTGGCCGCGAGGATTCTATCAACAGATAAGGAAAGGCCTGAGTTGATTATTCTCGCTGGTTGGATGCATGTCTTCTCAGTTGCCTTCCTAGAACCTATCGAAAGGGCAGGGGTGCGGATAATCAACATCCATCCGGCACTACCGCGTAAGTTCTAAAAGATCATACTGGGTCTGGCTACTCACAATTTGCACAGGGGAGTTCGATGGAGCTATGGCGATTGAGCGAGCTTTCGAAGAGTTTAAGGCTGGGCGACTAACACGCACGGGTATTATGGCCCACTACGTAATTGATGAGGTGGATAGGGGTGCTCCTATCGTGGTTAAAGAGGTTGAGTGGAAGGGAGAGGAGCTGGAAGAGTTCAAGGAGAGGATGCATGTCCATGAGCACGAGCTGATCGTGAAGGCAACGGCGAAGGTGGTGCAGGAGATAGTGGAGGGCAGGGGAGCGTAAGCCCCGAGACGCCCCAAAATCCTTGAGCTGTAGGTATATGTTACTGCAACAACCTTCGTTATGAAATTAACATGCCCCTTATAGGAGAATATGGTCTGAGATGTTGTCTGTGGGGTGGTGGTTGTGTAATACGGGTTTCTGGTTTTTGGGGCCCTTATCCTTGGGCAGCACCAAAGAGGCCAAAGTGTATATGTCTAACTGAGGTGTACACAAGCTATAAGCCCCCCCCAATGCCGTTCGATAGATACGTCGGCCACGCGATCATTGCGTCACAAACATTGTTGCGTGATCACATCGTCTGGATCGCAGGATGGGAAGGGCCTTTAGAATTCGCCCTGACCTTGACGATAGCACTGATAAGGGCGAGAGGTCGACAGCCGCATAATCACGTGGCTAGGCCTACACCTACACCTCAGGCACCGGCACCACCGTTAGTGCGACCCCCTTGCTGCAGCATGGTAAATTGTACTCGTCTTGGCCTCAAAATTTCCACATCTGTCCAAAAAGGAGGCTGTTGTCACTCTCTATTTCCGAGATGAGGCCAGAAAAACCTCTCCCTATCAGTGATGAGTTTTCCTCGGCGGAAGAATACGTCGAAGAAATTCTTCGGTTTGCGAGCAATTCGGACATCTTTCAGTTGCTATGTGGTGGAGTCCATATTCTAGATTTCTTCACCAACGAACCAGGCCTGTTCTACACGGCTCTGCCGCAAGAATGGCAAGAATACCTGTTACAGTGCGAGCCCATGGTCCTGTTGGACGTGCTCATGCGAGATGACTTGGAATCACTCCCCTCCGGTCCCGGAAGGCCGCCAGAGTCTCTCATCCAATATGTCAAGGACATACGGAGGCTCTCCCTGCGGAGGACTTTCTCGCCGAGGAAATACAAGCTGTCCGCCCTCCCACAACGTGTCGCTATGGGGATGAAGCTGAAGAAGATCCACGAAGTCGCCAACTTCGCGGGCTACGTCGACTCGCTCGCGGACGGGTTCGCGCAGAGGACCGGCAAGGAGCTGACCCATTTCGTAGACTTTGGGAGCGGCCAGAATTACCTCGGGCGAGCCCTGGCCGGCGATCCCTACAATAGGCATATAGTAGCTGTCGAAGGCAGGGAGTCAAACATCGACGGCGCAAGACGTCTAGATGTGTTAACCGGGGTGGCGGAAAAGGAGAAGGTGATGCGGAACAAGAAGCTCTACATGCGGGCTCTAGAGAGCCTAGATCCCGCCCGGAAAAAAGATGGGGAGGCGTTGAAGAAGGCTGCCGAAGCCCTCAACTTTACCCCCGAAGAGATCACGGCCACGGACCTGAGACCCACCAAGGAGCTGCAGCTCACGTATACGCCCGAAGAAGGCAAGGGCTCCATCCGCTACGTGATCGGCCAGCTAGAGAACGCGGATCTGAAGGACGTGGTGGCCCAACTACGAGAGCCCGGTGGCGGCGCCGGCGGTGAGGAGAGAGACCTCCGCATCATGGCCATGTCCATCCACTCGTGCGGCAACCTCTCCCACTACGGCATCCGCTCGCTAATCCTGAACCCGTGCATCCGGGCGGTGGCCATCGTCGGCTGCTGCTACAACCTCATGACCGAGAAGCTGGGCCCGCCCGCGTACAAGACGGCCGTCAACCGGCCCAGCCTGCAAGCCGTCAACGGCCGGGTGGTGCGCGAGTCGGAACGCCGCGACCCGCAAGGCTTCCCCATGAGTGAGCGGTTCTCGTCGTACGGCGGCCATGGGATAAGGCTGAACATCACGGCTCGGATGATGGCTTGCCAGGCACCGCTGAACTGGGGGGAAAGGGACAGCGACGAGTTCTTCGCGCGGCACTTCTACCGCGCGGTGCTGCAGAAGATCTTCCTGGACAAGGGGGTCATCTCCAGGGTCTACCACGGCGGCGTGGGGGAGAACGGCTCGTCGTCGGCCCCGTCACCGCCAGCCACGGGAGAGGACGACAGCCCGTTCAACTCGAGCACCAACCCAGTCATCATCGGGTCGCTGCGCAAGTCGTGCTACGGCTCCCTCGGGGCGTACGTCCGCGGCGCCATCGCGAAGCTGACGACCAACACCGACTACGGCCAGTACAGCACCGTCGTGGCACGGAAGATGGGCGACATGTCGGACGCCGAGATAGACGGGTACGAGGAGCGATTCCAGTCGCGAAAGAGGGAGCTCAGCGCCGTCTGGAGCCTGATGGCCTTCAGCGCCTGTGTTGTTGAGTCGCTCGTCGTCACGGACCGCTGGGCATTCCTCCGGGAGCACCAGGACACGGTCGCGGACGCATGGGTCGAGGCAGTGTTCGACTACAAGGAGAGCCCACGGAACTTGGTCGTCGTGGGGATCAAGAAGTAGGGTGGTGGCAGGCGCAGGATGGGGAACTGGGGTGGATGTCATGCGTCTTCTTCATTTTAGAGACCCAATAGGCAACTTTCTCCCACCTTCACAGACACCTTCATAGACACTTGCACAGAGACTTGGTGCCTAACCTCGTCGGGGCCGAGGACTGCTCCTCAGAGGTGCTTTGCCTGCCGAGAACAGCCGGAGACCTGGTGCATAGGGAGGGCCATGGGGGGAAGTAGGATTAGGTTGGATGGCCCACGTCGCACCGAGCATCGAATATCGAGCCCGTGGGGGTACCATAACTCGGGCCCAAGCTTGGGGGGGCACCCTTCGAAATACCAGGATTTGGGTGACACCAGGCTTCCCCTGCCGCAGGGATAGGGTATCGCCGGCTCTAGCTATCCAGCCTTTGGAATTCAGCAAGGCGACAAAAGGACTTTCACCTCCCCCCTCCCCCCTCCGAAAGACAAGCCTTGATGTCATGCATGAAGCGGCGTGTGGGGTAGATGTGTTGCCGCGCTACGTTGATCTAGCGCATCTCCGGATCTAATTTAGCAGCTGGAGCTCCGATAAGGATAGCGCCGCGGCAGTGGAACTTACCTCCTAACAGCCCAATGAGCAGTTCTAATATGCATAATCCACGTTTACGTGAGACCGATTGCAAGATAAGGACCAGACATTAATACCATTGTAATGTCAGCTGGTCAGAGAAACCCGGCTTCTATGCTGTCCTCGAAGCAATCCAGATCGGCCCGAGGGCCTGCTCTCTCAGCCGACAACTCGCGCAGCCCAGTTTTAGTTCAGCCACCTCAATCAAGGAGAGATCAAATCAGAGATGTGATGGGTAGCACCTTGGACCGGTACGTACTGAGTAGCCCCCGGTCCACTTGCCACCTCGGAGTCATCTTGTTGGACAATACCCATGGTGGTGCCAGCCCTGTGGTTGTTGGGTGGTGGTTGCAGGTACATACATCCCTAGGTAGGTATCTATCTACCTAGTCAACTAGGTATGTGTGGGGTCAACGGTGATAGAGCAATCCAGCCCTTTTTAAGTGACGCCTCTTCGTCAAACCTCGGGTGACGGAGCTGCAAGTGTCTGGATGAGGGAATTAGAAATCGCTTTCCCACCTTTGGGGGGTGGACATGAAGGTCATGCGACTCGGGATAGAGACGCTGGATATATCTCCTAAAGCCTGCAAAAGGAACCGGAGAAGCCGCATCGGGGAAAGAGGGATCGTCATCGAGCATTTCAATGGCCTTTCTTCAACTGTAGCCAAAGCAACAATAACCTATAGTAAGAAACCCCCACGATCCTTGCTCCACCATACCACATGCATGAAAGCTGCAGGCAAGACCTAAAGATCTCTAGCGGGGCATCCCCTTGACGGCATTCTATCTTGCAGATGGGTGGGAGGGGAGACGCTGAATACTCCACTGGTAGATACCACAGTAGAGTAATAAGACGCCATTATTATATATCCTGTTGTGCTTCCCACCTATCCCAGGTCTCTGCTGTACATACGTATACCTCCACCTCGCAGACACCCACACCCACACCCACACCCACGCCCACACATACATGCGCACACAGAGTACCTGGATAGCCCGTCTCCAAACTTGAGAATCACAAGGACTCCCCTACCTGACTGCTAGTCTTGGCCACCACCTCGTTTCGGGTTGCCGAGGGTGTGTTGCCTTGCAGCTTAAACAAACACCTGGAGAAGGGACGGACTCCGCAGAGCATTGGACATCAGACGCCTCGACATAGGGTTTCCCTGTTTTGAGCCATCGGGTCCAGTGTAAACTACCTGGTCATCTCTGGTATTGGTCATGCCGCAACTCTACTCGTGAGCCAGCTGTGTGAGTGGGTGTGTGTGTCAGCTAGTAATCGTCTTCTCGATTCTGCACCATCCATATTCTGCACCACGCAAGAGAACTTTCTGGTCACCTTCTCCCTGTCCACCTTGTGGCAGGACTTTCCAGGTTACTGCTTTCTGACCTGCCTCTTCTTAAAACTTCATTGCCTCCCCTAACAAGCTCCCTGCCCCCACCCAGGCAAAGACCATTGAACTGCAAATACCTGCTGCAGGAACAGAAAACAAAAAGCTTTGCCCAGTCCCCACAATAGATCTATTCAGAACATAGGTATTCAGCACAGGCAGGAAATGCTGGCTTGCAGGCTACTTTGGGCGACTGTGCTTTTCCAGGAGAATCTGAGGCCATCATGAATGCCCAAATATCATTCCTGGTGAGTAAAAAGCCCGCCTTGTTCAAGTTGCCCCCAGCCCCTTTTGGACAGCTTCGTCCCCCATTGCTCCCGCCCCGGCCCATCTCGGGAACCCGCTTGACTACCTGAGCCACCGACGACGGGACCCACTCCGGCCCTCACTCCCGCCCCTAACTTGGCCGTGGAGAAGGCCGGTGGCCGGTGGCCGTTTCTGTGGGCCGCAGATGCGGGCCTCCTTGACACAAGGCACTTGCTGACTGGGAGTTATAGGACGGGACTTACTCTCTCATCCACATCCCACTCAACCTCTACCCCCTCCTCCTCCAGCCGATACTGCAGATCCTCCTCCCTGCTAGCCAGGGCCTTCCCGAGCCCGAACTAGAGAGCAGCGTCACGGTCGACGACAGCCAGCACGGCTTCCTGAACATCAGCGTCACCCCCGTCGAGTGCTCCGTGGTCTGCCACAGCTCCTGGGCCAAGTCGGTGTTCGAGCCCGCCATCTCGCGGCTCCCGGGCGCCGCCGCCGGCACCGTGACGATATCCGAGGACTCGTACACCGTCTTCTCCGTCACCAGCGCCGGCATGGACGCCGGTTCGCGCGTCGTCGACCTGACCCTGCCCCTCGCCCTCGCCGGCATCCCCATCTTCTTCATCACCACCTACTACTGCGACTTCATCCTCGTACCCGCCAAGGACAGGGACGTCGTCGACCAGGCCCTGGTCGACCGTGGCTTCGAGCTCTCGGAGGACCACTCCTCGCTCAGGTCGCCGGCCGGCGGCCTCATCCACCGCACCAGGAGCATCACCCCGAGCCGGACCCCCGGCGGCGGCGGCGGGCATGCGCCACCGTCCCCGCCGCCGTCCGAGGCCGGCGAGCTGCAGGACGGGACCTTTGAGCTGCTCAAGCGGCGCAACGTGGTCCCGCGCGTCGAGCCCGGCCTGCGCCTGGTCCAGTGCTCGGGGAGGGAGAAGTCCGCGGCCGCGGCCGCAGCCGAGTACGAAAACCTCCTCCTCCACCACCACCAGCAGCAGCGGCAGCAACAGACGCGGCCGTCGATCAGGCGGAGCCAGACGGCGGGCGATACCCCGGGGGGCGGGCGGCCGCGGAGCTGGGTGGACCGGGTGGACACGCGCCTGTACGCGGGGCTGGTGTCGGCGCTGGCGTCGCGGCCGCGGTTCCTGTCGGTGACGCTCGCGCAGGGGGACCCGCCGTCGCTGCTGCTGGACCGGTCGCTGCTGGGGGCCTTCTTCGGCGACTCGCTCGTCGGCGACACGGACGGCGAGCTGGTGCCCGTGTTCCTGGACCTCGTCAACCTGTCGTTCGAGGCCACGGGGATAGTGTCCGGCGTGGCGGGGAAGCTGGTCGAGGAGATGCAGGGCCGCGACGGCGGCGTCCAGCTGTCGTACCTATCCACCGCGCGCGCTGGCGCTGTCATACTGTCCTCGGAGCGGTCGGCCCGGGCGCTGGAGATACTTGGGCCGTTGTTGTCGAAGGAGTGAGTGGGTTCCTTGTGCATTTGCGGGGAGCTAAAGGGGGACGATAGTCTTGTTGTGCTTGGGAAGGAAGAATGAGTTATCCGAGGTTGTGAATTCCCAACAGTGACGAACGGTCTGGAAAAGTGGTTTCAGGAGTCTTGATTTGCAGAGGTCTGCCAAAAGTTCTGGGCATCATCTGGACAAAAATCAGAGTCGTTGGTCGAATTGGCGTTTGACAATGGCGGCCAGATGTTTTTTGATACTAGATACCCAACCAGCCAGAGGCGAGCAATGGAGCTTTCTCGAGTGGATGAGGGACCCGGTACTTCTGCGGCGAGGCAGATACCATATTGAGTGATGAATCTTGGAACAAAGCCCCAGTCGAATCAACTCTTGCCATGGCCTTTCTTCTTCGTGGCGGGTTCCGTCACCAGTCCGGCCTTCACAAAGGCGTCTCGGGCAGCGGTATTGATTAGAGCAAACCGGCGGGGGCCGAGTTTCTGCCCGCCGTACCAACGAGTGACGACGACCATGGTGTCCCAGAGTTCCATTAGCTGCATCAGGTGGAGCAGCCTCCCCCCTGCCGCGGTCTCGCCGTCGTCGTCACAATCCTGGAAGGACGTGCCGTTGGGCCCCCTGATGCGCCAGGCGGTGATGTTGTGAGTGGCGGAGCGCACCCTCTTATCGGAGGTCAGGAGATGCTGGACGAAGAGGGCGGCTTCGTCGGGAGAGGAGACGGCGGCGCAGCGGGCAATGAAGGTGGACCTCAATTCAACGACGGGGTCTGAGAGTACCCAGGGAGGTTCCTGGATCGAGAGCGTGGGGGGCGAGGGCACATCATCGACCTCATCTCCATTCTCCTCTTCTACATTTCCCGCTTGCTGAAGACCTGCGTCGAAGCCCGACTCCTCCTCCAGAAGCTCCTTAAGCTTCTCGACCGCGTCGAACAGACAGACTTGGCCGGGCTGGTAGACGGCTGCGACGGCGTCGCGGAAGAGGCCGAGATCGCGGGCTGCGACGCCGCGCCTCCCGTGTTCGCCGGAGCTGTGAGTCCCTAGCACGGCGGGCGGCGCATCCGGGTACATCGCCGGGAACTGCAGCTGGAGAGACGACGTCTCGTCGGGAAGACTGAGGATGTAGATGTTCGGGTCTTGGTCCGACCTGACGAGGCAGCCGTCCCCGTAGATCGAATTGATCGCCTCGACCTCGTCGTTCAATTCCTCCGACATTGCTAAGATGTGCTGAGTAGGGATAATAAGGTGGTTTCTGCGGGGTCTCTTGAGACTCTGGGAATTCCGAAAGAAATTCGAAATCTACCTACCTGCCTAGAGCCAAGACGACAAAGTGGGCCCTCACAACTCACACAAGCCTCGCCCGCCGGGAGTTACTCTCAAGGCCAAATTGCCTACTCACGATATATCGTGCCAATTCTAAACGGGTTGTTCAGTTCATTGAGCCCAGTTAGTTCTGAACAACTTCATAGGCTCACTTATGAATGCCAACACCGCGATTTACCAAGTAAGATGACGGCAAACTGAAGTGCCACATTCAATACCCGGGACATAAGGCATGCAGAGCACGCTGAAAGAACACCTTTTAAACTCTGGTGTTTCCCGCGAGTTACCACACCCAAGCTTGACCCCGGGTGGATGAGTCACGTGACGATATGTGCAGCTGCTCGGTTTCGGCATTGTGCAGTAACGTCGGAGTTGATGGAGAGCTCTGTCGTCACGACTTGCATTGCGAGCGAGGGGAAAACAGGCCGCGGCCACGCGCGAAGGCGACTAACATGGAATCCTAAGCCCCGCCAGGAGTATATGTTACCCCTAGGAGGCGAAGGCCTGCATACAACCACGACCTCGCCGCCGCCAAGGCGGGAAAACGCATTCCCGTGCACCGCCCCCGGGCCGTGGGCCCGATCTCTCCTCTTCCTCCTCCTCCAACCTCCTCCTCCAACAAGTGTTCGAGTGGCACACCCGGGGGCCCACATCGTCGATCACGTCCTCGGTCTGGAGAGGAAGAAGGAGAATGCCGGCCAGGCGGCGGCATGGAACGCGGCGAGCACGACGTCGTGCAATCACTGGCACCTGATCGGGGGTTCCAGGTGGACTTCTAGACATCTGGAGCCCTGCATTTCAATCAGTCTCCTGGGGCTATGCACTGGCACCTGCGTCTCTTTTGCCTCAAAGGCGCATTCGATTGGCTCTCAGGCGATCGGTGTCCAAACGATCGCGTTATGGGCCGATTGAGACCAGCCACTCGGGAGACCTCAATTGCCGCCAGCATGGGCTCGCTATAATTGGCCTATCTCCACTCATCTCATGGCTTGTCGCAGTTTCATACATTTCCATGTGCTGCTATCCGGCACAATCAGATGGATTCTGAAGAACTTGGCTAGACCAGAAGAGCTAGGTAACTTGATCTGATGACTACATATTTAACAGAGCCGATCTCCAGTTGAGCGGTTATTTTTAAATGAAGAAGTCTTCATCGAATTTTGTCATTTGTAGTGTCCAGGCTAGGACAGAGGATGAAACCATGAAACAGCTGGAGAAGTGTATTTTGAGAAAGTATGACAAGTCATTGGCGCTTAAGCAAGGCCCCGCGGCTATGGCACCACCATGCAGGTCTCAATCTTGGACCTGCATGCTCTCCTCTGGGCAGGATTGCTCTCCTTCCTGGACTCCTTTGCTTCTTATATCTGAGGGTCGGCCCAGTCTTGGTCTGCCAACTCCCACCCTCTTCTTTTCACATGTATTGCCTCTCTAGTCCAGGGAAGCCAGGCTTGATGCTGGGCTGGATCTAGTTCCAATGGTCTTCCGGTTCAGTCCGGACCCCTCCAAACGCCAAGATGTTCAGCATCCTGAACCTTGGAGTGGTGACGCTTCCACGGACCTAGCCGAAAAGAAGATAACCTATTCGAATCCGACCCTCTCTTTCGATCGAGAGGGTCCACAGACTACAACAGGTAAGTCTTTTTCTTTCGATATTCTTTTGGCTGGCGAGTAAGGCTGAAAATAAGTAGCAGGATGGAGACCCTACACAATGCGGGCACCAGTCCTGGTTCCGTTCATTCTTGTCTCGCTCTTTTTGGCCGCAATCATCGAGCTTTTGGCCCAGAAAAGTAAAAGGGAAGGTGGCCTCTCACTCTCCCCAGATCCGGATGAATCACCAGCCGTGATATTCTACAGCCGATACGCGCCGACAATTGTTGCCGTCGTCTACAGCTTATGGTGGACATGGATCGACCTCGATATCCGGAGAATGCAGCCATGGCTCGATCTATCCCGTCCGGCCGGCGCTCCGGCCGAATCCACGCTGTTCCTTGATTACCCCTTCGAGTTTCTGGCTTTCATTCCTTATAGAGCTGGCAAGAGAAAGTATAGTTTGCTCATTCTTGTCGGAGATGACGAGACTGACTTGGTGTCGTAGGCACTGGTTAGTATTCCTTGCTGGAACGATCATGATGGTCATTTTTTGGGCCATTACACCTCTTCAGAGCGCTGTTTTTGGAATTCAGCCGGTTATTTTGAAGGAACATGAGCTCATGGGAGAGAGTGCGCAACTGGCGAATCTCAGCCAGCAACTGGACGCTATGGACGCCTCAATTCTCAACGACGCCTATGCGACTACGTGGCTTGGGCAGCCACTTCCCAAGTTCACGACTTCCCAGCATGTTTTTCTGCCACTGAGGCCAGTGAAAAAGAGAGAATCATCCCTACCTGATGAGACCTGGACGACAACAGCTACGGCTCTGAGCACCGAACTTGAGTGTTGGCCAGCGATCGTGGACAAGACAGAGCTCCAGAATACCTTCGAGTTCGACAATGGCCAAGGCTGCAAAGCTAATATCAGTCTATTCTCCAGTTCTCGGGCTGATATGAACAGCAGCGTGGGCTACTCGGTTATTTACGTCGGTTATCATATGGAGGCACACCTTGACTGGTTTTTGCAGGGTCCTGACTGCAGTCAAGAAGCATCGCACCAGTTTCTGGCTGTGTGGGGACGACGGCCCAAGGACTCGAATGTTGAAGCTGTGACGGGTCTTTTCTGTGAACCTCATTACTGGAAACAAAATGTGTCAGTCACCATTTCTGCCCGAGACCAGCGACCGATCGAAAGCTCCGTTGTCCCCGTGGATCGACTTGAACGTCTAGAGGAGACGGAATTCAACGCAACTGCTTTCGAATATCTTCTTGGCACCGGGGTCTCGCCGAAGGAGTTCCGTCGTGATTATCCCAGAGACAGAGTGCCCGACCAATACGCGGCCTTGTTCAAGACAAATATCATTTGGCCAGTCACTAACATGGTGGGCTTTGCAGTCGGGGACATGAACTATTCATTGGCAGATCTTCAGAGCTCTGCAGCTCTGCATGAGGTCTTCTCCAACGCACACAAGAAGCTCTTCTCTACCGCCATCCCGGCAATGCTCAACGCGGCTGAACACCTGGCATCAGAGAGGTCCGGCACAATCCAATATACCCTTTATGGCATCGTGGTGAGCAGGCCCATCGCTCTAACTTTGGAGATTCTCCACATTCTCGTCGGTGTACTCGTCGGTGTCGTCCTCGTCTCGAGCTCTCAGGCACGAAGCAATCTCATCAAGGACCCGACAGGTATCGGTTCTTTGTTGGGAATATTCAGGGAGAGCGACTCACTTTTGAAGGATTATGCCTCCAAGGACCGTTATGACGAAACCACCTTACGCAAAAGTGCCCACGAATATCGTTACGGTCTCGTACGTCACGACACACTCCGAGGGAGCAGCTTGCGGATCGAGTTATCGACGTCTGTGACAAGCGACGATCCTAATCGGGATACCGTCAAAGACGAGGCTTGCCATCCAACACGCCACACAGCATTGCAACCTTTAAGCGGGGTGGTGTTTGTTGGGTCCCTTGTGGCTGGCATGGTGGTGCTCCTCTATCTGAAGAGAAAAGAGCAGCTTCTTGGCGGTTCGTCTTATCCGGGCCTCCCATGAGAAGCCAAGCTGACTGATTTTAGGTCTTCCGCGACCAACCGAGAATTTTGAGGTCCTGCAACTGCTCGAAAACTACGTCCCTACTGTGTTTGCTACTTTGGTAGAACCGTTCTTGGTTCTGCTGAACCGCCTCCGTTGCATCTTGCAGCCATTCCATGACTTGCGCAAGGGGAACAAGTCGGCCGAAAAGACTCTGGAAACCCCGTACACATCTCTCCCTCCACAGTTCACCCTCTGGAATGCACTGAAATCAGGCCACCTGATGTTAGCCAGTCTATGCGCTCTGTCTTTGCTAGCGAATATCTTTGCTGTGGCTCTCGGTGCCATTTTTAACGAGCTACCGATAGCGGCAGGTTATCCCACGGCGCTTCGACAAACACAACTGCCGGTTTGGGGACGCTCAATATTCATCGACACTCCTCACATTCCTCAGGATCACTTCTATGTCACAAAGGCCAACCTCTCTTTGGGAACACGACTCCCGGCGTGGACGGATCCGAAGTTCGGCTATTTGCCGTTCGCTGAACTCGCTCAGAAGGACGACAATAGCTCTTCGACCTATCGAGCACAGACGAGGGGCTTTGGCGTCGAGTTCAACTGCTCACGTCTTTCCACATCTCCTGATTCAAACCCCTACGTTAACTATACCCTCCAAGACGATGGCCTCCAGGATCTTGTCGTGCGATACGCGACCGAGAATGGGTCGATTGCCCACTGCTCCACATTCAAAGGGATCAAGGGGACCCCGGCACTTAACATCAGTCTCGGTGCCGCTCCTGGATATTTGGCCCTGGAGCTTGTCACTCCTCTAGTTCCTCTGCAGGTGCTTAACAAAGACAAGAGCCGATCGGAGGTTACCGAGGACTGGGACATGTGCAAGCGGAAACTGCTCCTGAGCTGGTGGAGGGTCGATCCGACCGACAGGAATGCCAGTTTGAGCGCCGTTCACCTCCAGTGTGTTCCCGTCTTTCAGACCGCGGTCTTTGACGTCGTCGTGGACTCGTCTGGCTACGTTTTGGAGTCCGCCAGAGTCGGGGATTTCGACAACATCAGCAGCCTTGACTGGGATCAGACGCAAGATCTTCTTGCCGACGGGGTCAATATCATTGGACAAGGCGCATCGATCGCGAGCGACTCGACTTCCCTTAGCCGGGCCGACGCGTCATGGCACAACGACACACTGACGAGGGACTGGGTGAACTATCTGCTGAAAGTTGCCATGAATACTTCGAGACTGGTCGATCCCGACGAGGCCGTTCCCGACCCGGCATCGATCATCGTGGCAGTCCAGGACCTATACCAGCGCTTCTTCAGCAACTTGCTGGGCCGAGACCCGACCCTGTTCAAGACCGCGACAGCACCGGTGGAGATAACGGGGACGAGGACGGTCCTCGAGACGAGGATCTTCATGGATCAGACGGCCTTCGTCATCACCATCATCATCCTCTGTCTGAACATCATCGTGGCGACGATGCTGTACATCCAGGAAAGGAAGCCGTTCCTCCCACGGCTGCCGGCAACCATTGGCTCCATCTTGGCCTACGTGGCGGCCAGCACAGCCGTGAGGGAATATGTCGAACCAGGAGAGAGAAGGATAAATGCTGGGCGTCGGAGGCCCGTCGTCTCGACCTACGGTTTTGGAAAATATGTCGGCGTCGACGGGAAGAATCATGTGGGTATAGAGGCGCATCCTTTTGTCGTGCCCTTAGACTGGGAGACCAAGCTATCAAGCAAGGAGCCGTTCAGCTTGAGGAAATGGTTCAGACGTTTCGGCCACCCCAGGAGACATTTTGCGCTTGGGAAACGGTGAACTCGCGGGTTGCTTATGAATTAACTGGGTATCGATTTATTTCAATATTTATCATTCGTGTATTCGCCTAGGCTGTGTATAAGCAGTGACAATGTGCTCAACGTGAACCTCTGCTGTGTGTCTTGACCTCGGCCATCCGGAACAAGCCAAATGGGACAAATAACCTTTCGGATTCAGTGTCAGACTTTCCAGCAACCCTCGTCTGCCTGTATACAGCGTGCTAGAACTTGCCAATAAATTGCGTGGAAACAGCCGAAGTCTGTGGCCATGAATGAATGGGTGCCTTGGGAGTGGTTACAAAGCTAAAATGTAAGTTCTTATCTGACATGCCCAACTCACATCAAACTCGCAAACTCCCCTCCGTCAACTAGACCACCACGTCGGTTAAAATAAGCAATCCTACCTAATTAGCAACGGAGTTAGAATGCAAGACAGAATGTCAAGAGAGGGCGATGATAACAGGCACAGCGCCTTCTTTTATGGTACGCGACGGCCCCCTCTTGTCCCCGGCTAAATACGAATCTATGCGATCCATGATACTAACATGCAGTCTAGGCACTCTGGTAAGACAAGGACCGACCCGGTTTTCGAGGCCCCGTTAATTTAAAATGGTATTAATTGGATCTGCGACTATGGTAGATGGCCCCAGAGGTGTTTTACTCCGTCTGCTATGGCGACAAGGATGTGCACCCGTCTATCGCGGAGCTTCACAGCTTCCACCCCGCCGTCCTGCACGGGTACTGCCGCCGCCGAGTCCGGTGGGCCGACTACCCAGGGGTTATCGAGGATGCGAACCACCAGGTGTTTGGGACGTATGCTACAGGCTTGACAGACGCGAACATGCAGAAGCTAGACACCTTCGAGGGCAGCGAGTACGTACGGCGCAAGGTTAAGGTGAGGCTGCTGGCCAAGGTCGGCAACGCCAAGGGGGAAGGCAACGTCGAGGGCGAGGAGAGGGAGGCCGAGGTCTACGTCTTCATTCGCGAGAACGAGCTCGTGGACAGGGAATGGGACTTTGAGGAGTTCCGCCGGGAGAGATTGGGACTCTGGACCCGGGGGGTTAGAGATTAGGACTTCGGGACGAACATCTCGGTGTACTTGCGACAACGATGTCCAAGTGGAAACTCAGAAGCCATGCAAATTAACCGGCAGCTTGGCGTCAAGGAGAACCACCGACACAACTTGGAGTAGAATTAACTGCGGAGTAGATATCTACCTAATCCTACACTAGATATTAGACCAGGGAAGCGGTGCAACGTGTCTTGACACTTCATTCTCTCAGTGTCCTCCTCCCACGACCCATGCTACGTGGAGTGCTTGCCTCGACAGGGGGAGCCTGGCGGCCTCTTCCCGAAAGAAGAGGAAGGAAAGAGAGAGAGAAAGAAATAACCTAGAATGCAGGGGAACCTGTGAATGTAATGTAGGGATACATAAGGCAGCAAAACGTATTGACCACCCGCTCTTGCCGATTCTGATCGTGACAATGACAGCAAACCTCGGTGCCCTCTGAGGCTGTACCCAACCCATGCCAATAATGGTTAAGTTGCACGTGCGACCCAGCTTTCTCCCATCTCCCCGTATTGTTGCCGGCGGCCGCAAAGGACCGATCCCGGTTGAAGATCATGAATGTAGATCATGATAGAAACGGCACTGCGCCACGACCCCTCGGCCCCTTCATTACCAAAGCTCGGCCAAAAATAAAGATTACCTATGCGAACTTCATGCTTGGCTTTCAAAATGCGGAAAACTGTGGTTGCATGGCATGGGGCAGTACCTTTACCGCCGCTCGGTTACGACGTACAGCAACCCTGAAAGGGTTCTCCATTGCGAGCCAATCCAACCCAGAAGGAGCACTCATGCTTCAAACGGCTGAGCGTGAGAGTCGGCCCAAATCAACCAGAATCAGCCATGCCAGCATCCGACGTCACTTCTAGATCAGCCGGTCGCAGAACCGGCCGCAGGAAACAACAGCTGGCGAGGAAACATTGGGTCTAACGATAATCCGGAAGACCAATGATGGAAGAGCGTCAATACGCAAACCAATAGACAGCACAACACGAGTCATTTCTGCAATCGGCTCTTGGTTTCGCGCCCAGGCGATCTAAATCCGCTGGCTCTGGTTGTTCCTGAATCGCTTCAAAAAATCTTAGTCCACTAGCACACTGGCGTCTTCTCCATTGGTAAATGCCCAGAGGTAACATTGCTGGCAAAATGGAGATGACTGGTGCAGGCACGTCAGATGAAACAAGTCCCCTTGTTAGGCTCGTTTCACTAGCTCAATAGACGATCCACTCGGCTATCCCAGCTGGGGGCAAAAGAAGAGAAAAAGATGCTTGTCAACGCCACTCACACCTGTGTGACAGCTGTAAGGCGAGTGGCGCCACTTGACTCGTCCCAACTTGCCAGCTAGTTTTCTGACCCTGCACTAGTTGTGGAGTCAACACCACCATTTCGCCAAACTCTGAAGCACTTTTCATCATCACCATCTGACGCGACTCAGCCAGTTGGTTTTCTAAGAGTCTTCCAACCCCAGGCTTTCCGGGTCCAGACCCAAGGAACGCTAACCCCGAAAACTAACTATCCACTTTTTGTCAGAACAAGCTTTTTTTTCTGGGGATAGACGGTGGCTTTGCGAGTCAGTCTTGTCATTGTGAGGAATTCGGTGTGGCACGGAGGCTGAGGTTTTCAGAGGAATCCCATGCCTGCCCGGATTCCATTGTTGGCGTAACCCCTGGTTGGGATGCAAGTGGAGGTAACCCGCAACCTCGACCCCGCCTTCCCAATGCCGTAGCCTGACCCTCGTAGCCTGACCCTTGAAAACCCTTGTCACCCGGACCTCCTTTTTCACCCCTGACTCCTTAGCGCACTTTTATCAAAGGCAGCGTCGTAACTAGGCGTGCGCCACATGAGAAGCCAGCCTTAGCGAGGCACCGTTCCCATGGCACTGACGGCCGTCATTGGCGGCCGCTGCCCCAGCTCGGAAACGTCATGTTGGTACTTCTCTGAAGAAAAAAAAACGAAAAAAAGAAAAAAACTCACAAATCGCCTCCGAAAAAATGGGAAAAAATTATGGACCTTGTCACCGCATCGTTTGCCTGGAAGGCCATGTCCTACGGGAATCAAGCACTTTTTCTACTGAATTCCGGATAGGGGCAGTGCTTAGAGTCTGTGTCTTGAGCGTTCGTCCACATACAAACTTGCGGTCAAGGCATTTTTCCGTCTCCCCATCAGCCGCTTCGTAGCTCTCTCCCTGCAAAGTCGTCGTGTGGTTTGCAGGGTAGGGGGCGTGGCTTCTCCGCTTGATCCTCCGCGCGGGCTTCCCAAGTCGAGTCTAGTCAGGGGCAAATGCAGCTTCTTTCCGTAGCTCGTCCCGCCCATTGCGCAACGCCCAAGCGAGTGATGCAAGGGAACCATGTCCTATCATCCCTCTTTCTTTTTTCCTCTCCCTACCTACCCAAAGACAGTTGTTGCCATCGTGGCCCACCACGACAGTCGAAACATAGCAGCGAGAGTCATGTCAGCCTATCATCCCCGACCGTCTGACATCCCCATCCTCTTCCTTGCTAGTCTCGCCCGAGTCATCCCATCCACATTACTCGGACCTGGTTGCGCTGAATGTGATGAACCATGCCTAGTGGCTACTGCCCACGCTCCTTGATGTCCAAGTGGGTGTCCCAAGTGGGTGTCCATGTGGACCTCCCGATGCTTGTTCGACTCGCTCCCTCTTCTATCCAATCAATATTGGATCGTCGTCTGTTCCTGCAGCGATCCCTTCCAAGCTCCGGATCCACGCCGGGGACGTGGCTACCTGCCCCTTGACTAGCTTGGCTCCCTTTTTTGGTCCTCCTCTCAGACTCTGATCGCCCTTGGCCATCCAGTATAAGAGGCATGCTCGATCCCTTCCAAGACATCTCCTTTCGTTTCCTCACACTCACCATCTTTGCGACAACTTGAGCTGCCCTCACTCCTTCAAGGCTAGACCTCACTTTTCTTCGCTGTTGCTTGCACCGCCTGGAGCAGTACCTTCCTTTCAGAAGCAACTTGGAATAAGCATCTTGCTTAATCAATCTTCGACTTACCGCAAGTCAAACACCTCAGTCTCGACGACTACATTGCAGCTCAAGGCTTGACCTTACCACCGAGGATTTTTCGTCTGGAACGATTAGAATCTCAACCCGCAGTTTATCCATCAATATGTTCTTCCAGAAGACTTACACCGCCATCTGCGGCTTTGCCGCCGTGTCGAGCGCACACATTGTCCTGTCATCCCCCAAGCCGTTCGCGGGTACCATCAGCTCTCCCCTCGATGCGTCTGGCAGCAACTTCCCTTGCCAAATGGCCTCGCACTCCGGAGAGGCCGCCACCATGTCCCTCGGCTCCTCGCAGGAGCTGGCCTTCATCGGCTCGGCTGTTCATGGCGGAGGGTCTTGCCAGGTGTCGATCACCTACGACACGAACCCGACCAAGGACAGCGTTTGGAAGGTGATTCATTCCATCGAGGGAGGATGTCCCGCCCAAGGCGCGGCGGGTAACCTTGGCAACGACCCCACCCAGCCTGTCCCTTTCACGTACAACTACACCCTTCCCGCGGACATTCCTTCCGGTAGTGCCACCATTGGTTGGACCTGGCTCAACAGGATCGGCAACCGCGAGTTCTACATGAACTGCGCTGCTGTCAGCCTCACCGGCAGCGGTGGATCGCAGTCCAACTACGAGGCCTTGCCCGACATGGTTGTCGCCAACATCCCCTCGATCAACTCTTGCAACAATGCCAACCTCGAGGGCAAGGACTACCTGTACCCGAACCCCGGCAACTCCGTCGAGAAGCACCCCTTCACCGCCAACAACCTGGCTCCCTTGGACGGAGACTGTGGCCCCAGTGGCTCCAGTGGCTCCAGTGGCTCTAACGGCAGCTCAGGGTCTGCGCCCCCTGCCTCCGCCGCTGGCAGTGATTCTCCAAGCACTACCTCCAGCGTTGCCGCTGGCACAGGTCTTCCGGGTGCTGTCTTCATCACCCGCCCCAACAGTGCCGCTGCCTCCCAGCCACCTGCCGTCTCGACACCGTCGGTTGATGCCCCCTCGGCTGCGGCCCCCGCCTCGACTCCCAGCGTCTCTGTTGAGAACCAGGCGGCTGCCCCGCCTGCTGCCACCGCATCCTCTGCTGGCAGCTCGTCCGGCTCAAGCACTGGTGCTCAGACAGCCGGCTCTGCCTGCAGCCCAGAGGGCCTCTGGAACTGCGTCGACGGCAAGTCATACCAGCAGTGCGGCAGCGGTGTCTGGACTCCCGTCATGCCACTCGCTGCCGGCACCACTTGCACCGGCGGCCAGGGATCCAACATCAACATCTTCGCCGCCAACGGCAAGACTCGCCGCTCGATGCGCTTCCGGTCTTAAAGCCCGCAGCCTGTTGGGGTGACCATGTCAGGGCTGCCGCCTCTGTTTGGATATGAGGATTGGCATACCCTTGTGACGTTCTTCTCTGTACATATATGGATGTTTTGAACTGTCCAATCTTTCTTGTCTTCTGATCTTGTACAAATATTAGAATGGGACGGCCTCTTAGGTCAAGGATGGTGTTTTTTGTTGGGCTTGGGATAAGCCCCCTTCCATGGTCTGGTAGACAAACCACGAATCTACAAAAAGCCTTGTGCTACTATGATACATCTTCAATCTGCATACTGTCACAGAATATTTTAATCATGACTTGTGATATCTGATGGCTGCTGAGGAGTCGCAATGAACAGGATGTGTTTGTCGGGATCCTTTCGACCAGGTTGCTTGTCTTGCCTAAGACTGAGACACTGTTCATACTTGTGAAACACTTGTAAGAGATTTATTCTAGCCCAATTGCCATTCTCTTCTTCTAAGACATGGCCTGTGAGACTCACTGCTTTGGAGATGATAGAATCTTGGGAAGATTCCTGGCCTCACTCACAGAGGATGAAGAAAGTAGATTAGATTAGATAAGATTAAGGTTGTCCAATCATCTGCCTGCAATATTTTTGACTGGGAAGAGTGCACGGAAAATTGATGATCCCGCCCCTAGCGTAATTTGAATTGGCAACAGCAGTCCCCAGCTCCCTGGCCTGTCTGTCGCGCTCTGCGATTTTTTGATTCGACGTGTGGTGCTTGAGGCTGCGACTTTCCATTTTCGAGTCAACCCACCTTTTGACTTCCCTTTTTCCCCTTACCTTCCTCAATTCCAGTCCTCAACACTCATTTACTCTGTACACTTGCTCAAAGTGTTGGTGTGAATCGACCACTTATCTCTCATGCCCATCCGTGGGCCAGTTGTACAAGCTGGTCGACGAGGGGACTCACGGCTCTGGCCCTAAAAGCTCCAAAGCTCCGAAGCTCCTTGGTCCCTACCTACTTACCTGCCCTCTTCCACTCTCCCAGACTCTCCTACCGAAATCCACACCGGGCGCCATTCCGACAAATACACATGAATACCTAGGCGCCCATTGGATAAGTGGTAGATGTTGCAGCCATGTCAGGCAACACCATTGAGGATGTGGTCAAAAGGCTGAGCACGCCTGAGACAGGTAAGGCTTGTTTTCTCTCTCTGCCGTCTGCCCAAAGTTTCGCTCTCGGATCCTGACATATCCTCTAGAACTCCGGGTCAAGGCAGAAGCTGCGACAACACTGCGCGACAGTCTTGACCACTATGTCACCGGCCAGACCTACCCACTCTTCCTCAAGAGGATGATGCCCATCTTCCTCAACATTCTGAGAGGGCCATGCGTTTTCCACACGAAGCCACTAGACCAGGCGAACCTCCAGAAGCTGCGCAATTGCATCCTGGATATCCTCCACCGATTACCGACGAGTCCCAGCCCTCCCGAGCCCTTTGAACCGTTTGCCGAGGAGGTCGTGGACCTTCTCATGGATCTGGTCAGAAATGACAATGAAGACAACGCAATCCTTTGTGTGAAGATTGTATCGGATATCATGCGACACCAGCATAAGGTGCTGGCCGGCAAGGTGCAACCGTTCTTGAATTTGATTCAGGAACTATTTGATCAAGCGGGCCGAGTGGTGCGTGAGCAGCTTGACAACACCCCAGCCACGGGGAATCTGGCTGGGAATCTTCCCGGGGCACCATCCACCCCTGGGAGTTCTCAGACTACCTTCCTGCAGCACCAGCAGTCCCCTCGGCCGGGTTCTCCTGTGGTCCCAGGCCAGGACTTCGCCCCAGAGACTGGCCAGCAGCCTGGCCGGCCCCTGCTGAAAGGAATGCAATCCTTCAAGGTCCTGTCAGAATGCCCCATCATCGTGGTGTCTATCTTTCAGGTCTACCGGAACACGGTCAACCACAATGTCAAATTATTTGTGCCTTTGATCAAGTCTGTCCTTCAACTTCAGGCTACGGCCCAGGAGCAGGCACACAAGGATGCCGCAGCCAGGGGCACCATCTTCACCGGGGTCAGCCCAAACATTAAGAATCGGGCAGCCTTTGGGGAGCTTATCACTGCCCAGGTTAAGACTATGAGCTTTCTGGCCTATCTGCTCCGCCAATACTCCCAACAACTAAGCGACTTCCTCCAATACCTCCCCGATATTGTGGTGCGACTTCTGAAGGATTGCCCACGAGAAAAATCGACCGCCCGGAAGGAGTTGCTCGTTGCTATCCGCCACATCATAAACTTCAACTTCCGGAGGATTTTCCTGCCAAAGATCAACGAGCTTCTAGATGAGAGAATCCTGATCGGAGATGGCCTCACCGTCCATGAGACTATGCGGCCGCTAGCCTATAGTATGCTAGCGGACCTGATTCACCACGTCCGGGACAGACTTGAACCCGATCAGATCCGAAAAACGGTTGAAGTCTACACGAAGAATCTGCAGGACAACTTCCCGGGGACGAGCTTTCAGACGATGAGCGCAAAACTCCTCCTTAACATGGCGGACTGCATCGCGAAGCTGCCGAATAAGGTGGACGCTCGCCATCACCTGATCATGATACTAAACGCCATCGGCGACAAATTTGCCGCGATGAATCGACAGTACTCGAACGCTGTGAAGCTCTCCAAGCTGCACAGCCAGCAGGCTGACGCGGCACCTGAATCTTACCTGGCGGATAAGGATCATCTCCCCGAGTGGGACGAGATCGACATCTTCACAGCGATGCCCATCAAGACTTCGAACCCACGGGATAGGGGGGCGGGCCCAGTCTTTGAGAACAAGTTCCTGTTTAAGAACCTTATGAGCGGTCTTAAGAGCACCTTCTACCAGCTGAAGACTTGCAATCCTGCACCTCCTATCGATCCCCAGAATGCCCCAGCTCATTGGCAAGATGTGTCGTACGGCTTTACCGCCGAAGAAGTCCAGGTCATCATCAAGCTCTTCCGAGAGGGTGCCTACGTCTTTCGATACTACGAAATCGAGAAGCCCGCGGCCGACTCGCAATATGCGTCGCCCGTCGAGTATATGGCTAACTTCTACATGGTCTCGAGCAGCAAGGAGGAGAAGGACTTGCTCGAGACATTCGCGACTGTCTTCCACTGCGTTGACCCGGCAACCTTCCACGAAGTGTTTCAGCAGGAGATCCCACGACTTTACGACATGATCCATGAGCATACGGGACTACTACACATACCCCAATTCTTCCTTGCGAGCGAGGCAACGTCGCCCAGTTTCTGCGGCATGCTCTTGCGCTTCTTGATGGAGCGTATTGAAGACGTGGGATCCGCGGACGTGAAGAAGTCGTCCATTCTCCTACGCCTCTTCAAACTAGCCTTCATGGCTGTGACCCTTTTCGCCAGCCAGAACGAGCAGGTTCTGCTGCCCCACGTGGTTGACATCGTCACAAAGTCTATTGAGCTTTCCACCAAGGCTGAGGAGCCGATGAACTACTTCCTCCTGCTCCGTTCTTTGTTTAGGAGCATCGGAGGGGGCAAGTTTGAGCACCTATACAAGCAGATACTCCCCCTGCTGGAGATGCTGTTGGATGTGCTCAACAACCTGCTGATGGCCGCCCGAAAGCCCGCAGAGAGAGACTTGTACGTCGAGCTCTGTCTCACCGTCCCGGCGCGGCTCAGCAACCTCTTGCCACATCTGAGCTTCCTGATGAGGCCGCTTGTTGTCGCTTTGAGAGCAGGCACCGACTTGGTCGGCCAGGGACTTCGAACTCTCGAACTTTGCGTCGACAACTTGACTGCTGATTACCTGGATCCTATCATGGCCCCGGTTATCGACGAGCTCATGACGGCGCTGTTTGACCACCTGAAACCGCATCCATACAGCCACTTCCACGCGCATACAACCATGAGGATCCTCGGCAAGCTTGGAGGCCGGAACCGAAAGTTCATGACCGATGCAACCCCCGTCTCCTTCCAGACCTACGCCGACGAGTGCTCAAGCTTCGACGTTCGGCTGATTGGGTCCAAACGGGACCGCGCATTTCCTGCACACATCGGCATCGACTTGGCGATTCAGAAGCTGATGGAGGCCCCCAGGGCCACTAAGGGTGTTCTGCCGAAACAATACGATCCATACTACAAGAAGCAAGCCCTGAATCTGATCAAGGCACAGGTGAAGCTGCGCATCGGTTTCGATACTCTGCCGGAAGACCTCCCTCGGTTAATCCGCCTCCAGGCCCAAGACCTGGTTGCCCGGAAGTCGGATGCCGACTTTTCCCTCTTTGAGACCTCGGACAAGCAACGCTCGATCGCGAAGAAAGCCGACGAAGAGGGCGTACTGAAGCGACTCATCAAGGCCGTCATGTTCGCGCAGTCAATCCCCGAATTCAAGGACGAAGCGGAAGCGATGATGTCGGGGCTCGCCCGCCACTTCACCATCATCGAAGTCGGGCGGGGTTTGGTCGACTTGAAGCGCGGCTCTAGCCCATTCAATGTCAAGGCTGGGGAAGGACCGCTGTACCTCGACACGCGGATCTTTTCAGACGCCCTCCTCGAGTGTCTCGCCTCCGACAATCCCGACGTGCGTGATGGGGCCGAGCGGACGATAAAGGAAATCCACAGCACGGCTGTGACAATTTTCGGCTCTCCCAACTACGTGTCACGGCTCGCCTTCTTCAGCAGCCTGGCCTCGACCTTCTGCCACGGCTGTTACGAGGAAGAATGGTTCACCAAGACTGGAGGAAGCCTCGGCATCAAGATACTCCTCACCGACGTGGACCTCGGAGATGTATGGGTTGCCACGAAGCAGATGGAGTTTATCCGGGCTCTGATGTATGTCATCAAGGACATGCCCCAGGACCTCCCTGAGAAGACTCGGAGATCGGCTCAGACCACGTTGGAGATCCTTCTCACGCGGATCACGAAGAACGCCAAGAAGGAGGATGCCCTGGCAACACCGGCCCAGCCGGGGCAGCAGCCGCAGAAGCAACCGCGCCTCGCCCAGCTATGCATGCTGCTAAACGGCGAACTTGCACACATGAACCGTCACGTTCGTGCCACAGCGAAGCGATCTCTCGAGCTCATCGCGAAAGCCACGGGGGCGGAGATATGGGAACTCGTTGAGCCCTACAAGGATCGGCTGCTGACTCCGATCTATGCCAAGCCGCTACGAGCCCTCCCTTTCCCCATCCAGATCGGGTACATCGACGCGATCACGTATTACATGTCGTTGAAGCCGGATTTTGTGGCCTTTGACGAGCACCTCAACCGGCTCTTGATGGAATCGCTGGCTCTCGCCGACGCCAGTGACGAGTCGTTGGCGGGAAAGAACCTCGAGTTTAGGACCCACGAGTTCATCGTGAACCTGCGGGTGTCATGCATCAAGATCCTGAGCACTGCCATGGGATTCGAAGGGTTCATGTACGGGCAGGCGAATCCGACCCGGAGCAAGATCGTGTCGGTCTTCTTCAAATGCCTCTACTCGGAGTCGAAACCAACCATCGAGGCAGCCAACGACGCCCTCAAGGCTGTCCTGTCCCACACGACTAAGCTTCCGAGGGACCTCCTTCAGGCTGGCCTCAGGCCCGTCCTTGCGAGCCTCCAAGACGCCAAGCGTCTCAGCACCCACGGCCTGGACAACCTCGCTCGCCTGCTTCGCCTGCTCACGACCTACTTTAAGGTAGAGATCGGCTCGCGGTTGCTTGACCACGTCAAGGTCATAGCCGAGCCAAATGTCCTGCAACAGATCTCGTTCACCTTCTTTGAGCAGAACCAGCAGATGAAGGTCATCGCTGCCGTCTTCAACATATTCCATCTTCTGCCTGATCAAGCGAGGCAGTTCAAGGAGCGGGTGATCGACGCAGTCTTGGACCTGGAGGAGAAGCTCCGAAGGACTCACCACAGCCCGTTCCGTATTCCGCTCTACAAATATCTCAACCGGTACCCGCCCGATATTTGGGCATTCCTCCTGAGTAAAATCGAGGAGCCGAAATATGGCCGCTTCCTCGCCCAGGTCTTGCGCCACCCAGACAGCCAGCCGCTCAGGGACTACGGGGCTGCCAACGTGGAGATCCTGGTCAAGGCCTGCAGCGAGGTCTTGGACAAGGACACCAAGTTCGCCGCTATCATTAACACCATCAACATCCTGCACGCCCTTTGCCAGTATCCCAACATAGAGATCAAGGAGCACGTCGACTGGTTGAAACAAGTCGGCAGGGATCTCGAGCGGAATCTGAAGGCACACACCCTGCCCCCGCCCCTGCGACTTGCCGCCAACCAAGCTGCGGAACAGCTCATGTTCATCTTTACAAAGTCTTTCGAGCGGAATCCTGAGGACCTGGATCCCCTCTTCAGCCTGGTTGAGTCGATCACCGCGGATGACTTGCGAGCCACGCCGGACCTTTTCTCGTATCTCTACCGGAACATCATCTGCAGCGAGTCTATCGACTTTTGGAGGACCACAGTACTTCGGTGCCTCGATGTCTATGCTGGGAAGAGCGCCAGCCAGAAGACCAAGTGTTTCTTGCTGCACAACATCGTCAACCCGATCGTGGCAATGGACGTGATGCGCCATTGGAACCGGCCGGTGCAGCATCAGCGGCTTCTGGACAAGACGGTCATCGACTCCATCAACACCAAGATCTGGAGGGCGAATCTGTCCGACCCCCAGGAAGACCTTCTCCAGCCTGGCATCGATCACACGCGGATGGAGGTCCTTCAGCTCTCCGCCATGCTTGTCAAGTACTACCACCTTATCTTGGCAGACGCTCGTAAGGACTTCATCAAGTTTGGCTGGACTTACATCCGCCTTGACGACGTCATCAACAAGCATGCGGCGTATGTGGTGATAGGGTACTTCATCGCCCACTATGATACTCCGGCGAAGATCGTGACCCAGATTTACTTCTCGCTCCTCAAGACGAATCATAACGAAGGCCGTGCCCTGATCTCGCAGGCCCTGGAATTGATCGCGCCCGTCCTCCCGAGCCGCTGCTCTGGCCCTCCCAACGAGAGGAATCCCGTCTGGGCGGTGGCGCCTCGCCGAATCCTGGCAGAAGAGAGCCAGAACGTCCAGCAGATGACCAACATATTCCACTTCCTTGTCAAGCACCCGGACCTGTTCTATGACTCTCGCGACAAGTTCGCCATGTTCATCATCACGTGTCTCCGCAAAGTCTCTTCTCCCCCGAATCCTTCCAATGAAAGCAAGAAGCTGGCATTGCACATGATGTGGTTGATCTGGAAATGGGAACAGCGTCGTGTCGAGGGCAAGCGCAGCGAGCCCGACCGCGGAGCTTCCGAATCGCCGGCCAGCAAGAAGCGCAAGCTCGACGACGCAAAGGCTGCGTCCCCGTCCTCGGCGAGACAGGTTGCCCCGGCAGAGAGGCCCGACTTCCAGATCCCGGCGATTGGCAGGCAAAAGATGATCAAGTATCTCGTCGAATTCATCGCCCAGCTGAACGAGCGGTACCAGCTCCCATCCGCGAAGGTGAAGGAGGCGGCGTCAGGGGCTGGGCCGGCTCTCATGCACCAGCCCTCTCACGAACTCTGCTCTCGGGCCATGACCCTGCTCTATAATCTCCTGCAGCCCCAGTACTGGGGTGACCTTGACGTCGACCTGTTTCCCAACGTCACCGACGTCGTCTTGGCCAGTGACAAGACCACTGCGGTTCTTGCGGCCGATCCTTCCGACAAGGAGAAGTACGATGACAAGTTCATCACCAACATCATCAATACTCTGCAGGTCGTGCGCATCATTCTCAATTTCAAGTCCGATGAGTGGGTGCTCCGGAACGTGCCGCAGATCCAGAAGATCCTGGAGAAGTGTCTCAAGTCGGAGAACCCCGAGTTGCAGGACTGCCTGCACACCGCCGACAAGGAACTCGACGGTGGCCGCGACCTGAAGCCGACTGTCATGCGGATCCTGGATGCGGTTCCAGAAGATGTGCCCATGGAAGATGCCGATGCCGAGGGGGAACCGGAGGCACCGACTTCCGAGATCATCACCTTCCTGTCCGGCATCGCCACGGAGAGCATGAATGCCGGCAACTACGTCTCGGGCATCAACCTCCTCTGGTCCTTGGGGCTCCGCAGGTCCACCGTCATCGACCAGCACGTCCCCGCGATAATGAAGTCGCTGCAGGCGAAGCTTGCGCGCGACCATGTGTCGTACTACGCAACCCTGGCACAGCAGGGGAACCCTGCGGCTAGGCCGCCGCAAGACCCGAATGCTCCGGCTGAGATGAATCCGTACGACCTGGAAATCCAGACGGGCCTGATCATGAAAGCAATCGAAGTCACCGCCCTCCGGATGGAGATTCTCGGCGACAACCGCCGGCCTTTCCTGAGCGTGCTCGCAACCCTCGTGGAGAAGTCGCTGCACATCCCTCTGTGCGAGAAGATCCTCGACATGGTCGAAGGCTGGGTGTTCCGCTCCGAGGGGACGTGGCCGACTCTCAAGGAGAAGACGGCCGTGCTGCACAAGATGCTGTCCTTCGAACATCGGCAGGATCCCACGATGCTGATGAAGTTCCTCGATCTTGTGATTAGGATTTATGAGGACCCCAAGATCGCACGAACCGAACTCACCGTCCGGATGGAGCACGCTTTCCTGATCGGCACGAGAGCCCAAGACGTCGAGATGCGGAACAGGTTTATGGCAATCTTCGACAGCAGCCTGTCCAAGACTGCGCGCGCCAGACTCGCCTACGTGATCGTGTCTCAGAACTGGGACACCCTGGCCGACTCGTATTGGCTTGCCCAGGCATCACAGCTTCTCCTCGCCACGGTGGAGGCGAACACCGCCATCCAGATGCATCACGAGGACTTCAAAATGCTCCCGGCTTCACAGCTCTTCGGCACCCACGCCAAGGACTCGCGGGAGCCGAGCAACATGGCCGATGACAAGTTCGACGCCATGATGGCCGGTCACCGTCGGTTCGTCGGCGACCTTGGCGATGTCAGGGTTCGCGACATCATCGAACCCCTATCGCAGCTCCAGCACACCGACTCCAACCTGGCGCACGAGATCTGGGTCGTGTTGTTCCCCATGTTTTGGTCAGCGACCGCCCGCGAGGACCGAGGCGATCTCGAACGTGGCATGGTGACGTTGCTTACGAAGGACTATCACGCCCGCCAGCTGGACAAGCGGCCCAACGTGGTGCAGTCTCTCCTCGCAGGTGCTGCCATGGCCTGGCCGGATTGCAAAATCCCACCTCACGTCCTCAAGTTCGAGGCCAAGACGTACGATGCCTGGTACACCGCCCTCGTACAACTCGAGAAGGCCGCCATAACGCCGGAGATCGACTCGGCGAACGTCCGGGAGAGCAACTTGGATGCCCTCGTCGACCTCTACGCATCGCTGTCGGAAGAAGACCTGTTTTACGGCACTTGGCGGCGGCGCTGCCAGTTTGTCGAGACCAACGCGGCCCTGTCGTTTGAGCAGAATGGCATGTGGGACAAGGCGCAGAAGATGTGGGAGGCGGCACAGGTTAAAGCTCGCACCGGCGCCATCCCCTTCTCCCAGGGCGAGTACATGCTCTGGGAGGACCAGTGGGTGATCTGCGCGCAGAAACTCCAGCAATGGGAGATCCTGCAGGACTTTGCCAAGCACGAGAACTTTCAAGATCTGCTTCTCGAGTGCGCCTGGCGAAACACGGAGATGTGGCAGACGCAGGAGCACAGGGAGCAGCTGGACACGCTGATCAAGGGCGTCATGGATGCGCCAACTCCGAGGCGGTCCTTCTTCCAATCTTTCATGTCGCTCCTCAAGTTCCACAACAAGCAAGAGCCCATCCAGGACTTCAACAGGGTGGTGGACGAGTCGATCCAGCTGTCCATCCGCAAGTGGCATCAGCTCCCGAGGCGCCTCACCCAGGCCCACATACCGCTTCTTCAGAACTTCCAGCAGCTAGTCGAGCTTCACGACGCCAGCGTCATCTGCAACAGCCTAGCCTCGACCAACCAGGGGAACCTGGACGTCAAGTCCGGAGAGCTCAAGCTGCTGCTGGGCGCCTGGCGAGACCGCCTCCCCAACACGTGGGACGACATCGTGGCATGGCAGGACCTGGTGACCTGGAGGCAGCACATATTTGGCCTCATCAACAACACCTATCTCCAGCTGCTGCCACCGCAGGGCCAGAATGCCGGTGGCGCGTCGTTCGCCTATCGCGGCTATCACGAGACGGCCTGGATCATCAACCGCTTCGCCCATGTCGCGAGAAAGCACAGCCTCCCGGACGTCTGCATCAGCCAACTGAGCCGCATCTACACGCTCCCCAACATTGAGATACAAGAAGCTTTCCTGAAGCTAAGGGAGCAGGCTAAGTGCCACTACCAGAACCCCGACGAGCTGACTAGCGGGCTGGACGTCATCAACAACACCAACCTCAACTACTTCAGCGCCCCGCAGAAGGCCGAGTTCTACACGCTGAAGGGCATGTTCCTGGAGAAGCTCAAGCAGAAGGATGAGGCCGACGCCGCCTACGGGACTGCCCTGTACTTCGACATCACCGCCGCGAAGGCCTGGGCCGAGTGGGGCCACTTCAACGACCGCAAGTTCAAGGAGGATCCTTCGGATCCGACGACGGCGAAGCAGGCCCTCACGTCATACCTGCAGGCCGCCGCGAGCTACAAGAACCACAAATCGAGGAAGCTCATCGCGCGCATCCTGTGGCTCCTGAGCCTGGACGATGCCAACGGCACCATCGCCTCCGGATTCGACGACTTCAAGGGCGACATTCCTGTGTGGTATTGGGTCACGTACATACCCCAGCTCCTGACCGGCCTCAGCCACAAGGAGGCGCCTCGAGTCCACAGCATCCTCCTGAAGATCGCTAAGAGCTACCCCCAGGCGCTCTACTTCCAGCTGAGAACCAACCGGGAGGACATGCTGGCCATCAAGAAGAACCAGGAGGCCAAGGCGAAGATGCGGCAGCGGGCGCAGTCGGCGGCATCCGGCGGCAAGCCGAGCAGCTCGCCGCAGCAGCCAAGACAGGAGACGCCGGCCGCCAAGACTGCCGAGGGCTCGTCGAGGCCCGCGACGGCCAACGGAGAAGGTACGCCGCAGGTGAAGAACGAGGGCGCCGATGCCAGCGCCGCGCCAGCCGCCTCCGCTACGCCTACCGCACCCGGTGGTGCTCCTCAAGGCGACCAGCCCGGGACCGCCGCACAGAAGAAGTATCCGTGGGACCTGGCCGAGGAGATCATGAGCGTCCTCAAGACTGCTTTCCCTCTACTTGCCTTGTCCATGGAGACCATGGTCGATCAGATACAGAAGAATTTCAAGTGCCCGCCGGACGAGGATGCGTACCGACTCATCGTCGCCTTGCTGAACGACGGCCTGGCATACGTCAGCCGCATGCCCACCTCGTACGCCAAAGACGTCAAGCTGCCCTCGGCGACCGAGACGAACATCACCCGCTTCGCCGAGACGATCCTGCCAACACACATCCGGAAGACGTTCGAGGTCGATTTCGTCGAGGTCAAGCCGACAATGTACGAGTACATCCACAAGCTACGCAAGTGGCGCGACAAGTTCGAGGAGAAGCTCGACCGGCGCCGCTCCCCCGTCCCGTTGGAGAGCTACTCTCCACACCTCAGCGAGTTCCGATACCACAAGTTCGACGAGGTCGAAATCCCGGGCCAGTACCTGCAGCTGAAGGACAAGAACCAGGACTTCATCCGGATCGACAGGTTCCTACCCAACGTGGACCTCGTCCGCACCATCGGCGGTTCCCATCGGCGGCTGAGGATTCGCGGCCATGATGGCAGCGTCCATGCCTTTGCGGTCCAACATCCGGCGGTCAGGCAATGTCGTCGTGAAGAGAGGATCCTCCAGCTGTTCAGACAGCTCAATCAGACCTTGAGCAGCAAGAAGGAGAGTCGCCGCCGGGATCTCCAGTTCACTCTCCCGTTGATGGTGCCTCTCGCGCCCCATATCCGGATCGTGCAGGATGACAGCTCGTACATCACCCTCCAGGGCGTGTACGAAGACTACTGCCGGCGCAACAACGTGGCCAAGGATGAGCCGGTGTTGTTCACCATGGACAAGCTGAGGGGTCTTGTAGAACATAAGGGAATGGTAAGCTCTACCCATACGACAGGCAGAAATGCCGTGATGTGGACCGTGGCTGACATTTGTTTCCAGAAACCCGGCGACCAGAACGTGACTGCCCGCCTGGAAGTGCTCTCGGCCATTGCGGAGAAATGGGTCAATCACATGGCGGTGTTGGAGTACTTCCAGCAGACCCATCCCCAGTTTGCCGACTTCTGGCTCTTCAGACGGCGCTTCTCGTACCAGCTCGCGGCGTTGACCTTTATGACGTACATTCTGCATATCGACAAGCGGTACCCGCACAAGATGCACATCGCGCGCGGGTCAGGCAATATTTGGGGCTCGGAACTCGTGGCTTCCATGGCGCAGAACAGGCCGTTCTTCCATAACCAGGAGCCGGTGCCGTTCCGTCTCACGCCGAACCTCCAGACCCTGATGGGACCCCTGGCGACAGAGGGCATCTACAGCTGCTCGATCATGGCGATCGCGCGCTGCCTGACGGATCCCGAGTTCCAGCTGGAGCACGCGCTCACGCTCTTTGTGCGCGACGAGATGATGCACTGGTTCACGAGCAGCCACCGGGCGCTCAACATCAGCGAGAACCAGCTGCGGGAGGCGGTGCAGACGAACAGCGAGATGATCGTTAAGAAGGCCGTCTCACTGGCAAAGGCACCGGTCGGCAACCTGCCGGCCAACCAGACGGTCATCGACCTCATCTCCAAGGCCGTCAACCCGATGAACCTTGCCATGTGCGACGCGCTCTGGATGCCGTATCTCTGATTATCACATGGGGTGTTTTATTATTCTTGTTTGTCTTATGTTTTGGTCTTTTTTGTTGCGAGGAGTTCGGAAAATAGGGGGTGGGGGGATTCTGCCCCTGGTGCTTACCCCGTAATAGCACCAGATTGCATTGGAAGGATTCGCAAGGGACGGCATCTTTGATGAGAAGGGCTCAAGGCGTCCAGGAGTCCCCGGCGCATACATGAGGCTAATTCGCTGCTAATAGACAGCGCGGGGGGCTAGTTTGATGTTTTATGAATATCTGTACTATACAATTACAACTGCTCAATAGGGGCTTCGTCCACATTTTAGGGCAGCAGCCCAGCACATAAACAATAAAAATGGCTGGCGGTCAATGAACTGTTTGCTCCCTCGGCCCGTGACGCAAACTCAGTTTCTTTGGCTTCTTCACTCAGATGCCGATCCGGAATCGGGTCGGCATGTGCCCACAATCCCGGACCGACGGCAAACCCCGCATCGGAGGTTGGTCATTTCCCCAATCCGGATTCCTCCACCCCGCATGTTCGGTTGGTCGTGAAGGTGTCTGTCTGGTTCTCTAGTTCAACTCTTCAGTAATAAAAGGCCGCTGGGTAAGAACCTGGTTCCTGGAATTCTCAGTGCAGTTAGATCTTGCCAGCACCCTCCTACCAACCAACCAACCAGCCAATCAAAACACTTAGATCCATCCATCCCTCTCCCAGAGTTAAAGCAAGGGATCACCGCCACCGAAACCACAAACTTACAGCAAAGATGGTCTCCAGGGAGATACCGCGTAAACTCTGGGAGCACCCAGACCCGGAGAGCACGCCGATGTGGGAATTCATGCAGGGAGTAAACAAGAAGCATAACCTCCAGCTCAAGGTATGAGCCTCCCTCCCTCCTATCCTATCCCATCCCATCCAATCCCATCCTATCCTACCTTGCTTTTTTTTTGGTTCAAATCCGGGGAAGCCCTCACGAAAACCCCCCCAACAGAGCTTACAAGCCTAATACCCCCCCCAAAAAAGACCTTCCAAGACCTCCACGCCTACTCCCTAGCCCACAGGTCCCAGTTCTGGACCGACGTCTTCGCGGCCGCCGACTTCGTCTATTCCGGCGGCGAGTCGCTTGCCGGCGCCGTCGACGAGTCCGCGCCCATCGACGCCGTGCCGCGCTGGTTCGGGGGCGTGGAGCTCAACTTTGCCGAGAACCTGCTGTTTCCTCCCCCGTTCCGCAGCAGCTCCTCCTCCTCTTCTTCCACGGCCGCGACGACGGCGGTGACGGAGGTCCGCGAGGGCGGCGGCGAGGTGAGGCATGTATCGTGGGGTGAGCTGCGGGCGCGGGCGGGGAGGGCGGCTGCTGCGATGAGGGCGAGGGGGGTGGGGAGGGGGGATAGGGTCGTCGCCGTTGGGGGAAATGGGGTCGGGACGTTGGTCGTTTGGCTTGCTGCTGCGTGGGTGGGGGCCGTGTTCTGTAGCTGCTCGGCGGATATGGGGGTTGGGGGGATATTGCAGCGGGCGGTGCAGGTTGATCCGAAGGTGGGTGGCCGTTTTTTTCCTTCTTTTTTTTTCGTTTTCCCCTTTCTGTTGTCATGTCTGGAGGATGGTGATCTGTCCAAGTTGGGGCACGGGGAACAGGTTTGCCTATGTGAATCGACTGACTGACTGACTGGCTTCTCCTCAGCTGCTCTTCTTCGACGATGCCGCCGTCTACAACGGCAAGAGGATCGACCTCCGAGTCAAGATGGCCGAGGTCGTCGACGGGCTGAGAGAGTGCAGCGAGTTCGACGGCGTCGTGGTCCTGCCGCGGTTCCCCGAGCCGCTGGATATCTCGGGAGTGGTGCCCCGGTCCGAGACGTGGGACGCGTTCGTCTCCCGCGCGGACGGGCTGCCGGACCCGGGGTTCGTCCGCATCCCCTTCCACGAGCCGTTCCTCATCTGCTACTCGTCCGGCACGACGGGCATGCCCAAGGCCATCGTGCACTCGGTCGGCGGGGCGCTGATCAACTACTTCAAGGAGGGCGGGTTGCACGAGGGCAGCGGGCCCGACAGCGTGGCGCTGCAGTACACCACCGTGGGCTGGATCATGTACTTTGCCAGCGTCGGCGTGCTCCTGTTTGGCGGCCGCGCCGTCTTGTACGATGGCTCGCCGTTCCAGCCCGACCCAAAGGTGCTGATCCGCATCGCCGAGGAGCAGAGGGTCACCAAGCTGGGCATCAGCCCGCGGTGGATGTTCGAGGTGGCCAAGAATGGCATCTCGCCTCGCGAGGTGGCCGACCTGTCGAGCCTCCGTATCGTCACCTGTACCGGCATGGTCCTCTCGGATCAGCTGTTCGAGTGGTTCTATGACAGGGGTTTCCCACCGAATGTCCACTTGGCTAACATATCTGGTGGTACGGACATTGTGAGTGCTCGCCCCGCTGCATGCATGGTCGTACCTCTTGTTTCCGCTGACACCACAGCCCAGGCTGGCTGCTTCGGCCTCATGAACCCCCTCACTCCAGTCTACGTTGGCGGGACCCAAGGCCCCTCCCTCGGCATCCACGTCGCCATCTACGACTCCCTCCTCCCAGACGGCCCGGGAAAGGAGGTCGAGCACGGAACTCCCGGGGAACTCGTGGCCGTATCCGCCTTCCCCAACGTCCCCTGCTGCTTCTGGGGCGACAAGACGCCCGTGGCGTGCCGCGGCTCAAAGTACCACTCGGCCTACTTCGCGCGCTTCGACGGCGTCTGGGCGCACGGCGACTTCTGCTGCGTCCACCCGGTCACGGGGAACATCTACTTCCTCGGCCGCGCTGACGGCGTGCTGAACCCTTCGGGCGTGCGCTTCGGCTCCGCTGAGATCTACTCGGTTGTCGAGGAGCGGTTCGCGGACCGCGTCGCGGACTCGCTTTGCGTCGGCCAGAGGCGGCCGGGCGACCATGACGAGAGCGTCATGCTGTTCTTGCTGATGAGGCCGGGGCATAGGTTTGATCGGAGGCTGGTGAATGAGGTTAAGGAGGCGATCAGGAAGGACCTCTCCAAGAGGCACGTGCCCAGATATGTCTTTGAGACGCCTGAGATTCCGGTGAGTGGCTACCTGGCTCTGTTTGCCGCAGGGGTTGAGACCGATCGTTTGGTTACGCCGTGGCTGACAGCAATGTTTGAAGACGACGGTCAATCTGAAGAAGGTCGAATTGCCCGTGAAGCAGATAGTCTCGGGGCAGAAGATCAAGCCCAGTGGGACATTGGCGAACCCGCGGAGCCTGGAGTATTACTACCAGTTTGCAAGGGTCGAGGATCTCATTGGTGCAAAGGAGAAGCTTTGAAACCAGGTGTTGTTGTAACCCAGTAGAATGTGCTCTTCACTCGTTCTACCATAGCATACAGCAGTGTGGAAAGGGGTTGCCAGCAAAACGGAAAGTGGTACATGACCGCCTAGCGATACTGCGTAAGGCAACCCCGGGGAATATAATGGCTATACGCCATAAATCAGCAGAATATGGTATAGGCAACGAAGCATTGGAGTTAGAGAAATAAGGAGCCCCTGATCCAGGATAGGGGTCATGGTCGCGCACTGTGACAACTACTCTTTACCTCAATCTGGTAAGGCAGCTTTCACTGGCAACGCATTAAATAGGTGCCTGCATTCATCACTCGTAGCAATCGCTAAATAATCGTGAAGGAAATAAGTTTCAGGTTAGGGGAGGAGGATGACTGAGAGTATGTTATCATGAAGAATGACGCTATGCTCTTTTGCCCCCAGATATTGTTAAGTAATGATGCTCGTATGGTTGGTTGGATTAGCGAGGCGCCAAGCTTCCCCCAGGGCATTTTGATGATGTCACTCTAAATCCGGGGTCGTTGAAGATGCTCATGACATTTCAGTGTCATATCTACCTCAGTGCTTTTCCCCGCAAGCGTGTGGTTGTCAGGAACTGGAACGGTAGTCCAGTCACTGCTCGTGGCCGTCATCGACCAGACCCCCCCTGAGACCTTGAGACAGGCTTGCAGTGATTCGTGTAGGCCATGCTGGACCGTGACTGGTAGCTCATGATCTTGGTTTCCCTACCTGCATGGCGTCGCCTTTCCTTGACCAATTACTAATACCACCTCTTTGAGGGGGCAATAAATACTGCCCATATAAGGAGTGGGCATCGCCGAGCCTATTTCCGGAGAGGGGATATAACTATCGATGACTTTGGCTCGCTCTGTCGCGTTATCAACCCTGAGACGTTCATACAATCGCCATTCTATCGGGTGGTCTCGGGTTCGAAATCTAAGCAATATGGCACCGGCCACTGGGACAGCGTATCAAGTCCACATCACGCCGCAGAATAGTGGGCTGTGGGAGTTTAAACAGACTGAAGAAACAGCGAAGAAAGCTTCAGAGCTCTTACAAAAAGATCTCCAAGTGAGTCGAGGAGCCCTGAACTTTGATTATATTTGAACTGACCATCAACCAGGAACACCACGTCTTCTTCAACGAAGACGGCTTCCACAATCACGTATGTTATGTGTCCGCCACTTATAAGAACGCTTTCTGAGACAGCGTCAAGATTCCCCATCACATTCTAGCTCTCTACGGTACCGGAGCAGGTGCCGAAGCTCTCCAGAAAGGCTACGATGCGAATACCGGGTACCAGCGGCCGGTCCTGCCGCCTCATGGCGGAGTCATAGAGGACCTCAAGGACTGGGACCACGCAAAGAAGTATCTCGGCAAGGAGAAATACTATCCCGATTTCCTCCGCTTCTTCCAGAAGGAGATCGACAAGAAGGGGTGGGAGAATGTGATGAACGAGTATGTCTTCAAGGGCGATGAGGCCGCCGATGACGTATTTGGGAGACTCTTTGCAGGTCCGTAGAAGCAGGGCTAGAATGTTTGGGGAACGGAACAGAGACAACTAAACCGCCCCTTAGGTTTCCTCCATCCCATCATCCAGCTGATGTACGGCATGGAATGGGCCCAACCGGCCATCGTAGCCGAAGCACTTGCGCAAACAAGTGTCCACGGCAACGATCTCAACCCCTTCCTCTTCGAAGCCGAGAAGGAAGCAGCACAGTCCTCCGCCGGCGACATGCCCTCGATCGTGTCCCTCTACAAGGCGGTGCACGATAACGACAAGCTGGCCAACTCGGTGCGGATGGAGGACTCGAACAAGGTCCGCGACGGCGTGCTCGTCCGCGCCCGCGCCGAGATGCTGAAGGTCGCGAGCCGCGTGAAGGTCAGGCCGGAACAGCTGGAGGAGAAGACGGCCGAGATGTTCCACTCGGCTCTGTACATGGCGGCTGCGGCGGCGATCCACCCACCGAAGCATCCAAAGTTTGACTTCTTCTTCATGTGAGAACCCCGAACTATTCTCCCATCTCCCCTCGGCGCAATTGGCAAACAGACGCTGACCCCCCACCGCAAAAAGCCACCACGTCAACTCGGCGCCCATCTTCCTCACCATCAACGCCCAGCCGTGGATCTCGACCGAGGTCAAGGTCCGCATCCTGGAGTGGAAGATCCGCATGGACCTCGTACAGTACGCCGCCAGGGCCGTGCCGCCGCTCTCGCTCGACTCCATCACGTTGTACAGGCCCCGGGACGAATCCGGGAAGATGCCCGCAGGTATTTCACCCCCCCTTTCTCTCCACCCGCCAGACGTAAAGAGAGAGAGAGAGAGAATAGGCTGACAATTTTTGCCTTCTTCCACCCGTAGACGTCGTCTCTAGGTTGCATCTATTCGACGACGACGGCCACGCCATCAAGCTCGGCCGCGCAGCCGGGATATGCCAGGAGCTCTCTACCAAGTACCAAGGCAAGGACTGGACCGTCATCCGGGGCGACGACGTCTGGATGAAGGTCCACCGCCTGATCGTCGATTCGGTCGAGGCCCCGGGGCCGCACTGGGTCCGGACAACCGGCCTTGATGAGGCGTGGGAGGTATGTCATTGCACTGAAAATTCCGACCGACAATTTACTTGGTCGTGCTAACCATCATCTTTGGGAACAGAACGTGCCTGATGCTCCTGATGCCAAGCTGTGAGACATAAATGTATATGGTCCTTCGGAGGAAACGACGAACGGCGTTGGTTTCACGGACTATGCTAAACGGAAATGGGAACCGCAGTGGGGCGGTGTTTTGGATCAGAATGTACAGTACATAACGAATAAACACGCAAGCCTCTAGTTCTAATCTAATCCGATCCACTCATCCTCGCCAACCACGACAGGTGCCTGGACTACATCATCCACACCCAAGCCCTTTTCCTTTCCGGTCAGCAGCTTGGTGCCGAACGCTTTAGACAAATCCCACTCCAGCGACTTCGTTTCTTCCTGCTTGTCACTACTGCTAGCCTGACCCAGCAGGTAGTCGACCATGTAGACGTTTTCGTCCGCAAGCCGCCTGACCTCATCCCTCATCTTGGACACGGCCCTCGCCACCACCCGGAGCTCCACGTCGACCTTGCTCCTGTTCGCGGTCAACCAGGGGCCGTGCTTGTCGACCAGCGCCTTGATCCACAGCAGGCAGAACTCGATGTGCGGCGACTGCTCGGTCTGCGCCGCGACGAAGCGCAGCAGGCGGGGGACGTAGACGGTGGGGAAGTGCCCGACCACGAGCACGATGTCGGTGTGCGGGATGGCCTCGAATACGCGCTTGACCAGGCCTGCTTCGTTCAGGCGGAAAGCCATCACGAGGGCCTTCAGGTAGTCCTTTTCCTGGTCCAGGACGGCGAGGGTGGACGCCGGGGTGATCTCCATGTTGAGGTCGAAGGGGTCGAACTGGAGCGTGTTGTCGAGGCTGTAAACGAGCAGGCCTTCTGTCGACGCAGCGCAGAACGCGGTCCCCGTCGGCGAGAACGCGATGCCGTTGACACGTACTGCGGCCATTCTCTTTCGTGCTGATGGGTCTCCGCGTTTGGACCCCGGCAGCGACCGATCTATCCGGTCTTCTCGATCCGATGCCTCCCCCTGGTCGTCGATGAGGCCCTCCGGCCCTGCCTCTGTAAGCAACTTGCTGTTCAAGAACTCTTGTGTTCCCGATAGCGAGAGGTTCACGCTGACGGTGAACTTCTTGAGAAGCACCATCGTGGTGACCGAGTACAGGCAGATATATTTGCTGTTCCCACCAGCAACGAGGCAGCTTCCATCTGTGCTGTATCGTATGGTATTGAAGCTCTTCGTTCCTGCAACGTTCGCCGCAGTCCTCCGATCGGTGATCTTCCGGCCACCGGAGACATCGCGACGGCCATCGATGCCCGAGGTCTGCTCTGCCTCCGACACGGACCAGAAGGATAGCTGTCCATCAAGGGTAGACACGGCGACTTGCAGGGAATCTGGCCTAAAGGCAATGTCCAGCACATCTGCCTGTAATTGCAACGGCTCGCTCGTTTGGGTCCGATTAAATATTGACCATATCCGAGCCGTCCGATCCCAGCTTCCACTAACCAGTAAGCCGCCATTTGGTGCAAATGCCAGCGCGGAAACCGGCCCCTCGTGGCCGGAAAGCTGGTCGAGGAGTTGCCCGGTCTGAACAGACCAGATATGAATGTCGAAGGAGTCAATCGAGCCGGCGGCAACTACTTCCCCGCTCGGATCAACCGCCATACAGGAGAAGGACAGCCTTGTCGGCGCCGTAAACGTCCTGAAATTCCTGTACCGTATCAAATCCCAGGCTCGGATTGACCCATCGAGACTTGCCGTAAACAGGACATTTCCTTTCTTGGCAAATTCGCAGGCTGTGACTCCGCTGGTATGCTCTGTGAACGTCACAATACAGAAGCCAGACTCGATATCCCACACCTTGATCTTCCCATCGTCGGCTGTGGTGATGATCCTTTGTCCGTCTGGCGAGTAGACGAGCGAGTTCATCGAGTCAAAATGACCCTGCTGTTTCAAGATATAGGATTCCGACTGCCACTCCCACACCAGCAACTGGCCCAGCTTGGAGGCCCCGAAAGCCAGCCACTCCCCGCTTTTGTTTATGGTAACGAAGTCGATTTCGTTTTGAGATATGCTTAGGCTGTGGATCATGTTGAAGTCGGGCATCTCGTACAGGCCGAATATCCCGTTTGAAAACCCTGCAACCAGCAGATTGGAAGCAGGATGGTATGCGGCGCACCTCAGGTGAGCGCCATGTTGGAGAAAGTAGTGCCTGTTGACTATCCTCCACCGCATGTCTGAGTCTTCAACGTCGCGCATCTCATCCTCGTCCCGCTTCGGCGGCCCTGTATATTGCCAGTCGAAGACTGCGCCATCTTTGCTGACAGTATAGATCGTCTCTTGATCCTGGGAGAACCAAGCGCCGACAACGGCTTGCCTGTGGCCTGACAGAACTGTGGGGGTGAATCCTTCTTCCGGGTTCAAGCTCCATATCCTCGCTGTGAGATCCTTTGATGTGCTTAGGAAGAAGCGCGAATCGGTTGACCACTCGATGTGTCGAACGTCGTCGAAATGGCCGGTATGGGTGTGGTATCGCACAAAAGGCGCAAACTCGAGTTCGCCTTCAGCATTTGAGTCGGGGGTCGAGGGGACATGCCAGAGTTCCAGCTTCCGCCCTAGTCCCACGGCGAAGTAGCGCCCGGATGGGGAAAACGACAGGGCGGTGGCACGGGCTCGGAACGAGAAGTGATAGAGCGCAACCCGTCGCGGAACGTTGGTTAAAATGGCATGGCCATCTTCGTCAATCGAGAGTAGGAGGTTGCCCTGGGGGGTGAGGCCAATCCTTGAGATGTTCTTACGGTGGGCAAATGGGAGGGTATAGGATTTGTTGCTGAGATGGAGTTAGCAAGATCGGCAACATTGACATTGTGGGCTGAAGGTGGAATTGACGAGTCCACTCACTCGACAAGGTTGAAGACTGTCACTCTGTTGCCCACAGGAGAGAATAAGTGTGTTCCATCTGGACTGAACAGAAGGTTACCCTGACAATATACTGTTCCAAGCAAGTTGGAGAACTAGAGAAAGCGAGTGTTAACCATACTGACTAGTATGCTCAATTGGAGGGGTACAAAGGGTACATACTCTGAAATCTGTCTTCATTATCACCGAACGTCCATCTCTGGTGGCCAAACAATCGCTGAACTTTGCAGTTTCTCGCGGTCTTGCACTGCTGGAGGTGGGATGCGCTTCCTGGTTGCTGCTCCAAAATTTCCAAAATTTTGGCGGGGTCGGAGATTCTTTCCTCCACTTGCCGGGACACTAGTGCATTAAGAGAAAGGCGCAGTTTACCCCTGGGAACTGGGGAGCAACCAGAAAAGGGGATGGCCCAACCTGCCTTTTTGACCTGCCACTTTCCATATTGACCCCAGGTGCTCCGTGCGCCTGGAAATTTGACCAGCGGTGGAACTTTCTCTCCCCTGAAACCACAAGAGCTCCCCAGACTTTCAACCCGGTGTCAAAACATCAAACAAACCCTCGACCGCCTCTCTCAATTGTAGTCTCACCGTCACCACCAACGGTTTTTGACAGAAAATTACCCCCCTTTCGACCTCTATTCACACGTCCGACCTGACTTTGTGTACACAATGGCACCTGCCACCGCCGAAAGCGCCTCGCCGATTGGCATTGCCAACCTCCCCAACCAGCGACACAAGATCGTTGCAAAGAGGGGCGCGGCTTTTACTATTATGGTGCGGCCTTGTCAATGAGCTATGTCCTTTGAAGATTCCCTAATGACCTTTTAGGTTGCTGGCGAATCCGGCCTCGGCAAGACGACTTTCATCAACACGCTCTTCTCCACCACCATCAAGAACTATGCCGACCACAAGCGCCGCCATCAGAAGCAGGTCGACAAGACTGTTGAGATTGAGATCACCAAGGCCGAGCTCGAGGAGAAGTTTTTCAAGGGTACGATGCCACAAGATATTATATGTATACGCATGTTTACATGGCAACTGACAATCATCAAAAGTCCGATTGACGGTCATCGACACCCCAGGCTTTGGCGACTATGTCAACAACCGCGACTCGTGGATGCCTATCATCGAGTTCCTGGATGACCAGCACGAATCCTACATGCTCCAGGAGCAGCAGCCGCGCCGCCAGGACAAGATCGACCTGCGTGTACATGCCTGCCTGTACTTCATCCGCCCCACTGGCCACACCCTCAAGCCCCTCGACATTGAGGTTATGAAGAGGCTCTGCTCTAGGGTGAACCTGATTCCGGTCATCGCAAAGGCAGACACCCTCAGCCCCGCCGACCTCGCCAAGTTCAAGCAGAGGGTAAGAGCTCAATTTCTCCGACAACTTTGGGAACCGCAAAGTGCTAATTAGCCTGTGAAGATCCGGGCCGTCATCGAGGAGCAGAGCATCAAGATCTACCAGCCGCCGATTGAGGAGGATGATGAGTCTGCTGCCGCGCACGCCCGAGGCCTGATGGCTGCCATGCCTTTCGCCGTCATCGGCTCGGAGAAGGACGTCAAGACGAGCGATGGCCGCATCGTCAAGGGCCGTCAGTACTCGTGGGGCGTTGCCGAGGTCGAGAACGAAGACCACTGCGATTTCAAGAAGGTGCGGTCCATCCTGATCCGCACCCACATGCTCGACCTCATCCACACCACCGAGGAGCTTCACTACGAGGCCTACCGGGCGCAGCAAATGGAGACCCGCAAGTTTGGCGAGGCGCGCCCCAGAAAGCTGGACAACCCCAAGTTCAAGGAGGAGGAGGAGGCCCTGCGCAAGCGTTTTACCGAGCAGGTCAAGATCGAGGAGCAGCGTTTCCGACAATGGGAGCAGAAGCTCATTGCCGAGCGCGACCGCCTCAACAAGGATCTCGAGCAGACCCACGCTCAGATCAAGCAGCTCGAGGGCGAGCTGGAGCAGATGCAGGGGAGCGCCGTCCGCAGCCACGGCCGTCGTTAAAGGGGACTCGTGTGCGCTTATTTCCCCTCTCGTTTTCTCGTTCCGCATATGAAATAGCCGGATCTTCTTGGAGTGCTGCTTCCCCCCCGCGGGGCTGCTCTGGAGTTGGACCAAGAATACCCGTGAGGACGGCGAATCTGTGGATACGCCGAATGTCGTGGTGGTGATGGTGATGGTGGCGGTGGTGGTGGTGGTGGTGGTGGTGATGCGATTTTCTAGCTTCCATGGTTGAACATCTGTTTGCGTGTTTGAAGCCCCTCTCGCCTTCCTCCCTGTCTTCTAATCGATCCGGAAGTCTAAAAAGGTTCAAGGGTTTTCAGCTACTACAGACGGGGAACCCAGAAGCCCTCTCTCGAGGCTCCAAGAGGGGCTCCATTTTTCATCTCCTTACAACCTCCCCTTTTTCACTACCCCCTTTCGAACTAGTTACTTTTAGTCACGATGTAATTCGGCCTCGTTTTCAATGATACCAGATAATGAGAATGCCTGACATTTTCCTAAGCAAAATACGTAATGGCGGGGGTCATCCCACCGCGTGAGGTTGGTGAGGCTGGTGGCGGTTGCTACATCTATTTCATGCGGGATAAACCTCGTGGAACCGACGTAGTTTCTTAGCCCGCGAGTCTAAGTCGATATATGTTCAGTTGGCTAGACCGCGTCCATGCTTGCCCGTGTCGTCAACTGCTCATTCTTGTTCCCCAGCTTCGATATCTGCAGGAACACGTCCACGCCGTAGCCCTCGAGGCTGTGCAACGCCAAGCTTCCGGCCCAATACTCCGCGTACACCCTGCTCAGGGGCAATCCCATGCCCAGTCTCAGGTTCGGTAGCCGGCTCGAGAGCGACGCCAGCGAGCTACCGTGCCTCGAGGCCCCCGTCTCGGGGGCCGCATCCTCCTGGGCCTGGTGCTCGACTAGCAACTCCTGCATCGTGGCGGCCATCTTGGGCACCTTCCCTAGGTTCTCCAGGAGGCGGGCGCTGGCGGGCCCTTTGCTGAATGACCACAGGTATGGCATGACCTCGCGGGGGATGCCGCCGCCCTGGTCTGAGACGCGGATTATGACGTGCTGCGGGCTCTCGCAGATTGTGACTTCGATGTCCGGAGGGGGTTTCCCGTCCTTGTTCTTGCCTTGCTGGCGCTGGTGTGTCTCCACAACACCCTGGACGGAGTTGCGGAGGAGCTCGCCTATGATGTACTCGAGATGGCTGAGGATGTAGGGGAAGCTCGCCTCGAGGTGGCCCTCGATCTTGATATTGGGGATGGGCACGTCTGGGCCGTAGACGCTTTGCGATATGCTGCGGATGGCTTTGCCGCAGCGCTCGATGGCGTCCTTAGCGACGCATTTGAGGAAAACCTCGCCGATGAACTCGGTCTCGGAGAGTTTCGCGCCGGGGGAGAACCAGGGCGCCTGGAAGGTCTCGGTCAGGGCGAGGTGTTGTTCGGCGATGACACGGCGGGATATACGCTACGGAGAAAACGCGAATGTGAGCACACTGCCTGCCACATGTCCGGCGCAAGTCTACAAGGTCAACTTACAGAACGTAGGATGGTATTCATGAACTTGTCCAGCTCTTTGGGGTCCATCAGCCCACTGCATTCTAAGACGCCCATAGCGAGTTTCGGAATGACGGTCAGATGCGCTCGCAGCATGGAGCTGATCGTCTTGCAAAACCGGTCATTGTCCTCCAGAGTCTTGACCTCGGGCACTTTGCGGAAGGTATCGAAGGCATGATAGTATAAGTCGTAGACTTCGCTGAAATGGGGATTTGTGACAACGACGTATGGCAACTGTTGCATGTCGCGGATGCGATGTGCTAATCTGGAGGGGAAGAGGAAGTTAGCAGGCGCTGGCAAGTCTGGTAAGGGGGCACAGCTAAGCATCTACCTCGCGGGAAGCTCAGTCCGGACGTAGTTGGCCGAACTGATGAGCCGGGACTCTGTTAGGGACCGCCCAAACACCATGAGCTGGCGTAGACTGATGGGACGGGCCTCCTTTGCGACCCATCTAGAACAATTGTGAGCTCCAGGTAGCAACCTAGATTGAGCTTAGAAAGTTTTGCTGCACTCACTCATCAAGGACAGTGAAGGGCCGCCATCTTGGAGTGTGGCTGCTGTGTGAAGATCGGGATCGAGACGCAAGAGAAAGCCGCCGTGGTGGCACATGCAGGCACTCCCCCGCAAACAAGAGGCGGCTACCAGTTCTCAGCCATAAGGGCGCAGTGGGATTCTGCGAGAGTCGACGCATTCCAGCGGTTCCATGCGAGACAACGGCCGAAAATCGAAGCTGGCAGCAAGAAGTGCTCGATAGGAGGCGTAATCCTTACATAGATAGGGCAGTTCTATGTAACACCTTTGGAAGGAGCGATTTTGGTTGTGGCTGTCGCGGGGAAGGAGCTTTGAATCATACTCAGTTTGACTCAGAGTCTAGGTACAGGTATCTATGATTCCGATTTCTGCTGACAAGCATGTGCTTGTTACCCCACACGGGAGCGGGAGGATAATTGAAGCTTGCTTGTAGAGGGTCCCGGCATCCGGAAATGATATATTACCAGCGACCCTGAGGTGAGAACAGGCCAGGTACGGGAGAGTCGAGGCCGATCCGCTCAGGTCGAGTATTTCTAGATATATATCGGTGATAACTGATCAACTCACGGGTGTTTCGCTGCCTCGGCCCCCGGAACTTACAAGGGGCCGGCTGCGGGCCAAATAGTGCAGGTCGAGGCACCGATGGCAGGAGCCCCCCAACCCACCAACCTACCTACCTACCTAACCTCCACTGGGTACCTACCTGGGCAGCAGGCAGCCGAATGATAATGACGGCCGGTGCCTACTGCATTCAATTGCGGAGGTACGAGGCTGGTTGTAATGCTGACGCGCGCATCGAAACTTGGCTTGAAGAAGGGCAGGCTGGCGATCAAATGGCGGGAGACTCGCTCATCTTTGATCATCTACCTATCTGGTCATGGGCGGGCTTGGCCCACGGTGTTTAAAACGTCATTGGAGGGGTCCCTGCTCGAGGCAGCTGAGGCGTTGAAAATAAGAAAAGTCTTGCACCTGGGAAATTGATAAAGTAATACACCTTCTATTTGCACAAACCTGGTAGTCATCGCCTTGCCCCGCCTCAGAAACAGGTACTGCACTGACAGACCAGAGCTTGGAAGTACCCGACACCACTGCGCCTCGGTGGAACTGCTAGGCAGTGTAGACTCACATTCAGGATCCTCTGCCACTGGCCCAAAGATTTTATTCCGCTGCGTACTCCGGTTTTGCACCTCAAGCAACCCCCTCCACAGTTAACCCTCCGCGTGCTCGATATCTTAGCGCAAGAGCAGCTGGCTACATATTTCCTACAACGGCGCCTCTAAAACAGGCCAAAATCACATTTTGGGACTGCGAGTGGTTGATTAAGACGCGATCCTGCCTTGGATCGTTCCTTACGGCTGGAGCTCTTCGCTGCTAGTTTCGCGCTTCCATCCGCGACTTCCCTTGGATACCTGCATAATGGTAAGTCCATCCTCCACACCTCCCGGCTGCCGGCATTGTGCCTTTGTCTTGAATTGCACCCTCGGATAGGTACCTACCTATCTGCCTGGCCCTACCTGTCCTACATACCCGGGCACCTATCCATACCACGCTTCTTGTCTTCTACCCTGTCGCTTCACCGCACCTATACCCCGCCTACGAGGTGGCTAATAATCTGTCTCTCGTCCAGGAGGCCGATCATCCCGAGATGCCGTCGCCGAATGCCATGGTGGTCGACCAGACCGCCGAGCACGTGGTCGAGCCCAACGGCATCGAGACCGACAGTCTCGCCATCATCAACCCCGACGAGACTGACCAGGTCCTGCCTGATGCTAGCGATTGTAGGTGGAACCGGGCTCCTGCCCCTCCATTCTTCTGCGTCGCCTCACTGCTGACATAGCTTGCTAGATGAGGCTTTGAAAGAAATCGTTCTCCCCCCACTGATCGAGGAACCTCGGATACTGGAAGATGTGGTTGACACATGGACCGTTGAGTCTTGGAGAGCGCTGGCTAAGAAAGAGCATGGCCCAGTTTTTCAGGCCGGTGGTTTCCCATGGTATGACTGACTTCCAATCTTCTCTGTAATACTCTGGCATCCGTTCTTACATGCTTTGTACAGGCGCATCCTACTATTCCCCTCGGGCAACAATGTCGACCAGTGCTCGATATACTTGGAACATGGCTTCGAGCCGAATAACGTGCCCGAAGACTGGAGCTGCTGTGTCCAGTTCGCATTAGTCCTATGGAACGCCAAGGACCCTACAATATACACGCACCACTCTGCCCACCATCGCTTTACCAAGGAGGAGAGTGATTGGGGATTCACAAGGTTCCTGGAGCTCAGGAAGATGTTCAATGTTCCTTGGGAAGGCTCGGATAGACCGCTTGTCGAAAACGACACTGCCAACATCACAGCCTATGTCCGGGTTGTGGAGGACGAAACAGGGGTTTTATGGCACAACTTCAGCAACTACGACTCGAAGAAGGAGACGGGATACGTGGGCCTGAAGAATCAAGGCGCCACATGTTACCTGAACTCGCTTTTGCAGTCGCTCTACTTCACCAACGCCTTCCGAAAGGTAACCGCGCTCCCACTCATCATTGCCAATTCCTGATTATCCCCCAAACGCCCCGGTGCTGACACCTGCTAGGCTATCTACCAGATCCCCACACAACACGACGAGAGCATGAGCAACAGCGCCTACACATTGCAGAGGTTATTCTATCAACTTCAGACCTCGGATGCCGCTGTCAGCACAAATGAGCTCACGAAGTCCTTTGGTTGGGAGACGCGGCACATATTTGAACAACAGGACGTCCAAGAGCTCTCTCGTAAGCTAATGGAGCGGATGGAGGATAAGATGAAGGGCACCGAGTATGAGAAGGCTCTGCCACAGATGTTCAGTGGCAAGATCAAGACGTATATCTCATGCATCAACGTCCCCTACGAATCGAGCCGGATAGAAGATTTCTGGGATGTCCAGCTGAATGTCAGCGGAAACAAGAGCCTGCTGGAAAGTTTCCAGGACTACATCCAGGTGGAAAAGCTGGACGGGGAGAACCAGTATTTCGCCGGCGACGAGTACAAGCTTCAGGACGCGAACAAAGGGGTCATCTTCCAGAGCTTCCCCGAGGTTCTCAACCTGCAGTTGAAGCGCTTCGAATACGACATTCAACGAGACACCATGATGAAGATCAACGATAGATACGAATTCCCCGAGGAGTTCGATGCATCGCCCTTCCTCGACAAGGATGTTGACATGTCGGAATCCTGGGAGTACCAACTTCATGGCGTGTTGGTCCACAGTGGGGATCTCAATGCAGGCCATTATTATGCATTCTTGAAACCCAACACGGAGGGATGGTGGTATAAGTACGATGATGATAAGGTCACCAAGGCGACGAGGCGCGAGGTCCTCGAAGAGAACTTTGGTGGCGAGTTCCGCTTCCCAAATGACCATGTGCGCCCCGTCATACAGAAGAAGACCCCCGTCATGAGGCCCAATAGTGCCTACATGCTGGTGTACATCCGGAAATCCAGGCTCGACAAGATCCTCACTCCCGTTAAGGCGGACGATACCCCAAAACACCTTCGTAGGCCTCCCAGAGACTTTTCCGTATGAGGACGATAAGCTGACTCTTGAGCAGAACAACGACTCGAGGAGGAAATAGCTGCCAGAGAAGCTAGGAAGAAGGAGAAGGACGAGCAGCACCTGTATCTAGGTGTCAAGGCCATAACAGAGGAGACCTTCCGACATCATGGCGGGACTGACATGGGCACATTCGACCCCTATGCCGATCAGGATCCAGCAGCCCCGCGATTCTACCGAATCCTGCGTGCCGCAACGATGGCCGAGGTAGTTCGCACCATCGCCGATGATATCGGGCAAGATCCGCGACGGGTGCGCCTGTGGATCATGGTGAACCGTCAAAACAAGACCATCCGTCCCGACCAACCGGTGATGGATCTGAGACCAACCGTCGAGGAAACGTATAGCCGCACTGCGGCTCATCGAGATCAGGCCTTGAGGGTATGGGTCGAGGTTGCCGAGGAAGTGAATGCTGATGGCGAAGCGATCTGGCCGACATACCAAGGCCAGACCAACGGGGTCGTCGTCAAGAACGACCTCATCTTGCTGTTCCTAAAGTGGTTTGATGTCGAGTCCCAGTGCCTCAAGGGTGCCGGTCACGTCTATATCAGTAAGGAGAAGAAGATAGAAGACCTGGTGCCGACCATTACGAGGAAAATGGGCTGGGGCGACAAACTTCCTTCAGACGAGAAGATCATGTTATGGGAGGTGAGTTTCGAGAGCCCATCCCCCGAGTTCGCATTGGAGAGCGCATGTTCTGACTGAGGTGCAGGAAATTAAACCCAGCATGATCGACGGCCTCAAGGCCAAGCAATCTCTCAAGGCAGCAGAGCTCCAAGATGGCGACATTGTCTGCTTCCAGCGCGTGCATGAGCGCAGGTCGAGACTAGGCCTTGGCGACAACAAATCCTCCGAGGAAGCCAACAAGGCCTCGGACCGGTTTGAAGACGCACGGGAGTACTACGATTTTCTCTTGAACAAGAAGACGGTCAAGTTCCATGCTCATCCTGCGAAATGCGATCCGACAAAGTACCCGCCCTTCGAGATAGTGCTGAACTCGAGGATGAGTTACGATCGGTTATCAGAGAAGATTGGCGAGCGACTAGGCGTCGAGCCGACGCACCTCCGTTTCTATACCGTCAATGCGAGCTCCGGCAACCCCCGAGCGGCGGTAAAGCGAGGCCCAAATCAAACACTCAATACCATATTGAGCCCCGGCGGCTATGGGCAGCTGAATATGAACCAGCGGGGCGATGCTTTGTACTTCGAGGTCCTGGACATGAGCCTAGCAGAGATGGATACAAAGAAGAACATCAAGCTCACGTACCTTAGCGAAGGGATCACGAAGGAGGTATGGACATGTAAACCCCCCAACCCTACCAGCAGCAGACGCTAACAACCCTACCCAGGATGCCTACGATGTCCTTGTCACAAAGAGCGGCAACGTCGAAGACCTCATCCAGGCTCTTATCAAGAAAGCCAAGATGCCGAGCGAGGAGGAAGGCGGGAAGATACGGATCTATGAGACGAGTGGTCACAAGTTCTTCCGAGAACTCGATCGCAATTACCCCGTCATCAGCATCAACGACTATACAAACGTTGTCGCCGAGCGTATACCGGAGGAAGAGCTCGATGTTAGCGACAGTAGTGCTTTCATCTCGGCCTTCCACTTCCAGGCCGAGCCCAGCCGGGCCCATGGCATGCCTTTCAGGTTTCTACTGAAGGAGGTATGATGGTGTCAGGGTGCCATGATTGATGCCTGTCCGTTGGCTAATATAGTAAATCCAGGGCGAAAAGTTCTCCGACACCAAGAAGCGTCTAGAAAAGCGAACCGGACTGAAAGGGAAGAGCTTTGAAAAGATCAAGTTCTACGTCGTCCGCAGGTCGCACTTCTCAAGGCCACAAGCGCTAGAAGATGGTATGTCCAACTTCTCCTCACCCCTTTGGTCAACGCCTCGGATTCTGACATGAAACAGACGACATTCTCTGGGACGTCGCGGCTAGTGAAGATGACTTCCTTGGTATGGATCATGTAGACAGGTCAAGGTCATTGCGCAACGGTGTTGGGGATCTCTTTCTCAAAGGTTAGACGGGCGTGCCGGTTATCTTTGAAGAAAGACCTGCGCTGTACCTTTGATTTGTGGCTGGCTGTTTCTCCTCCCTCTGGCCTGCCACTGTATGGATAGGAGGTTCGTTAAAAACGGTACGCCCAGGTTTGTTTGGGGGTTTTTGCCTTCGTCTCATACAGGTTAGTACGGCATTGGGCATAGGAACGGCACGAACCCAGCACATCTTTTGGAAGTTGGCGTGGATTTATTTTTATCTTCAGAGACGTCTGTCTCCTCCCGGCCACGCATTGCGAACAAATAAAGATACGAACATAGGTATGCAAAGGATTAGGGTGTGTGGCCTTCATTGCGCCCCATCATGCCTACCCGTGTTACCGGATTGATCTGAATTACAACGGCGCGGCTGGCTGGTCGACCTTTGGTGATTACCTATACAGCTCGGGGGAATCAACAGATGTCGGGAAGACCAGGAGAGTGGCCAATTTTCTGGTGTACAGCTCGGGAGAACTAGAGAAAAGTTCCGGAGGGTGAGAAAGGTCCAATTTCGCCACCTTCCTTAGTCTTGCTGAACTTTTCTCTGGTACTGCCGAGTTGTACTCTATGCCCAGTACTAATTCGGGTTCTGGCTGGCCGTGGTGCGCAGCAAGTCTTGTATCCTTGGCTCTCACTCTTTGTATTTGTTCCCTACCAGCCTACCTCAAGGCCAAAGCATGTGGTTGTAGCTCGGCTTGGGTCAAATTAGTGGATCCTGCCTTGAATGGGGCGACGAACTATTAGGGCGGTATCGGACGGCACAAAAGTTTGGATAACCCGGAAGACTGGTTACTCTCAACCATCAGTTCCATATCATAACCCGTGAGAGAAGTTGTTATCGGCCTCGCGTTATCACAATGAATACCCCAGCAGGCGGCGCGCCCGGCGCACAACAGTACGACCCTAATGACCCCAACGTAAAATGGGTAAGCCTCTCCCGTCATGACCCTGCGCGAACCCTCTCTGCCTCGTAGTAAAATCGCGGCCTTCGCTAACAGGATAATAGCTCAGCAACCTGACGGAGTCATGCTATGCGAAGACCGCCATGGCAGGCGTGGCGGGGTTCGGTCTGGGCGGCATGTTCGGCCTCTTCATGGCATCGGTAAGTCCACCCCATTGTCTCATGCGGCCCTCTCTCCTTCGTCCCGACCAGCATCACTAACCGCTCCCACTCCTCTCTGCGCAGATGGCCTACGACACACCCTTCCATACTGCTAATACTGCCCCTGCCACCGCAACCGCCGCCTCTGCCACCGCCGCGGCGACGACATCCACATCCACACCCGCCCCGGCAGCGGCAGCAGCCGGCGCCAAGCCCGTCGCCAAGCCCATCACCGCCGGCGCCGGCTCGATAACAGCGGCAGCGGCTCCGACTGCTACCGTCTCGGCCGCCTCGATTCCGACGCCCGGCTCTGCCGCGGCGACGGCGGCGGCGGCCACCGGCCCGACGCCGGTGACGTCGGTCCCGCTGCGCCGGCAGCTGGCGCACGGGTTCAAGGACATGGGGACGCGGTCGTATTCGACGGCCAAGAACTTCGGGGCGGTCGGCGCGCTGTTTTCGGGGATCGAGTGCGGCATCGAGGGCCTGCGGGCCAAGAACGACCTCGCCAACGGCGTGGCGGCGGGGTGCCTGACGGGCGCGATCCTGGCGCGCAACGCGGGCCCACAGGCCGCCGCCGTGGGGTGCGCGGGCTTCGCGGCGTTCAGTGCTGCTATTGATACGTGGCTGAGGATGCCGAAGGATGAGTGAGGCGGGGGTCCTTTTTTGGCTTTTTACACCCCCCGGAGATCCCCCCCTCCCTCGTGGTCCTCCCGATCGAGAGGCCGCATGGTGGAACTCCTGCTAGACTTCCTTTTGCTTTTCTTCGCTGCGGCGGCGTTTCCGGCTTCTTTTTCTTCTATTTATTTTCTCGCTCAAACAGGAGGAGAATCTCTCATCAAGACTCCTGGCATGGCATGGGCGTGGCATCATACAACGGTATAGACGGGGCTTTGTCTTGTATAAATAAGTACACATCATCTCCTCTTCCTGCGGATATAGTCTCGCAGTGTACGAATAGGAGCGAAACTATTAGTTGGCATATCTGAAAACGTTGAACGCAAATAGACCCATTGAGGTGTTAGATTATTATGAGATTCCCATTAAATGACCAACACATCTACAATCTTCCTGCCCAGCGCCACGCTGAAAACCCTTTTTCGGGACCAATATATTAACTAACTATCGGAAGTCGCCGTCCAAGCCCCGTATATATCAAGCTGCGGTGTAGACCTTGAAGTCGCCAAACTCCCAGAAGGCGTCGACGAATGCCGAGGGGTTGTTGGCCACGAAATCGGTACAATTGCTTGGACCTGTTGGATTCAAGAGTCAGTGGAAGGGAGAAAAAGTAACAGAAAGATGATTCAGAATTGGGGAACAGATGACCATGAGGGTTTAAAGTCAAGCTAGCTTCGAGAACTATGCCCGTCTATGATAGGAGGTAGGTAACCAAGAAAAAGGGAGCCAAAAAAAAAACTCACATCCCGAATCGCCATACGTCGCGAGCGTCAGGTCCCCGCACAGGTCGATATTGGCGATGATGCTCTGGTTGCGGAAGTGGTTCCCGATGTCGCACTTGGTGTCGGGGAAGTCGGCCACGGCCGTGCCCCAGGAGCTGGGATCGGGCGCGGCGCCGCCGGTGCCGGCGACGTCGGCGGGGATGGCGTCGCGCGGGAACTGCCACATGCGGATCCCCTCGCGGCGCAGCTCGACGGCCATGACGCCGCCGCCGGCGCCGTTGAAGGAGGCGCCGTACGAGGCCGGGGACGGGCCCGAGACGGTGCAGCCCGTGTTGTGGTTCGTCGCGTTGTTGCAGTCCGTCTGGCCGGCGGACCCGGTCATCAGCCGCCGGGCCGACATCTCGCACCCCGAGGTGGTGTGCAGGGCCATCGAGTTGCCGGACGTGGCTTTGTTGGTCGCCTCCATGATGTCGATCTCACCGTTCATGGGCCAGTGGCTGGGTTCGGGGCTGTGCGAGGTCTTAGTCTTGCGGGACGAGGATGGGGGGATTTGTCAATAGGGGGGAAAGGGAGGGGGATGTTTACTCAGCGAGCCAGAGAGCCGGCCATGTGCCGCAGCCGAATGGGGTATGCTTCACGTCGAAGATAAAGAGGCCTGTGTTGTACTGCCTCTTAGACTCGACACGGACGGAGAAGCGTCCCGTGGAGGCATCCGGCACAGAACCAGGGCCGACAGTTGTGTCGACCTTGAGGATGGCACTGGACTCTGATGCGGGTGTCAGGTTCTGGAAGCTATCTTTAGCGAACTGAGGTCATCATTTGGTTCTGTCAGGTCCTGCATACCAGCTGCGCGGCCATCTCCCGGGGGACATAATGGACAAGTCCGTGGGCTATCGTGATCAGTCAGTATTTGAGCGGCTGTAGGGTGAACCTGCACGAGAAACGGTTTCACACCTGGATCATAGCCGGTGAAGTAGTTAAAGTTGTCAAAGAATGTTGCGCCTGAGTCTGAAAGTTGTGAGTTGGGTGTGTTCGTAGATTGCTTAAAGGCAGGTCTTGTCACTTACATGTGTCGGTGAGGGTGTAATTGAGCTTCGTGTAGTCCGGATATGAATTATTTTGCTTGTTCTTCGTCACAACCACAGGAACAACGATAACGATGACGAGGACCACAACTATTGTCGATACAACAAGCGCCCATGTCCTTTTCTGCCAGTACCTCGGTTTGTACCAGGGCGCAGACGGCTCTTCGTAGAATCGGGCCATGGCTTCCTAGGTTCGGGGTCGAGTTCTGAAGATCGGCGCGGGCTGGCGGTGCGGACTGCTGATCACCCGGAGGGCATCCAACCCCGTCTGACGGTGCGGTTTATATATTACTTTCCTCGCCTGCCGATAGAGATTGACTGTGGCCGCGAAATTCAGCTATTCCTCCCTTTTCTATTTTGCTCAGTCAACACGAATAGGTAACCATGAAACTGTTCAGGCTGAAGAGGGTTCAGTCAAAGTTCTGAGAGAATGAACAACAAGCCACAGCAAGAGGGGAGTGTAAGGGTCGACAGAGTAGAGCACCATCCCGGGTGTTCCATCTCGCCGAATTTCCAAGGATGCGATTCCTGCAGCCCTGCTGCGCCGCACCAATACGAAGGGCCGGCCTGCAGTGACTGACGGGTTTTCATTCCTCGTGGTGTGGGTGGGGTTGATTTCCCACTAGGTCGAAGCTTGATGCGATACGAGGGAGACTTCCCAGTTCGCTGGTGTCTGGCGTGATCTTTTTGTTTCCTAGCAACGGATTCTTACCAGTGGATTTCCCTTGGCCGGGAAGGAGTGTCAAGGAGAGAGGGTCGTTTGGCGCCCTAATTGATGCAGTTAATTATAGCAGTCGGCGTGATGGACTCAGGGGTTGTTGGTTCAATTGCCCGGATTGCCGAGTAGTACCTGTGAGTGAGGTCTAGTGCCTAGGAAGGATAAACGACGGGAAGCCCCTGGATTGCGTGGCAGAGCCAGCAGTGGGGGCTAGGAATGCTGTCATTCGCAGATCCATATTATCGCCTGTGCCCTGGCATAGAAGCAAAACCCACCCTGATGTATTTTACTTGTAAGAGCCAAAGTACCGTACAGTTATTTTAGTCATCGTCCTCATCCATCCGAGCCCGCTTCGATTGTCTCGAATCTTCGTCTTGTTGTAGCCCGTACCCTCCCCTCTTGGATGATGAGCTCTGCTCCACCTCTGATAGGAACTTGTCCACGTTGAATGGATCTGTCGCATCCTTCTCGAACTGGACCGGCCCCTCCCGCGCCTCCCCCTCGTCGGTGCCCTTGAAGGTCCCTCGGCCCAGGGCTTCGCCGAACCTACTGGTCCTTTGGATCTTGGACATTTCCCTCTCTCCGTCTGCCTCGTCGTCGTCATCTTCGGCGTTCGCCCGCGGTCTGTAGATGCTGCTGATTGCCTCCTGAGCGGCAAAGAGCGGTTTGTCGTATGGGTTGTCCTCGTTGAATCCACTGTCGAAGCCGCTCGATTGGTTGAACAGTCGCGAATCGTACATGGCCTCCGAGGACTGCGTCGGCTTCGCGATTCCAAGCGCCACCTTCTCGGATATGTCGCGGTTTTGTTCGCGAGCCATAACTTGAACTCTCCTCTCTGCACCCATCCTCGACTGTCTCAATTTACGCTCCTCATCCCGCCGCTTATCGCGCCGGGCAGCCTCTCGCTCGCGGACTGCCGAGTCGTCGCTTTCGGAGCCCGACTCGGAACCACTGCTGCCAGATCGAGATCGCCGCCTTCCACCTGCTCTCTCCTCCCGAGCCTGCTGTGCAAGCATGCGTAGATGCTCCTCCTTCTTTGCCTTCTCCTTCTCGGCAAGCCTCTGTTGCATTGCCGCTCGCTGCCTGACCTCCTCTCGAGCGTGTCTGTCTGCCATAAATAGCGCTTCCGAGAATTGTGCAAACTTGTCGTTGATTTCAACATCTTGGAGTCCCCGTCCGTCTGCAGCCAATCTCTTGTCCAGCGGAACGGTATAACCCTTTGGATTCTTCCAGTTCGATACGGGGGGAGGAATCCTCCATGCCTCTTGATCCTCGGCTGTAAGCTTGCGTGGTGGCGAATGCATCACTGGAGGCGGGGGACTGGGGGGTCCTCGCGGGATCTTCTTGTGCTTGAACTTGGGAGGCTCCATGGGATCCTTCTGCCGTTCCACAATTTTCATAATGCGGTCCTGCTTCTTCGAGTTGTCGCCCATCTGGTTCGACGGAGTGTATCGCACAAACGTAGGGTCCCTTCGCCCGCCAACGTTTACATTCTTGGGTTTCTGGGCAGCAACGGCGCCGCTGATGAGCACGGCCAGAGCGTTCTTGGTCCTCTCCGCAGTGGCAGATACTTCCTCCTCACTCGGACGCTCGAAACTGATTTCGCCGGCATCCGCACGCTGCCGCAGGGGGATCAAATCCTTGAAGGACGTGTGGATGATTCTGCCCTCACCGTGGCCCTGTCGCGCAATCGCATCGAACTGCACTTTCCCCTCTCCATCAACTTGGACGGCCAGGGCGTTGCTGCTTGTCGACGACTTTTTACCCATGTCAAGGGGATACTGAGCGACGGGGATCTCTGGAAAGGCACCACCATCTCCGAAATCTTCGGGGCCGCGCGGTCTCCATCCTGCTCTTTGTCCATATGGAGGGGGTCCTGATCTCTGTAGAGTGGTACAATTGTTAGCTCTCCGCTTGATGAGGACCAGTAATGAATGAAGTGAATCAGTAATGAATGAAGCATGACTGACCTTCAACACGAGCTGGGTCTCGTCCAGCTCCCCACGGCCAACAATCCTTGGGCCTTTCTGCCGGGCGTGCGACGGCAAGTCCTCACCCTCGCCAGTATATTGAGGCTTCGGAAGTGCTCGCGCAAGGCCCGCCGCTATTGAGGTCATCGTGACTGGATTTGACCGTGAAGTTGGTGCTTTGTAGAATTGGACCTTTTGCTGCCTCGAGAAATGTCACTGGCCATTTGGGATTGATACTGGATGCTAGTGCTCACTAGCGCGCCTGCAAAAAGTGTGGCGCACAGCAGTGGTGCGCCACAATCGCGCTTGAGCCTTGCTGCCAGCTATGCAGATTCCCCTGACCTTGGCATCGACAAAGAGCATGGCAACAGCTGACTTTTAAAGTCTGGGAGAACTGAATGCCATGGTATTTATATCGTGAGCTGCATTATGTGGCCATTTCCCCTATAACTTAATTCATCCGTTCGCCGGCATCTAAGCTAGTCTCAGGAAAGGCTTAAGTCGAGCCTCGGCCATGGACTGCCAGGGTATTCAAGTTGGCGTTAGGCCTTGGACCTCACCAGGTGATACCTCATTTGGTCGAACACTGGTTTCCACCCATGCGGAATAAGTCCATTGTCTTGTCTACCGACGGTCCATCCTTCGCCAAAACCTGAATGGGCCCCTATTATACAGGAAATGCTAGAAACCGTGCCAGCCCGTGCTGTGCGCGCTGGAAAGTCGATAAGAAGCCAGGCATGCCATTCAAACGTAACCCTTCCTTGCGCCCTGCATGTCTTGTTAATATGACACCGACGCTCTTGGACTATGCTCATTTATCGGGTGGACTTACCTGGAAGAAAAATCTGACGATGAACACCTGTAGGGCTCCCATGCAGATAACGAGGCCACACTGAATCAAGCTGAAGTTGACGATGCGGCCCTCCGTGCTCCGTACCGTGCTGAAGTTTCGGTTCTCGCGGGTGCGGAAGTACTTCTGGTTACGTGTAATGGTTGAAAGCTGCCCAGAGAGCTTGTACAGCGATTCTTCGAGTTTCGATGTCAGGGCCGGATCGCTCCCTTGCTTGGCAGGAAGATTGACGTGTGACTCGTTCTCGACCTGTAGACTCGCCATATCAGCAACCAATGTCTGGACATAAGGAGTAAGCCGAGGGTACGAACCGCAATCTCGAAGTCAACAGTCTTCTCGGCGAAGGTGCTCATCTCATTGTTGAAGCAGAACCTGTATTCGCCCACTTCTTGGGCAGTGAAGACAAAGTCGCCCTGACGCTCTTTCTCCCCGTCCATGATCACCTTGCCCCCGGGACCCAGGACATCGTAGTCCACATCGAAAGAGCCTCCTGATTGTACCTGGGAGCCATTGTTAGGATTCAAGTCCAGCCTAGTCCATCGAACAAGTGAAAGGGTGGTCAATGTGTACCGCAAAGTAGAAGGCAATCTTTTCCCCCTTAACCTTTGTTCCTGTGTAGAAACAAGCTTTCTCATTCGCTGTAAGTTTGTAGGTCAACGCGGTTGCGGAAACCTGGGCAACCAGGCAGGCCAGAAAACCGCATGCTAGTATCGGCAGTTGCATTCTGAGATGTGTTGCTGGGGTATCATGTGCTGAGAGTCGTGGGTGGAAGCCAGTCGCGAACACGACCTTCAATTGCTCTAGCCCGAAGGTGCCACGATGGACTTTTGGTAATGGGCGGAATATGCAAAATTCCTGCCCCGATGGCTCCACTACTCGGGTGGCCCATGCGTTAGCTTCAGGCTACCCGTCCGGTCAGGTCTGATTAGGCCCCCGCACGGACTCCAATCACGGTCAACGCGTCCGGGGCCAACCAGCGTTTAAATGATGTCAGCGCCAATCATGGCACCGTCATGGAGCTCGAGCTCTACTGCCTAGGTAGGTAATATAGCCCAAGCCGCGACTCTGTAGATAAAGTACCATCCATCAAGCTTTCTTCTCTCCTTCCTTCCTTCTGTCAAGTACGCGATTCTTGCCTAGTTTCCCATGTGAGAGTAGCATCCCAGTTTCCTCGCGAAACCCGTACAACTGTTCCGCTCGATGCTATTGTTCCTAGAGAAGCAATCGTAAGCTGTCTCGAGAGTTAGAACAAGCATGGCTCTAGTTCAGACCAAGATCGCGCGCGCGTCGTCAATTTTACTGAGACTCGTCAGCTATTTGTTTCTTCGATGGGTAAGTCCAACATCAAAGCAATACCGCTCTAAAATCGAAAGTGCCCCTGACTGTTGGTCTGACATGCATCTAGGCTCTTGTTCCTGTAAGTCCGCCCTTTCACCAAGCCGTCTTCGACAATACCCTAACCCAGGTGCTAGTTCTTCCCAGAAATAGCTTTTACGCTGTTCGCAGTCTATGTTCCGTCCTTCATCGCAAGCTACCGTAAGGAGTCGGAGTACCAGATAGTCGACGAGATTGACGTGGAGGTAACCGAGACTACGTTGAAAGACGAGGGATCTACTGAGAATGGGGGTCCCTCAGGCGATGACTCCTGTCCGGTTCTGGCCGAGGAGGTTGAGATCGAAGAGACCGTTTCTCTGGAGGAGCGTCCCTTGGCGCCACTGAAGACCCTGCTTCTCGGGGCTCCAAACCCCCGAAGCCTATTGCTCTCTAGCGCAACTTTCCTCGTCAACCTCCTTTGTGTCGGTATGGTTGCCGACCGGCTCTTCCGGGAGCATTCTCACACGGCCAAGGATCTCTCTTTCGTCAGGCTCGGCTACGTGTCCGATTCGGAGGCCAAGCTGCTGATCAGGGAGCCCGATCAGTCGAAGATGCCCGTCACCGTCGAAATTCACATTAAGGATCCCGTATCCCCCTTCGACAATCCTCTCTGGCAGACGGCTGGTGGGATCAGGTGGACAACAAACGAAACCGACTATACCACAGTCCTGGCCGTTCCCTTGACGCATTCAAAGCAACGCACTTATGAGTGGAGAACTTCCAACAACCATTCGGGGGAGTTCACAGCTCCACCAAAAGCCGGTCACACAACGGAACTCCAGGACGGACAATTCACGTTTCTTTCGACGTCTTGCATCGTGCACCAGTTACCATACAATCCCTTCGATCATCCTCTTGCCATTCCTGGTCTGAGGCATCTTGCCAAGGTCCTGCCAACGCTTAGGGCGCAGTTCATGTTGTTCCTCGGCGATTTCATCTATGTTGATGTCCCACGATGGTGGGGCAAGGAAATCGAGGACTATCGTGCCAAGTATCGTCAAGTCTATGCCTCCCCTGACTGGGCTGCCGTAGGCCAGAATTTGAGCTGGATCCACGTCCTGGATGACCACGAGATCTCGAACGACTGGTCCTCCAACACCACCGGTGTCTACAAGACGGCCATTGACCCCTGGGATCACTATCAAAAGGCAGCAAACCCGCCCCCGGCAAAGCAGGCTGGCTCCTGGACAGCGCGTCGCACCGCAACCTACTTCGACTTCACCCAGGGCCCGGCAAGCTTTTTCCTGCTCGACACGCGCACGTATCGCTCGAGCAACTCTCTCCCGGCAAACGACACGGAGAAAACCATGCTGGGCGCCGAGCAGCTAGAAGATTTCCTCGCATGGCTAAACCGCCCCGAACCAAAGGGCATCAAGTGGAAGATCATAGCCTCCTCGGTCCCATTCACCAAGAACTGGCCGGTCAACGTCGAGGACACGTGGGGGGGCTTCCTCTCGGAGCGGCGGGAGATCCTCGAGGCCATGTGGGATGCGGGCGGCCGCGGGGTCGGCGTCGTCGTCCTGTCGGGCGACAGGCACGAGTTCGCGGCCACGAAGTTCCCGCCGCCCGCCGCGTCCCGCTGGCCCGAGTCGGCCACGGTGCATGAGTTCTCCGCCAGCCCGCTGAGCCAGTTCTACTTCCCGTACCCGACGTACAAGCAGACAGATGGCGAGGATGTCATGATCAAGTGAGTTGTTGGCCCCCCCCAAACCCCCCCGGACGCGCTGATATTGATGTACGGTGGCTGACAATGATGTAGGTATATCTACAAGGGGAACTCCAAGTTTGGCGCCATCACCATCGAGACTCTCGAACAGGGCGACCAGAGCAGCCTCAAGTACCGCCTGTTCATTGACGGGGTCGAAACGTGGAACACGGTGGTGCTCTCACCACCTACGGGGGAGAGGAAGGCGGGTTCGTTTTGGGATAGGCTTAGGGGCATCTAGGCTAGGCCCATTTGTCCACGAAGGACTGGATGGTCAGAATAGATAGAACTGGGACCCGGAGCAGTGTCTTAGATGAGTTCTTCGGGACGGAGTATTTGACTTAGTATATAAGGGGATCATGGCGTCAGGCTTGATCAGGGATTCTGGTCTGTATGGTTGATTAGGCAGCTCCTAGAACGAGCTCTATTTTTGTTTATGGTGATTTGTTTCCGACACTTTCTATTATATCCATCCTAACATCGCGCCTGGCGACCACCTCCGCGCTTCCTTTGTGTCTGGTTTCTAGCCGCCTGGTTTCCGAGTGTGACTGGACGGTCCAGGTATTGTTCTGGCTCGGGTACCGGCTGTGCTGTCTAAATTTGTGAATCGCCGAGGTCCTCGGGTGATGGCCAAGATCTGGATGACATTTTGCAAGTAAAACTGGCATGGGCCGAGCTGCAATTTGGGCTGGTGGGAATGTGAACTCAGGTATCGCAGTATTATATTAGATTCTGCCTTAACAACTTATACATATTTCTTTCGAACATGAACGCTGGTTGTTGCACCTCCTTAACTCTATTCCAAGCTTAGATCCATCCGACACCCTGGCTACAATGCAATTCCCCCATAATTAGCCAAAGAGGCAATCCGATCCCTCTTCGATGTCGAAATCCCAAGTCTGAGACCTCATTCCTTTAGGCTGGACGCAAGAGAGGTAGTTAGAGGTCAAAAGAAACCTGGCCGTCCGTTGCTGTCCCCAGGCCGTGTGGAAGCGAAATTAGACAGAGGAACGAAAGTTGGGGGCGGCCTCGAGATCGTCGCCGCCCGATAAATATCTTGATCTTCCCAGGTGGCGTATGAAAGGGGTGTTGCCGGGAGCTCGACCGGAGAGAGAGTTTCGAGAAATGGTGGGTAGGCGGCCGCCGTCTTCCCTCCGGCAACCGACGACCGGTCCAGGTATGTCATTTCTTTCGATTCCTTCGGCTCGGGCCCCCATTTTTGCGCCTCGATGTTCCCTGGCCATATCGGTGCCGTCGATCCAACGCTGCCTGGAGCTGTTGGTGGGGGATGATAGATTTGGCGTGGTAAGGATGGGGTAGAGCGCCTCTTGTCGAAGAAGCTCTTGAGCTTGCCCCTTTTTATCCAGACGAAAACGAGCAGCCCAATGACGGATGCGGTGCCGGCAACGACAGAGCCTGCAATAATGCCTCTGTTCCCGCTCCCTCCTGATGCGGCTGATGCTACCGGGTTGATGTCCGCAGTGGTTGGAGTAGGAGTGGCGGAAGTAGGTGCGTCTGTGAAGGAGGACACGGTGATGGAAATTGGTGTTGGTTTAGCACTTGACGACGTTGAGATAAGAGACGTATATACGGTCTGATCCTCGTTCAACGCGCATCTGGTGGTGCCCCCGGATGTCTCGCATTCGTAGCCCAAGGGACAGCAGGTGTCGACGCCATCTCCATCCTGGCCACAGGTAGGAAGTGACGCCCCTAAAGCGGTTGTGAATACTGGGGCCTCTGGATCGGCTGTTGCGTTCTGTAGCTGAATTTCGCAGGTGATGGGGAATATCTCGTCACATGAGAACCCCTTCGGACAGCAAAGTGCAGTGGTATTAGCGGCGAGTGGCAGACAGTGGGTGGTATCTGGACAACAGAAGTTGAGGGGGAGACCATGACCGCAGGCCGTAAAATTTGATGCTGGACATGAAAGTGAGATGACAGCTGCATTTCTTTGGGGAAACATGTTGGATTACATTTGCCCCCGCAGCAATTATGTCCAAAGTGTGCGGACCTGGCACAAAAAGGGGTGAAAGACGGAGGAGAGAACGGCGAAGAACAGGCCAGAAGCTCAGGAGAGAAATGGAGTTACACAATCAACAGGCTGGATTCAAACCCAGAACATGTGAAGGGTATATATGGCACTGGCCATAGTACCACCTGGAAACCGAGGGCAATGCAATGGGAACCCCGACCCTGTGGGAACCAGTTCAAATAGGCCATTTGCCGCCCAGGCGGCATCCGCTTAGATTTTGGAGACATTGGAGACGGAGCAGATTCAATGATACCGACAATGTTTTGAAACCAATCGACATGGGGGTAAATCTGCCTCGATAGCTGGTCCCGACAGCCTGGAACCGCGATTAGAGACGAGCCATGATTCGCGAGCGGATGTTAGTTGGTGGTGGTGACGCCACAAATCCCTGGAGGAAGATCAGATCATGCGGGGGACTGCAGGTAAGCGCCCTGTGCAGTTCGGTTGCTAGGCACTTGCAAGATATGAAGCACAATTGGCCACGATGATCGAGTTTGGTTCCGCCTTCTTTCGGAAAGTCTGTCTGAGAATCAGAGAGGGAATGATGATGGTTGCGATGCTAAATTTGGCACTATATGTGGGGTTCTAACCAAGCACAGCACCCCAATACCACCCACCAATCCCCCCGCCTCGGCCTCCCGTTGCCGAGGGATGGAGAAGTTCAACATCTCCAACCATCGTATGACCTAGATGTTAACGACTTTGAAGTTCGGAAGTAAAGTTAAAAAAGGACTGGACTTTTACCAACGCCTGCTGTATGGGCTCGTGGAGGATCATCATGCGTCCCCTGTTCGCGGCTCGATCACACATCGCAACCTTGAGGTAGGAAGCCCAGATAAAAATACATGTATGAGCAGGTGGACTGACTTCGTTCAAAGGCCCACAGCCCAAGTTGCTCCAAATGTGTTGTGTCGTCTCCAAAGCTCCCATGCTGCTAGTTTTGCGACAACAGCGAGGCGGTCCCGAGGCCCCATCGAGAAGCTCGAGATCGTGAATGGCGGCATCGCTATCAAACCAGCCGCCGGAACAATCGCCAAGCGCCATGTGCTGTACGCCTGCTCTTTGTTTTCCATCTTCAGTCTTCCGACTTGCCCACAAATCTTTCTTGTGCTCTTAGCTTGCCTCGCACAGTTCTCTTGCTAATCCAGCAAAACCCTTATTTAGCCCAGGTTTATGGCTACGGTTAGTTATTTCCCCCTTTCCATCAGAGTCACCGAAGCTCATCATGTTCAGAGACAATTGCCGATGTTCATCTTGTGTGAATCAGGACACAATGCAGCGGAATTTCAACACCTTTGATGTATGTATCCTCGATGCCTAATCGTGGGTTCAAAGCTCGGCAGTTACTGAGCCGGGACCCATCTGGTGATAGATACCACGCAACATCCGGCCGGAAAAAGTCGAGCCGACCGAGGTCGGAATTGGCGTCACTTGTGAGAAGCCCGATTTCATATGCGTTAGAACAGAACTCACTCCTTCATAGGGGCTGATGGCCACCGGAGCGAGTATCCCTGGAGTTTCCTCCAGTTTTACCAGAACTCGAATCACCGGGAACCGGAGCCGCTTCAGTGAGTAAAGTAGCCACTGTATCCTCTTTGGCTTCGTTTAACATTGTGCGGCAGGCGGCACTACTGGGGTGCCGAGGCTTCGGATAAGCCTCCCACGGTGGCATATGACAAAGTCATGTTGCCAGACGACTCGGGGGTGGCGGAGCTGACTGCTAAGATTGTCAGTTACCGCTCCTCCGACTTGGAGATATAACAGCTCTAACAGGCAGGGCAGAAAGAGCATGGGTTTGCCTTCGTCGAGGGCACCCCATACGACGACCCAGAAGACACGCGAGTGCTTCTTGAACGCATTGCCTTCATCAGGCTGACCCATTACGGGGGATTCTACGACTTCACCCCTAATCTAGCAATGGCAGACACGGCTTACACAAACATTGCACTTCCTGCCCACACAGATACGACTTATTTCACCGATCCAGCAGGCTTGCAGTCCTTTCACCTCCTATCGCACCAAAATGCGCCGGGAGTATCATCGGACGATGCGGCCGCTGGGGGGAAGTCTCTGCTCGTCGACGGATTCAACGCTGCCAGGATTTTGAAGACGCAAGACCCCAAGTCATACGACATTCTCAGCAAAGTTCGTCTTCCCTGGCATGCGAGTGGCAACGAGGGGATCACAATAGCCCCTGATAAGCGTTACCCCGTATTGGAACTCGACCAAGAAACCGGGGAGCTGCACCGAGTGCGGTGGAACAACGATGATCGAGGCGTGGTACCCTTTACAGAGGAGTACTCACCGGATAAGTGGTACGATGCTGCACGCAAGTGGGATTCTATCCTAAGAAGAAAGGATGTCGAGTGCTGGGTCCAGCTCGAGCCCGGCAAGCCTCTGAGTGAGACAACCGAAGCAAAGAAACCAAATGGTTGCAGCCATGTTTCGCTAACATTTTTCAGTCTTTGACAACTGGAGAGTGCTCCATGGCCGAAGTGCCTTCTCTGGCATCAGGAGGATCTGCGGGGCTTATAGTATGTGCCATGCGTCCCCCTTGCTGGGCAATCTGACCCCCATCACCTGTAATGCTAACCCGTCCTATCAGTTACCAGAGACGACTATATATCAAGGTGGAGGAACACTAACTTCCCACGGTCGGATATCCTGGAGAGGATCATTGGTTAGCTCCATACGTTTCGCACATGGCATATGAAGTCAGACAGCTATAATATCGGTAGCAATAATATCGGCGACGCCGGTATCTAGGTACCTAGGTACCTAGGTTGGGTCGAGACATCTTGCAGCTCCTCTAGGCATGTTCATAGGCCCTCCTTCCGTGTGTGGCTCGCTGCATTCGTCGTCGCTTCCCGTCGGGGTTTCTGTTGTCAGCTGCAATGCAATGCCAATATGTGCAGTGTGCCCCTCATTTGCCCCGCCATGTCAGCTCACCATTTGGACCCCTTCTATCCTTCCACAAAGTGATCAACAGGGTCGTCGTTGCAGAATACATAGTGCTTCATGGATTCTATTCCTGGTGCTGGCGCGGGATTGGTGAAACCGAAAACGCTGATTTCCGGAGGTGGGACCTGGCGGTCAAAGAGGCTCGACAATGATCGACAGGTCGTCTCACCCTAATCGCCAAGTTTGCCAACAGAATTAGGCCTTGTTTGCTGCGGTTGAAGGCTACTCATGCAAGGAACCCGCCGGCGTTGTTAGAGGGTCGATAAACGGGCTGTTCATCAGCCAGTTAATGCCCTGGAAATACTGGGTCGAGAGTGATGGTCCCATCAACGGGCTCCACTGACAGATAATCTTCATCCACTCCAAGACATTCGTAACTTTTCGTTTCGGGTAGCAGGTAGGTACACAGTAGACCTCAGTAGCGAACCTACCTAGGTTGTCCGCGTGGCACGTCTTTCTTGGAAGGATGGATCCATCAAGGTGGGTTACATCTTCCTCCAGCCCGCTCTTAAGCATTAAGAAGAAGCCACACCCACCCTTTCCCCCCTCCCTAAACCCCCACACACCAGATCCGACTGTTCTATCGCACCGTCAAGATGGCTGAAACTATGAAGGACGGCAAGTTCCCTCACGGATCCACGGAGGCCCCGAAGGCGGGTCGCATCCTCCCACTGTTCTCCCTAAAGGATCGGACCGCCATCGTCTCGGGCGCGGGCGCGGGCATCGGGCTGGCCATTGCCCACGGTTTCGCCGAGGCCGGCGCGAACGTCGCCATCTGGTACAATAGCAACAAGAATGCCATCGACAGGGCCGCCGAGATCGAGAAGACCTACGGCGTAAAGTGTACGTGGCCACGGCCTATTTCTCTTCTCAAACCTTTGGTGGGCGAGTACTAAGACTCCAGGGCAAATGCAGGCAAGGCGTACCAAGTCAACATCACATCGTACGACGCCGTCAAGGAAGCCGTAGATGCTGCCGTGAAGGAATTCAACGGCCGACTCGACGTGTTCGTGGCCAACTCAGGAATTGCATGGGAGCAGGGTCCGATGCTGGACGGAGGGCTCGACCACTTCAAGCAAGTGTCCACCACGAACATCGACGGCACCTTCTACTGCGCTCGTGCCGCCGGCCTCCACTTCCGGCGGCAGAAGAGGGAGGGCACGACCATCGACGGCCAGAAGCTCGAGGGGTACACGTACGGTAGCTTCATCGCAACCGCGAGCATGAGCGGGCACATTGCCAACATCCCACAGCTGCAATCGGCGTACAACGCGTCAAAGGCTGGCGTTATCCACCTGTGTAAGTGGAAACTGGGGGCCAGCGCAAGCCCTATGCGAGAAAGCTGGACCTGTCGAGACTGACTGACTCTGGGAAATTCAGGCAAATCGCTGGCTATCGAGTGGGTTGGCTTCGCGAGGGCGAACTCGGTATCTCCAGGCTACATCAACACCGAGATCTCGTCTTTCGTCTCCAAGGAGATCAAGAATGTGTGGAAAGACAAGATCCCCATGGGGTGAGTGCTGACATCCGACTGCCATATCCCGCCGAATGATGCTGATGCTTCTCTCCCTCCCCAACAGCCGCGAAGGCGAGGCGCACGAGCTCGCCGGCGCATATCTGTACCTTGCCTCTGATGCCTCGTCTTACACCACTGGCTCAGATCTTGTAGTTGACGGCGGGTATACTGCCCCGTAAGGCCCGGTTATGGGATTTTAAGGTGGGCTGAGAGATCCGCCACGAGTTTTGACGACGAACATAGGTACTTTTGGAGTTCTTAGAACGGATAGAGTTGAGTATGGGAATATACTTAAGACTGATTAGATTCCAAAAAAAAAAAGAAATGAGAAGCAGAAGGCGTTGCTCTTTCGTGTAGGAGCTGCTGTGAGTCTTGCCTCAGCCTTGTTTAGGATCTATGGCCAACATCTGCTAACAGCTGGTAAGAAATGACAAGCTGGTGCTGTCAGCTGCCTGGTGGGGATCGATGAAGTCATCAACTGGAAATTGTGGACATGGTGGTACCTAGGCACCCGTGGACAACCTGAACGACGGGACCCTGAATCAAACTCAGGCCCGAAGCTCAGGGACATAGGCCTACTACTAAGTATGCTCCCGCGTAGAAATCACCTACCAAGCTTAACTGAGTAGCTGCCAAGTGCTCGGCTCATTCTAATATCTAAAACAGAGTTCCTGACCAACCTTGAAGCCCATGATTCGCACAGTCAGCAAAGCTGATTACCCACTCCACAATCCCGTACTATTTTACCCTAATACGAAAGGGCCCCTGTAGCCCCTGTAACATTGCGTGGAGGCGCAAAAATCTAGGCCTCCCCTGAAGCTCCCCTCATTCTCAGTGAATCATACCAAGTATCTTTCGTACCTTCTTCCACACTTTTTTTGACCGCCTCAGTGATTGCGGGCAACTTAACACTCCCCTGACCTGTGCTTGTACTCCCGCTCACCCTCGGGTACTTCCTGGTACACGAATTCCACCCCAGTCGCAATTGCTCTCAGCCTGACATCCGCCCAACTTCCCATTCCCGCCCCTCAGCCCTACTGCTGCGTCCTGATTTTGCTTCCTCCTGTCATATTCACTCTCAAGGCATTCATTCGCCCGCCAGATCCCTCAGGTCTAGCGACAGTATCACATTCAAACCTTTTGCTCCGAAAGACTTGCTTCACGTCATTATCTGCTCTGGTAGCCTTGCTCTCTCCTCAACTCTAGCTCCGCCCTTCCGTCTCCCGCGTCCCGCCATCGACTATGGACACCGACGGTGGCTCCAGCGCGCCGGATCCGCGCAATGTGCAGGTCGACAATGCTATTCGCGCCATCCGCGAGAAGAAACCTCTTCCCCAGATTGACTTCAGCATCCATGAAATGGAAGATGGCACCCAAGTGAGCACTCTCGAGCGGGTGTGCAAAGGTAGCCCCCCACCTCCCCCTCCCCCCTCCCCCCCTCCAAAGTCGCCACTCCCCCTCATTTGCAACTATTCCCGGACACGGCTGACCGTGATTGCCCTTGCGATCCGTAGATGTCCAGGCGCCCGCCATGTCCAAGCCCACCGACGAACAATTCTTCGAGGACGAGACCCGCCAGAAGCCGGATATCGCCTTCCTCAAGCAGCACTTCTGTCGCGAAGGCCGCCTCACAGACGAGCAAGCCTTGTGGATCCTCAAGCAGGGCACTGAACTCCTCCGGGCCGAGCCCAATCTCCTCGAGATGGATGCGCCCATCACCGTCTGCGGCGACGTCCATGGCCAGTACTATGACCTCATGAAGCTCTTCGAAGTCGGCGGCGACCCGGCTGAGACGAGGTATCTGTTCCTTGGCGACTACGTGGATAGGGGCTATTTCAGTATAGAATGTGTCCTCTACCTGTGGGCGTTGAAGATACATTACCCAAATACCCTCTGGCTGCTGCGCGGAAATCACGAATGTCGCCATCTTACCGACTACTTCACCTTCAAGCTGGAATGCAGGCACAAATATTCCGAGGCCATCTATGAGGCTTGTATGGAGTCGTTCTGCTCCCTGCCCTTGGCTGCCGTTATGAACAAGCAGTTCCTCTGCATCCACGGCGGGTTGAGCCCGGAGTTGCACACATTGGACGACCTGAAGAGTGTTAGTCTTCCAACTCAGCCTTACTGCACACACAATGATTGATCGCATGACTGATGGGATTACAGATCGATAGGTTCAGAGAGCCGCCAACGCAGGGGTTGATGTGCGACATACTCTGGGCGGATCCTCTGGAGGACTTTGGCCAAGAAAAGACTACGGATTATTTCCTCCATAACCACGTCCGGGGCTGTTCCTACTTCTTCTCGTACCACGCAGCTTGCGCCTTTTTGGAGAAGAACAATCTCCTTTCCGTCATCCGAGCCCACGAGGCCCAGGATGCGGGCTACCGCATGTACCGTAAGACTCGTACCACCGGTTTCCCGAGCGTCATGACTATATTCTCCGCGCCCAACTATCTCGACGTTTATAACAACAAGGCTGCGGTCCTCAAGTACGAGAACAATGTCATGAACATCCGTCAGTTCAACTGCACACCGCACCCATACTGGCTCCCCAACTTCATGGACGTTTTCACCTGGTCGCTGCCATTTGTTGGCGAGAAGATCACGGATATGCTAATCGCAATCCTGAGCACGTGTTCCGAGGAGGAGCTCCGGGAGGAGTCGGCGGCGACCTCTCCGGGCCCGGTCTCTCCTGTTGGGACATCGGCACCAAGCCAGGATCCCGAGTCGATCGAATTCAAGAGGAGAGCGATCAAGAACAAGATCCTCGCCATAGGGCGGCTATCCCGCGTGTTCCAGGTCCTTCGAGAGGAGTCTGAGAGAGTCACGGAGCTCAAGACCGTCTCGGGAGGGCGCCTGCCTGCAGGGACGCTCATGCTCGGCGCCGAGGGCATCAAGAACGCCATCAGCAGCTTCGAGGACGCACGCAAGGTGGATATACAGAACGAGAGACTACCGCCCAGCCATGAGGAGGTTGCGAGACAGGCCGGCGAGGAGCGGCAGCAGGCCCTGGAGAGAGCCGCCAAGGAGGCGGACAACGATAAGAAGCTCCAGTCTCTGTCGCGGAGGCTAAGCACGTGAGTTCAATGCCGAGGGTTGCCCATCCCCGAAAATAGATGGAGCTGGTGCTGACACCTAGATCCACGAGCAGTGATCGCAAGCGGTGATGAACACAAACGAAAGGGGGCGGGGGGTGGCGGGAGGAAAACTGTAAAAGTAGTGCGGTTGCAGGCATATACGACGGCAGCATATACCACAGTGATATCTTTTGGGAATTCCTGTGATGGGAATCCCACAAGTGGGGAGCTGGTCTTCGTCCGCCTTTGGTCTTTTATTCTTCTTCTTTCTCTCTCTCACTCTCACTCTCTCACGCATACGCACACACACACTTGCAGTTGCTCTCCTCCTTGCCAGAGACGAACAGCCTGACGGGTATGAATTCAACCTATCTGGGAAGCTGCCGGAACGTGCCGCATTGCCATGTAATTGGGCACATAGGCTCGGAGCCATGATGTGACGCAAGTTGATAGACCGATGGAGATGGAGACACAGCGTGCAATTGGAAGGGGCCTGGGGCTTTGCTTGATGAAGCGAAGTGTGAGCAGTTTGATAGCTTTGCACAATAGCGTTGCCTAGTAGCCTCACTTAGAAGCCCCCATTAGATAGAAAAATATGTCTTGTCTTCAACATCTTGTCTCGAGTGATTAGCTTTCTCTACGCCGGGTTTCTTGATGATAGATAGGTAGACAATGGCGGGGCTTCCACCGGGACAAATTCGGCCGAGCCGAGAAGGTGGGGCCGATCTGAGCTGAAAGTGTCGATCCGAAACCACCGACCTACCTAAGGTATCTACATAGAAAGTATGTAGGGTCAGTCATATAAGTCTCTAACCACTCATTATCGAGAGGTGAAAAGAAGCTACGTCCCAAAATCCCCGCTAAAGCGCCTACCGTAATAGAAAAGGAAACCAAAGCAGACAAAAGCCTCGGGAAATGGCGCAAACGCCCGCTGCTCCGGGCCGCCTCGGCGGCCCGACCGGCGAGGAGCGGACGACAGATGAGGAGACAGGGGCCGGCACCACCGCCGCCGCCGCCGAGACCACCCCGCTCCTGGGCGATCGCAGCGGCAGCAGTGGCAACGGCAGCGGCAATGAAGAAGGGGACGGCGAGGTGACGGTCCTAGCGGACGAGGCCCGGGGGACGCGGCTCGCGCTGACGCTGGGCACGGCGTACGTGGGCGTGTTCCTGGGGGCCGTGGACGGCAGCATCATGGCGACGCTGTCGGGCCCCGTGGCATCCGAGTTCAGGTCGCTCAGCCTGCTGTCGTGGCTGGCGACGGCGTACCTGGTGGCCAACGCGGCGTGCCAGCCGCTGAGCGGGCGCCTGACGGACGTGTTCGGCAGGGGCCCCGGGCTGGTGTTCAGCAACGCGCTGTTCGCGGCCGGGAACCTTATCTGTGGCCTTGCGGGCGGGGAGAGGGTCATGATCCTTGGGAGGGTCGTTGCTGGGGTTGGGGGCGGGGGGTTGATGAGTATCTCGACGTTTTTGGCGTCGGATTTGGTGCCGTTGAGGAAGAGGGGGGTTGTGCAGGGGATTGGGAATATTGCTTATGGGTGAGGCTCCTCTTCCTTCTTCTTCTTCTTCTTTCCCTCCGGCCCGCCCATCGACTCTGCTTACATGCGTTTCCAGTTCGGGCGCCATGCTAGGAGGCGTCTTCGGCGGCCTCGTGAACGACACGTCCGCTTGGGGGTGGCGGCTGGCGTTCCTTGTCCAAGTTCCCGTCTCGTTGGTATCGGCCATCCTCGTCCTCCTTCTCGTCAGAGTTCCCCCCAAGTTGTCGAACAAGTCGCTGGTCTCGCGCATCGACTTCACCGGCGCCCTGCTGATCGTTTCCTTCCTCGTGCTCCTTCTCCTCGGCCTCAACGCGGGCGGCAACGTCGTCCCCTGGACGCACCCGCTCGTCCTCTCCACGCTGCCGCTGTCGCTCGCCATCCTCGCCGGGCTCGTGTGGTGGGAATCCCGGGCGCGCCAGCCCATCATCCCCGTGCGTCTGCTCGCGCACCGCACCGTCCTGGCCGCCTGCGTCGCCAACTTGACCTGCACCATGGTCATCATGATGACCGTCTTCTACATCCCGCTGTACATGCAGGTGCTGGGCCACTCGGCGACGCAGGCGGCGCTGCGGATCCTAGGCTCCCCGCTCGGCGTTTCCGTCGCCTCGGTCGGATCGGGCTACTTGATGAAGCGGACGGGCAGGTACGTCGGCCTCGGCGTCGGCGTCGTCCTCCTCCTGGCGGCCGGGGTCGTGGCCCTGACGTTCCTGGGCGAGCGGTCGCACCCGTGGCTGCCGTTCGCGGGCATGGCGCTCGTCGGCGCCGGGTACGGCGGCATGCTCACCGTCACGCTGCTGGCGTGCATCGCGGCCGTCGACCACTCACAGCAGGCCGTCATCACATCGGCGACGTACGCCTTCCGCTCCGTCGGCGCCACCGTCGGCATCACCGCCGCGTCGGCGGTCTACCAGAATGTCCTCCTGGTCGGGCTGCGCCGCCGCTTCGGCCACCTGCCCGGCGCGGCGGAGGAGATCGCGAGGATCAGGGATGACCTCGCCGAGCTGGGTCGCCTGCCCGACGGGTGGAGGGATGGCGTCGTCGCGTCGTTTATGGAGGCGTTCCGTGGCGTCTGGCTGACCGCTCTTGCCATGGCCATCGTGGGGCTGGTTTCTATCTCGCTGATGAGGCAGCACAAGCTGCATTCGAACCTGGCGCGGCAGGGGGATTAGCTAACGTGCATGCGGGAAGGGAAGAGGACGGGGCTGCTGCTGCTTCTGGATTGCTTGTTAGTTGTCGCCTACCTAATAATCTGTACTGGTATCAGGAGAGGATAAATGGTGTTTGGTAGAACGTCATGGAGGGGAAGGGGAAGGGCGTAGGTGATATGTATTGATAGATAATAGATTTAACGCGAGTTGACCTTGAAATTGGTGTCGAACTCCTGAGATATGGTTGGGGAACATAGTCGCCCTCGTTCACGGGTAATGGGGAGGTTCAACAGGGTTTGATGCTGGCAAGTGGTTCTGTAAAGGAGACTATAGAAGATCAAGCCCGCTCCGTTTCGTGGGTCTTTCTGGGGGAGTTGAAGCAGGAAAGACTTGATGGTGGACAAGAGAGGACAATCAATAACACAAGGCTGGGGCTCTACGAGGAGAATGACATAGCGGTGTGAAGTTTCTTCTCAGTACCTAGGCTTGCCATAATATTAACCTTCGCACGGAGCACATGTATGTACACCGTAACAGATATAGTCAGCTCGCATCCTTTCCCCTATTGGCAAGACGAGGCTCCAGTTGGAAAGTACACCGAGTCCCCGGCAAGGTGTGAGTGTAGTGTACATAATCGACCGGGATAGGAGCGCCTGACCGGACAACCGGTCGGTTCGCCAGGAGATGGTTCGCCCGAACTATGACCCCCATGTTAAGGCGACGAGCTTTAGATGCAGGTCCAACATGCAGGGGTTAGAAGGACCCGTTGACCAGGGTCGGGATGAGGCTCTGCGATGCGAAACGACGTCGAAGCCTCCTCCACCGCTCAGACTTAGCCCAACCCTCAGGATGAGCCCTCAGATTTCAGAGGTGTACACGATGGCTTCCTCACAAAGTAAATAGCCCCTTGTCATGTTTGCTCAGACACTGAAGATACCACCAACTTGAAGCCCAGACCACGTACAATATTAGGGGGAGATAGCGATGTCAGCTAGGTAGTCACATGAGCTAAGAGCCGCCAGGGCAGAACGTACCGGACAGTCTGTCATCTTTCCCTCACCTTGCTGTAGACCAAACTATATAGTCAAGGCCAAGCAATACCCATACAACAACCAAATCACGGCCCGATTGTGTAATGGTATTACCTGGGGGGTGTCGCAGTAAGAATCACGTCCCCCCTACCCCGGGAACTAGGATATGCGAAAGCGCAGAAAGTCGGCCAAGTTATACCCAGGTACCCGATTCGACTCCGGGATCGGGCGTTTATTTTTTATTTTTTATTTATATTTTTTACATCCCCTTTTATTGTTTACATTCGGGTTTCTTTCCTTTTTCTTTTCTTTTCTTAGTTTTTCCTGTCCTTTCTGTTTTCTCTCTCCCTTCGTAATTTTTGCCTCTCTTATTTATTAATCTTGCGGTACACAGGTAGCTAGGTCCCTGGTGACGCAGAGCGATATAGCATGGGTGAACGTGGAGGGAAGGCAATCAATACGTTTAATTAACATATTACACCATTTCATGGGCTTATTTATTGCAGGATTGTCTCCATCGCCAAGGTTCTTAGCAGTCAGCCGCAACCTTAACGTCAGGTACTGGTAGACTGGTAGGGGGGGTAAAGTCTATTTTAGGGGAAATGTAAACAATACTTAAGCCGCCCCGTCTCCCCCCTTTCCTTCTCCCTGCTCCTATCCTTGTACATATTATCGAATATCAAATTAGATTGCAGGTCGCTCCCACATCCCATCCTCAACTTATATCGCCCCCTATTCCTCCTCCCTAGACTTTATGCCAACGTAGCTAAGCAGCCTCGTCACCCTGCTTCTGACTGACAACCCCCTCAATCTTCTTCTCAGCATCGTTCTCCTGCTCCGTGCGCTGTGCGAATTCACCGCGCACCCTGCTCTCCCTCTCCAGCTTCTTGCGCGTCACGAAGCTCCACAGATACGCCCCATTGACAACCTCGTGGCCGCCGTTCTCCTTGAGCCAGACATTGCCCAGGAAGGTCGTCACCACGACGCACAGCCACATGAAGGGTATGAGGGCGACGAACGCCCACATGATGCCGCTCCGGGGGTCCTCATGGCCCGGGCCGCTCTTGTTGTTGAAGACGGTGGACATGAGCGTGAGCGACACGGAGCCGCCAAAGGGCACCGCGAAGCCCACCAGGCAGGTGATGGGCGCCGTCATGGCGGGGAAGTAGGCCAGCCCGTGCAGGGCCCCCGGGTTCATCCGGATGCCGACGCCGTGGCCCGTCAGCGCCATCATGCCGTAGATGATGGCCGTCTCGCCCTTGTGCGTCGCCCACGCGAGCACGCTGATCCCGACGGCGGACGTGACGCTGCCCAGGAGGAGGGCCGGGAGGGTCTGTCGTGGCCAGACGTTGGAAAGGAACATGGCCATGTAGGCACCCGCTGCGTTGCACGGTAGTGTTAGTCGCATGGCCGCCAGGACCGGTATACGGGAGGGGAAAAGAGAAGAGACGACTCACCTCCAAGACCAGGCAGGAAAAATAGCAACGCAACACCAGCCTTGCTAGGGCTTTTCCCCTCCACCAACGCAAAGTATAAGTCCATGAAATACATCACAGCAAACATAGCCATTCCAACGCCAAAGTTGATGAAGAACAACAACCCAATATCTCGCTGCGATAGCAATTCCCACGGCATCATGGGCCTCTGAGAGGGGAAGACCTTGGACATGACGTGCGGTGGTGCCATCAGGTACTCGTACACCACCCAGAAAACAGCCAGAACAGCTCCGATGACAAGAGGAGCCAGAACGTAGGCGGTGTCCCAGGCATATGTGCCGCCCGCCCAGGTAAACGCGAGGATCAGCAGGCCGAGGCCGAAGAGGAAGAGGAACTGGCCGACGTAGTCGATGGTGCCGAGGCGGATCAGGAAGCGCACGCGCCGGCTCTCGAGGCTGCGGCTGTCGTGGGCCTCCAGCTCGGGCAGGGGCTGGGGCCCGAGGAGCTCCTTGCGCAGCAGGACGACGGCGAGGACGACGGCGACGGCGGCGACGGGCAGGTTGATGGCGAAGCACCAGCGCCAGCTGGCCTGGGTCAGGTAGCCGCCGATGACGGGCCCCACGCTGAAGGCGGCGGCCGAGATCAGGGCGAAGAGCGTCCAGTTGAGGGCGTAGTCGCTCAGCGAGACGCGGTCCGCCAGGATAATGCGCACGCTGATGTTGACGCCCGCGGCGCCGATGCCCTGTAGGGCGCGCCCGAGGAGCAGCACGGCGAACTTGTCGGTCGGCGCGCCCGTGCAGACGGCCGAGCCCACGGCCATGATGATGATGGTGGCCTGCATGGTGGCGTGGCGGCCGAAGATGTCGGCGATCTGCGCCCAGAAAGGCAGGAAGGCGGCCGAGGTCAGGTTGAAGACAGAGATGATCCAGTTCAGCTGTGAGATCTGGTCTTTGGTGGTGGGTAGAGAGGGAACTGGTTAGTCGGATTGACGAGCTTATCCCGTGGCTTGCACTTACTGAAATCCTGGGCAATGAAGGGCAGAGCAGATGCGATTATGGTGGTGTCTAGGGACTGGAGGGCAAAAGGGGCAACGAGGCCGAACAGGATCTTCCATCGGTATTTCCACATCCTCTTCTTCTCAGCAATCGCTTCGGGGGATTCCTCCTTTTTGGCCACTACCTCGCCGACTGGAGAACTGGAAGCCCCAGGTCGCTCATCTTCGCCTGGAGTCGCTCCTCCTTCCATGCGCTCCTTGCGCTCCTTGCGCTCCCTGTACTTCTTCTTGACATATCTTACTGTGACAATCATTGTGTCCGTGGGCTCACCGGAGTATTAGTCAAGAGAGAGCAAGCACTTCAAGGGTGAGAAACATCTGCAGAGTTGAAACTGAGCTCCCTCTAATGATTTCCACCTGGGCAGTCATCAGTGTAAATATATTATAAGCCATCTCACTGGGAGGCCTGGCACGAGCCAATGACCACAAAACGTGTCCATTAATGGTAAATGCAACGATTTCAGACCCTGTGTAGGTGTCTAGGGTGTGTTTTGGCGCTGTCAACCGGGAATCGGCATGCCTGTTTAGAGGTCGTCTTACGACTGACCAGCCCAAAATGGCTTAGCTGCAGTGTACACGTAATTGATGCGTCCTCATCTTACCGTTCTCGCTCCCCAGCGGTGCAATTACGGTCGTTATTACACCCTTTGCAGCCCTCACACTGGTCGTCGTTTTCGCTTTCGCTCCCTTCCAGGCACTATGTCGCGATCCTATGTCATGCGACAATTTTTCTGCAGCACGAGGCTAAGCCACGGTGAGGCATACACGCCGAATCTCCACAGCGCCTGCCTAGCCAGGGCTTGCTCCCAGATATCATTATCTTCGAGTGTGGGAGGTAGCTCAGTGCAATATGTTGACGTCCAAGGACACCCGGCATGCGCTTGTCGGCAGGCATGGCATAGCACAGGGGATCTGCCCAGAGGTTGGTTCAATGCACGAAAATCTTCGGTGAGGTGCTGTTATTCTGACGGTTCGGGCGCCGACGTGTTCATCAGTTCCTCGAGGTGAATATAACCTACTGGGTTCCGTCTTATGCTATGGTGTTTGTCTCTCTGCCTTAAGGCCAGCCGTTCTTCGGCACTAATATCGACATGCTTCGCATGCTAGGAAAAGGATACCGTCGTCTATATTCTGCCTACGATCAAGCGCGAGCTTGGAGGAAAGTGGACGTTCCTAGAGTATAAAGCGTCACTTGATAAAAGCAGATGCTTGCATATCGAACTAATCTTTCCAGTTAGAGTGTGTGCGCCTACAACCTCACCGCCATGTGGTTTCCCAGATAGAGATGTGGTAAATGGTCCCCATAGGAATTTAGTGCCTGGTAAAATCGTAGGGCTGAGCCAAGCAACAGGGGTCTACGGCATAGTAAGGATCCACTCACAGGGTGTCTACAGTACATATGCAGCCAGGGGTCTATAACTAGGGGTTGAACCACTAAACAACAAGTTGCATTTCTATCTTCACCGACATTTCCTCCTCAACTACCTTTGGATATTGCGGCGAAAACAAACAGGATGAAGAGACAGAGGTTGGAGTTAAGAGATGGTACTTTTGGGGGGGCTTCAAACAAACAAACAACAAAGAAGCAAAGCGGGAAACGAAGAAAAGGAGAAACGAAAGAAACCCAAGAAACGGGGGAAACGAGACTGGCTCAATCAACCAGGAAATGCCATCTGAGCAAGCACAGACGCAAGGACCGCGACGTAGGCCGAGACGACCATCATGGGCTCCCGGAACTTCGTCTCGGGGTTCTTCGTCAGCACCGTCGCCGCCCCAAACAGAGAGACGGCGAGCAGGACGACCAGAAACGACTTGACCTTGGTCAGTTCACCCAGGAACATGACCGCGATCGGTCCCAGAAGCGTGGACACGCAGAAGAAGGTGAGGACCACGCCCACTACCCAGTTGTTGACCCGCGTCTGCGCCCTCCACGTGCCGGTCGCCTCGTCGAGGGGTAGGAACTTCTCAAGCACCCATCCAAACTTGCCATAGAACAACTTGCGGAGGTAGAGCGAGTGCTCCTCCGGCGGTCGGGTGGTGACAAAATCGTCCGGCACGTTGGTGAAGAGTAGCGCCTCGTCGTCCAACATGCCTCTTTTCTTCAAGCTCGCGTAGAGGCCCATAACCTCATACGTCGGAGGACTGCGGAGCCCCTGGATCTCCCGGTCATAACGCAGGACGCGATCTAGTCAATGTTGCGTTAGCTTCTCCATTCATCGAGGAGGTCAAAGGACCGAAGGGGCCAGGAACGTCTAACCATATCGATCAAACTCCTGATATATCTCATCCATGATGAGGTCACATTCGTCCGGTTTGTATTTTTCTCCCACTCTTCGTCTTTGTCCCGCAGACAAACTCTTCGCGTGTGTGTCCGAAGCCATATCAAACTCCGAGAGCTGCTCTGAGAGGTTGGTTATGCGTCCCTCGATATACCGGGCCAATCTCTTGGAGAGGTATGAGAAGCCCCGGAAGCAAGAGCCGTTTTCGTCGTTGTTTTGTTCTGCGGCGAGCCTCGCCCAGCCATCGCGGAAAAGATGCACTAGTGTGGCATGTTGTCAACTGGAGTTTCCAAAGTCAAAAAGGGTTAGACATGGTCACTCACCATGATGCTCCAATCTCATCTTGTTCGTGCCCTGGGTGATTGCGAAGTCGATGTCTGCTCCGTCAGCACCCTGTCTCCAAGTCCCCCAGTGGATACTCACCATCGCTCGGAAGTGTCCCATCAGCACTCTCAATTGTAGAGGCATCTGTCATCGTCATTGGAGAGCATGAGCAAGACTTGCCGTGTGAAGATTGGCTGTCGAGGCCAGTAGCCGACCTCTCCGCAACTCCTCTTTCTGCGGTGTTCTCGTCGGATGCAAAGGACATTGTCATAGTTGGTACTTATCAGGTCTGAGTTTCCTTAGCCTGCTGTCTCATCTTCCTTCCCCCTTTCTCCGGGATATCGCTCGATTATTTATACCCACAGACCAGAGGTCGTCGGGTCCTGGCTACCCTCTCGGTTTCGCTCTCTGCCATTCCATCCAGGCCTCGCGACTTGTAACCCGACCACACCACGAACGAGCTCTCAGACCGCTACTATGCCCCTCTGCCTAAACGTCGAGTTGTCGTGCTTCCAGGGCGAGGCTCGGCCCTCATGGCGAGCGGAAAGGGGGCTGTCAACGAGGTCACACCTCCGACGAGTTCAACCGTCTTATCATCCAGACGAATTGCAGGCCGAGCCCAGTCGCAGAGCCTCCGACCGCCATTTCGCATTATGCACAGAGTATGTGTTGTCGTTCATCGGTCGAATAGGGGGGCTCTAAGTCGACGTCGACACGGTGTCGGGGGAGGAGGAAAGGGGTGTGCGGCTCCAGACGTTGATGGGTTGGGACTGCCCGATTTGCATCGTTAGGCTCCTGATCCAGCGGCTCAGCAACGGGTATAAGGAGAGATCGTTAGAGGGGGGCCGTTGTCGAGGGTTGGACCGTCGTCGCAATTGACGCGCGGTGGCCCGTGAATGGCCCGATGAGGAAACTTCATCCTGTGGATAATCAAGGTGCCAAGCCGGATTCCAGCCCTACAATCGCCAGCAGCTCGGTCATCTAGAAGGCGGTCAAGGGCCCAACCCCGGAGAAGGCTCTGCTCGACCGACGTGTACCAAGACAAGGAGGCAAACATTTTGCGGCGGAGGGGTTGCAGCTTCCATGGTTGGAGGTTCGCGCATCACCCGTGGAGTTCCCCATCCCCTCATTGGCCAACTGGCAAAGAAGCCCATCAGCTGGGCAGGAAAGAACTACCTTACCGTCTAGTGTAATGGGGTATGTACCCTCCATACTTGGCTCAAGGAGCCTTCTTTTTCTCCGAGCCCAACCCATGGAACCTTCGTGGTCGATGCGTGGAAGATGTCTTGCATAGCCTCGATTGTCTTCTGTCTCGGGCATCACGGGGTGCAAAAGGAGGCCAAGCTTCTGAGAGGGCTGGTTAGGTGCCTATCTAGATCGAGGAAGTCTCATTCACGGCGGTGGGAGAGCAGACCTTCCGAGCCTCGTCAATATTACGGATATACATGGCAGTGGGACTACGCTGATTGCGACATCTACAACATTTACCACAGAGTAGGCAGTGGAACATAACCCGCCCCTCGGCCCAACCCCCCCTGAGATGTGGCATATTTAGATCCTCCTTTTGTCCATGGCCATCTCGTGACAGTCAACCGGAAGAAAATGACTGCTTAGGGCCAAGATACAGGCTGTCCCCATTCTCTTTGAGGGCCCGAGTCTCTACCCCTTTCCAAGGTATTCAAGCGGGCCGCTCTAGTTAGGCGCGTCGAAGGATCGCGGATACCCGAGAGCAATTCGAGAGTATGGAGACTCCATAAAACGTAGAAGCCACGGCTGGCGACGAGGATGGGCGCAGGATGTCGGTTGGAAGTGAAAGGATGGGCGCAGAGTTGCGGCGTACAACTCCATCCCATCTGTCCCCTGTAAAGCTTTTCGCCAGTAAGCAAGAGCATCAAGTATCGGAGCTTACCTAGTATTCTAGTATTTGAATCAGACATGTTCCTAGGGGATGACCGCGGGATTTCGGTGAGTGCAAAGGAGGTTGTGTTGTCAATCAACTCTTGTCGGCCCTCGACGCCTGTCACACTGAAGGTATCGATCGATGTCTGTACCTAACCCGGGTCGGGGCCCAATTCATGGCATGAATCGTCATTGGGACGACAGCTGCAGCTCAACGAGCATGTTGTTGATGGCTCTGCATAATAGGGGGTCCTGGTTCACGGATGTTTGATATAGCTAGGGCTACGTCCCTGAAGGCCCTAAGGGGTCGGACAAACGTTGCAACGAACTCCTAGACGATAAGGTAGTGGCTTGGCCCCTGGCGACTGCTTGTATCGATGACGAGGGAGAGGCAGAATAATATATGCTTCCTACGGGACAATGGAAAAGGTGGTTATGCAGACAGATTAGACCACATATTCTGCTACGTTCTAGCAAGCAGTGAAAGCAGTGGTTGCATCCTTCAGAGTTCTACTTGCAGGGTAAATGGGATATTGATTGATGTACTTGCAGGTAGTACGCATAGATGTCGCATGGAACGTGGGAACGAATTACGTATACATAATTAGGTCACGTCCGTTCTTCCAACGGGTTGGAGGGGATGTCCAGGTACACAAGAAGTATTTATTACCCGACGTGCCTCCCCTCTCCTTTTCCAGACTTTTACTGCCGCTAACGCCGCCAACTTAAGTCATGTCCTTGGTAAGCTCACTGTCGATGTCGATGGCTCACTCTTAATAGCTCACTCTTGATAGCTCACTCTTGATAGTTTACTCTTGATAGCTCACTCTCGATAGCTCACTCTCGATAGCTCACTCTCGATAGGTAGTCAAACACCTTGCCACTGAGGCCCATCCGATCGATTTTCCAAGCCTTTCAATCCCCTGCTTTGCTGCTTGCAGGTGTCTTTTACCCGAATTCTCCATCGGCGGAAATGACTAGTCTTCGAACAGTGTTCCAAGCTCTGTCAAGCTGGACTGTAGTTAGCAGTCGGGCAGCTGTTGGGCGCTGCACAGAGGCAGGAGTCCCCAACTATATTGGGAAGCCGGGGTAGACGCACAAACCGTGCTTTCGCCCGCGTGGGGGTGGAGGGACCGTGGGGAAGACGGTTGGGGTAGTGGGGGTAATATCCCAACCCGGCTCCTGCCGGTTTCCAGTTTCCGGTTTCCTCCGGCTTGATCCTGAGATGTTTATCGGCGATGTTTGAGATGCAGGACGATTTCAATTCGAAGGGTCACGCACGCGGTTGTCGTCTCCTCCGTCCGATGGCCAGCACCAACTTGGGAAGCCCCAAGTTCTCACTCCCCGTCCGGGACCGGCGGCCGGAAACCGGTTGGCACGGTTGCCACTGGATGCAGTTGCTGATGCTTTGGTTTGATACCGGTCCAGCAGTACGTCACCCTGGAAGTTGGGACTAAAAGACTCTAAACACCGAGCTTTCATCCGGGCGGGCAACAGAGGTCTGGCCAAGATCGCCGCCATCTCTAGACCAGACCGTGGATTTTCCCAAACATTGCTCCATTCTATCATTGTTACCTTACACATGAGATCCTAACACAACCTACCCTTGTTGGCCGTTTAGGGGCTCGTCGCACCCCTGTCAACTGAGGCGAAAATGACAGGCAGCCTGCTCAGCGAGTGCCCGACCTTATTTGGTGGACGAGGGCCAGCAGCCCTACTTCCTACCCTCAGAACTCATAACAATGTCACTGATTAGCACTTTCCGGGGTGCAAATTTCCTTCCATCATCCTTCCCAAATGCAAGCCCAAAGACAAGGCCAGCCTACCGAAATCCCCTTGAACACTCAGGTTCCTGCGAGCGTGGTGTCTTCGAAAATGGAGACCGGTAAACAGTATGAATACCATACCCCACTCACCTTTTTCGGGCCCTCGATCAGTCAAGGCGAATCCTGATTGTAACATCTGTCCAGGAATAATCGTGACTCCAAGGGTCGGCGCATCGTGTTTTATCCGAAGAAACGGCATGGGTACGGCAAACTCTGGGAGAAATTGAGGTCAAAGGGCAGCGAGCAAGGTCATGGTCACAAGAGCAGCAAGCAGGGTGATGGGCAGAAGAGCTAGGTTGCTAGGGTCCCCAGGAAGTTGGAAACGGGGCGGGATTCTCGCGACATTTGTCTCCACTTCCGTCGCTACATTTCTTTCCTCATGGAACATTAGAGTCTAGACACAAGATGCAACGCAAACAGTCTGAACTCATCTTGCCAATTTTGCTTGCTATGGCGGTTCTTGCGTCCAGTGCTTACACTGGGTACTACATTATACCCCGATGGAACGCAATACTAGCGATCCGCTTCGAAGGTCTCGCTCAAATTTGAACTGCTGGTCCTTTTGCCTACCCAGCTCACTGCTTTCGGATGAGTGCCCAAGCTACCATAACACATCTTCTAATCGCCTGCCTCCGTCACCGTTATTACTGATGGAGACAAGTCAGGAATACCGACGCGCTCACAACGAAGAGTTTGTGATGCTCTCTCGACCTCAGCCTCACGCCCGTGCAGAGCACGATGTCTGTCCCTTCCCCTCCCGTCCCCTTTGGTGCATGCTAACAGGTGCCGTCTTTATAGGGTGATCCAGCCAAATGGATGCCGCACCCGAAAGATCGAATAGCGACCACCGATGCTACCGATGCTCCACCCCGAGACCCACAGCGCAAACAAGTCTAGAACGAGTGTCGAATCCAGACTCACGACGAGCTTCAGGTCCCCCTCAATCTCCTCCACCTACAAGCGACATGGAGAGTGCCAACAAAACAAGCAAGGTTCTTGACCCAAGGACAACCCCCCGAACGGGTAGCTCCCCGCCAACCTGCAACTCCCCTCCGCTTTATGTTCATAGGCAACAGATCCAAGTAAGCCGTGCTGGTCCAAGCCCCGACGAAATGAATGCCTTGGCCGGAAACAATAATTAGAGGTTACAACGTCTCGGCGGTACAGCGGAAGGATCTCTCTCGGTTGGTAACGCGAGTTTAAGGTCCCACATTACACTAGCCAAAGCCTGCTGCCCGACGGTGGACACCTTTATTCCGCTACAGTGTCGGCATTCCCGTAACATACAAATAACCCATCTCCGCTTTTGATGTCTTTGACCGCTGCCTCTCCGGAATCAACAAGGGCCAGCTCTACGACGTGCTCATATCAGGCAGCTTTCGACCGTGCTCAACCAAGGCTGACTTGCCACGGCTCCTGGAGCACTGATGGGTCATCCCGGCATGGCAGATAGAAGTTGCGTTCCGACAAGATCAGAAACAAACCGTATAGTCCATGAGCTAGTCCCGTCTACTGGACAGGCTATCCCGTGTACCAGGTTCACCAGTTCTCTGAACAATTGCTATCTATGCCGAACAGCCCGGGGCCTGCCTCTTCCCCCCCCTCCCCCCTCCCCCCAATAGGATGCCAACACTGGCTATGGATATCTTCCCTAAAACCCAAAACCCAAAACCGGGTACACCATATAGCTCTAGCTAACTGCGGCAGGCGGCTCTGATGGGGGGCAGACCTCCAACCGACCCATGGCTATTCGCAACTCCTCAACCCTCGGTGACCCGGCGTACACCAGGGCACTTTCCCACATGGATATTCCCAACCCAGACAAAGATGCGGGCAGCCCGAGGAGAATGTAAAGTCCCAAGGGCCCTTCACGAAGGAACTCGCATTTTCTCCCATCAGAAAGGCAGTCCCCCTCGCCGAAGCGCGAGAGAGGCTGCCAGCGTGGATGTCAACCGAGGTAGCATTATCTGTCCACCATTCACGGGGTGTAAAACGGCGATATAGGAAACCGAAAAGGAATACCAGTATTCCGTCGTGTACGGATTAGCTGTTGTCGAGTCGCGAATCATTTGTGTTGTTGATTGGATGACGATCGGAGATCACGTGGAAAGGGGAAAAGGGGCTGGTGATACAGGCGAGGGACACTTGAGACCCTATGGGGTCGTTCATGTTGTTTCCCCCGGTCTATGGGCGTGGACTGATTCTTCCACTACAATTGGCTGTTGTCTCAGCCGCTTCAAGCAGCCTTAGCAATCCTTCGTGAGGTAGGTTTAAGGTACATTTGACATGAAGCAATCTAGGCCTGATCCTTGTTGCCTGAAGAACGACTCGTTCTGCCTTAACTAGCGCGGCCAATGGCGTTTCGACTTCGCAGCAGAATACGCGCAGAAACACAGGCAAACCCTTTGTATCGCAGGCTTTGCGATCGGAATCAAATAAGAATGCCCTCAGATCCCCTTGAGAGATAATAGACTTCTTCCTCAGCCGGAAGATACTCGTCGCAGAGGTAGTGATATCATGGAAGGTGAGTTTGAGTGACGTGGTTGGACAATGGACAAGGTCATCACGAGGGAAGGAAGACTCGAATGATCGAAACTCGTAAGGGTTTTGCCCCAAGTTCGCTCTAGATGAGGATACCAGGCTCTAGTACCAAGCCAGATGGTCAAATAGGTGGTGATACCGAGAGCTGGAGAGAACAAGATCGCTGAAACATACGGACACGACACAGCCTGAGGCATACTAGAATGGCAGGTGGTAAGACAGGTGGTAGCCAAGACAAGGCCACGTGAGAAATTAGCCAGAGCGACGGAAGTGGCGGGTCCTCAGAGCTGGAACCCCACGGGAACATGAGGGACTGTTCAATATGCTGTGCAACATGAGGGTATGATATCAGAATAGGGTTATATCGGGGGCAACTTCGTTAGCAGTATCCTTGTCCTGGAGGGGAGATCAACGTGTACCACTAACCTGAGGGGGAAAAAAGGGTGAAGCATCGTCCTCAACAGAGTAATCAGAATTGAAGGATACCCATCTCTGAGACTCGCCCGGAGACTCGTCCCAGAGAAGAATACGCTGCGTATCGCACTCAAATGCCTTGTTGACACAAGCTTCGCAACGGCCCTCCCATGGGAAAGCTGGACTACACCCGTCTTCCCCTTGCGGGTATGCACGGGGCAGACAGCTCCCGCTTTTCTGATGCCAATTGCAAGCACCATATGATGCCAAGCCTTCACGGGCAGACCCGTCCCAGCCCGCGCAGGACGTGGGCTGGGACTGAGGTGGAAGTTGAAGCGTTCTCCGAATTTCTCACATGCAAAAGCAGTATTTGCTCGGGGTTACCAAGCTCGAGAAATCACTTGCGCGATCTCTCCGTTTGTAGCATGGAAACGCAGCGTTGAAGAGGACGATGCTTGGGGGAGAGAGAGGAAGGTTGAAGAGTTTTGCGGCTTTGGGTGGTTTTAATGCCCGAGTTGAAAGGCCCCACATTTGGACTAGCGCACAGCACAGGCCAGCAGGCACAGTTCAGGCCAGTCCAACTCGAGACACAACTGAGGTTAATGTTTGGCACCTAGATACCATGGAAACTAGGTACCCAGCTCAATAAGAGGCACACACCCCTCGTCAAATGTGGACTCCCCGACTCGAGATACCCATCTTCGGGCCGGCGTCCGCCTCGCCAGCCGTCTCCCTGGGAGCGGCGCGCCTGGAGCTCAATGCCGCCGGCTCCTACCCCCTCGGCGGGACCACGCCGTCAGCCTCGGAGCTCGGCGACACCGCGGCGGCAGCAGCACTGGCAGGGTCCTCCTCCTCCCCGGCGGCGTCTGCGACGCTGAGGGTCATGATCCGGCCCCGCGGCCCGCCCGCGGACGGGTCGCCAGATTTTCTGTACGCGTCGGGCGAGCTTGCCGAGATGCGGGAGGCCATCGTCGGGTTCGGGCGGTCGGGCTTGCTGGACCCGGAGAGGGGTGACGGGTTCGTGTTTGGTGTGCTGAGGCGAGCCGGTGGCGGGGGAGGAGGGGTGGTTGTGGATGTCGAAAGGAATGCCGAGCTGGTTCGCCTGGCATGGCCATTCAAGTGTGTGTTCCATCGAGCCTTTGACGATGTTGTCGGCAGCGTTGCTCGTCTGGGCCAAGGGGGTGGTGATGGGCAGCACCAGACGACAACCGAGGTGTGGAAGGCTGCCCTCGAGGACGTCATTGACTGCGGTTTCAGCGGGGTATTAACGTCCGGGGGACCGGGTACTGCACCAGGAAATGCCCTCGTCCTGAACGGTATCGTTGCTGGCGCGAAGGAACGGATCGAAGTTGTTGTTGGAGGTGGAGTCAGGAGCACGAATGTGCGGGACTTGGCCTTGGCTATCCGCCATGACACCTCGCCAGTTTGGTTTCACTCGTCCTGCCTGACGTCTAAAGATGGAGGCGAGGAAGTTGATGGCGAGGAGGTTAGATATATTTCACGGGAATTGGGACTTCTACAGGGTGAAGGTAGCAAGTCGAAATGAGTGATACCCCAGGAGGAGTCGGAATGAACCCGAAGGTGGACAGTGAGCCCCTGAGATCAAAACCCGTGCTCTGTGTGAGCTTGCAAAATCCATTGCCAACAGGCCAAGGGCTGAAAATTTGCTCTATAACCTAGACGAATCATTTCCAAATCACAGTACAGGCTGTTCCAATTCAACATTGCAGAGGAGCTGCTCCATTCTGATTCCATTTCCTTGCCCGTCAGGGGGTCCTTTGGGATGTCGAGAGTGGGGCTCCGGCAGTCTGTGCTCCCCCAACCACGAGGTAGCACCCGACCAACCCTTGGCGCCGCGTCACGAATCGTGACAATGGGCACGTAGCTCTTCCACAGTTGAGAGCACACCGGCCCCATCGGCTCTCCCCTTGTGCTCTCAAATATTTACTCGCTGGTGGTTACACTCCATTTCCGACTTCACCTAGCCTATCGGGCCGCCCTATCAGCGACAGATCGTCGCAGATCGCTTGCACGCCCTCAAACGAATTACCTGCAACAATGGGCTCTACTCTCTCCGTAGTAAAGGTAAATCCTTCCGATAACCCAAACCCCCAGCCAAGATGCCACGACTACCTATACTGACTACCACACCTTCCTCCCCAGACGCTGATCGTCCCGGCGCTGATCTCGCTCATCATCTTCCTCGCGACGACCTACGCCTTCATCCCGCTCTGGCAGCGCTACCGGAGCCGGTACAGCCAATACCTCCCTCTCGAAACCATCTCCACGCAGACGTCCTCGCTCGGGGCGCGCCTGCAGGCCCGACTGGGCCGCGTTCTGGTGCCGTCGTCGTGGCGGACGAGGCTGCACGACCGGCTGGTCATCGGCCGGGCTGAGGAAGCTTCGGACGGCGGCTACGACTCGGAGGAGGGCGAGGAGCTCGGGGAGGTCGTTGACGGCGCGGGCGCGAGGGGGGTGGGCGAGCAGAGGCACGGCGTTGATGATGCGAGGAGGTTGAGCAGGGAGTTGAGTTTCCCCCGGTCCCGTTGCCCCGTTGAAAGCCGGGTTTTGGGATGGCGGCTAACAGAGATTGTGGTACAGCCTTGAGGAAGGATTTAGAGACGACAGCGACGAGGAGAGAGAGATAACAGCACCGAGGCGTTAAGGCTTGTTTTTAGGTTTTCATGATGTGAATGACGAAAGATATCCATATACGATATACCCACTTGCTAGAACTATCGGAAGCGTTTACCAGCCCGGTGAGGACCGACCTTCTAAGGGGAAGATGCAGCTCTTCAAAATTCCCGGCCTCTGTTCAGTGCTCAAACCTAGGATCTCGATTCGGGATCACTACTATGGGTCTGCCCTTGACACGATACTAAGCTAAGTTGCCCGGACTGAACCCACTTGCGGCCCAACTAGATCGGCCCCGCCTCTTGGGAAACACCAATCTCCAGTTCCCAGTGAAAGGGTATGAAAAGGCATGCAAATACGATGCCTCCCCTCAGGCCAGGATCTGGGTGGCTTCCTCGGGCCAACCATAGGTCGAGAATTTTCAGCCCCAGAGCCTTGCGTCGTGTGGTCTTCTCGAGGCCCTCCCAAAATGCGATGTGGTTCAGATCATCGTCGGTGACACATCTTGGCGCTCTGGCGAAACCTAAGTGCCGGTATTATGTTATTATGTCCGGCTGTGATGAGGAAAGGAGGCTTGCTCGAGCTTGCCGTTGGTGATTCTGCAGGGCATGTTGGCCTGGTCAAGGGCGGTATGAGTTCCCGGAGGTTGTCCTGAATGGGAATTTGGCCGAGGATTTGGTTGCCTCGAAGGCAGAGTTATCTTTCTCCATGAGGCTGTTGGCATAATTATGCACAGATCCCCACGTATGCTTGTTCTCACTTCTTCTCGTCAAACTTCGAGAAATGTCGGGTGGGCTGTGAGCCCAGTCGGTCATATAATTCGTGTTTACTTGGAAATAAAAAACCATGGCTCTGTTCGGGCCAGTCGTCCACTCCTTGTTCTTGGTGACAGCCTGGACAGCCGCCATACGAGGCATCGTCACCACGACCATCGTCACTACCATCACCATTGTCTCAGTTGAAGGCACTGCAACCATCATCACCACCGCACCTTCCAATGACCAGAATCACGTTGCATATCCGTCCGCCAAGGAGGAAGACCAAGCGGCTCTACACCGCTGCCCCGATGACTACTATTCCATCTCAGGAAGCTGTTGTCCAAGCTAAGCCACATCGCCACTCCCGGGACCCTGCATAGACACAGGCCTCCTCAGTTTCCTGCTCTGGAGGGCTGGAAGGAACGCCGGTCGGGGGCACTTCCTGGATGGCTGCCAGGGCGGCGGCGAGAGGTAGCGGGAGCGGTAGCCCATATGGGCCGGGCAGTTATCGGGCCTCGCCTCCTGGGATCCCTGTCTACCCGGCCGCGAGTTACGGTCATGGGGATGTGTACCAGCAGGCGGGGGCCGGTGATGGATCCTCCGTCCCTGTACCAGCAGCAGCGCCAGTACTCTACCCACGGCCCCCGCGAGGTAGGTGAACGAGATGGAGTGTTCGGGACGAATGAATATGACCATGGTGGTATCCAGCATGATGGCCCGGGGCTGCAACAATACTAGGTGCTAGTTCGAGCTTTTTCCAAGGTTGAAGAGTTGGCGGCCCGTCGATAATCGATATCTCGCCCTACAAAATGAAGAAGGCAGAGCAAGGTTGGAAAAGCAAAACTGATGGCCGAGACCATTACCGACGCCCCTAGATTTAATCGCCGCTCTTTTGTTTCCGCACTGCCTCACATAATAAACTCATGGCAATGTTGTTTGGACGTAGTCAGAAGCCTGAACCACCGGTGAACCCTAGCCCCAACTTTACCCGATAATGATCGGGTTCAAATCTAGTTGTCGGCCTTCTCTGTGATGCCTAGGAGTGGCTGTCACCTCAAGCACTCATCTGCCCCTAGAACCCATTTCCCGATACAGGCATGTCGTCCATGAGGATTTTTCCACGGAATGCCACTGATAACCAAGCAAGTGGAAGCCTATGGCTCACTGGATAGCGCCTGGAAGGAGTCCTTTTGACTGAACAGGTCACCGGGAGCTGGGAATGCCTCGAAGCATTACCCAGAAACGTGTGAGTAAGCCAAACCCTCAGAACACGTGTTGGACAAGTTCGACGACGTCAAAGAATGCCTCTCTAGGAATGTCGACGTTTCGCAGACCTAGACCAAGGACAAGCGTCCTCCGATCTTCCGGGTTCCGTAACGTGAGCTGGCTCGCAATTTGGGCGGCAAGAAGCTGCCCCAGTGTGTCGCGATGCTCACCCCCACCCCCAAGCAGCGTTTTGGGTGTCAGGTGGGTTGAAGGCAGAGCGCCAAGGCCTGTGGACGGGAGAGCCATGTCCACCAGGGCTGGCGATGGGGCGGAGAGAGGGACTTGGACCTTGACCTTCAATCAACACTTCGTGTTAAACAGATTGAGAATAGAGTTCCACAAACCCATTGTGACAGGCAGCCCTCTTGAGAGAGAGTGACTACGATCTTGTTTGAGAAAGCCATCGAAGTGACTTCGGTCGTCACCCCGTTGACCAAGCCGGTGGTTTGTTTAGTTCGAGCCGGGAAAGGCTCCTCCCTCACGTCAATCTCGGACATGATTAAGGGATTATCAAAATGAACCGATTTGCTGTGATAATTCTAGAGGTCACTCTGATTAGTAAAGAGCCCGAGTCTGCAAGTTGAGAGTCTACAATGGGTACGGAGTACCTAGGCATCAGAAGCCCCACTTACGGGATACGTTTGCTAAGTCTCAACCTGATTGGTCTATTTTCTGCCAGGCGGTCGCATTTTTATCTGGATATCTCCTGCAGATTTCCATGTTAGTCCAACGGTCACTGGAAAAGACGAAATATGGCAGTATAGAGGATTCATAGTCGCCAAAGGACCCGAAGAACAGGGCAAGTATGGTGAAGAAGTTTGTTCCCCGTCAGAGGAAGCAGAAAGCGCTTGCTCGAGAAAGGGCGCAGGAGAACGGGACCCACCCAGACTCGAACGTCGAGGAGATCATCCCTCTCGGAAAATCTGAATTGGAGGAGAAGAAGTCACAGCTCAAGAAGGAACTGCGCCAAGATGGTGTAAAAATCAGCGGCAAGAAAGCCAAGCGGCTTGAGAAATACATTGAGAACAAGTTAAAGAAGGACGAAAACCGTGAGCTGCTGGCCAAGTTAGCTGCCAACAAGATCGACACCAGTCTATTTGCAAGCAGCCGGTCCCTTGGACAGACCAAGGAGACTAAAAGGGAGGCGTTCAGCCGAGCTCTCAGGGAGCAACAAGCCGGCCTACCCAATGATGCCTCAAGAGACGAGGTGCTTTATGAGAGACGCCGAGACGCGGGAGCTGAGTCCAGCGAGGATGATGGCGAGGAAGGCGTACGGCCTGGAAAGAGTCTGGACTCGAGGAACCTACGAAGGACTGAGCCTGAGGCCGCGACGGCTTTGCCAACCACGTCCCAGGCCATGAACACAACTGGATCCGGACTCAAACGCCCCCTGGAAAAGGACGACGAAGGGAGGCCTATCCTAGCAAAAAGGCGGAAGAGAGGCGGAGTCAGGTCGAAAGTCTCTCTCGCCCAGCCCGAGCACGTAGCTCCCGAAGCTCCCGAATCAGATGAGTGGAGTGGCCTCAGCAGCGACGAGGAATCTGATATTGGTCTGGACAGCCCCTCAGAGGTGCACTCAGAGGCTCAGAGCTCAGATGCGTCAGAGGCCGAAGGCGATAACTCGGACGAATCCAACGAAGACGAAGAGGGGTCGGAAATCGACGAGTCTGAGGCCGATTCTGAGCAAGATGATGACTCGACGAGGAGAGAGAGGTCCTCTGCCTTCAAAGCGTGGGCGAATCAACAGAGAAACGAGGCCTTAGGCTACGACCCTGTTGAATCGGAGCCAACCATCCTCGACATACCGAGACCTGCAAACTTCAAACCCCGTTCTTTAGAACAGGACCCGCTACCTCTTGAGCTGCAGGTCACTACGAACACGAGCCGCAAGGTTTTCAGTGTGACCGTGGCGAGAGATCCAGATATACAGGAAGCTCGACTGAAGCTGCCCGTCGTGGCAGACGAACAAAAAATCATGGAGGCCATTCACAACCACGATATTGTCGTCGTCTGCGGTGCTACTGGATCCGGAAAGACAACACAGGTACCCCAGTTCCTATTCGAAGCTGGATATGGCTCCCCTGATTCTCCGACCCCTGGGATGGTTGGTGTTACTCAGCCAAGGCGTGTAGCCGCCGTCAGCATGGCGAAGAGGGTGGGTCAGGAACTTGGTGATCACTCCCATACTGTGGCATATCAGATCCGCTTCGAGGGAACTGTTGATCCGAATACCGCGATCAAGTTTATGACAGACGGTGTCCTGTTGCGTGAAGTCGCACAGGATATTGCGCTTTGGAAATATTCGGCCATCATCGTCGACGAGGCACACGAGAGAAGCGTCAACACGGACATCTTGGTCGGCATGCTGAGCAGAGTCATTAAACTGAGAGCGGATCTTGCGAAAGAGGATCCTACCGTGAAGCCCCTGAAGCTTATTATCATGTCGGCAACCCTCCGGATCCAGGATCTCACAATGAACTCAGTTCTATTTCCAAATCCTCCTCCGGTCATTGAAGTCGAGGGAAGACAATACCCGGTGACGGTCCACTTCGCTCGCAAAACCAATCATGACTACGTTGAAGAAGCATTTCGGAAGATCAGCAGGGGTCACAAGAAACTGCCGCCTGGCGGGTTCCTCGTGTTCCTCACTGGGCAGAACGAGATAACGCAACTGAGCAAGCGCCTGAGATCTGCTTTCGGTGGCCTCAGCTCAGCAACCAGCGGGGCCAAAGTTCGTATTTCTGCGAGCGAGGCTCCAATCGAGGCCGAGGATATCGACTTTGGAGAAGTGGATGACCGAAACGCCAACGACATGGATGATGACATGCTTGTGGACCAGTACGAGGACGATGAGGACGAGGATGAGGATGCCGACTTCGACATCGAAGACGAAGAGGCTGGAACTGGTCCATTAAAGATGCAGATTCTCCCCCTTTACTCCCTCCTTCCCACAAAAGACCAGATGAAAGTCTTTGAGCCGCCGCCGGAAAGCTCGCGTCAAGTTATCTTGGCCACTAACGTGGCTGAAACGAGTCTGACGATACCCGGGATACGATATGTGTTCGACTGTGGCAGGTCGAAGGAGCGCCGTTTCGACCGACTCAGCGGCGTCCAGAGCTTCGAGATCGGGTGGATCAGCAAAGCCAGCGCGAACCAACGATCTGGTCGAGCCGGGCGTACCGGACCGGGCCACTGCTATCGGCTCTACTCCTCAGCCGTTTATGAGAGAGACTTCCCCGAATTCGCAGATCCGGAACTCCTGAGGATGCCGATTGAGGGTGTCGTGCTTCAACTCAAGGCCATGAACTTGCAGCATGTAGTCAACTTCCCTTTCCCCACACCTCCGGACAGGCGGAGTCTTGCAAAGGCTGAAAAGCTCCTGGCTTATTTATCTGCGGTATCGGCTGGCGGCCAGGTGACCCAGATCGGGTCGACCATGTCTATCTTCCCTATATCGCCTCGCTTCGCGCGGATCCTCCTTGTTGGCCATCTGCACGACTGCCTACCTTATACCATAGCCCTCGTTGCCGGTCTCTCGGCCCCCGAAGTTTTCATCCCAGAGAGCCAGGCGATTCCCGCAATAGCAACCCAAACAGGGGATGACTCTATCCGCACCAACGACGACGTCCTTGCCGAGAATCGGCAGGCAAGCGCGAGGCGGGCGTACAACAGCGTCCACAAGAACTTCTGCTTCTTAGATGACAAATCCGACGCCATCAAGCTCCTCCAGGTGGTTGGCGAGTTCGCGCACGAGCCGACAGAGGAGTGGTGCCGGAGCCACTTCGTCCGCTTCAAGATGCTCAAGGAGATCCAGCAGCTGCGCCACCAGCTCGTCGACCTGCTGCGGACCAACATCCCGGGCTTCGCCAACCTCCGGGTCGAGGACCGGCTGGACCCGCCGACCCCGAAGCAGGTCCAGGCCCTGAAGCAGATGGTGGCCGCTGGCTTCATCGACCAGGTCGCCATCCGGGCCGACAAGTCGCCGAACCCGCCCGAGGCGTACAGGAAGCCCCGGCGCGCCATCGACGTGCCCTACCTGCCGCTGATGCCGCTCGACGACGGCGGCGACGTCGCCGACCGCATGGTGTATGTGCACCCGTCGTCGCCGCTCGCGCACCTGAGCGTGTCGGAGTGCCCCGAGTACGTCGTCTACTCGCACCTCCAGCGGGCCGGCAACGTGCTGGTGGGCGAGAAGAGGCCCAAGACGCGGATGCACGCCCTGACGGACGTGACGGGCGGGCAGCTCGCGTCGCTGGCCAGGGGCACGCCGCTCGTCAGCTACGGGAAGCCGATCAAGGAGGTGAGGGCCGAGTCCGAGGCCGAGGGCGGCGGGGGCAGGACGAGAGAGGTCTGGGCCGTGCCGTATCTCAGGGCGGAGGCGACGGGGGGCATGGGGTGGCCGCTGCCGGCGCGGAAGGTTACGCAGAGGAAGGTGGCTGGGAAGGGTTGGGTGGTGGAATGATTGCAGGTTCGATAAATAGCACATAGATCTGAGGCTAATGGCCATGAATAACTTCGTCCTGCTGAGACCCGAGTACTGTGACGGCGACTTGCAGGTGATATTGTGGTCAACTGCCTTACTACATCATCGAGGCCCCCTCTTACAGGTTGCGTCGAGGGGGACGCCGTCTTTCAGAGGAATTTACCAATAATGCAAGAGATTAACAGAGGTTCAATGGCCTGCAAAGTTTGCCAGGATGGTATTTATTTGTTTCAGATACCCTAAGGCCAGAATGACTATGGCAAGGGCACCACAGGTATTGGAGCCCTCAGCTATTAGTTCTTTCCATAAAATCAAGCACATCCATTCCATGTCAACGCCAACCTCGAGCCCATGCCTCCGGGTATCTACCTATACTGAATGCTAGAGAGAGAAAAAAAGGGAAAGGCGGAAAGTTAAGGCCGCGCCACTGCCGTGAAACTCACGCGCGACACATCTCGGACCAGAGAGGACGCAAATCACGACGGCGTAGTCGTGCCGCCCTTGCTCTTCCTCCGCCTGGGCTTCGGCGCCGCGCCGGTCCTGGGGCTCTTTGTCTCCTTCCCGTTGCGGGCGAGCGGGTTCTCGGCCGCAACTTTGGTATTCAGCGCGGGCAGCGGCGGCGCCGTCCCGTCGCGCTTGATACTACCCCCGCCCAGGGGCTGCGGCGGCGGTGCCGCGAGCTTGTCCTTGCGGCCTGTTGAGGACAGGTGGAAGCTGCCCGGCTGGCCGGTGATGGGGTTCTCGTCCATGTATTCGCCGCCGTAGCGGAGGTGGATTGCTAGGGATTCCTCGGCGAGCCGCGAGTCTGGCGCTGTCTTGCTGCCCGCCTTCTGGTTGGTCGAAGATCCCTTGCCTAGGCCGTCGGGCATGGGAGTCGCCTCCTTCGATTCCAGCCCCTTGGGTCGACTTGTGGCGGTTGGAGTGGGGTTCTTGTAGACTCGACCCGATGCTGGCGACCAATTCTGCACGTTGTCTGCGGCGGGGAAGATGTTGCTTATGGCTGATGAGATGGTGGCCTAGACAGACAAGACAGGTCTGGTCAGAGCTGGGAGCATGCAGTGGACAAGAGATCATCTAGGTCTTCCAACTCACGATTCTCGAGCTCATAACATCCGCCAGTGTGGGGGCCATGTAGATGTTCTCCCCGACGACGAAATACGTCGCATGCACGGTGATCTCGTCCTCGCTGCCGGCCCTCTTGCGACGCGTCTGCTTGCGGATGACCCACACGCCGGTACCCGTGCCTGGGGCCATGTCGGCGGGCTCCTGGGCGACGACGAACTCGAGGCCGGACATGCTCTTGAGGCGGCCCTCGAAGGCCTCACGCGTCTCGAGAAGCCTCTGCATGCTCTGGTTGCTGAGACCCTGGTTGATGACCACGGCGTTGTTGGACGTCTGGTCGAAGAAGGGCGAGTCCGAGAAGTACCACAGCACCGAGTTCGAGTGGATGCCCTGCGGCGCGGGGCCGCGCCACTGGATCTCGTCCAGCGGCGGAGCTTGTCGCGAGGCCATCGATGTTAGCTTGGTTGCCAATCGGGCATCCGGAGAGGAGACGATGGTTATACGGGAGGAATGGAGCTCGGCCGCGGCAAGGAACTTTGCATTGACGAAGATTCGAGGTTGTTGGGAGCTCGATAACTAATAGTACCTAGGTAGGTTTAGTGGCCGCGCTTATGTAATATTCACTTAACTATACGCTAATGCGACCCAATGATGTAAGGACCTAGAATCCCAGCCTCATTTTCTGGCCCTGCTCATCACCCTCAGCATCACCGTCAGGCCTTTCGTCTCACAACAACCTTACGAGTTAATTAAAAACCACGCCTGCCGACATCGTCGCGAAGCACGACACAGGCGTGATACACTCGACCCGCTTGCTTTTATTCCCCTCGCTCCCTACCTACGCGAGGATGGATCTCCTATCGACCGTGCGAAAATCTGGGTCGCGTGGCGGTGTCAACTTTAGCTGGGACGATGTCGCCACCTCGGCACACCGCGAGAACTATCTCGGCCACAGCCTCAAAGCCCCTGTGGGCCGCTGGCAACAGGGGCGCGACCTGGCATGGTACGCCAGGGGCGATTCCAAGGGCGATGACCCCAACGAGACCGATGACCAGAGGCGGGAGCGGGAGCGGCGCGAGGAGATCCGGAAGGTCAAGGAAGTCGAGGAGGACGCCATCGCGAAGGCGCTGGGCCTGCCGATACCACAGCGCGATACCTCGGGTGCCAATGCCATCGAGGTGACCGGATCGAGGGTTCCAGCCAGGGAGGCTGTCGAGGAGCCCACAGCGAAACCGCGACCTTCAGCCCGGGAGCGGGATGAGCCGAGAGATGGCCCTTCACGGAAGTCGCGGGACCCTGAGCGGCATCGGAGGAGACACAGGAGCCGGGACAGGGACAGGGACAGGGACAGGGACAGGGATGGGGATGGGGATAGGGACAGGCCCAGGGACAGAGATCGTATTCGCGATCGGGAAAGAAGACAGGTCAGGTCACGGGAAGGACGGCATTGGGACGACGGCGCCAGGCGGCGAAGTAGGAGCCGTGACCACGATCGCCATGCGCAGGAGAGGAGGCACAGAAAGGACTACGCGCGAAGCCGGAGCCGGGATCGCGACAGGCGGGACAGAAGGAAAAGGAGTTTAAGTAGAGATCGGGTTAGGGCCAGATCTTCTGAGCGACGCCGAAGTGGAAGCCCGCTCCGACATCGTGAGAGGTAATCGAACGAGGCGTACCGCAGGGGTTGACCAGCTTCTGGTCATCGGCCACGATCAAATTCGATGTGCGGGCGATTGAGGCCTAAATCTGTACATATGTAGGTTGACGACCGAAATGCGCATATCTTAGCATGCGCCCATCAGTTCTAAGGTCTAAGCTGGACGTCCAAGACTTGTAATACCCACGGTTGACAGTCAGTATGTTGCTTCGTATGTTGCAGGTCAGTGCTTCTTGCTCGAAGGTGTGGCATAGTTCGCGGCTATGGCCGGATATAACGGGTTTTGCACCTCCATCAAAGGACCCTTGTTTCCAATGAATCGCAGGCATTCATTGTGGAACCCTCGACGAGGCAAGGCAGCCTTGGACTTCGCGCATCCATTTAAACCCATTGGAAGGTTTGTGGACGGCATGATTTCCGCCATCGACTATACTGAGTTTACGGCTCGGTAAGCAGCGAGGCAGGTCCGACGGACATCGAGATATCTTTCCCCCGTTATCGATTATAAATACGACCGTCCCCCTTCCCCGGAAACCGGACCCGTCTCAGCCTTGCTCCCTGACATTGCCACGACGAAGTGATCGCGGCCTATCAGAGCACATTTCAAGAAACGATACACGAGATTCGGGTTATATCCCGTAGCCTTCCTCTCGGAAGTCCCATGTTTCCTGTTGCAGGAACCTGTTGGGACGAAACATACTTGGGCTCTGCGGGTTGATCTTCGACAATGGATTACTCGCGGCTCCGCGCCACGGCGCTGAGGGACGGCGAGGACGAGGAGGCAGTCACTGTCGATACAAGAGCTTTGATAGACAAGGTGCTTGCTAGGTACTCGGGAGAATGGACAACACTGCGGGAACTCATCCAGAATGCCGCCGATGCCCAAGCAACATCAGTCCAGATCAAGTGGGAAACCATGCCTTCGACCCAAGTGCCGCTGCCGCAGACGACAGACCGCTCCGAGTTACTGAAGCATATCATATCCCACCACACGTTGCGCCGGCTGCTCGTGCAGAACAACGGCCAGCCTTTCACCAAGACCGATTGGGGGAGGTTAAAGCGCATTGCCGAAGGCAACCCAGACGAGACAAAGATAGGCGCCTTTGGTGTCGGTTTCTACAGCGTCTTTGCTGATTGCGAAGAACCGTTCGTCAGCTCCGGGAACGAGGCCATGGCGTTCTACTGGAAGGGGAATGCCCTCTTCACTCGGAAACTCCACCTCCCCCCTGGGGAGGGTTCCGGGGATACGACCTTCGTTTTGGACTACCGGAACACGACGACGCCTTTGCCGAATCTCCTCTCCGTCAGCCAGTTCCTGGCCACCAGCCTGACCTTTGTGGCTCTTCAGAACATCGAATTCTGGATAGACGACTACAAGGTTCTGGCCCTACACAAGAAATCCTCGCCAAGCGTCGGTGTACCCATCCCCAGGGATTTGGAAACAAGGACCAAGGAGGGCCTTATGAAGCTCTCCACGGTAGACCGGACAAGCGCCCAGATTGATGCAACGTTCATGAGTGCCGTGGGTTGGAAGCCCCGAACGTCGACGTCCACGAACAGGAACGATGCCTACTCCTTCGGTTCTTCCGCATCAGAAATGCCGTCCTTGAGGACCTTTTTCTCGAGGCTTACCTCCAGTTCTTCTCAATCAGGATCTCGCGGAAAGGCGGTAAAGGAGGAGAAGGTCGCACAGGAAGCCATTGCGGAAGACCTGACCGCCACCTCCGCCTCGAGCATCTTCCTACGAGTAACCTCAGCATCTATCCAGACATATGTCTCAGCCTCCTTTGCTACAGAGTTGGAAAGGGCAACGAAGAAGCCCCCGCCGAAAACCACCAAGCTCGCCATTCTGACGTCTTCGTATGACGAGACCGTCGCATCTGAGGACTCGTCCGCGTCAAGCAAGGCGGCTAAGGCTGCTGACATCTTCTCGTCTGTTCTGCCGAGCAAGAAACCGGGAGGGAGAGTATTCATCGGGTTCCCCACGACGCAGACGACAGGTGCCGGGATGCACATATCTGCGCCGTCTGTTATCCCTACCGTGGAGCGTGAGGCTATTGACCTCAACGCGCGCTGGGTCCGAACCTGGAACATCGAGATGCTTCGGATTGCCGGCATCATGACCCGCCTAGCGTTCGCGAACGAGATGTCGGATTTGCACGACAAGCTGAAGCGGGAGTTGGAATCCGCAGGCAAGGGCCCTGCTATTTCCCAGGCAGCTGTCGAGAGGTTCATCCCGGAGGCTCTTCACATTCTGAAGACGTATACTTTCACGGATTCCACACCTAGTGGTCATGTAGCCCAGATCATCGAGGAAGCATTCTGGACGGCCTTCAAGCGGCCGACTATCGAAGTGTATTCATCTCGAGGCGTGATGCCAAGTGATAAGGTGCGCACCGGGTCGGAGGAGCTGTCCAAGTTTGTAGATGGCATACCTGTCATCTTACATGCCATGAGGGAGGCACCCTTCATCAAGAAACTCTTCGACTTCGGCCTGATCACGGATATCTCGGTGCATGACGTGCATCAAGAACTGGAAACAAAGGCCTTGAACAAAGAACAGCTCCAGCATTTCATCGCCTGGGTTGGGAAACGCGCTGGTTCGGGTGAGCTTAGCCATGCGAACAGGCAAAGCCTCCTCGACGTTGCAGTGGCTACGGTCAGCGAAAGCGGAGATCAGGGTGATATAATTGCCCTCGGGACGATCAAGAATTACCTGAACCCCAACGAGATTCCCCCGACGCTCCCCGTCCCCCCAACGACGCTTCCCTTCGCTTTCACGACTTCCGTCCCTGTTCTCCAGCTGAAGGCTCTAGGGTGGGAGCCCCTGGAAATTGTGCCCTGGCTGCGGTTCTTGATTGAATCGGGTCCCAACAAGGACGACGATCAGAACCTGACGAAATCGCCAAAGTTTGCGGCGCAGGTACTTGCTGTTTTGTCAAAGAACTGGGATACCCTATTGCAGAACAATAAGAATTCGGTGGTATCTGCACTCCAGAATATTACGGCAATACCAACCAAATCGGGCATGAGGAAGCCGGCGGAGTCCTTCTTCCCGTCGGTCAAGCTGTTCGACGATCTCCCAACGGTTCAATGCCAGGGCGTGAAGGACAAGTTCCTGACCGCTCTCGGTGTCCGGAAGACAGTCGACCTCGAGACCATTTTCACCAGACTGCTGAACCCATCGCAAGCCGCTGAGCAAGATGGCCGCAAGAGGTGGAGCCACATGGAACTGATCAAGTACCTTGCGTCGGTGAAGGACGACATTCCCGAAGATGATATGAGGAAGCTCAAAGAATCCCGGCTGTGCCCGGCTGAGGCAGGGCCGCTGGGATTAGAGCCAACCAGGGGTACCACCGATCTATTCAAGATTTCGCAACTCTTCGAGCCGAAGGATTCCCTCCGCACCCTGAAGCTACCCATCCTTCAGTGGCCTGGACCTCCGGGAAGTTTCAGACCGGGCAGCCTTGAGGCACGTTTCCTCTACTCCCTGGGCCTGCGGCAATTTCCGTCGGCGCCTGAACTCGTGGAGATGATGGCTGGCCCCGATCCCACCTTGCGACGCAATGCAATGGCGTACTTCATTGGGAATCACCATACCAATGGGTACGCAGCCTTCAACCTCGCGGCCACCGACAAGGCCATCCTTCCCATCCAAGGGAACGAGAACCAGCTCGTCCCGCCCTCGGCCTGCTATACAAATGAAGATGCCTCTGTGCTTGGGTATAATATCCTCAAAAAGGAGCTGCACCAGCATGCGAACAAGTTTGGTGTTGCAAGTGATCCCCCTATCACAGGCTGCATTGCCGGGCTGATCTCCAACCCCCCATCGAATCGCAAGATGGCTGTGACCTTGTTCGAATACTTCACGACTCGTCTGGCCGACCTTAAGGAGAACAGCCTGGCCAAGTTGAGGGACGCACCAATTGTGCCTGTCGTCAGACGGAAGCAGCAGTTGGCGGGGACGGGGGCGTCCAAAGAAGCCGAAACTGGCCTGGTCCACATTCGCCCACCGCACTGTTATCTTGGGAGCTCATCCACGTACGGCGACATCTTCGACTTCGTCGACTTTGGCTCCAGCGCCAATACTTTCCTCTTCAAATGCGGAGCTAAGAACGAGCCAACCAAGATAGAGATTGCCAGGCTCGCTTGCGGAGAACCCGCGCGGCTCCTGAGCGTGCTGCAGAGCTCAGAGAGATATCTCAACCTGCTGAGGACTCTGGCCGACGACTTGCCGATCTTGAAGAGAGATCACGAGCTATTTAAGAAGATGAAGTCGTCACCATTTCTTCTCGGGTCGAGGGAGATATCTTCGGGCAAGGATAGAGGGACCGAGGCCTACGACGAAGAGGAAGCGCCAATCAGGCAGTATCAACTGGCGGCCCCGAACCAGATCGTCGTCCTTGACGATTACATCAGTTATCGGCTATTCAAGGACTCCTTGATCTGCGCCCCCGAAGAAGATGCTCTAGAAGCCTTCTACATGGCCCTGGGTTCTCAAACGCTTGGTAGCTTGGTGCAAGAAGACATCAAGATCGGGCCACATACCCAGAACCAAGCCGCTGCTGCCCGGCTGCGGAAGCACGTCCTAGAGAGGTCAAAGATCTTCCTCTACGAGTATTCAAAGTACAAGCGGGACTCCATCAAGCATGACGCGAAGTGGCTGGAGAAAAACCTGACGGTGGAGGTCGTCCGGTCGGTGGCCCTTCGCCGGTCTCTGCGCGGGCAGGACCAGTCCCACACCGAGAACCGGTCGGCGGCGAGCGCGCGCACAAACGGCGGCTATATCCTCTACGTCGCCGCCGAAGGCCGGCCGGATATGTATCAGGTCGGACAGGCCGTCTGCCAGCTGCTCCTGAACCGCCCTAGCCAGCAGGCGTACTTCTTCTTCGAGCCGTTCCTGAAGCTCGACCTCCTCGACCTCCGGGCCCGCGGCTACAATGTGGACCGCATCCTCCGCGCCAAGGCGGCGGAGGCGAGGATCGCCGAGGAGGAGAGGCGGAAGGCCCTCGAGGCGGAGCAAAAGCAGATCCAGGAGCGGGAGCAGGAGTGGACGCGACAGACCCAGGTCGCGGAGGTGACGGCCAGAGGGGCCGTCACGACCCCGGAAAGGTCACCCCGGATGCCGGGCTCGTTTGGCGACTCGCCGGAGGAAGATCCTGCCCAGACTTCTCTGACATCTCAGCGGCATCATCGTGGGCCTAAGGGGTTCTTCACGAACTTGACCCGCCGCTTGGGATTCGAGGACCGCGAGGATGCGCAGAAACAACTGGAGAATTTCCTCCCCCAGCCGGAGGATAACAACAAGGGATCCGAGGGCTCGGGCCCCCCTGCTCAGGGCCAGCGTCCGAAGGATGACGGCCGAGTGACGTCCCCGGCGGTGGTGCACCAGAACCTGCTCAACGCCATCCAGTCGACGCGGGCGCACGACTCGACGCACCTGTTCTCGCCGCCGAAGCAGAACGAGGTCAAGGAGCAGACGACGTACTGCGACTCGAAGCCGGCGCACAACATCAACTTCGCGGCCGAGGCGCCCGGGGGGATGCGCGTCTTCGTGGCCAAGGACCTGTCGATGGAGCCGGCGCGGTTCCTAACGTCGCACGCCGGGCCGATCGGGCAGTTCGAGGCGGTGCTGAGGGAGGCCGGCGGTGTGTACGGGCTGGCGACGACGTCGCTGCACATCTTCTACGACGAGACGGGCGGCACCATCGCGTTCAACAGCAACGGGAGCATATTCTGCAACCTGCGCTTCTTCATGCAGCTGCACGCCGGCAAGATGAAGAGGGGCGCCGGGGGAAGGGAGGCCAGGATGGAGGCTACGTCATGGTGGTGGGTTGTGCTCGCCCACGAGCTGGCGCATAACCTTGTCTCGGTCCACAACTCGGATCACAGCTATTACACGTAAGTGCCCCCGCTGAAATGTTGCAACAATGTTTGATGCAGCAGGTGTATGTGGAGAGAGAGAGAGAGAGAGAGAGAGACTGACGAGATTTTAAACAGCGAGTCTTTCATCCAGCAGTATTTCCCGAAGATGGTGGCAAAGGCGGCGTCCTGGACTCAGGCTCCAGCGCCCCCCGCTGCCGCGGCCGTCGACGCGGAGGCTCAGGGACAGCTGCCGCCGGCGCTACCACCGCCGTACGAGAGAGCTTCGGGGTCATCGCGGTATCAGAGCTTGCCTAACTGAGGCGATTAGAGGGCCGAGAATGAGTATTGTGCGTTCTTTTTTTTTTTTTTTTTTTTTTTTTTTTTTTTTTTTTTTTTTTTTTTGGGGGGGGGGGGGGGGGGGGGGGGGGGTTGGGGTTGGTGGTTTGTTTTTTTG